>NW_026706844.1:1791738-2415107 GCF_024137745.1 Phymastichus coffea
TGTTCTACAAAAATATCATCATCAACTTGAAAGGATTCTGGAGCATCCTCATAATCTTCACCATCCTCTTGATCGTCAATGGAACTGTCGGTATCCACCAAATCTATGATTTCCTGAAATCAATATAAATTTTAAAAAAATATTATATAATAATATTTCACAAAATTTTGTAGAAACATTACTTTTTTTATTTCTTTTGATGGTATTCTGTCAACTAAAAGATTGTGTTCTGGATAAGGTATACCACTTTGTGCTAGAGAAATTGAATCACTTTTTAGAGTCGATGGCCAACCTTTCCATAATTGGTTTCGAACAGGTACGTCATTTAGTGTGTATATATTACTTTTTACATCCAGAATAGTGAGAGAACCAGGAAAATTTAATTTATAGGTAACATTATTGATTTCATCTTTAATGTTCAAAACATAAGTACTGCTCAAACGGTCTGAGAGTTTAATGCTGAAACAATGTAATGATAAAAAATAAAGTCATTAGCAATCAGTAATGATAAACTCCATAGTTAGAAAAGTTTCTTACCCCTCTGATGAATGATCACCCGCATCAGCAGCAAGGGACATAAAAAGTTCATTTTTTTGAGACAAATCAAGTGATTTCAAGGTAATTGAATCAGTTTGTGGTTCATTTTTCCATCCATGTAAAAGTTGCTGGCAAGGTGGAACTTTTGTATGATTAAATATTGACAATTTTAGATCTCCTATAAAAATCGATATAAAGATAAATTATTATTTTGAAATTAGCCAAAAGATTAAGTGTTTTATTCCAATTTACCAATTGTATTTGTATCAGACATTTCAATTTTAACTGTTTTAGATTGATAATGTACATGGAATGTGAGTATTTTTGATTGCTCTTTTAATCGACTTGATCCAGGTAATGACTTACATAAAGTTTTAGAACTACTAGTACCAGGTAAAATCTCTACCTTAGGTGAATTCAAACTTTTATTTTGTAACGTAGAAATTGTGTTTGATGAATTTTTAGATACATGTTTGATTTCTTCAATCATTTCAATATCTCTATTTAATTCCGATGGCAATTGTTGTGTATTTTGTGGCATTACATTATTGATTGCAGCCTAAAAATAAAAACATTAAATGAAATTTCATGTTTTATTTGTTACAATAACAAAAAGATAGTTATAATGATTTTTACTAATAAATCCCAATTAGTTCCTTCCAAATGTAAAATAGCTTCTCCAACATCATCAATATCAGTACATGCCTGTGACATAAAAATAATTTTTAGTCTACGTTCATATAAATTAAAAAATACATCAAAAAATTGTTACACAAAGAAAGAAACCTCTTTGTTTTCACTGTAAACATGTTAGCATTTCCCAGTAAACAAACAAATTTAAAAACAGAAACGTTTGAATTTTATAAAATAAAACCAAATTGCAAGGTCTATAAAATATTACGTTTCTTCAAATCAAAATATATTGTGTTAATTGTTAATGTCGTTGAACTCCATACTCCATACAATAAAATTAAGCTCATAACATAACCTTTCTAGCATAGTAAGTTGCATAAAAAATTATTGATGTACGACATTGGATGAATTAATTTACCTGAAAATCTGCAAGAATAACATCACGATTTCCAGCCATAATAAAATAATGTAAATTTTCAATCTTAATGAAATTCAATTGAATTTTTCAATAGTGATTTTTCTGCATATACTCATGAATGAAACACTTAAATAAAACGCATAATAGGCACAATATCGATAGCGACAACAGTGTAAACCGTAAACTAGTCAATCAACTATAGAATCATATCACAACACAAACTACAAAGGAAAATTTTACATATATAGTGATGAGTATTGGTGCATTAGTGACACTCTGAGTATATGAAGATTGAACAATGAAGTAATCTGCGATTCTCGTTAGGCAGCAGCACGATCTATTTGTGGCATTGCAATTGCATCTCAGTATCTCACTCCCTCCCTTGGTTTGTCTGGTCGTCGCCTGGTGGCTGAGCTTCCCACAGGGTTGGGGATACTATCAAAAAGCTTCCAGCAGTTGACTTCAGACTTCACAATTTTCGCTTCCACTTTACGAAAATTGTTAGGTCTGAAGTCAACTGCTGGATGCTTTTTACAGAATCGCACCACTTTGGCTTCCCAGCCCCGCTGTCACAAGCGACTAGATCGGTGATAAGAATCCGATGAAGTTACAAAAAATTTTATTTTCATAAAGTTGTATTGTATCTATATCGTTTATATAACTATGATCAAGATTCATAGCCGGCATTTCAGGTCTTAAAAGTTAGCACCGAGCAATTGAAATATTTAATAAATCTATAAACTTATTACATAATTCGATGCGGCTTTTAATTGATCATATATCGTTTGTGCGTCGATTATGACAATGTTCTTTAAGCGAAAAACAGATAAAATTAATTATAGGTGCTAGCTCTAGCACTGAAAATAATTTTTTACAATACACCAATCGTTAGTGCGTCTCACGCATTATTGGCACCCAACATAAAATTATTAAAAAGTTTATTACTTAATTAATTAAAATAAAATAATACCCTTGCGTATTTAAAAAAGGTGATTATGACATTGTTTCGCGCATGCGCTTTGAGTGGAAAATTGTTACTCACAAGGAAAGGTTCCCAACCCGAACTCACCGATTTTGATGATTTTAATACATATTGTAGAACATAAAAAAATAAGAGACACGTATTTTTTTATCGGCTAATTTTCACTTTTAAGGGGTAAAAACCTCTTCTGAAGTTAACCCCGAAAAAGCGTTTTTTTTAATATCTCGGCTTAAAATTAATATTTTTCAGTGAAACAAATTGAAGGTTATTTCTTACAAAAGGAGCAAATATTTCATGGTGATTTGAAGAGTAAGGATAGCATCCTCTATTTTTAGGGGTTGAAAACATATATTTTTTGGCATAATATTATAATAAAAAAGTTTAAACCGACTAAAAAAAATTGGAAAAAATGTTTAAACATCCATAATAACAAAATTTAGTTGACATCTTTCGGCATTTTCATAAATATTAATTACTCCTAAGGTGGGTAAACCACCCCTAACATAAAATAACTGTAAATATGTAATTCAATACATAATATTTCGTAGAAAGTTTGTTTATAGAGGTTTTCGAAGTCGCTGATTACAAATCTGTTATCAGATTTTGAAAATTCAAAATGACGGAACCAATATGGCGGACAGAAATATCGAAAAAAATTTTATATAATAAAAAAGTTTTAAATGATTAAAAAAAATTGGAAAAAATTTGTAAACATCTATAATAAACAAATTAAGTTTTTCAGTTTTTACATAGATACTACCCGGGGGGGGGGGGGGGGTAAACCACCTTAACACAAAATAACTATAAGTATACTTGAATCCATAATATTTTGTAGAAGGTTTGTATATAGGGGTTTTCGAGATCGCTCTTTACAAATCTGATATCAGATTTTGAAAATTTAAAATGGCGAAACTAATGTGGTGGACGAAAATATCGAAAAAAAATTTTAAGTTTCATAAAAACTTGTTTACAAATGTGTGATCTTTGTAGCCTGTACATGTGAACTAAAGAGCTTTAAACCCTAAACCCCTAAACAACAAATAGGCTAGATACCTGTGCTTTTTAACCAAGTCACCTCAAATTCCAAAATTTGTAAACAAGAAAATTTTGTGTGTGATCTTTTTGAGAAATTAAAACTGTCTTTTTTTGGTTCCAAAGTAGATATATTGAAAAACTTTCATGAATTTTGGTGTTGAAAAATATTGTAAATTAAGGGAATTATAGCCATGTTAAGGAAACCTGTCTTTTTCAGAGTTGTTTTTTGGGGACCAAGATATTTTGAAAATCGTAAAAGCAATCGTCTTAAAATTTTGCTTCCTCCTAGAAGAAGCTTTGTAATAGTAAAATTTTCAGCTTCATAAAAAAAACTTCGTTTGAAGTTCAAAAAACGTGTTTTTAGAAAATTTCTGTATGGATGTGTGTGTGTGTGTGTGTGTGTGTGTATATATACGTATACCATTTTTGAACTGTCCATCAGATATCGATAAAATTTGGTATCCACTTTTGTTTTTCTATCCTGAATGCATGAAAAGAATCCATTTTGATTTTATCAACACGTTTTTGATTTATACTGAATTTTCGATTTTTGAAAAACGATTTTTCCATTCTACAAATGAAAAAAATTAAGATATTTAAATTGTACAAATTGTTTTTGAAAGAATACAAAATACTTATGTTTTCACTAAAAGAAAATTTACTTACAATTAGCTATAACCTGTAACGGGGTTAATACCGTCTTTTTATTTTAAGCGCGCGATCGCATACAAAAGCGCGCGTGATTACCTGAATGTTCAAACACGAAGACCGGAGAGCAGAAGGGAACGGGTGTCAGTCAACCAACTATCTACTAACGTGAAATAAATACGTCGAAAATACTGTTAATATCACATACGGGATTGTTTATTGCCTCTTAATACTACACTATATTCGGCCCGCGCGTTTATGTTTACAAGACGCGCGCGCGCGACAATAACATGCAGTGTCGGATCGCTCGCCACTCTTTGTTCGCCGAGTTATTACATGCACGCTTCTTACGGAGCACGAAAGATTAGTTATTAGCAATTATTTAACAATCGCGAAATGAAGCTGGCCAGCTTACCTTATTAACTCTCGCACGGGTAACAAGTGAGGTGATGGAGACTCGTACGGCACACGCTAGTCTTTCGGCAATGTTTATCTGCGGGTGGAGATATCTCTCGTTTACGGTTTCGCCCTCGATGGCGAAACTCTCCGCTCACGCACACTTGCACGCACACTTGCACGCACACTTTCCGGACGGAAGAAGGCACCGCTGCTGTACTTCAAAGTCGGCTCGTTTCGGCACTCGGGATAGCTCGGATGACACCAGTTATAATTCCTGCGCTGCTCTGCGATCGGGCACTAATCCTCGACTTTGCGACTAGACGTATCGGTAGTTAATCCTCCCTGACCTATAAACGGTTAATCCCATACGAACACGCCAGGACGAGGGCTCTATAAACGAGCATCGCTCGAGAGAGAATGAGGCGGACAGACTAAGGATTCTAGCAGATACGAATCGTGAAAGGGAGATAAAGGTGATCAAGAGAGGACCTCCTCATGCCAGTGTGTGCCTCCACTCTAAGAGGATACAGCGTTAACACCAGCTGGCACTGCTGGGCTGCCAATAGGATGGGGCCCGAACCCAGGTATAGCCAACTTGGGAGGCTGCCCCGCACATTGGTATAGCGAAAGTTAAAAATCTTACCTCTCGTAGTAGTGCCGATTGGCGATCGGATGGGTCCATGCTGCGGGAGGGGGGGGGGGCTAGGAACTTTTATGGTGGTGGTCATTCGCGGCTGCCATTGTATTCCGAGACCACTGGACTGTCGGGGCGCTCTGGTACTGGGGGGGTCGAGGACGGATCGCTGGTCTCCTATCACGATGAGTTTCATTCTAACCACTACACGATACATTATACACACAACGTAGAAAGAACCATGGATAACAAAAAAACTAATATAGCAGGCTCTACAGTGCCACCTGCGCGGAAAAACGAGGACTCCGAAAAGCAGTCTCAAGTGCAACCCAGCACGCCAACAACGTCGACCACCAACACTGTCATCGACATGAAAGACGTGGATAATGACAATGGACAGACGACAGAAAACCTCCAGCTTCTTCGCGCGCAGCTCAGGCGCATTGATGCCGCGCTCGAAAAGATGGAGGCACGGACGAAGATTCAGAGAAATATTAGTATGGACATAACGACTAGTATGGCTGTAATAAAGGAGGCGGTGGAGATTGCATGGAGTGAATGCGACCGCCTAAATCCCCTCCTGCAGTCCGTAAACGATAGGAGGACAGAAAGTCAGAAAAGAAAGGGGGAGGCCACCGGGGCCAGCCCTGAGCAAGCCGTGGCCTATCAAAAGGTTACGGATGAGTCGGGCTGCACCTCGGTAAACTCCACGAACAGGAAAAAGAGGAATTCTAAACAGAAGACTAATGACCAAACGACTGAGACGACTTCCCTCAAACAGAAGACGCAACAGGCTACCCCTGTGGTGGCACTGAGCGCGCGGACGGAGAGGCCACAAGCTTCGACATCCACAGCGGCGACGCCTACCCACAGGAACAAGCGGTCCGAACTGGACAAGAACCGGCCCAGGGCGGCTGGTCCTCGCCGGAAGGGGGGGACCAACGTTATACTGGTACGGCCAAACGACAGACGAACGTACGCGGATACTCTACGCCGACTAAAGACAGAGATCAATCCCGAGGGCTCTAAAGTGAGTATCTCGGGTTATCGAAAGACTAAGGACGGAGGACTCCTCATGCGCTTTCGCTGTGGCGCAGACGAAAGACGGAAGTTCCAGGAGAAACTTCAGGTTACTTTTGGAATTGAGGGTAATGTACGAGACATGACACATGGATAGACGCTAGAGATACTAGACCTTGACTGTGTTACAGACACGAACGATGTACAGAATGCACTGAAACGAGAGACAGGACAAGATGTGGACTTTAAGATCCACATTTTCGGACGTAATAAGTACGACGTTTGTATGGCGGTGTTCGAAGCAGATAGAGACACGGCCCACAAACTGCTCAAGAAGGGCAGAATCAAGATCGGCTGGGTCAACTGTCGGCTGAGAGAAAGACTGACGGTCCCGAGGTGATACCGGTGCCTCGGATATGGACATAGACGAACGGACTGCAAAGGACCTGACAGAGGACAGTGCTGTTGGAGGTGCGGCGCGACCGGCCATGTCGGGAGAGCCTGCCCCACGAAACGGCCGACGTGTTTCCTGTATTCCGAGGCGCGTGCAATGGAGAGAGCGCACGTCCCGGGAACGGGAGCGTGCGCGGTCTACCGGGCCGCACTAGAGGAGTGCCGGAATCAGACACGACAATGACAGGAATTACAAGGAAACCTGCGTAGGTGTCAGGACGCCCAGCTGCTTATATCACAGACAGCGAAGGAACGAAACGCAGACATACTGATACTGAGCGAGCAACTGTGGGACTTACGAGAACAGGACGGCTGGTTCTCGAATACCCTCGGTACGTCGGCCATATGGGTCAGAGGCAAACTGGCTAGGAGAATATAGGCGTCTGGCAGGGGGGAAGATTACGCGTGGGTGAGGGCGGATGCCGTCACCTACGTCAGCGTATATCTGACCCCAAACTACACGATGGCAGTGTTCGAGGAAAAAGTCGGTAAGCTGGAAAACGCCCTCATAGATCTCCCGGGTGACTTTGTCGTCGCGAGAGACATGATCGCGAGAGCGATCGAGTGGGGTATGACAACGACGGACAAACGAGGAAGGCTGCTTTTGGAGATGGCCGCAAGGCTTGATCTGGTAGTGGTCAACCAAGGGACGACAACGACCTATAGACGACCGGGCTTCGGATATTCAATACCCGATGTGACGATGACGTCAGACAGGATCTCGTCGCGGATAAGAGGATGGCGGGTGACCGAAGACTATACAGCCAGCGATCACCAACACATCGTCTTTGAGGTGACAGATCAACCGACGAACGTACGAAACGGACAAACTAGAGACAGGACTCCAACGTATTGGAACCTACGACGACAAGACAGAGAGCTGTTTGACAAACTGCTACAGGAGGCACCGTTACCCGCCGAGTCTGTCTCGGTAGAGCTTGGTCCGCGGGAGCGTGCCGAATGGATAACAGACAAGACAATGGAACTCATAACGGAACTGTGCAACGCCACGATGACTCGACGCAAGGGCCGAACGGATAAACGAGCAATGTACTGGTGGACGGACGAGATTGGCCTCCTCCGTAGGGAATGCATTGCCTGCCGCCGGAAGATGAATCGCGCGCGGAAAAGGAGCAGACCAGACGCGGACGAACTATCGACAGCGTACAAGACGGTACATAAGAGACTGACTACTAAAATAAAGGACAGTAAAAACCGATGCACTAGAGAGTTGTGTGAAGAAGTGGAGCGGGACCCTTGGGGACTTGTCTACAAGATTGTAACCAAGAAACTGGGGGCCATAGGCCCTTCTGAACCAAAAGACAAAGACACCATGAAAACAATAGTAGATGGACTTTTCCCAAGCCAACCAGAGACGGATAAAGTGACGAACGAATAAGAGACGACAGTGCCAGAGTTTATCGGGGTAGAGCTCACGAAAGCTGTGTCCACGATCAAGCCTGGTAAGGTACCTGGACCAGACGGTATTCCGGGAGAGATCCTCCGGCAGATCGCGGGCGCACGACCAGGATCCTCCTGGACAAATATAACGTGGTTTTACGGGCGGGCATCTTTCCCAGACGACGGAAGACGGCTAGACTGGTTCTCCTGCATAAAGGAAAGGGAGAGCCGAATAGTCCGTCTTCCTATAGGCCCCTGAGTCTCCTAGACACAGCGGATAAACTTTACGAAGCGTTATTGAAACAGAGACTGACGAACGCGGTAACTGCAAACGGAGGACTGGCATGCAATCAGCACGGATTCCGACGGGGCCGCTCAACTATAGGGGCGATTCGACATGTGACCGACGCCTTCCGGCGGACGAGGCGCGTGTGCTACGGAGGGAGGCCAATAGTACTTCTCGCGATTCTTGACGTCAGGAATGCCTTTAACTCCGCTTAGTGGGGGGGATATTCTGGAAGCCTTACAAACTTTCAGGGTTCCCGAATACCTGATGTGGGTGGTGAGGGAGTACCTATACGACAGATGGATTCGATACGAGACGACCGACGGAACAGTGACCAGACGAATCACAGCGGGAGTCGCCCAAGGTTTAATCCTTGGACCCGACTTCTGGAACATACTGTACGACGCACTACTAACAAGGAAACCCCCCCAACCCGACCTCACCGATTTCAATAATCTTTTGATATGTTATAGTTCATCAAAAAATAAGACATACGTATTTTTTTTATCGGCGGAAAAACACTTTGAGGGGGTGAAAACAACCCTCAAAGTTCACCCCCAAAAATAGATTTTCCAATGTATCTCAGCATCTAATTGATATTTTACGACCAAACAAATTTCATATCACTTCTCATGTGAAAAGCAAACTAGCACATGCAATTCCGACCACAAGGGATGCAACCCTTATTTTTTTTATTTAAAATACTATCTATTTCATGGCTATTATTATGAAAAAAATTAAAATAACGCGAAAAAAATTGGAAAAAATTTTACCCTACATAAAATACAAAAATAAAGTTAATCTAGTCAAGCTTTTTTTCAAACTACCCCCTTAAAGTTGAAAAACCACCCCTAAAAAATTGTTTTCAATACATTACAGGTGGTGTTGATAATTTAGTGTAAAATACGTTAAGCATCATTTATACTGTACAAACACATTTATCTCGTGCAGTTTCGACCACGAGGGTTGCAACCCCTAATTTATGTCATCGAAATTTTTACCTTCTCCATTCCTATTTTTGAAAAAAAGTTCATAATGAGCTTAAAAAATTGGAAAAATTATTATCGTGGATAGAATACGAAAAATATGTACCAATTCAAGATTATATCACCCAACAAGACCCAGAACTGGGACAACGTTTTTCCAAAGTATTTTGTTGCGCCGATTCCGAATCTGTCCGGAAAAATGATCCATCACCCAGTAGCAATTTCTAAAACTCCCCTTATATCCCAATGGCAATTTCCCGCACTAACCCGCACTATCAGAATGCTTACAACCCCCCCTAATAACCCCCTAAAAACCTCCAAAGAAAATGCCGTTAGCCCCCCACTAATAGCCCGAAGACATAGCTGAGCCCCCTTGCAACCTTATGGCAATGCTTGCAACCCACCGAATAACATAATGGCAACGTTATCAACCCTGCTAACTACTGGGGTTATTAGGGGGAGGGTCTTATTGGGGGGGGGGGGGAGTTATTAGGAGGTTAATGGGGGGTTGTAAGCAATGCCATTGGGGGATATTAGGAGGGTTATTAGGGGGAGGTTTATTACCATCGCCATTCGGTGATTAGGAGGGTTGATAGCATTGCCATTGTTTTTGTTGGTTGAGCTTTTCTCCTTTCTTGTGACAAAAATTGTAAACTGCCAAGTAATATATATTTAATTGATTTTTATATGCGTTACTATAATTCATTCAGTTACCAATTAAAAACAATAAAAAAAATTAGGACGGATTTATTGTTCATACTTCTTACAATAATGATATTCTTCATAGAAGTGCTCGAAACATAATGATTTTTTGCACCAACCGCAACGTATAATAGCCACATTTTTGCATCCTTCTATGTCACAATGTGTATTGCAGGAATCTCCAAAACTGTAAGCAACAGGATTGTCAAAATTTTCTGGTTTTTTAGTGAGGTAACCACTCTTGAACCAGGAATATTTAAAAAGATTAGTATATCTTGGTGAAGATAATTGATTGTGGACTAACGACTGAAGTTTAATGATGTTGTTTCTTTTATGTAAATCCAAATCATAATTCATCAAAATTACGGTATCTGAAAATTGGCGGACAAAGTTCTTCCATATGCGAAATCCAAAAACATCAAGTGGCTGAATTTTTCCCGTTGTGCCAGTCGGTATTTTTTTAAAATTTATAATTTTATCACGTGGAGTTACAGTTCCTATGGCACTGTCACAATGACCGCTCCAGGAGTCAAGCAACAGCATCGTATTGGAACCTACATTAGGGAAATATACTTTTTGCAGCCATATTTTAAAGAGATCTAAAATCAAAAATCTTATTTGTAAAATCATTTATAATGACATTAGTTGTAACTAGATGGGATTATGTATACCTGTAGTCAACTTTCCAGATTTAGATGCTTCTACGTAAACATTTTCGGGTCTAAATAAAGTGGTTTCAACAATGGGTCCAAACTCACCGCTAGATTCCTTCAAAACTAAAAAGAGTGGTGACAGTAATTCTCCTGCGGCTGATATGAGTGGCTGTATAGTATAACTGTGGGTTATTGAAGAAACTGACTGTACTAAACACTGTACCTGCTTTTCTCCTTCAACCGCTAGCGTTCTTCCGGAGTGCATTTCCAGTTGGAATCCGCTCTAATCAGAATTAAACACATTATGAATTCCAATTATTCTTATGCCTGCTTTAACATCAGCAATAAAAGTATTTGCTTTAATCGTTAGTTCTGAATTACTTTCTAGTGTTTTCTTGGTTATAAACTTATTTATTTTCCGGGATACTATTCTATGAGCTTTCTTGAATTTACAAAGCCAGTTATCCGAAGCTTTGAATCTTACATCTTCTGATCCTATAATCTTTTGAGCTTGCAATGACCATCGACGTATGTCACGATCATGAATGATGTAACCAGCGTCTACTGCTGCTTTAAAATTATCAAAAGTGTACTGACAAATTCTTGCAATTTTTTCTCTATAAGTACCACCTTTGTTGACTGTATGAGCCCAACGTTTCAACTGACTCACAGATGAAACTTTCTTAAATTTTTGACGTACACTTTCAACACTTAAATTTTTTTTTTTGCCACTTCTCCAGTATTCTACAGCTCTTTGCTTATATTCAAAACTGACATTTTCATTGTCTTTGGTACAATGGTCGGTGGGTGCTTCGAAATCGTCAGGAAAATGGTGTTGAACTTCATCTTCTACTATTTTTGCAGCATGATCTTTGTAATCTTCTTGAAAATCTAATGTATCTTCAACGATCATATCTACTTCATTGAAATCATTCACGGAATCTATTAAAATGCTTTTAATTCTTTCCGACAATTGAATCTCTTTATAATTTGTCTCACTTTCAGGTATTTGTAGAGTTTGAAAGTAAGCTAATAATAAATTTAAAACGTTCAGAGCGTTAATTTTCATTTTTTAATCTGAAATAAAAAAAAATATATATATATATATCTTATATATCTTCTATTATATTAAACAGAAGGCGCGAAATTCTCCGTGCGTCCGTCCATCCATCCGTCCCCTTTTTTTCCTTATTTTTCCTCTGTATAGGTCTCTCCTGATATCGCTGGGGAATAAGAAATAAACTGAATAACAAATAAACAAATTAGGATAAAAACAAATAAATAAACAAATTGATAAGTAAACAATAATGATAAACAAACTTATAGAAAACATTCATGAAAAAAATTAATTAATAAATTCAAAAGTAAACATATTAATTAATAAACAATAATAATAAACAAATCAATAAGTAAACAATAATTATAAACATCATTAATTAATAAATCCTCATAATCAGTGTAATTTCAATTTTTTTAATAACAAATATTAAAAAGCCGTAAAATTATTTGCATATAAAAAATAATTTTATAGTTATACTTACGTAGCAGGTACTACGAAATACGAATTAACGAAATAGTATCTCATTATTATTTGTACTTATAATCTTATATTCTTATTACTATTTGTTATGCTGTTAGTTCAATAGTCGATACAATACGTCCAACAACAAGAAAGTTGTGTTGGCTACTGATGAAGAATTACTTACTCATATTTATCAATCATGAAAATAACAGACAATCGTCAGAGACGCTGATAGTAGGACGTAAATAAAATTCTGATAATACTATCATTCATATACCAAAATTTTTGCGCATCCGAGAAACTATACTTATCTTCTAGGTATACTTATAATATTATATTATTCTTGACTTGTTTTTTTATATAATAAAAGTTATTTATTTTTTGATAAAATTAATAAACGATAGAACGTAAAAAATTTAAAAGAGAGCAACAAAATAGCTATGGAATCATAGCTTATTTGATTTAGAAGAGATTGCAACGATATGTCAGAAGCTTTTTTTAGGATAGTTTTTCAACATTGAGGGTGGTTTTGAAAATAAGTTTGAACAGGTAAATTTTTTATTCTTATTCTATCCACGGTAATATTTTTTCCAATTGATTTAAGCTCATTATGAACTTTTTTTCAAATATAGGAATGGAGAAGGTAAAAATTTCGATGACATAAATTAGGGGTTGCAACCCTCGTGGTCGAAACTGCACGAGATAAATGTGTTTGTACATTATAAGTGATGAGCAACGTATTTTACAGTAAATTATCAACAGGACCTGTAATGTATTGGAAACAATTTTTTGGGGGTGGTTTTTCGAAATTAGGGGTGGTTTTAAAAATGAGAAGTAAATTTTTTTTTCTTATTCTATCGATGGTAATATTTTTTCTAATTTTTTTAAGCTCATTATGAACTTTTCTTAAAAAATAGGTACACAGAAGGTAAAAATTTCGATGACAGAAATTAGGGGTTGCAACCCTTGTGGTCGAAACTGCACGAGATAGTTGTGTTTGTACAGTATAAATGATGCTTAACGTATTTTACACTAAATTATCAACACCACCTGTAATGTATTGAAAACAATTTTTTAGGGGTGGTTTTTCAACTTTAAGGGGGTAGTTTGAAAAAAAGCTTGACTAGATTAACTTTATTTTTGTATTTTATGTAGGGTAATATTTTTTCCAATTTTTTTCGGGTTATTTTAATTTTTTTCATAAAAATAGCCATGAAATAGATAGTATTTTAAATAAAAAAAATAAGGGTTGCATTCCTTGTGGTCGAAATTGCATGTGCTAGTTTGCTTTTCACATGAGAAGTGATATGAAATTTTTTTGGTCGTAAAATATCAATTAGATGCTGAGATACATTGGAAAATCTATTTTTGGGGGTGAACTTTGAGGGTTGTTTTCACCCCCTCAAAGTGTTTTTCCGCCGATAAAAAAAAATACGTATGTCTTATTTTTTGATGAACTATAACATATCAAAAGATTATTGAAATCGGTGAGATCGGGTTGGGGGGGTTTCCTTGTAAGACTACCGATGCTACCGGGGGTGGAGCTGGTTGCCTACGCCGATGATGTGGCTGTGGTGATAATAGCCCGTACCCCGGAGCTGACGCAAATGCTACTGAACCGCGCGATGTTACGAATCAATCGATGGATGACTGGACGCGGACTTAGCCTTGCCCTGGCCAAGACAGAACTCATCCTTCTGACGGGAAGCAGGATTAATACCCTGATTCCCATGACAGTCGGAGAGGTACCGGTGCAGACTAGTGGGGCGGTCAAGTATCTGGGGGTGACCCTAGATATGAAGATGACTTTCTGGCCGCACATACAATAGACAGCGAGGAAGGCGGCAGAGAGGACTTCCGCTCTCAGTCGTCTTATGGCAAACACATTTGGACTGAGACAATGGAAGAGACGACTACTGATGACAACGACCCACTCGATCATGCTCTACGGGGCGGGGGTGTCGGCCGACGCGTTGGGGGTCAAGAAATACTGCAAAAGACTGACAAACGTACAAAGACAGGGAGCACTGAGGATTGCCTGCGCCTACAGGACGGTCTCGGCTGAGGTTGTTCTGGTGGTGGCGGGGGTTATCCCGATAAACCTGCTCGCTAGAGAACGGAAACGCGTATACGAACGAAATAGCGACTTGACCAGAACGGAAGCTGCCCAGGATGAAAGAACTAGGACGATGACGGACTGGAACGAACGATGGAGGACGAGCACGAACGGAGCACGGACGAGACGACTCATCAACGACCTGAGGCCATGGACGGAGAGGCAATTTGGGGAAGTGAATTTTTTCCTGACCCAGTTCCTTACTGGCCACGGGTACTTCAGGAAATATCTGTTTGACAGAGACAAAGTTAACAGCGCCGACTATAAATACTGCGGATACGAATGTGGCGACGCAGAGCATACATTTTTCGAATGCTCTCACTGGAACGACGAAAGGCAAAGACTGGAGACGACACTTGGAAGCATCACGCCCAACAACATCGTGGCAAAGATGCTGCAAGACAAAGACTACTGGATGGTAACGGCGACGTACGTCGAGACTATCCTACGAGGGAAAAAGGCGGACAATTGCCTGGAAGTCGAGTGTTAGATGAGAAAATGCGAGAGTAAATGGTATGAACAAATGGATGAATGTGAATAGATGGACGTAACGAAACGATACAGGACCCGTTGACAATGAGAGGACTTGACGCGGTTATCCAGCGGGAAGTAATGCTTACGCGGTTCCCCACTGGAGAATGGTTTAGGTGGACTTTACTACTCTTTCCTGGACGGTTTCTATGACGCGGACATCCTGATTCTGAGTGAACCATACAGGAGAAGGACAACCCAGACATACATTACAAACGAGACAGAGACCACTACTATCTGGGTAGGGGGCGGCACTCAATCTAGAGTCTCCAATCGCGGTGTCGGGGCCGACTACGTCTGGGTCACAGTTGGCGCTGTCACTTATCTCAGCGTCTACCTGATACCTAACTGCACCGCGATGGAGTTCGAAAGGAAGGTGGCACTCCTAGAAGACGGGATCAGGGATCTGCCCGGGGATCATCGTTGCGGGGGATTTTAACACGAGGGCGACCGAGTGGGGAATGAACGAAACGAATCGACGCGGACGACTACTGCTGGAAATGGCCGCAAGGCTTGATCTAGCAGTGGTAAATACGGGACATACGCCGACGTATAGACGGCCAGGTGTTGGTGACTCTATCCCCGACGTCACGATGACATCGGACAGAATTCTGCCACGGCTAAGAGGATGGCGGGTAATCGAAGACTACACAGCCAGCGATCACCAATACATCGTCTTTGAAGTGGTGGGTCGGACGAGAACGAGACGAACGAGAACCCATCAACCCCCGCGGTGGAACCTACGTAAACTCGACGGACGAAAATTTTCGAAAGAGCTAATGGCTGCACCGGTTCCAGGGGAGAGAATTCCCCCAGAACTGACGGGCCGGCAAAGAGCGGAAAGACTGACAGACGAGACAGCCAAATTAATAGACAGCTTGTGCAGAGGCACAATGCCGAAACGTCGACAGATACAACAAAGACAACCACAATATTGGTGGACAAACGAAATAGCCGAGTTACGCAGGATATGCCTGACAAATCGGCGACGAATGACAAGGGCAGGGGGCGGACCCGAAAGGGAAAACCTCCAAGCCATATACAAAACAGCACGGAAGACGCTGACGAAAGCAATACGAGACAGCAAGACGCGATGCTGGAGGAAGCTCTGCGAGGAGGTGAACGAGGATCCCTGGGGAACCGACTACAGGATTGTGACCGGGAAACTAGGGGCCCGCGTCTCACCGGAACTTAAAGATGCTGAAACAGCAGGACGGATTGTTGACGGATTGTTTCCGACGTATCCAATTAGGACAAACGTGATGGATGACGTGGACGCACAAATGCCCCCCGCTTTTGCCGCTGAGGAGCTCATCAGAGCAGCGAATGCGATGAAGACAGGTAAGGCACCGGGACCGGACGGAGTACCATCCGAGATCCTCCGGCTTGTGGCTCGTCTACGGCCGGAGATACTCCTCGACCTGTACAACGCGTGTTTGTCGACAGGAACTTTCAGCAACCGGTGGAAGGTGGCAAGGCTCGTTCTTATCCCAAAAGGTAGGGACGATCCTGGCACGCCTTCGGCTTACCGACCGTTGAGTTTACTTGACACGACTGGTAAACTCTTTGAACAACTACTGAGACCGAGACTGATGGATGCGATACAGACCGGAGGAGGTTTATCAGATTTGCAGTTCGGTTTTAAGAAGGGTCGATCGACGATTGGAGCGATCCAAAAGGTGGTCGATTCTTTCCTGGAACTAGACAGACACTCCCACGCTGCGCGACCTATAGTGTTGCTAGTGACGCTCGATATTAGGAATGCTTTTAATTCGGCCAGGTGGAAGGATATCTTGGAGGCGCTGAAAAGCAACTTCGGGATCCAGCTATACCTGCTTTGGATTGTGGAGGATTACCTAACAAACAGACGGATAACGTACGAGACGATCGAAGGACAAGTAACGAGACAGGTCACCGGTGGGGTGGCACAGGGGTCGATACTGGGACCTGACTTCTGGAATGGCTTATACGATAGCTTGCTTCGGCTTGGGATGCCGCTCGGAGTGACCCTCGTCGCCTACGCTGATGACGTGGCGGCGGTGGTTACGGAGAGGTCCCCCGATCTGGCGCAGCTGGCGTTGAACCAGACCATGAGACGAGTCGGACGATGGATGACAGACCACGGACTACAACTCGCAACGGAAAAAACGGAACTGATGTTTCTCACGAGAAGACGCATACAGACGATACTGCACATGAGGGTTGGGACATGCGAGATAGAGACCAAGAGAGAAGTCAAGTACCTTGGGGTAACCCTCGATACGAAGATGACCTTATGGCCTCATATACAGAAAACAACCCGGAAAGCGGCAGAGAGGATAGCATCCTTGAGTCGCTTGATGGCAAATACGACGGGACCGAGATTGGGAAAACGACGACTGTTAATGGCGACAACTCACTCGATCCTTCTATACGGCGCGGAAATATGGGCAGATTCCCTGAAGACAAAAAAATACTGTAAGACGATGATGATGGTACAGAGACAGGGCGCACTGCGAATCGCTTGCTCCTACCGAACAGTCTCTGCGCAGGCTGTTTTAGTGGTGGCTGGTGTAATACCCGTGGATCTTTTGGCCTTTGAACGCAAAAGGATCTACGGGAGCAGCGCGGATATAGGACGAAAGAGCGCGGCAATCGCTGAGCGCGACAGGACAATTGACATTTGGCAAGGCCGATGGACGAGGTGGTAACTGGACGAGACGATTGATACGGGACTTGAGGCTGTGGCTCGTAAGGAAATTTGGTGATGTAAATTTCTACGTCACCCAGCTCTTGACGGGCCACGGGTACTTCCGACGGTACCTCTACAATGTGAACAGACTACGAACACCCAATTGTAAGTACTGTGGATACGAACGAGACGACGCGGAACACACGTTTTTCGCGTGTGACCGCTGGACAAAACTCAGACAGGAACTGGAAGAAACGGTCGGCAGCATCACCCCCGATAACATCGTGGCTCTCATGCTGCATGAACCCGAATGGTGGCGCTTAGTCGCTACCTATACGGAAACTACACTGAGACGTAAGAACGCGGACGGCTGCCTGACAGATGACTGAGCAGACGAAGTGACGCGACGTAACGAGATACGGAGGAACAACACGAACGAACGAACACAGACAGAACCTCCAGTCAGAAATAATATCAATATAGTCCCTGGCTGGGGGGAAGGACACCAAGGAGATGGCGGTTTAGTGGGTAGGCCTATTTTTTTTTTTTTTTTTCGGGGAGTCCCACAGTCAGAAAGACTAAGGGGAATCCGCAAAAAGGATTCCGCAACTCCTTGTAAAAAAAAAAAAAAATAATAATAATAATAATAAAGGTGGGTGCTCTATTGTGTGGATCACACCCACAACAGATAAACGCTAACTTCCGACGTCCACGTTGCGCCCGTTGGAAACGTCAATATCGCGTCGATGCTCTCTGCAACAATAATAGAGATAATAATAGAGACGGTTAACGGAAGCACTGGTTACAGCCACCAATAGTGGTAGGCAGTAAGACTGTACACAATCACTCATCAGACAAAACCTACACATCTGATTGACTGTCCGAAAATTCTCTGGGCGTATGAATGAAGGAGTATTGCCTACGAATGAGATGGAATCCTATAAACGGATATTTTTTCCAAGCGGGTTATAAATGAGGGGGCTCTATAAACGGGCATCTCCCGAATGAATGTGAAACCAGAGGAATGATGGATTAGTCGATCAGACACAAAGCAGAACGTTACCAGACGGTGACGAGAATAATCACGAGAGAGTTTACCCTAAATTGTGTGTGTGCCGACTCTGGAGGGTACAATCGTAAAACCAGTCTCGCACTCCTGGGTCGCCAGTAGTTGGAGGGGGTCGGACTCAGCCAGCATGGGAGGCTCGCCCTACACAATGGTAAAACACCTAATAAGCGCCAAATTTCGCTCTCTGTAGTAATGCCGATTGGCGATCGGAAGGGCCCTTGCTGTAGAGGGGGGGGGGGGGACTGTTGAGGCCACCGGACTCTAGGCACGCTCGATCAGGAGGTCTACTCAGGAAAGATTGCAGGACCCACTATACCTGGTAATTAGTTCTAACCACTAACACATAAAACACATAGTAGAATGAAGAAGATGAAAATGAGATGAAAGTTAAAGAAAATTTTGTAGATACTAGAGTGCCACCTGCGTCCATCGACTCAGGAGAGTCGCTGGAGCTGCCCGGCTCCCCCGTTACACCAGTAAGAAATCTGGCTGGTGGACGGGTAATTGCGACAGGAAAAAGGACAGGGCCGACGTCGCCAGAATCCTGGGACACTGTGGAGAGTAAGATGCGAGAGCAACTGCTTACCATACACAGCGTCCTAGGACAAATGACGGAGAAAACGAACGTCCAAAGAAACGTGAGTCGCGTGATTACGAACGGTATGGCTGAGATATATGAGGCTGTAGAAGTTTGTATGTATGAACTGAAGCGAATGCGACAGATCAGACAAAAGACGAACGTAACGGAAAGACGAACGAATGTAATGGAAGAAACTCCAGGTCATAAAAGGCGACGGCTAAAACAGATCTCAAGCCCAGACCAGGTAGATGACGAAAGACGGAGAACGCTCCTAGACATTGCTGCCACACAGAAAACGTCGGGGGTGAATGCCGGAAACCGACAGACACCTGACGAGGGGGACACCACGCATACCAACAGACTCCTTCAGAGAATGTTGAGATGAGAGTGGAGGTGTCAGAGGACTGGGCCACCGTCGTAAAAAAGAAAAAGAAAAGGAACGAGAAAAAGACAGACAACGAGACGGTACAAAAGACGACAGACGGACATACAAGCCGAGGATCGGAGTGTCCCAACCTGAAAACCAGACGCGGAACCATTCTGATCAAGCCGACGGAAGGACAACTGTACGACGATGTCTTGCGGACTATCAAACACAAGGTGGACCTTAAGACAGAGAAGGTTGACGTTCGAACGAGTAGAAAAACCAAGGACGGTGCTGTATTGATGCGGCTGGAAAAGTCGCAAGGACAGGACTTCCAAAGGACACTTCAGAAAGTATTAGGACAAACTGCGACAGTGAAAGACTTAACTTCCAGGATGACGCTGGAGTTCGCTGACTTGGACTGCGTCACGACGGTACAGATCATTGCGAACACGATAAATCGCGAATTAAATACGAACTCGGAACGGAAAGTGCATCTCTTTGCGCCAAACGTCTATGGGAATGTGCGAGCCGTTTGCGAGTTCGACACGACGCAAGCAACGAGACTGATAGGCAAAGAACACATCAAAATAAGATGGATGAATTG
The DNA here is from genome assembly GCF_024137745.1 of Phymastichus coffea. Lineage (NCBI taxonomy): Eukaryota > Metazoa > Arthropoda > Insecta > Hymenoptera > Eulophidae > Phymastichus > Phymastichus coffea. The sequence continues at coordinate 1,811,986 of NW_026706844.1, forward strand.
TCGAGTTCGACTCCGCATTCATCCTCAAAGATGCTTCAACTGCCTCGGGTACGGACATACGCGGAGAGAATGTAAAGGGCTGGACAGAAAGAACTGCTGCATGAAATGCGGACAGACAGGTCACTTGGGCAAGGAGTGTAGCAAACACTACTTCCTCTGTAAGGGGATTGAAGGACAGAACCTGGCCCACATGCCTGGATAAGGCGGGTGCGCCGTATACAGAGCAGCACTGATAGAACTGAAGACGAAACAGAAAAAATGACCCTGACGATACTACAATGCAATGTGAACAGGAGTAGCGTAGCACACATGCCCCTCCCTCAAATTGCGACAGACACGAACGCAGACATGCTTGTTATAAGCGAACAATACAAGAACAGACCTGAGCCATCGTGGTTCGCTAGAAAATCGAACACAACGGTGGTGTGGGTACGCGGAAACGAAGCGATGCGAGTCTCGGTAAGCGGATCTGGGGCGGACTATGTTTGGGTGAGGGTGAGCACTGTCGTTATCGTCAGTCTATACCTGTCACCGAACTATTCCGCGTTGGAGTATGCCAACAGACTCGCAGATATCGAAGACGCCATGAGGGATATACCCGGAAATATGATCGTGGCGGGCGATTTTAACGCGCGAGCGATGGAGTGGGGTATGCCCACGACAAACTAGAGATAACCGCGAGGCTGGAACTAGGAATGGTGAACGAGGGAAAGCCGACGACATTTAGACGACCGGGATGTGTGTGTGTGGGGGGGGGGGGGGGGTCAATCTATACCAGACGTGACCTTGGCCACAGACAGACTATTGACACGAATAAGAGGATGGAAAGTGATCGAGGAATATACAGCCAGTGATCACCAATACATCATCTTTGAAATGACAGACGAAAATACGACTAGACGAAGAGGTAACGTGTTCTCCCCTCTACGATGGAACACGAAACACCTGGACAGAAAATAGCAATATAGCAGAAAATAGCAGAAATAGACAGACTATAGCAAAACGCAGAGCCTTTTACGGAAATTACTCGAAGTGGTACGGACCGTGACTCGGCGGAGAAGTTAGCTGAAGAGGCGGAAAAATACCTTCCTCACCTATGCGAAGCTACGATGCCGAAAAAACGATACACACGCAACCGGTGACAGATGTACTGATGGACGCAAGAAATTGCAGAACTCAGACGCGAATGTCACCGGTGACGTAGACAGGCACAAAGACAAAGAAACAGACATGACGAAGAAGCCTCAGAGGCATACAAACTTGCCAGAAAAAGACTGAGATAAGCTTAACGGACAGCAAACGACAATGCTGGATAGGACTGACAGAGGAGGTGGACTCGGACCCGTAGGGGATGGGTTACAAAATTGTGACCCGGAAACTAGGCGTCCAAGCTCCACCGGAGACAAAAGACGCTAGGACAATGGAAAAGATAGTTGAGGGTCTTTTTCCAACGTATCCTGACAGAATCGATGACACAAACACGGACGAAGAAATGGAATGTCCTTGTTTCACAAGGAAAGAGCTCATACGAGCGTCAACCTTGCTGAAGATTAACAAGGCTCCTGGACCAGACGGTATACCGGGTGAACTGCTACGGTATGTAGCGACTCGACGGCGCGACATACTCTTCCAGTTGTACAGTGGGTGCCTGACAGCGGGTGTTTTCAGTAAACTCTGGAAGAACGTGAGGTTGGTACTCATTGGCAAAGGCAAGGGAGACCCCGATAAGCTGAATTCGTATAGGCCCTTGAGCCTCTTCAACACGACCGGAAAATTATACGAATTGATACTGAGACCAAGACTGAACGCGGCGGTGCAAGCCGCTGGCGACCTATCGGACCGACAACACGGCTTCCGGAAAGGACGCTCAACGATAGGAGCAATCACAGACGTGAGACATGTAGTTGACAGAATGAACGAGATTTGCTACGGAGCCAGACCAATAACGCTCTTAGTAACATTAGACGTAAAGAACGCCTTCAACTCTGCTAGGTGGGTGGATATTCTGAAAGTACTAGACGGCTTTCAGATGCCCGCCTACCTTACCTTCTAAGAGTCTTGAAGGATTATTTAAAGGAAGACTGACGTATGAAACGACGAAAAGACGGAAGTACCGGAAAATTACAGCGGGGGTGGCACAAGGATCCATACTGGGTCCCGACCTCTGGAACGTACTGTACGACGGACTAATAAAGCTCGACATGCCCCGGACATGCGTCTGGTCGCCTACGCTGACGACATAGCAGCCGTAATAACGGCCCGCGACACACATCTAGCTCAGCTCAAAGTGAGCCAGGTGATGAGGCGTTTGGATGGGTGGTTAACGGACCACGAACTGAGCTTGGCTCTTTTTAAGACAGGCTTATTGTTAGTGATACTGACGAGACAGAGAATAGACACGATAATACCGATGACCATAGGAACGGAACGACCGGAGACCAAAAGTGAGGTAAAGTACCTGGTGGTGACTCTAGATACGAAACTGAATTTTTAGCCCCACATACGAGACACGATCGCCAGAACCAGCGAAAGGACCAAGGCCTTGAGCAGGCTGATGGCAAACACGAAAAGACCGAGACCGAGTATACGAAGTCTGCTGATGGGCGTAACCCACTCCATCATGCTTTACCGAGCAGAGGTATGGGCCGACTCGTTACGGGTAAGGAGACGCGCAAAGAACGGGAGCGCTAAGAATCGCGTGCATGTACCGAACAGTTTCAGAAAACGCGATATTCGCGATCGCGGGCTTTATCCCGATCGACCTCTTGGCAGGCGAGAGGAAACGCATTTACAACCGAAGTGTGACCATAGGGAGGACTGACGCTGCAACAGAGGAACGAACGAAATCGACAGAACAATGGCAGACAAGATGGACGACAGACGATCAAGGACGATGGACCCACAGACTGATACCAGACGTTGATCCGTGGAATGACAGAAAACACGGGGAGGTGGATTTCTATCTCACCCAGTTTCTGACCGGACACGGTAACTTCCAAAAGTAACTGCACAGAATGGGTAAGGTAATTTACCCATAGGTACAGGAATGGGTACAGGACGACGCGGAGCACACGTTTTTCGTGTGCGACCGTCAGACCAAGCAAAGATTGAGACTGGAGACAGAATTAGGGCCGATTACGCCAGAAAACAATGTTGACAACAGCCGACGCATGGAGTAAGATCGCGCTGTACGTTACGACTGTGTTACAAAATAAAAAGACGGATGGATGCTTGGAAAATTGAATGAATGAGAAAATTTTAGAGCTTATTTGGGAATGAATGAGTATTAAAGGGATGAATGTGTACTTGGACACGCAATGACAGCCGCCCAGTCTGAAGTAATGTGATAAATAGTTCCGGGCTGGTTGCGGTGCGAACAAGGAGAGATATGTTTGGTGGGTATTGTGACCTAAGCTACTGAGTCCCACACTTGGCGTACTTCCGTCAGTTGTCCGTAAATGGATTCAGACTCTCCTCAAAAAAAAAAAAATAAATAAATAAAAATATTAAAAAAAAGAATAAGCATAATTGCAATAGCAATAATAACAATAATACTGATAATAGCCATGATAATGAAAAATAATAATAATAATGAGAATAATATTTATTATTGAATTTAGATTTTTTGATAAATTCATTAAATCGTATGAAATAGTATTATTATGGAATTCCAGACTGTAAATATTTTACTATAGATAGAATAATCATTACTTCGAGAATTCATCTAAAAAACTTTTGGTTTACGAAATAATTGTAACGATAAAAAACTCCTAAGTTTGACAACATTAAAATTTATTACAAAAGGACAAAATAGGTTGATAAACTAATTTTATTTACCTATGTTTTTTCATTTGCAAAAAAGTGTGTTCCCAATTAGTGCGTTGGGTTTGAATTTTAAAAGATAATTTGTTATAAATCGCTTTTTCAGTGTCGAGGTCAACAATTATTGGGAAGTGATCCGAACCGCGTGAATCATCAGTGATTTTTACCCTGAGAAAGTGCGCTATGTTGGCTGTAGAGAAAACAAGATCAATATTAGATCTGTAATTCGTGACAATATTAAAGCGTGTATATGTGTTTGTATTGTATAGAAAGAGATTGAATTTTTCGGTTTGTTTTTACAGTAAGTGTTCTAGTAAGCTTTTACCATCAGAGTCCGTGTTATCGCAGTTCCAAGCTACGTTATGAGAATTGAATTCACCCAATAAGGTGCATCTTTGATTTTAATTGAGCTTATTACTATCCAAAGAACCCTATTCGTCATCGCTGAGCTTGACATCAGGGGGCTTATAGCAGGCAACAATGTCTATAGGATCCCATAGATTAGTGATTTCAATTCCGCATAGCTCAAAAAACTGATTGTCAGTGGTAGTTATTTTTTACACAATTGAAATTATAAGCGTTCACATTTGAGTAAACTAAGTACTATAAATAGGGAGTATCGATCAATAAATAGAGAAAATTTGCCGTAATCATCTTGATTTATTTCTCTTGGCTATTTTCATTAGTCGATGACTAGTCGTCATCTACATCTAAGTCAGAGATCGATGGCTCACTTATTTTCGGACACAATTTGTTGATAATCTTGGTTAACCTTGTCTTCATTGTTTTCCCTTTTATGTGTTTTCTAATCTCGGCGAGCATCATGGCTAGTGAATGTTTATAGATATATAATATAGAGTACTTATCTGATAAATTAAAAACTTCTTCGTAAGTATAACTATGTTTCAGCGAAGAAATTGGCTATATCGTTCAACGTGACAGGAAAGGCTGCCAACGATGCCTCTGGAATCAACGCCGATATATCCATAATATCATCTTCAATGTATCAGGCGACGCTCTCGTACTAGTTAGTTTGGTCTTTTTGCCAAGAGGTTTAGATACTTTGAATTCATTGTTATCAGTTTCTAGTCTGCTATCCAGAGACTAGTAGGGAGAATGCCAGCGCCCATAAGTCGGACTGTGTCGACGATTCGACACTGGTCCGAGCGCCGCGCGTGGCAAAACGGTCGAACTATGCGCACAATTTCAGAAAGAGCACGGAGGGGGTAGCGAATGTGCACATAGAGGAACGAAGAGGAAGGCAGAATGTGCACATCGGCGAGAGTAGGGGAAGCGAACGTGCGCATACGCTTTTCCCCAATAAGTTTTGCCGTCGCGGGTTCGAGACCTGAATGAAATTTATTATTTTTTTTTTCGTTACTTTTATTCAAATAATTTAAAGCAAACACCTGTTAAAAATAACCGTAATTCCTTGATAAATTGTTTAGTTAAGCTTAACCAAATAATATAGGGCCAAGCCTCCTAGCCATCAAGTTTATCAACTATATATATACTTTTTTTATAATGATCAATAATATATATTTTTCTTATAATATATATATTTTTATAATATATACTATATATAAAAAAATAATATATATATTTTTTATAATATATACTATATATAAAAAAATAATATATATTTTTTTTATAATATATACTTTTTTTATAATGATCAAATTATAAAGCATCGATTGCTTATTAACCTTTTAAGGACGGGACTGGTCGATATATCGACCACCAATTTTGTCTGGCACTCCACGTGACATATTCTTTCATTTTATGCACAAATATTGTGCAAAAAAAAAGTCAAATTTTAACGTAAAAATCCCCGTCCTTAAAAGGTTAACGATTCATCAATATTGTGAAAAACAAATTTGTTTCCAGTATTTTAAACCATTTGAATGTAATTTATTGCTATAAAATACTTTTTGATTAAAAAAATTATTACAAAATAAGCGTAGTAATAACAAAAAAAAAATTAATTATTATAACGAAAAAAAAAAGTTACCCTACCCGGGACTCGAACCCGAGATCACAACCATGAAGGCTGCGGAGCGCGCCTTAGCCAGCCAATTTAATTGTCGGCTCTGCGTTTCGAAGCGTGTCGCGGTCACCCTTCCCGCTTTGGCAACGTCGCACTCTCTCTCTTTCTCTACTCACCTACGACTCTCTGCGCCTCAATAGGCGAGCGGCAACGGCCCCAAAAATGACATGGTTGTGACCAGATCATTTCTAATCGCTAATGATGACTTATCTTCAAAATGTTATGGAAATCTGAAAAAAATACTTAAAAAAAATATTTTAATCCAGTCTGAAAGAGCATAGAGGATATAAAGAGAATTTGAAAGGCGCAAATCGAAAGAAAAAATTAAAAAATGGAAAAAGTAATATAGCAAAAGAAAAGTAAAGCGAGAGCGAAAGAAGTTCGTGTTAAGATTAATGAGAGCGCAAAATAATTTGGCTGAAATTGTCGCCGTGCTACAGAGAGTTTAAGTAGCCGTTGATATAGCTCTTCCACGATGAAAGCTTCTTTGGCTGTACTGCTCCATCGGTTCTCGTTGTCGTGCTCTTAGTGCCTCTTGCGCTTCTGTGTGCCGGCTAACGCAATATTACTTATTGCAAATACGTGTAACGCGAGAGCGCGCCAATTGTTGATTCTCTGATGGAGTAGGACAGGGGGCTTCAATTTTCATTGGATTTGATTAGGGATCAGGTGAACGTGCGCTCAGACAAAAAAAAAACGAAGGATAAAATACATGATCTAGCGATGCTCTTTTTGCTCCCTCTCTCTTTCGACGACGAGTGGACAATTTTTGCTGTACTATTACACTCGTCGTTGATCGATACTCGATCGAGTGTCGCCGTCGTACAAAGGAAACTCTTTTGCGACAAAAACGGACTCGGTCTTGTTCGCCTTAAAACCCGAGAATGTTTTAACCTGCGCCTCTCCGCGCCTCAAGCTTCGAAAGCCAAGAGCGCCGTTCTCTGCGTGTCCGAATGCCAAGGCGGATCGGGCCGAGCTATAAACCGCGAGAACGTTGTAACCTGCGACTCTACGCGCCCCCAGCTTCAAAGTCTGAGAACGCTGTACTCTGCGACTTCAAAAGGCGAGACGTATCGGGCCGAGCTATAAACCTCGAAAACACTGTAACCTGCGACTCTACGCCCCCCCCCCCCCCAGCTTCAAAGCCACGAGCGCCGTTCTCTGCGTGTCCGAATGCCACGGCGGATCGGACCGAGCTTCAGTTGCAAGAGCGCTGTAACCTGCAAGTTTAACTTGCCAAGGCGGATCAGGCCGAGCAATAAACCGCGAGAACACTGTAACCTGCGACTCTACGCGCCCCCAGCTTCAAAGTCTCAGAACGCTGTACTCTGCGACTTCAAAAGGCGAGACGTATCGGGCCAAGCTATAAACCTCGAAAACACTGTAACCTGCGACTCTACGCCCCCCCCCCCAGCTTCAAAGCCACGAGCGCCGTTCTCTGCGTGTCCGAATGCCACGACGGATCGGGCCGAGCTTCAGTTGCAAGTGCGCTGTAACCTGCAAGTTTAACTTGCCAAGGCTAGTAACAGTAGTTATTGAGCAAAACAAAAAAAGTTCACAACGCGCCAAACGCAGAGTGAAGAAAAGTGTAAAGAATAATAAATAAAATAAAAAGTATACTTTTCTTCAGATCATGCTCAATAACAGTAGTTAGTGTGTGTGAGGTTTCGCCATCGAGGGCGAAACCACGTGTGCGCGAATTCGCGATCCGCGACACGAAAAATAGACAGCTTTCTCGCAGCACGAATTGTTACCGCCGTCTTCGTACGTCTGCAGAATAAAGGTAAGCTGGCCAGCTTGATCTCGCGACCGCGATTGCATGCGTAACAACTAATTTTCCGCGTCCGAAGCGTGCATGTAATAGCTCTACGAACAAAGAGCAGCGAGCGTCCCGATACTTTATGTATACCGATCTATACATAAATACGCGGGCCGATCTACTGTAGCATTTGATAGACAATAAAAGGTTTCGTTCGTGATATTAACAAGTGCTCTCAGCGTGTTTATTCCGTAATGACTCCACTCCTGGTAGATTCGTAGATTTATTGGTTGACTGACACCCGTTTCCTCTTGCTCTCAGACTTTCTTATTTGATACAGGTGATAGCGAGCGCGTTTACGCGATCATCGTAATAAAAATAATTAAACGGTAAGCAATCCCGTTACAGTATCTTTTACTTTGATTAAAAGTGTAACTTCAATATCTGGCACTATTTATTTAACTCTATCTTTTAAATCAAACCGTATATCACTCGAATTATTTCACGGAGACCTACAGCAACTAATTATTATCAGTACGATTTGAGCAGTCACGCCAGTAAGACGTGTTAAACGTGCTCACTCATAGCAGCTTGACATTTTTCCTAACACACACCGCGGTTAGTCCGTGGTGTAATTACTTACATTTCCTTTTCTGAATTCTTATAATTTCGAAATAGGACTTTCTCATAATGGGTGATGTTAACAAAGTGAATGGTGAATTGAATAAAGTGCAAGGCCCTAGTACTCCGCAGTCATATATGGTACCAATAAGTAATGTAGATAAAGTAATAGAAAATAGTGTCATGAAAAATTTTCTAAGTTGAAACAGTGCAATGCCTACAAAAAGTTATAATAATGATAACATAAAACCCAACTCATTTTCCAAAGTAATTAGTAACAGCATGTTCCCTAAAAAAACTCAAGTAATATTTCCCAGAACCGCTTATGCTGCTATTTGAATAGTGAAAATCTTATTGATGAGCTAACTAAAGCTGGCAACAATGTAATTGAAGTAAAGGGAAATAAATTAATAATAAGACCTTATGTGACTAAGACTCGAAGAATTATTTTTTCAAATGTACACCCGTGTATCCCACACGACGTAATAATTTTCGAACTAGCTGACAGACGCATCACTTTAAAATCGAACATGAGCTTCATCAGACTCAGCTTTGACCAGTTCACTCAAATTGTAAGTTTCAGACGACAGTTATTCATCGATCCCAATGATATTAGCAAATTGTCCAACCTCATTTCACTTAACTATGATGATACAATACATAACATATACGTTTCGACGGACAAGATTACCTGTTTTGCCTGCAACAAAGAAGATCACACTGCTCGATACTGCCCCACAATAAATAACACTCAAAAGGGAATTAATGAAAAACCATCTACTTTAAATAACAACGATGTTACACCGACCATTGACAATGATAGTAGCGAGTATAGTGCTTCTCAGACGATTAGCAACATATCTGATTAAGAGGAAAAAACATACGAGGAGCAAATAACAAAAAGTGAAACAACGAAGGGCAACACACTGCAATTCAATGGTATTGAGTTGTTTAAAAAACCAAGTGAATCTGCCAACAAACAGACGCCAAACCGTGCTACCCCTGCTAGCACAACCTCTATAGATAGCAGCAGAGACTAGTTAGTCCAATCAACAGAGAAATTTTCAGACAAAAATTCCGGGATGGGTTTTCTCGACAAAAATCGCTTCAGTACAATGTAAATAGGAACTCTTGATAAAATGCAACTCCTAATTTATTGTCAGATTTTTTTTATGAGCGCTCAAAGTTGGCGAAATATGGTTTTTTCAATCTGCAAGCCACAGTATGCATTTTAGCTGAAAAATTTTTTTTATAAAAGTTGTAGGCAAGAGCAAAAGCTACAATTTGAGCTGTCGTGCAATTTTTTTCGTTTGTTAGTTATTGAAAAAAGCCCCAAAAACCCTTAAAAATGGCCATTTTTACTATATCGAATATTTATTGCAAAAAGAATTTTTTTTAATGTTTATAACTCTTAAAAGAAAGCTCTTGTGATTCTAAAAAAAATGAATCGTCGCACGACTATTTATTTTTATTAGTTACTGATATATTCTAATTAGTTAATTAAGAGACGTCCAAAGTACGGGGCTGTAAAATTTTTTTGACCGAAGATATCGAGTTGTAAAACAACTCAATCTCTTTGTCAAAACGTCAATTTTAATAAATGATTGGGAACGAATCATGAAATTAATTTGCAACCCCTAAATTTTGACTTTAAAAAAGTGCGCCTTTTTTCTTTTATAAACAATTAGAATTGCGGCTTTCCTATGCATTATAGAGATTTCTTTTTTAGAAATTCACATATCTGAGATTAAGGTGCATATTTTGAAAAAAAATTGTTTTTCGACCAATAGGAGCCGAGATAATTTTTTTTTTGTTTAAATCGCCATTGTTGTAATAATGAAAATTAACAAATCGGTCCAAGGGCATTCGATCGTTATTAAGTTATATTTTCTCATTACGATACAAGGCTTTACATATTTTGGCTTTTTAACAATTAAAATGACGTTTCATTTCCAGCACGAGAAAACCCAAAGGCCGGTGGCGGTGGTGGGGGGCCTCCCTCGCGCGCTTGGAAATACTGAAAGTCCGCGTTCAAATCGACGCGCTTCGCAAAAATCAGGCTTATCTCGCGAACTATTACATCAAATTCGATCATTTTTTTTTTTAATTTGGGGTAGCTTCAAAATTTATTGAGATTGGTGTAGTTGTAATTACTATATTTAGTGCCAATCGTTTATTATTAACTTAATTGAATTCATACATATCAGTGTATGTATAAATTCCAATTAATTATTACTTGCTATCCGTAAATATGGATAAGGATAAATAATAATCAATATATTTTCAATTATTAATAACAATATTTTAATTTATATGCATACGTAGGCTATAGTTTACATGATTTCTTATTTTCTAATCGTACCTAGTTCTTTTCGGCGCAGACTCATTTATTTCATTTTCATTGCATTCTTCATTCAATATTACTTCTACAAGACTACTTAAATTATACTCTTCGTTGTCAATATCTTTTACGTTCGTACAGCAAAATACACACAAGCGAGAACATTTGAGGCCATGTTTGCGGCAGCTGCACGCAACTTTACAGCCTTTTTGGCATCTACAAGATATTTTTTCTGATACTTCGGGAGGTATCATTGGCTCTGAAGAATGAGTGGGTTCCAAAGTATTTTCGACTTTATGTCACCCATACTTCAAAGGATTCAAATCATTACCAAGCCACGATTGTATTTACAAATAAGCCCGTTTGCAATGTTTGGCAGCTGCTGCTTCAGTTGGCGGAAAACTTTCTAGTTTCATTGCAGATTTGCTGGTTTTTCTATCGAAATGTACAAAACTGTTCGCGCCATATGCGCTCCCTTAATCGCGTGTCCTGCGCCTGGTTGGAGAGTTTTTCAAACATAAAACTTTGGTGAAAACCCAAAGAGATAGAACAACAGATCATAAAGACTTAATCCTAACCATAAAACTTTGGGGAAAACCCAAAAAACAGATGTGCAACAGGCAGCCGAGAAAATGTAAAATCGAGAGAGTATTTGGGGAAATCTGTATTACTCAATGAGGCTGTGTAAACCCCGCTCCGCAATTCCCTTCCGAGTTTGATTGGTCTGCCAAGAGGGCCCCATAGAGGAGGGGCTAGACAAGAGTTCACGCCATCTGCGCTGGCGGAAAATAAGTGCAGTTGCAGTCGGAAAATCAGCGAGTCCGGTCGCTGAGCAGAGCTCAATTTTTGCTAACGCGCTATCCCTTGTTAACGTCTTAGTAAGTGTTAATACATTCCCTGTGTGCGACGTACCGAAGGTCTAAGGACAGGCTTGCCTGCTGCCTTAGGAGAGGACGCGACTTATCCTCTGGGGTGTCTCTCACCACGCGGCTCTGCCCATCTTTATCTCGGCGACGAGGTAGCGAGGGCTGACCCGTGTCCGAGACGTCGGAGCTACCGAGCGCCTTAAAACACCAGAGAGGCGCCTTCCTTTTCAAGTTTCGAGAGTGTGCGTACGTTAATCACGGTAACGTATTACGACATATTGAGTGGCCATTCAATCCGCCACCTTTGTAAAGGCTAAGCGAGCCTCCGTGCAGATTTGTAGCACCGCCTACCCTGCTTGCATTTTGCGCAATTGTTTTGTTTGTTTGTTGTCTTATTATTTTCACGTTCTCTCTTTTTGACAAGTTTAGTATTTTATTTTGTATTTTGTGTCAAATGGCTTTTCCCCCACCTATGACTGGGGTTTTTTTATGCCGGCTGACTTTCTTATAAAAATTACAGTAAAATTTAACATTTAGTCTGAGAATTCGCTATTTCATTTACCTTATACACCTTCCCTCAATTAATATTACCTTCAGTTTATATATATATCTTTTTCTCTTATGGTGTCCTTAATAGCTTTACTTGCTTATACCTCTAATAAGTAACAAAAACGTAACTCACTTAATGTTAATTCGTGCCCTTGCTTTGTTTCTACAATTTTATCGGCATTACTGGAATACATGCTTTTAATAATATTTATACCACTATTAATGAGTGTTATATCATCAGCAGATGAATTATAAAAATTGACGCTAAATGTATTAAAGAATTGTGATCGACTTTTTGTAAAATACAATTTTTTCCAAGATTAAAAAATGCAGATGTAGTATCACAGCCCGTAAAAATATATAAGAAGGACATGATTTTTTTCAATTGCGGAAATTTGAAACTATTGCTATGATAAAATTTATCTGGATTTTTTCCTTTGTCTATAAATGCCCGCCGTTATGGGCTGGCTTGTATACCTGGGTCCCCGAAAGTAAACTATAGCCTTGCGATTTCAGTTAAGTACAAACTTAGAAAATACGGAAAATAAAGATTATATATATATATATATATATATATATGGGACGATCCATGTCAACCGGATCACTGCTGTGTCCAAAATTTGATGTGACCAAAAAAATCGTGCAACGACTCATTTTAAAGCTTAGGATATCTACTTTCTGATGCTGTGTGCGCCTTTGCAAAATCCAAACAAAAAATTTTATTTTTCAAATTTTTAGTAATAAATGTTAAAAAAATTAATATTTCATATTTTTTATGAAAATCTGGCTCATTTCCTACAAAAAAGTAACAGACCATTTTCGCTAAAATGAAAAATAAAATTTATAATTTTTTGAAAATTTTCAAAAATAAAAAACTTTGCGATTTTTTTACTCAGAAGGAAATGACTTTGGAAAAAAAATTTAAGGAACAAAATTGCTTGAAATTCATCAAAACACAAGTGTGAATTTTTTCGAATTCCTTTGAGCGATTTTTTGCTTTTTGGATTTATCGGATTGTTTGAAAAATTAAAAAACTTCCCAAGATCTTTTACAAAAATTCATACGTAGTCTACGACTAATTCTAAGAGCTTTTTATTTTATAAGATTGTTCAGTAAAGGCGATCCTTTTTGAGTAAATCGAAAAAGTAACTTGGACCGCTAGACACCAACCAGATAAGCCACGCAAGCTCAGGAGAAGTTGTTTATAAATAAAAATGTAAGAAAACTAACCCCAAGCTAATGAACCTGCGTGCCCAGGGGCAGCAATTTTTAAATTATAATGAGAATAAACTAGTGAGGCCAATAACCAAATAACCCACACAAGCTATGAGGCAAACTGTTTGCAATTAAAAATTCAATAAATTATAACCCCAAGGCGTTAAACATGTGTACCCGGGGGATAGCTGTTTTTAAGTTATACTGGGAATAATTCAGTGGTTAGATATGGTGTAAGATATTGTCCAATTTATGTACAACTGTTGTTAATTCTAATATTGTATTATATTCACATTATCTTTTGCAGCCGCGTAGCGTTTTACTATCAATTTATTGTCAGTATTTGGAATAAATGCATGGCTACTTTAAATCTTGGTTACAGCAGGTGGGTTGGGGAATTTTCTTTTTAATGTATCAGATAATCTCTTATGTTCTTCTTTTGTATAGTAAAGAAATTGTATGTTCTTGAACTTTTCCTTAGCCCATTTAAAGAGAGTTATAGAATTTAATATAACATTTTTTGGTTCAGCTTGTAAGCTATATCGGGTTGCCTCACTCTTCAAAGAAGCACCTAGTCTTGTGATAGGCAAGGAGCATCATTTGAGTTCTATTCTTAAAATGTTGCTTGGCACCATCAGATATATAATAAATTTTTGTACTTTTTGGACACAACATTTTAATTATCGGTATCACTTTCTGCTGCATTAAATAAACTGCTGTTGCATCATGGGTTGTGCAATCTGATAGTAAAATCATGTTGTGATGTTTTAATTCGGTATTGGAGCGATAGTAAAATGCAACAGTAAAAAGCGAACTTTGGTCATTGTTATAATGGAAAGCTTGAGCGGTATCCTGAGCCACGTATGCATAATTTTCCGCAAAATCACAGTGTAGCAATATTTCATTTTCTTTTAAATTTTCCCTTTTATCAGATATAAATTTTGTTTGTTCATTTGATATAAAACTATGCGTAATGAGAACTTTGATGCGATCACACAATACTTCTATAAATTCATCTGAAGGAAGACATTCTTGTTTGAGGGTACAACGATCAGTAGATTGCCAAGTGCTGAATATAACTTGTTCGATTTTATTTTTTTTCAATAATTCCAAAAGGAAGTCGGAAAGCTTCTCAGTATTAGGACATTTGTTACACTGTAGCAAATGACAATCAGTTGTAGGTTTCTTACACTGAATGAATTTAAAACAATCTTTGTAGTCACATAATTGAAATTCAGAATCCCTGCTCAAAAATTTAAGATTTATAGCATCTAACATTAGTTTAACATTCTGGTGAGTCGTGCATATGCAAACGCTGTGTGTTCCTGATGATCCAGCTAAAACACACCATTTATGACGCAGCTCTGCGAACTTAGATGATCCAATAAGATGTTCTGGATATTTCTCCTTGAACATGAAATGTAAAACTTTAACATCATACAGTAGTAAATGTTTTTGTTTAAAAACTATCACACCATCTATCTTAACCTTGATAACTTCTTTTTTATGCGGCATAATGCGACCGTTTGTGTCATTTTCGTAAAATTCAATAACTTTCGATACAGTTTCTTCATCTATATTTTTTCCCCTTTTGAAAGGTGGTACTAATAATACTCCACCAGAATTTTTCAAATCCTTAGAGTTTTTTGCCAGTCTATAAGAACATTTAAATTCTTCCATGATTGTACGAATGCTCCAACAATCAGGAGCTATAGTGAGAATAGACGTACGCATTGGATCATTTTCAGATAAACTGAGGAATTTCTTTTTAAGGCCATTCAAGAGTTCTTCTAACTGTTCTTCTCTAGATTTGCATGCAAGTTCTTCCAAGGAATCATCAAATTTCATGTCCTCTATACTATCATTTTTACTGCAGGATTCGCGTATTCCTTTATTCGGAGGTTCATTCAAGGACTTCATCGAATTCCATGTAATCTCGACTATTACCTTCAAAAGAAAGATCTTTATGAGAGTTATAAATACTTTTTCTGCAAGTGTGACAAATTTTTGATAGTGGATGTAAATTTGGATAGGACTCAAAAATACCTTGCGAAATATTCCGCAAGTTTTTACCCACATGACTATCTTTACCCAGTGGGTTACAACATCTCTTAGAATGGAGATTTTGTGAGGAATCAGCCATGACCACAGTTAGGATGCGAATACGTACTTGTAAAAACAATGGAAATAAAATAAAAAAATTAAAAGAAATGAAACAAGTAGGAAATACACCAACTATTCTGAAAAGGACTGTTGGAAATTGACCACCGATGTTCCGCACAAACCTGGAAAATTATCTCAATAACTATCCTGCGAAGGACCGTTACTGAGTTTCTACCGATGCTGAGTACCACCCAATATATCAGAAAAACGACTATCTTGAAAAAGACTGTCGTTTCCGAAAATAAAAGGCGTAGAAAGAACAAGCTAAAATAGACCAACTAATTTAAAAAAAAGTTCTTATAATTAGTCGTAGACTACGTATGAATTTTTGTAAAAGATCTTGGGAAGTTTTTTAATTTTTCAAAAAATCCGATAAATCCAAAAAGCAAAAAATCGCTCAAAGGAATTCGAAAAAATTCACACTTGTGTTTTGATGAATTTCAAGTAATTTTGTTCCTTAAATTTTTTTTCCAAAGTCATTTCCTTCTGAGTAAAAAAATCGCAAAGTTTTTTATTTTTGAAAATTTTCAAAAAATTATAACTTTTTTATTTTTCATTTTAGCGAAAATGGTCTGTTACTTTTTTGTAGGAAATGAGCCAGATTTTCATAAAAAATATGAAATATTAATTTTTTTAACATTTATTACTAAAAATTTGAAAAATAAAATTTTTTGTTTGGATTTTGCAAAGGCGCACACAGCATCAGACAGTAGATATCCTAAGCTTTAAAATGAGTCGTTGCACGATTTTTTTGGTCACATCAAATTTTGGACACAGCAGTGATCCGGTTGACATGGATCGTCCCATATATATATAATCATCTTTATTTTTCGTATTTTCTAAGTTTGTACTTAACTGAAATCGCAAGGCTATAGTTTACTTTCGGGGACCCAGGTATACAAGCCAGCCCATAACGGTGGGCATTTATAGACAAAGGAAAAAATCCAGATAAATTTTATCATAGCAATAGTTTCAAATTTCCGCAATTGAAAAAAATCATGTCCTTCTTATATATTTTTGCGGGCTGTGATACTACATCTGCATTTTTTAATCTTGGAAAAAATTGTATTTTACAAAAAGTCGATCACAATTCTTTAATACATTTAGCGTCAATTTTTTATAATTCATCTGCTGATGATATAACACTCATTAATAGTGGTATAAATATTATTAAAAGCATGTATTCCAGTAATGCCGATAAAATTGTAGAAACAAAGCAAGGGCACGAATTAACATTAAGTGAGTTACGTTTTGTACATTTCGATAGAAAAACCAGCAAATCTGCAATGAAACTAGAAAGTTTGCCGCCAACTGAAGCAGCAGCTGCCAAACATTGCAAACGGGCTTATTTGTAAATACAATCGTGGCTTGGTAATGATTTGAATCCTTTGAAGTATGGGTGACATAAAGTCGAAAATACTTTGGAACCCACTCATTCTTCAGAGCCAATGATACCTCCGGAAGTATCAGAAAAAATATCTTGTAGATGCCAAAAAGGCTGTAAAGTTGCGTGCAGCTGCCGCAAACATGGCCTCAAATGTTCTCGCTTGTGTGTATTTTGCTGTACGAACGTAAAAGATATTGACAACGAAGAGTATAATTTAAGTAGTCTTGTAGAAGTAATATTGAATGAAGAATGCAATGAAAATGAAATAAATGAGTCTGCGCCGAAAAGAACTAGGTACGATTAGAAAATAAGAAATCATGTAAACTATAGCCTACGTATGCATATAAATTAAAATATTGTTATTAATAATTGAAAATATATTGATTATTATTTATCCTTATCCATATTTACGGATAGCAAGTAATAATTAATTGGAATTTATACATACACTGATATGTATGAATTCAATTAAGTTAATAATAAACGATTGGCACTAAATATAGTAATTACAACTACACCAATCTCAATAAATTTTGAAGCTACCCCAAATTAAAAAAAAAAATGATCGAATTTGATGTAATAGTTCGCGAGATAAGCCTGATTTTTGCGAAGCGCGTCGATTTGAACGCGGACTTTCAGTATCTCCAAGCGCGCGAGGGAGGCCCCCCACTACCGCCACCGGCCTTTGGCTTTTCTCGTGCTGGAAATGAAATGTCATTTTAATTGTTAAAAAGCCAAAATATGTAAAGCCTTGTATCGTAATGAGAAAATATAACTTAATAACGATCGAATGCCCTTGGACCGATTTGTTAATTTTCATTATTACAACAATGGCGATTTAAACAAAAAAAAAATTATCTCGGCTCCTATTGGTCGAAAAACAATTTTTTTTTTCAAAATATGCACCTTGATCTCAGATATGTGAATTTCTAAAAAAGAAATCTCTATAATGCATAGGAAAGCCGCAATTCTAATTGTTTATAAAAGAAAAAAGGCGCACTTTTTTAAAGTCAAAATTTAGGGGTTGCAAATTAATTTTATGATTCGTTCCCAATCATTTATTAAAATTGACGTTTTGACAAAGAGATTGAGTTGTTTTACAACTCGATATCTTCGGTCAAAAAAATTTTACAGCCCCGTACTTTGGACGTCTCTTAATTAACTAATTAGAATATATGAGTAACTAATAAAAATAAATAGTGGTGCGTATAAGAATAGAAAGAAGTTCTTTCCTTTCCTATAATTCGAGCTCAACTTATAGAACATCTCGCGCTATAAGAAACTTGGGCCGAATTATATCCTCTACAAGGAAGACTTTAGCTCTGCTTGTGGGACAATTCGCACCATAAGAAACTAGGGCATAGTCTGACTTTCTTTGAAACCTTATTCATATTCGCATATATCTGATTTATCAATTTATTTTATTGATAATTAGAGTAATTTTACTAGAAACGAATTCTTACTCATTAACGCAACTAGATACGAGAGTATGAATTATTATTTATAAGTAATACGAACATCACAAGAAGTAAATGCAAATTTTTCCAAAAAGAAATAAAATTTTTGGGACACATACTAAGCGAAGATGGTATTAAAACAGATCCAAAAAAGATAGAAGCAATGACCGAATTTCCAGTTCCAAAAACAGTTAAAAACTAGGGCTAGCAAGCTACTATAGACGCTTCATAGAAAATTTTTCTGAAATTGCAAAGCCACTGATACAATTACTACAAAAAGAAACACCATTTACATGGAATAAGGAAAGACAAGAATCATTTCAGAAGTTAAAGAAGCACCTACATTCGGCTCCCATTTTATAATACCCAGACATGAACAAACCATTCGTAATAACAACTAACGCATCAAATTTTGCATTGGGTTGCGTACTCTCTCAAGGCAAAATAGGCGAGGACAGGCCAATTATATTTGCTTCAAGAGTGCTGAAGGCAGCTGAGAAAAGATACTATAATTATGAAAGCAAAGCATTAGGAATCTTTGCAGTAAAAACCTACAAGAATTATATTTACGGAAACAAATTTACAATTGTCAGCAATCACAAGTCATTACTATCATTCAGGTCAGCCGACAATAATACGACGTCTGTTCAAAAAATATAGCGAATTTTGTATGTTTTCAAAAATTATTTATTTATTCATGAATATCTGTTTTATCTCCTTCAAAGTAATCCCCTTCGGATATAATGCACTTGTGCTAACGTTTTTTCCAATCCTCGAAGCAATTAAAAAAATCATTTTTTGTGATCTTTTTTAGCTCTTCCTTCGATGCCATCTTTATCTCCTCAATCGTGGCGTAGCGTCGTCCTTTCATGGGTCTCTTCAGTTTTGGGAACAGGAAAAAGTTAAACAGGGCCAATTCTGGGGAATACGGTAGCTGCGGCACCATTACTGTGTTGTTTTTGGCCAAATATTCGCGCACAAGCAACGATGTGTGAGCAGGGGCATTATCATGATGCAAAAGCCAGTTATTGTTCTTCCACAAATCCGAACGTTTCTGGCGGACTGCTTCGCGCAAATTGCGCATGACTTGCAGGTAATATTCCTTATTGACCGTACTACCCTCTGACAAGAACTCATGATAGACCACGCCCCTGTAATCGAAGAAAACTGTGAGCAAAATATTCACGTTCGACCGAACTTGGCGCGATTTTTTCGGTCTCGGCTCATGCGGGTAGCTTCCATTAGGATGATTGAGCTTTGGTTTCCACATCATAACCATAAATGCATGATTCATCACTACAGTTATAATCCTCTAAAGCACATTTGGGTCGTCACGGACCGAGTCCAACATGTCCTGAGCAATGTTAACACGATACTGTTTTTGGTCGAAATTGAGTAGTTTTGGTACGAATTTCGCGGCAACCCAACTCATGCTTAAATCATTGGTTAAAATCGAATGGTATGATTCGACGATTGACCAATACTATTTTCTTCACTTTATCAATGTTTTCGTCTGTTGTTGACGTGCTGAGGCGTCCGGTACGTTGTTCGTCGTTTACATCTTCTCAGCTCTCTGAGAACATTTTATACCACCAATAAACGTTGCTTTGTTCCAAGGTAACTTTGTCATATGCCACAGTCAACATTCGGAATATGTCCACGCACTTTATTTTGTTTTTGACACAAAATTTGATACAGATTCTTTGATCCATTTTTTAGGATAGGCAAAAATCGAAGACGAGCATCCAAGCAAAACAGCTGTCAAAAATTAACTAAACATTCAAAATGGCCGATCTTGTCAGCATAAATAAGGGACATGAGTACCAACATAACGCTACAAAAATATCAAAAATCAAATTTACGTAGCCCGTGGAAATTCAAAATTCACGATACTTTTTGAACAGACCTCGTACAAGAGTACTGAAATGGAGATTAAAACTGTTAGATTACGACATCATGTACAGATCGGCTAAAATTAATACCAACGTGGATGCACTGTCGAGAAACCCAATAGAAAAGGGTTCAATACATATCCTTCCTGACGAGAGCCCAAAAGGTAAGAGAAGAGAAAAGGCAAATTACGACGGAAACACTACACATAACAAAAAAAATAAGGAAGGGAAGAATGTGACAAACAATCAAAGAAATGGAAACTATAAAATGAAGAATAAAACAAAGTTTATACTAAACAACGAAAACGATTTGACACTAAAGCTCATTTTTACAAGAATGCCAGTAGAATGCAGAAAAACAACCTAATAATCTTTACAGATAAGTTACTCAAAATACTTGACAAAAGATCGAACAATCCAATAACTAGTAAAATCGGAACAATCGACTAAAACCTAAAACCAAACGAAATAGAACTAATAAATCTAAACTCAAAAAAATTATTTATACTATATTATTATGTATCCATACGGAAAAATCGACAGCCTTACTAATAAAAGACAGAGTAAATACTCGAAACCTTCAAAGAACTTATGATCAACAATAATATTAGTAGCTTCAACGTGTCCAAATATTTAATAAAACGATACTTTGATTGGAAAACAATGGAAAAACACCTTCGCGAAACATTCAGAAACACGGATTTTAATATCACGGTATGTTTAAATTACATAGAGTATGCAAAAATAAGCGAGAAGGATAATATATTACATTTACATTATACTTCCGCACTAGGGAATCATTCGGGCATATGTAGGACAATAAATAACATTAAATCGAAATACTTTTCGGAAAATATGAAAATCTGATATAGAGTACTGGATAAAGAATTGCGGAAATTGTCAATGAAACAAATTAAAAAGGATAAAAACCAGACAACCCATGATTATCATCGATATACTTTTCAGAGCATTCGACAAAATAGCCATGGACATAGTAGGACCATTAAATAATACGAAGAATGGAAACAAATACATATTAACTATACAAGACCAGCTTTCAAAATATCTCGTCATAAGTTCACTACTCAATCAAACCGCTGAGTCAGTAGCTGGGGCATTCATAAAGAAATTTATATGTACAATCAGCTCCCCAAAAGTAGTTCTAACAGACCGAGGCGCAAATTTTACGAGTAAACTATTAAAAGCAATTACAATAAGATTTAAATTTTCAAAAATCGAAACGACAGCGTTTTCACCGCTATCAAATAGTTCATTTTCATTAGAAAGAGCACATTACTCATTATGCGAATATATGAAAAACTTTACTACAAAAAAAATCCAATAGGACGATCTGTTATAATTAGCACAATTCCGTTATAATACACAGCGCGCACAAATTCACGTCGCATGAACTTGTTTTCGCTTACCGTCCAAGGCTACCCTCGAATGAACCTATTAGAACATATGAACATAACTACCAACATTTAATAACTACATTGCAGATTTGGTCAAAAACATGAAAGATATCGTGGAATTAGCACGCGAAAACATTCTACAAGTAAAAGAAAAATCAAAAAGATACTGTAACCGATTTCTTAAGGATGTTCGATGGTGTCATGCGGGGGGGAGGGGGGTCAAGAGGCAGAGGGGTACCCTATGCTTTAACATAGGAGAGAGCAAGTATTGACAACTTAAGATAATGAAATACTTTTGTGTTTAAATTTTTTGTTTTCATACCTGTACATGAAATATTGTAATAAAAGTATCTACAAATAATTTTTTTATCGTGCGAAACTGATTTTTTATAAGATTAAGAATTTTTATGAGCAAAAATTAGTACTAGAATCTTTACGTGAAATGTGGCAACATCGCTCTCATTTGAATTTTCCGTTTGTGAAGTTGTCAACCTTTCTATCAAAACATATGAGGCAAGTGGTGTGGTCAAACACGGCTTCTGACCTGACACAACCTATCTTGTACTCAAATACCTAGATTCGTCACATACTACTGTTGTTTATTTTTTTATTGAAAAATGCCGAAGGAAAAAGTGTATAAGTAGAGAGGAAGATTTGTTTAAATATAATCTTCTCTTTTGAATCATTTTTTTATCAAAATAAAATGCTAAGCATTTATATTATCAGCAGTGTTTTTGGAAGTTGTGTTTAACGTATGCGTGTTTATCGCGGTTACGTCTGCTGCTGGACTGCGACGTGCGACACGTTGACGCGACCGCAACGTTACCACATTTGTTCCGTGGCCTGCATTAGTTTCAAAAAATCATTTGAAAGTTCAACTATATATTGCAAAATCTTTGTAAAATGGACGGTATGATATATATATAAATACACGAAAAGATTGCTTGTAAACTCTACTAAAAATTGATATAAGTAGTTTATTATTCTCTTAACTCTATTAGTACGAAAAGTTTTTGAATTATAATGAGTATCTCTTCGCCCATAAGAGCTCATGTATAAGCGACGAACTTTGGAATTTTTTTTCTTTAATATTTCAACGGAAAAAAATATTGAAAAAATTCATGATAGTCTATGATGCTTTTAAGTATAACATATAAAAAAATCAGACAGTTCTCTTAACTTTCGTCTGATCATCGAACATCCTTAATCCACAAAATTTCGAAATTGACGATATGGTAATGCTACTATAAAAACCCAAACCAGGAAAGCTAGAAAAAAAAAATTGTGGTCTTTATAAGATTTTAGATGTAACGGACAAAAGCAATACAATAATAAATAAATAGAGAAAACCAAGCACAGTTCATGCAAATAAGCTACTCATACATAATAAGAGAAACTAATACATTCTTTTTCTATTCTAGAAAATCAACATGATCGCCACTATAATCGATGTCAGTTCACTCTTTAAGTTAAGCAGCGCAATTATTAGCTACGACTGCAGAATCACTGCACCAAATATAACAACCTTTTCGCTCCTGGACTCTGGAGAATACGACTTCCATAACATGCAAGTGGATCGATCGAATGTGCCCATCGAACTGGATCACACAGCGAACTTCAGAGAAACACAAATAATTCAATGTAAAATAGAAATTCACTGTACCATCATCAATTGCAGATACTTTGGTCATCTCATCCTGGTACCAAATGGGGAACAGCAATACATCGAGGATATAAGCCATGAACACTGTAAGAATATCCACATGACGGGAGTACTCAAATATGACAATGCGCACACGGTGGCATGGTTAAAGATAAACATCACAACAACCAAAGGTGTGCGCGGACTTCATGGGTAGCGCAGAGAAGATTCTGTTGGGGCACAACTTACGCTGACAATTTCGGCTCTTAAAATAATGTATTTTTCCAAGGGATAATAAAAATTACACTTGTGCAAAATAAAGCAAAAGTAAGTTTAAATAGCGATAATATTAGATTAAGCTCAGGTATTATCTGTAAATTCTCTTAGAAAAAATGTATGGACATGGAAAACAGCCATACTTTTTGGGAAGTTCTACCAAGGGCCGAAATTTCCTATTCATCGTATAACTATTACCAGACAAATTTGCATACAACACTATGAAAAAACCAAGCAAAAATCGTAGGAGGTAGTACATGTTATAAAATGCATACCGAAGACAGTGAAAATCATACACAGAAAAGAATGCTACTAAGACCTACCAGTACAATTCGGAAACAGAAAATGGTTCCTAACGCTAAAAACGCACATTATAATAAAAAAATAAAAAATGAAATGAAAATAGACTGTAATACTATCATACTACAAAATTGACAATAAAATTCATGCTAATATCAACAAAATCTATATCACCAAACCAACTAAAACTTAACACAAAAATTGGATGGACAATTGGAAACCTGGCAGCAAGTGAAGTCTACTCTCAAAACGACCTGAATAAATTACAGGAATAGTGTTGAAGACGCCGACCACAGGAGCCCGAGAGAATCAAAGTGTGCGCATGGCGACCGAAGGGATGGCGTGGTCGGCCATAACGTTTTAGACGCGACGCGGGAAAACCCAACAGTTGTCGATGGGGTAAACCCGACACGGGGCAAACCCATGTAGTTGGCAGCGACGGGTAGGGGCGTTACGGCACATATGTGTGAGGTAAGGTTTGCGTGAACTGCGAGAAAATTATAAGAGAATGTAAGCGTGCGAGCGGTGTAACCAGCCGGAAGATAATGCAGGCGATCAAAAGAGTGCACAAGGCAACCTGCGATCCTTTGTTTCCTTTACGCATAAGGTGCGATGGTATATGCCGGGGACTTTTCCCACCCCTAGCCCGATCCATTGACGAGAGCGAGTGTTTCAGGCGTCTCGTTGCCGTAATAACCAACAGCTATGAGTAACAACAGAAGACTACACCTATCTGGATCACAAGTTCCAGGTATCAGGGCACTCTGGGTAAGGGCAAGCACAAGGTTTGCCCTAGGTCGATAAGTTGGCGAGCGAAGAGCGAGGAAGGGAGTGAAGGCGGCAAACTGGGGGTAAAAAGGGTAGGGAACTGCGTGCCCCGAAGGCCCACTACTGCAGCGGTGATGGGGGCAAAAATACGAAAATGCGGGCTGCGCGTGTAACCAAAAAAAAAGGACAGCTAAGCTAGTCGCGAGCGAGATAGCTTTAAGTTTCCGTTTTTTGTAACGTCGCCTTTTAGTTTGTATTTATTTTGTTCATCCGTTTGTATTTGTTGTTTATTCGTCGTTTTAATAAATACATATATACGTGAAAACGCGTATATTTTTTTTGCTCTCCTTACCATCGTCTTCAACAAACAGCTAATGTTCCCTATTGAAAAAACTTCACTACTTAATATAATAGCGAAAGAAATCAACAGAGAAGAAACCGTAAACAGTATATTCACAGAAAATACATTGGAAAATATTGCCAATAGCACTTGACACCTAATTTGAGAGAAGCTAACATCATATGGTTCGTTCTCTTCTGCAATTTTCATAATATTCGTCATTATCAACATCGGAAAATTGATCGTCTGGGCCCCGGGGGATTATATCGAAGATGTAACACATGTCACACGTGGTAAATTACGCAAACAAAGACATAAATAGAAAAAAACGGGAGCAAGTATAATACGTATAGAGACAATCATTGCCATTATTCATACATATAGAAATTTTATTGCTAATAAGAATACACATACTATTTAAATACAATTACAATCTGTAACGGAGAATCTCGGCTAGGCCGATTTCGTCCGTCTGGCTCTCGCAAATATCCGTGCACGGCGCACAGGGTAGAGAATTGGACAAAAGTCCAGCCTCGACTCAATTCTCAACCGATTTAAGTAAATCAAAGTTCAAAATACTCAGAAGGACACCCGCTAACATACGTCACTGCTACATTTCACAATTTATTTATCCCCCACCCCTACAAACTACCCCTACCAATTTAACAACAGCCTAACCAGTCTGACCCTGGAAACAGTAAGTTCAATCGCAGATTTTTCTTGAAATAATTACATCTTATGCCATAACCGGGCTAACCTACTCACCCCTAATCCACCTAACTTCTATCAACTTACCCCCAACCCTTAGAAACCACCCCTACCAACCACAATCAGGCTAACTCATCTAACTCTTGGAAAAACTAGTGTGTCGCTTGTTTTTTCTGAGATAATACAGCCTATATTATAAACGGGCTAACCTACTCACCCCTAACCCACCTAACTTCTATCAACTTACCCCCAACCCTTAGAAACAACCCCTACCAACCACAATCAGGCTAACTCATCTAACTCTTGGAAAAACTAGTGTGTCGCTTATTTTTTCTGAGATAATACAGCCTATATTATAAACGGGCTAACCTACTCATGCCTAACCCACCAAACTCCTATCAACTTACCCCCAACCCCTAGAAACCACCCCTACCAACCACAATCAGGCTAACTCACCTAACTCTTGGAAAAACTAGTGTGTCGCTTATTTTTTCTGAGATAATACAGCCTATATTATAAACGGGCTAACCTACTCACCCCTAACCCACCTAACTTCTATCAACTTACCCCCAACCCTTAGAAACCACCCCTACCAACCACAATCAGGCTAACTCATCTAACTCTTGGAAAAACTAGTGTGTCGCTTATTTTTTCTGAGATAATACAGCCTATATTATAAACGGGCTAACCCACTCATGCCTAACCCACCAAACTCCTATCAACTTACCTCCAACCCCTAGAAACCACCCCTACCAACTACAATCAGGCTAACTCATCTAACTCTTGGAAAAACTAGTTTTGTCATTTATTTTGCTTTAAACAATTGAGTCTCACACCATAATCATAAGCGTGCTGATCCATCCACTCCCAACCCACCTTACCTTCATCTACTTACCCCTAATCCCTAGAAACTTTCCCTACTAAACCACAAGCAAACTAACCAACGTAACTCTAGCAATTAATCAGTTTAGTTCAGATTAGTTATTTATTTTCCTTGAAGCATAAACCCACAAATCCTATAACTCGTAAATCTTTAAATCCACAAACCGTAAAATCCATAAACGTTGTAACCCCGCAAACTCTTAAACTCGTCAAAGTACGTTTTTTGATAGTTATTCTTTTCTGTAAATATCATTTCTCCAAAATGAAGAAAATACTGATTAAGTACTATTTGATATTTCATATATGCATTTTATTTAAAGTGTAATTGCGTTTTATTTGAAGTTTCATTTGAATTACAGTTACACTTGGGTAACTTCGTAGCTGTAAAAAACATATAAATTTTTATTCCTCCTTTAGATTCTAAACCATTAAAAGTTAATTACCATTAAAATACATTTAAAACTATTCCTACAAATTTTGTAGATCTCAACATTTTTTGGTGCGTGCTATCCATGCAACATTGTTTTTGAAATTTTAAATACATACTAGTTTTTGTAAGAAGATTGATCTATGTTCTAAACTAAATGTTTATACTATTTGAGAATTTGCTTCAATATTAAATGACAGTTTTAAAACTAATTTTGTACCATACAGTAAAAAGTGATTTTTACTTATATTATATTGAACATACACCTACATATTTTATATTATAAGAATTTTTAATGATAATTCTGTACGCGTGTTTTTGTAATCTTAAAGCAATCGGAGTATGATTTAGTATTCGATGTACAACATGCAGTTTTTCGGTTTTTTAAAGTAACTAAAAATTTTTATTATTATATTGATCATTTAAAAATCATTAGAATTTTCGTTTGCACGTACATAAAAAAATAGTATTACAATCGGAATTTTTGACTATTTGTTTTCTTGAAAGACATTTAAACATATAAAGAATATTTTCTAATTTTCATGTATTGTATGTTTTCACTTATTGATATTTCCAATATACTCATTTCACATAAAGATTAAAGACATTGACATATATTAATTAATTTTTAAAATGTTATTACATTTAAAATATTCTGATTTATGTGAAACTATTTGGAACAGGACAGATGTTTGTGAATCTCATATTGATTTGCTTGTAAGTAGTTTGAAACGTAAATATTCATTTTCCAATTATAATGAAAATGAAGTACGAAAAAAATTGACTAGAACATTTATTTTCCAGTTTAAGCAAAAATGGGCATTAGCATCTCGTAGAAAAGATATTTTTACGACAAGGTTTAAAGATTTTCTAGAAAAAGAGATCTACATCTCTATTAATTTAGACAATGATTCTTCTACGAGTCAGTCAACATCATTTGATAATTCAAATTTGTCTGCATCAAAGGGTAATCCGACTACAATGGGAAGGCCATGTGTATCTTATGAAGAAGGATCTTCAAAAACACGATATCGACGAGCTTTCGAGATAGCTAACATGTATACGAAAGAGGAACTAACTCTGGCATTAAAAATCAAGCTACAAGTAAGTACTACTGTTAAGTGACAACTTTTAAAATTCACTTAATCCTGATATACGTATTAATGTAATGTAAAACTTATATGTATTAGTATTAAGTATATTTGCGCCGCGCGTATTAATTGTACACGTTAAGAACGCGTGGGCGGTTCGGCGGCCGCGTAGTAATGCAGCGACGGCGTAGTAACACTCTCGCACGGTATGACTGTATCGCCCACGCCTGACAAAGGCAGTCTCGTGCCAGAGCTAATCACGAGCAGTCGTAATTCCCTTCAGATTTACATACAGTTTTATTCAGTTCCTTTCATATAGTTTTGATCTCAGTTTTTTTTGTCAATCAGTTTTTATTTATCGTTAAATTTCTAAAATCAGAATATTTATATCCTTCCTACTAGCGATTAACTTATACGCGCGACGAAGCGTACGCTCAGACTAATTTCAACACAATTACTTGTTACAAGGATAACAGTTATTATAAGGACCAGCGAAAATAAAAGGATTATATTTCTTGGACGAATATTTTGACGATATACGCATTTATATAACTATATAATTTCAAGGACACGTCTACTAATAATAATAACAAATAAACTTTTAACAAGTAAGTAACTCTAGATTCATTAGTGTAAACTTATTTTCTTCTTACCTATTTTTTTTGTTTTCTCTATAAAAATAATAATATTTGGATTAATTACCATTTGGCAAATTCCACATATTCATTTTGTGTATAACTACATAGATATATATATACACACACACACACAGACACACACACATATATATATATATATATATATATATATATATATATGTAGACGTGTATGCGTTCGTTAAATTCTTAATTATTTTGGCTTTGGTATTTTGCTCTCGCGACTCTTTCCATTTATTATCATAAATACCGGTCGTGCCAGCGTAACCCGATCTTCTCAATTACATAGCATTATAGCCTACGCAGACGAAGTATTTAAAAATTAAGCACGTCCCCGGATAACATGATATGCATGTGTACGGGATAAATAGTACGTCTACAATATTTCGACAAGCTCGGTTCCATGCTGCTAAAATTCCTGAGTAAGCTTTAATTCGAACTATATAGAGAACCTCTATATATATATATATATATATATATATATATATATATTCCAGTTATTTGATTTTTCCCATAAATATACTTATACGTAAAATATATTTAATAATTGACTAGCGAGCGTTAAGTGAGCGGAACCTCATGTATGCAGCAATACACCACATCGAATTGTCGCTCGTTTGCTAAAAAGATACTAACGACATGTGTATCTATTAGAACACACCTAACAACTACCGAGATTGTCTCTGATAATGAAGAGATATCTATCTCTGAATTAAATAATAAATCATTGGCTATGTTTTCAGACTTAGAGATGTCTTTTCGAAAATATGAAAAATTAAGATGTTACAATCAGATAATGTTTAATAATAAATTATATCCACGATATTTGAGAATTACTGAAGCTAAGAATGCATGCTACCCTGAACATGTAAATATAACTAATACTGGAGCAGAAGTTGATATTATCTCTCTTCTCGATCACACTTTACGACGGATTCTGGAAATGTTAAATGAAACAGAGCTACAAAATTGCAATAAAAATTTAGTTTTTTTAGGTAAGTATGGAATGGATGGAAGTTCAGGGCAGCAAACCACAAAGCAGCGTTTTATAAACGATCCTTCAGTTTCTAGTTCAAGTGAAAGTGAGAACAATACTTATTATCAACAAAATTTTTCTGATGAATCTGTATTTATTACAAATTTAGTTCCCATTGAAGTAAAGTCTGATGATGGTAAAATTTTGCGGCTTAATGAGAAACCTTCTTCTACGTTGTATTGTCGTCCCATCAGTTTCGAGTTTGTTAAGGAAAGCAACATTATTACAATGAACAACTATAAAAAAATTTTTAAATCATTGAGCAAAGTAAAACATTATATTTTAGAGTTTAAGGGTATGGAATTTAATGTGACGTTTGACTTTAAGTGCAGCATGATAGATGGTAAAGTAGGCAACGTTTTAACAGATCAAAAATCCTCCAATTGTTGTAATATTTGTAATGTTGGACCCAAATATATGAATGAAATTGATTATATTTTAAAGCTTCACTGTCATACAAAGTTTTATAAATTTGGGTTTCTAATATTACACAGTTGGATTAGATTTATGGAGTATGTGCTGCATATTGCATATAATTCAGATTTCAAGCAGTGGTCAGCATCAGGTTTAAATAAAGAATTGAAAAATAATCGTAAAAGATATATTCAGCAAGCTTTAAGAGAAAAAATTGGAATAACTGTTGATATCGTTAAGCAAGGTTCTGGTACAACAAATACTGGGAATGTAGCACGCACTTTTTTTTCTGAATATGAAGCTGTATCTGAAGTTATAGGTATTGACAAAGAGATTCTACAACGATTATATATAGTGTTACAAGTAATATCTAGCAAAAGCGAGGTTCGTTTGGACATGTTCAAGAAGTACTGTTTAGAAACAGCCAAAAAATGTTTACAAATTTATGGTTGGTATAAAATGCCACCAAGCATGCATAAAATACTTATTCATGGTTGTGACATCATGGAAGCATTTCCAAAACCTATAGGCTTTTACTCAGAAGAAGCGCAGGAAGCCAATAACAAAGTTTTTCGAAAAGGTCGTAGTGCACACAGTAGGATGATGAACAGATTACAAACAAATGAAGATATAATGCATTATTTATTACTCATGTCAGATCCTTTGATCAGTTCATTAAGAATAATAGAAAGAAAAAATAATAAAGAACTAATTTCGGAAGCGAAAATATTTCTAAAATACTAAAAAGAAATTATTTCTTTCTCAAATTAATTAATATTTTATAGTATTAGCTAAGATAACCTAAATTATAAATAAATATAAAAAAAGAAAAAAAAAATTAAAATAAAATAAAAAAAAGAAAAAAAAATAAAAAAATAAATAAAAAAAAGAAAACAAAAGAAAATTAAACAAAAAGAAAAAAAACCCTCTTTGAAGACTGATACCTTGCCGCGGTAAAGAGGTTTACATCGTATTATTATTAATCGATAACTTAAAGCAGTCATTGAACACACAGGCTTACAAAAACAGTTATCTACACGAGACAAGTGCTTGGGCTACTTCTATGCTAAATCTAAATCTGATTTTAGAATTTCCCCTGCGCGTCCTATTTTTTGCAATGAAAATAATGAGGTGTATTAAGGGATATGCTTTTTTTTGATAATCATGATTCAGCATCACAAAAAAAAAACAAAGAAATTATTTTCGTGACAAGATTATGTTATTCTCATGTTTTTGGAGTCGCTGAATCCAAATGAGATGTTAGCTTGTTGGTGAATTGGTAGAGGTGGTTTCTAAGGGTTGGGGGTAAGTTGATAGAAGTTAGGTGGGTTAGGGGTGAGTAGGTTAGCCCGGTTATGGCATAGGATGTAATTATTTCAAGAAAAATCTGCGATTGAACTTACTGTTTCCAGGGTCAGACGGGTTAGGCTGTTGTTAAATTGGTAGGGGTAGTTTGTAGGGGTGGAGGATAAATAAATTGTGAAATGTAGCAGTGACGTATGTTAGCGGGTGTCCTTCTCAGTATTTTGAACTTTGATTTACTTAAATCGATTGAGAATTGAGTCGAGGCTGGACTTTTGTCCAATTCTCTACACTGTGTGACGACTGGAGAGATGGCGCAGAAGAAGATGAAGAGAGAGAGAGAGAGAGAGAGAGAGAGAGAGAGAGAGAGAGAGATAATAGAATAGAATAGAATAAGCTTTATTAAGCCGTGGGGTATAACCCCGTAGGCTATGAGCAGAATACAATGCAGATACATTAAATTAGAGCGCAGTAATAAACGATAAAGTTATACAAATAAAAATTAATTTAAGATGAACATAGGTTAAACAATATAATTAAGGAGTATAAGTGTGAGATTATGAAGCATACATAGCAATAAATGATACAATATTCGCATGAGATGGAAAGAATAGAGATATATTGATTGACAATAGGTTAGATGACAAGATAGATGAGATCACAGAGCAAGGCGTACTAAATGGGATGTGATGAACTTAAGTGACTAGTAGTGAACAGGCAAGAGTAACACAGTACGTTATGCTGAAGAGGCCAGAATAAACACTAAATAAAATCACCGGCCAAAGAGGGTAATTGGAGCCAGCAAACAAGTTAACAAGCATGGTGGTCAAGCAGATTCAAAACTAAGAACTAACTCGTAAAGCCTGGAGAGATGACGAAGTGACAGTGAAGGTAGCTTGTGGATCAGGGTGGAAGTGTCGGTCGGTGTTACAACTCGGAATTGAATGGGGGAAAATCACAGACCAGGTAGCGACCAGGTGATAGGAGGTACTCTGATGAGGAAGTGAAGGCGGAGACGTTGAAAGGAAGAGGGATAGAAGGAAGTTTCAGGAGCAAGGGAAAAAAGGAGCTGTTCGATCACCATAAAATAGTCATAGAGCCAGCGCCTGAGCTCTACATAGCGAGAAATATCAAACTCAGTGATGGCCAGCTGGTTGAGAAGATACATGTCATAGGCCGCCGCCGAGAACCTCCAAGCTAGGAGTTCTTGGATAGGAGAAGGCCATCGGGGGATTGCGGGAGGAGTGCTTAAGATTAGGAGGATTTGGGGTTTTGACATAAGTCGTAAGGTGGCACGGGTGTTGACAGCATACGGTTTTGTATGTACGAAGGATGAGAGAGATGTTGCGCTGACTCTCAAGAGATAGCCAGCCTAGACGCAATGGAATAGACGCTATGGAAGGACACATGGGAGTCAATGCTTGGTGTGGGGATGAAAGGTATAAAGCCTGTGATAAATCGGACACAGGCATTGAAAGCTGTTTGAAGGGCCAGGGTTCTGGACTTATCAAGGTGCATGAAGGCTATGGAGGCGTAAGAAAAGTGGGGAAAGATCAATGTTTGAACCAGGTATTTCCTTGTTTCAATGGTGAGTGACTTTCTGTAAAATTTAAGGGAATTTAGACCAAGGTGAACTCTCTTAACAATGTCGGAGATGTGGGGTTTCCATTGAAGGGTCGAGGTGATAGTAAGTCCAAGGCTTTTGACCGATGATGAGAATGGAATCTCAACATCATCAATCTTGAGCCTGGACAACGAGTTTAGGTCAATAGCGAGGACGCAAAGTTCGCTGCCAACGATCATGACCTTTGTTTTGGCGACGTTGAGTTGGAGACCGTTCGCTCGCGCCCAGTCCGACACCGCCTGTGCATCCAATTGGACTTTCTCAAGCCCCTCAACAATCTAGGAAGGGACGCAGTGATGGTAAATCTGAGTATCATCAGTATAAATTAGATGCTTGCAGAAAAAAAGAACTCGTGGGAGATCATTAATGAAGATGGCAAACAGTAGCGGACCAAGGACGCTTCCCTGCGGGACACCCGTCCGGGCACGCTCTCACCGCGAAACAGTGTCCCCATGGTCAATGACAGCTTGCACCCTGTCGACAAGATAGCTAAAGAACCATCGTAAGACGGAGTCACCAACGTGACAAGCTCTGATCTTATTAATAAGCAAGTCATGTGGAATTCCGTCGAAGGCCTTTGAGAAATCAAAAAGGACAAGGATGGTAATTTGCCTCCTATCAATGGCAAACCTCATGTCGTCAAGGACGCCCACTAAAGCAGTCTCAGTAGAGTGTCCCCTACGGAAACCAGCCTGTCTGGGATCCAGAAGATCATTAGCTTCCAAGTGGTCAGAGAATTGTCGGTGCAATATTCGTTCAAGGATTTTTGAAGGTTCGGACAACTGCGCTATGGGCCTAGTATCAGAAGGAGACTGGGGTGATCTGACCTTAGAAAGAGGACGAATAAGGGTGCGCTTCCACGTGGCTGGGAAAGTATATGTTTCAATGGACTTGTTATATATATCAGTAAGGTTGCAGGCTACGGTGTCAAGTCCAAGAAGAAGCATCCCTCCCGTAAGTCCATCACAACCCCTGCCGCTGGAACGCAACACCCTGATCTCGCTCTCAACATCAGCTTGTTTAATTTTTGAAAAGACAAAAGGAGGAAAAGTAAAGGTCAAATGCAAGGGGGAACTGCAGATATTGTCAAATGTAGTGAGGGTTAGGGCTGGAGATCTGTTGACAACTGTGGCAAAGTATTTATTGAGTTCGTCAGCTGAGAAAAAGAGCAGTGGTGACGGCAGAAGTCGATTGGTTAGGCCGATGTCATGGAGAATCCTCCACTTGGATTTGGAGCTATTGGCGTGTTCAATATTATGACGGATATGGTTATTTTTCCCAGTATCGAGCTCGTTTGAAATAGCAGTTCTTAGGGAGCGATATTGTTGAAGGGCTAAGGATGAGTTGGAGGCTCGAAAGCATTTGTAGGCTGCGTCACGGATCCGCATTTGGACACGCAGCTTATCAGTCACCAACGGCTTCTTTTTGGAGGAGATGGTAACCAGACGAGAAGGGGCTAGTTCGTCAAAAGCTCCACAAACCGCAAGGGTGAAGGTTCGCTCAAGTTGATCGACTGAGGGAGTGTCTCGACGAAGAGAATCACCCAGGTAATCCCGGGAGACCGAGAGCTTGGTGGTGATGAGAGAGTTCAGGACAGATTTATCAAGACGATGGAGAGAGCGGGAGGCAAAGGTTTTAGGTTGTTCTTGGGGCGAGGAAAAAAGTATGGAAAGTTCAATTAGGTCATGATAAGGTACAAATGGGGAGAGAGATTTGGTGAAACTAAGAATGTGAGTTGAGGGATTTGTTATGAAAAGATCCAGCGCTGTATGTGTGGTCACTCCACTCTCAGTAATAGGATGGTGTGTAGGCTCGGTGGAGACAACCCTAAGTGCATGTGAATCGATGAGATCGCGCAATGCCAGAACGTGTGGAAGATGTGATGTAAGGTCGGAGTTGAAATCACCAGTGATAATGACATCATTGAAGAGAGGAAGAAAGGAAGAGATTGTGTTGAAGAAAAATGATGGGATTTTGGCGGATGGACGGCGGTAGACAACTGCAAATAAAAGTTTTAGGTGGCTTTTATTTTGGATTTCGGCTATCATGAATTCAGGTGAGTTGTTAAAAGTGGGATCAGAGGCAGCGAGTAATTTTACTGTTAAACTATTGCGGCAATAGAAGCCAACTCCACCACCCTCCTTGCCCTCGCGATCCAGTCGGAAAAAATTGTAATTGGCTAGAACGAGGTGGTCATCAGAGATGATATTACAAAGTTTGGTTTCGGAGATGGCAATAATGTCATATGAACTTGTATGTGCCTGTGCTTCAAGGAGAGAGAAATGCCACGGTACGTTTAGGCCATTTATGTTGATGTGCGCAACGGTGAGGGAAGATCGAGATGGGATGGAGGTGGTAACAGAATTATTTAGTGGGACCGTTGAATGTCATGAAGTTTGAGCTGGGTTAAGGGTTGGCGACTGAGAAGAGGAGGCAGATAAAGTGAAGCTTGGTGTATTTGCAGGCGGTCGGATATGAAGATTAGAGCGAGGGAGACGGAGATCGTGATGGGCACCGCTAAGAGGAGCGGAAGGCGCGGCCGAAGGGTGAGGGTGGTCTGGGGCTCCCGCCTAGCATGCGACTGGTTGGCGAGATGCCAGCCTCGGCAGACCACGCAGGTCAGCCTCCGAGACAATAGGGATGAGCTTCGATTGAGGCGTGGCGCGGCAGAAGACCCGCAAGTTTCGCACCACAGGCCACGCGTATCCGAGGTCATCACTCACTTTTCTGGCTTTGGATAGCAACTCGAAGACAGGCTTGGGGTAGATTGGACGCAGTAGTACTCGTAAACCACCTCCACAGCCAAAGATCGTCTGGGCAGTATGCCCCTTCAGTCTGGACGAAAACTTGATTATTCTGTCCCGAGAGGATGGCGAATCCAGCAGGAAGATGAAGGACTTGTTTCGTGCACCTTGGCTCGAGTGAGAGAAGGACTGCGACTGATCTGTGGGCGCAGTAGAGCGAGAGGCAGCGGTGGGATTCCACTCCCTTGTCGCAATAATCGCAGGGAGGTTGTGATCTCCACCAAAGCCCAGCGCAATGAGGACAGAGGTAGCGGCCTGGAAGAGGGAACCTTGAAATTCCGCTGGTAACCCATGGACCAAGATTTCAGGCTCGTCGACTATTGCGAAATGGACGTCACGCTCGCGAAATTCATCCTGCGTTTTAGTTCAGAGTCCGCAAAGTTTCTCAAAGCGCTCAGAATTGAGTTGGGCTTCCCTCGCATGCCGCTCCGCGTTAAGCTGCGACTCCCTGCGGAACCACTCAGGTGCCTCAGACATTGCCGAATAATCGATGTTCCGACCTGTAGTCGGAGGTAGCTCAGATCTTCAGGCTTTGGTGATCGGCAGCGGTGATGGCTGAGTTGGTGAGGCTAGACGTTTCCTGGCGTGTGCAATAATAGAGGGGGAGTGTCCTGTAGGCGTAGCGAAGATATCCAAGACGGTATTGGCTAAAATAGTATCAACGTTCTGCGAGCGGTTGAGGCAGCAGTTAAATTCTGCAGAGTTGTGATTGGCTGGTCTTGAGTTGGGTGAAATGCAAAGGTTATGGTACCGGGAATTACAGGAGTTGCAGAGGAGGAGTTGATCAGGTCGTCGCACGATCAATCCGCACTTGGCACACACGCGGCTTGACATAAATAGGCGAGATAGGTTTAGAAAGAAATGAAGTGCCTATAATAATTTGAATGTTCGCGCGCAATTTCAAGTGGCGCGGATGCGCACGCAACCAACCAGCTATGATAAACTCGGTAGAGTGACGAGTAGAGCTCGACGGTGTGATGCCAGATGATTAGATAAACTGAATTTGTTGAATAGCCGTTGAAAGGATGCTGTGATGCTTACCAGAGAGAGAGAGAGAAAGAGAGAGAGATTGATTGATTGATTAATCTTTATTAAACCATGGGGTAGGACCCCGTGTGGTTGGAAGAAATACACAGTTGACAATATATAATAGTGATAGTGACAATAGCAGTATTGTAAGCGTACAAACGGCATGTTTTTGTTTAGCAAGCGGATTGTTGCAAGACAGCCGTCGAATCTAGTTGATACATAGAAGTGCAAGGCAGCGCAAATGTACATGTAGAGACTAAAGCTAATAATATAATCTAAGAATACAAATAAGAGAACCTCAGAGAGGTGCGCACGAGCTTAATATATAAACTTAATTTAACGCAGTGGGAGGGGGGCATATTTACAGTTTAAATTGGAGGGAGAGATTTGGTTCATCATTCAGGAATCGATAACGCAAATATCTGCCGCCCACCAGTAGATATGAAGGATTAGGAGCGAACGCAGAGACGTTGTACGGGCGTGAAATATGGGGTAGGTAAGCGAGGGAGGCTGTACCTGTCATTTGCTCCTGTGCAACCCGGATAGCGAATCTGTCAATTTCAAGGAGGAAAAGAAGATCAAATAACCAGTATTTGAATTCAGTGAGTCGTTCCAAGGAAAAAGTGGTCACTGCAAGTTGGTTTAGGAGATCCATACCTCTAATTGCGAATGATCTCTTCCAGGACTCAGTGCGTGGAGCACGAAAGTGGAAGGCCGCGGGTATATTGCGAATAGAGCGGCGGGCGATAGTAAGTTGGTTCAGTAGTGATATGTGGCCAGTCAGATACGACGGTCCATTGTTAAAAACGACCTTATAAAATAGTTTTGCGAGGGCTAGTTGACGTGTTGATGAGAATGTGAGCCAACGTAGTTTCAGGCGGTGGAACGTAACATAAGAGGTGAGGTCATTATTTGGTAGGAATGGGATGTTACCAGAGACGAATTGGACACAGGCATTTTGCCCCACGTGGAGGTCACGAGTACGTGTCCTGTCAAGATCCATGAAGACGGTGGACGAGAAGTTTAGCAGTGGGAGTACCAGTGACTCAACCAAAGTCTTGCGGAGAGCGAGCGACAAAGAACGGCGATAGAACTTAAGAGAGCTGAGAGAGCCGTAAACCTTCCTCACTACGTCTGAAGTATGTGACTTCCATTGGAGCGTAGGAGAGAGGGTGACCCCAAGGCTCCTTGCCGCCATCACGAAGGGGATCTTATGTCCGTTGACGGTGATGCAAGGCAAAGTGGTGAGGTGAAGGGCAGTCACATCCAATTCGCTGCCCAAGATCATAGCCTTCGTTTTGGCAAGGTTGAGATCAAGGCCATTGCCCAAGGCCCAATCAGCCACCGCCTGTGCATCTCGCTGGGCCTCCACGATGCCACGCTCAATGTCCCGCGGGGAACAATGCACATATATTTGCGTGTCATCCGCATAGATGATATACTTGGCAGATAACAAGACCATCGGAAGGTCGTTGATGTAGATGGCAAAGAGTAGAGGGCCAAGGACACTCCCCTGCAGGACACCGGTGGCAGCGCGGAGCCACTCAGAGACAACGCCTCCCTCATCTACCACCGCCTGTACGCGATCCGCCAAATAGTTGAAAAACCATTTGAGGGCTTTGTCGGAGAGGTTTATATTGCGCAGTTTGGTGATCAGTCGCAAGTGGCAGATGCGATCAAAGGCTTTTGAGAAGTCAAAAAGCACCAGGATGGTGAGAAGCCTATTTTCGGTAGCAAACCGAACATCGTCGAGAAGACCAAGGAGCGCGGTCTCGGTAGAATGTCCCCTTCTAAATCCGGCTTGGCGGGAGTCGAGCAGGTGATGCTGCTGAAGGTAGGCTGACAATTGACGATGGACGAGGCGCTCGAAGAGCTTCGAGGGCTCACATAGCTTAGCTCACATAACTTAACATCTTAGATAGCTTAGATATCATCTAGCTTAGACATAGGTCGTGTGTCCGAAAGGGAGGTAGGAGACTTCATTTTGGAGAGCGGGACAATTTTCGTGCGCTTCCAGAGCGTGGGGAAAAGTGAGTTGGCAATTGAGTGATTAAAAAGCATGGTGTAGTGCGGAAGGACAGTTTGCGAAACCATCGAGAGCATTCTCAGCGAGATCCCGTCCTCTCCTTTTGACTTTGAGTGGGCATCCGCGAGAACATCCTCCACATCCTTGACTGACACCGGGGTTTAGATTGAATTGAGGAAATGAGAATGAGCGAGAGAGTGGTATCGATGTGAGATTGTCGTAGCAGGAAAGAGTAATAGGCGGAAGCTGGTTAACGATTTTGGCGAAGTGACAGTTTAACGCTGTGGGTGAGAAAAATGATAGTGGAGACGGCATGGATTTTTGTGCAATGCCGAGACAGCGAAGCTATCTCCATTTGGTCTTGGGATCTGTGGCAGATGCAAGTTTGGCCGAGATGTGGTTATTTTTTGCAGTGTCAAGCTGGTTTGAAACGCGGTTTCGAAGGTCTTTGTACCTCCGAATGTCACCTGGAAGCGCAGTTATTTTTGCTCGCTTGTACGCCGCCGTGCGAGCACGCATGAGGATGCGAATGTCAGCTGATACCCACGGCTTAGCCTTGGCAGACAGTTTTGTCTAGCGAACCGGGGCAAGGGTGTCGAAGGCTTTCAGCACGGCGTTTGAGAGGAAGCGTTCGAGTGAATCCAGGGACATTTGAGTTGGGTCAGTAAGAGTAGTCTGCGGTGATGGGTACTGTACGGCAACGCCCTCGGCAACCAGTAAATTTAGCTGTACTGTATCAACACTTTTAAGTTTGCGAATGAGGATGGTTTTCGTGGCTGAGGGGGGAACCGTGGCGTAGATAGACAGCTCGATAAGGTCGTGACAGTCAATAAATGGGGCCGGCGTTTTTGAAAAGGAGTGGATATCTGTGTCATTTTTAATTAAGAAGAGGTCGAGAAGAGTGTGAAAAGCATGACCATCCTGGAATCGATGACAAGTAGGCAGCATGGAGAGGACTTTTAAGGCGTAGCGCTCGATTTGTTCTCGGAGCACGTTGACGTAGTGTAGTGTGTGCGATAAGAGATTGCAGTTGAAATCCCCACAAATTATCACGTCATGATAATTTGGGAGAAGAGGGACAATGGTTTGGAAAAAATTCAGTGGAGCCAACGCAGACGGGCTACGATAGACTACAGCAAGTAGAAGTCTTGCATGTTGTTGTCGTAATTCCACCACCAAAAATTCTGACGCATTATAGTCATCAGGATGCGATTTGGCAATTGTGCGAACGGAGAAGCTGTCACGAATGTAGAGAGCAACACCACCACCTTCCATGGCTGAGCGATCATGTCGAAATAGGTTGAATCCAGAGAGAGAGAGGTGAGAGTAAGCCACAGTATCCTTTAGGAACGTTTCTGTGATGGCAACAGCGTCATAGTGTGAGTGGGATACTCTGTCCTCAAGAAGGGCGAAATGGCCGCCGTGGTTCAGGCGGTTCACATTTGCATGTGCTACACAGAAAATGGGAGGGGGGGGGGGCAATAGTTTGGGGCTATATTGACCCTGAGGGTCAATCGATGGTAGGTGGATTTCCCATAGTGCATTCAGTGGGAAGGGATGTATCATCTGCGATGTGGGAAGGTTGACGGTAGTTCGTCCCACTTGAGAGTGAAGGCTCCGCCGTATCCATTGCCAGTGAAGACATTCGAGGGGCAGCATCGGGACTGATGCTCGGATGATTTTGAAGTGGGGGTTGGCCAGTGTGAGAATTGGAGGATGCTGTAACAGCGGATGAGGGATGAGCAGGCAGAACGGGGAGCAGATGCGGACCAGAGTTTTGCGCCGATTTCCGGCCACGATTTTTCTACAAGCATTTTTGTTGGTGCGTGGCTTGCAGGTGCGGT
The DNA here is from genome assembly GCF_024137745.1 of Phymastichus coffea. NCBI lineage: Eukaryota > Metazoa > Arthropoda > Insecta > Hymenoptera > Eulophidae > Phymastichus > Phymastichus coffea. Next base: position 1,852,689 of record NW_026706844.1, read on the forward strand.
AGCTGGGGCTGTTCGAGTGGCTGATGCTGGGGTTGGGCATAGAACGTTTGGGGCTGGTGATATTGTTGCTGCAGGGACGGGGGTTGTTGATGAAGCTGTTGAGACAATTGGGGTGGCGGATGCTGTAGTAGCTGCTGACTATGCTGAGGTTCCTGTTGTTGCTGCCGTTGAGGTGGTTGCTGCTGCTGTTGCTGTGGTGGTTGTTGCGCTTGTTGGTATTGTAGTAGTAAGGGTAACTGATGCGGGTATTGATGCTGATTACTTTGTGGGTGCTGCAGTCGCTGGGACTTTCGTGGAATGAATGGTCGAGAGCCACGAGTAGGGGTAATAGCGTTGAGTGAGAGGTTTGCTGAGCGATTTTGATTTTGATTGGGGGGGAGAAGGTATAGATCCTCCTCGCAGAGAATCGGCAAAAGCTCAGAATTAAATGTCGGTCGCACGAAGATACGCAGATTGCGGACTACAGGACGGAGATAGCCAAGAGATGTGCAGGCAGCTCTAGCTTTTGTGAGGAGATCGTAGATGACTTTGGGGTAAACTGGGCGCACGTAGACAGGGGTGCTTCCACCGCACCCAAAAATGGATAGGACGGTGAGCTCACGAATACGAGCTGTTGCAGCGATAACGCGATCGCGAGAGGAGGTTGATGAGAGGTAGAATGAGAAAGTGATAAAAGGGGGGCGTGGGTGAGAGGACTCTGCGGGGGCGTCAACATTTTGTTGCGCATTTTGGTAGCGATTTGGCTGGTACCATTCTCGGGTGGCCTCGATAGCAGGCATGTCATGGCCGTGGCCAAAACCAAGGGCGCTTAATATGTAGCGAGCGGCATCATACAGCGAGCCATTAAACTGCGAGGGGAGCCCGCGAACCATAACCTCTGGGGTATCAATGTGTGCAGCAAGTTTATTGTTGATATCATTTTGTTTGACGGAATGCTAGAGAGTGGAGCTGATAGAGTTGATATCATTTCTGAGATCTTTGAATTCCTCGCGAGGAAGCCAACAAACCAAGTAGGTGGTTTATCAGACATGATTGGCTCAGATGTAGGCTTTACCTGTATAGTCTGGTGAGAGGCAGTAGAGGAATTCTCCAACGATGCAGGCGAGGATCTGTCTACAGTTGTTGAATTGCGGCGTAACAATGGAGGACCCAGGCAATGGAGTTTCGGTGCGTGGAAGCTAGACAGAGTGGGCGAAACGAGCCGCTTCTTGGAGAGATAAGGTAAGAGGGACGCGCCAGCGGCCGGTGGACCTACTGGTGAAGACTGGGGAAGAGCCTCGACGACAGACGCCAACGACGAGTCGCTGCTACTTGTATGTTGATGACTCCTGCAGATGAATGGTTCAGATCCCCTGGGACGCAGTGACGGCGACACACAGTCGATATGAAGGAGCGCGTTACATTCAGTGCATAAAAGAGTATTGTCGATACGGCGCAGGGAAAACAAGCATTTAGCGCATTGACTGGACATAGAACCAGGCCGGTGTAGACAGACAGGGGAAAGCTACTTGAGCGAGAGATGCTGGCAGAGGCAACAGTTGATTTTCCGAACGTAGAGAGTTTGACGAATTTCGAATTTCGCGGGTGATTGCGTGCCAAGCAGACTCTAGCCAGCAACTTTTCCCAGCTAAGCAGGTATACAAACGTACAGGCAAAATGTCAACATAAACACAGTATTTGGAAACTCAGCAATACTTATAAGAACGTGTTATATGAAATGCACGATAACGCAAGGGAATACAATAACGCAAATTTATGCAACGCATATGAGGATGCAGATAGGCATGCACGAGATTTGTGTTTTTTCTCTCTCTCACCAACATGTAGGTAGAATGCAGTCGAGGACAGCTACGGCAGGTTGGAGCAAAGTCGAGTGTGTTCAATAAGTACAGCAGCAACGATATGCAGCTAATGCAGTGGACGCAGATGAGAGCGTAGTGTGTAGTAGCAGAGATGAAACCGTAGTGTGTAGAAGCGTAGGTGTGCAGAAGCGTGTGTGTGTAAGGCGTTGTTGCTTAAGTTTGTAGGTTATGTTGTGTAGCCGGGTATTTAACCGCCTCCGCGGCTCGAAAAAGGCAATAAAAATTGCGATTTATTGCCCAGGCATGAGAGCCACAGTTGGCGAATACCCTGCAAAGTGAGTTTTCACTCCAAGAAGGAAAACAAAATGAATAAGGCAGAGTATTAACGGAGCGGAAGAAGGAGGTGTTGTACGTACCACGGAGAGAGAGAGAGAGAGAGAGAGAGAGAGTGAAAGAGAGAGAGAGAGAGAGAGAGAGAGAGAGAGAGAGAGAGCTTGAATTGTGGACGATCGTGGGAAATTCGGGAGTCTCTGCTAGACTGTAAGCAGAGAAAGTCGCGCGCGTGGATTGAACCGAAGGTCACAGTTTTCTCAAGATGGCCCCGCGACCTTGTCGACGTTTGTTCGTTTTCAGAGACACGCCCAGTGCGCGGATGAGTATTTGAGTGTGAGGTTGGGTCGCGCCCAGCCGTGTCATGAAGGATACCTGTTACCGGTGCGTGTTTTTCTTTTGTTTCTCTCTCTTGCATGTTTGGGCGCCAGCTTATGGGTGGTAGCACGGCAGATCTGCTGGCTATCCCATTGATAGATTAACGGCGGAAAGTGTTTTGTCGGGCATTTGTTGTAACATTTAGTTTTAGACAGGGAATCGACAGGCTGACCAGCCACCGATTCACCTTCGCGTTCGGATTTGTTATTGTGCCGCTCGTAGTGTATAGGCGTAAGATCGCCGTATTGTAATCGATTGTTGACGATTAAAGGATTAGTGTGTTAATCCGCTGTTGTGTTTATTTGCCACTGTATCACTCCTCGCCCCGACTTCGAATCTGTCCGTTTAACGTGTTTATGCTCGACGCGTTATTCAGTCGTGGGAACGTCTTTTGCTTCCCGAATCCCCGAATAAATAATTTGTGCAGACGGCCGCGAGCTACCCAGACGGGAACGGTCGCTAATTCTCCGTTACAAATCATATCTGTGAGCTATGCTTGGACCCACGAATACATTATAATAATTGTCAAATATCTCCACATACACCCTATGGAACCCGTTACAGTAAATGCGCAATTCATAAAAAAATAAAGCTCAAAGACCCCAAGTGTCTTCAACAGGTCTATACTTGCCAAGATAGTTAGAACTGCGAATTAACCAGTCACACTTTCTCAGAGCGCGCAAAGTAGCCCAATCCTGAAATTAACAAAAGAGAAAAGAAAATGACTATAGGTAAAATTAGTTATAAACTAGGTAAAATTAAATAAACACCTACACATATTCGGGAATATCTCTGAGTTCCAGGTCAGGGTGCAGCAAGTAGAGGCAAATTGTTCCTCCGTTAACTCTCAGACTTAAAACATAACAATCACTAATAATTATAGGAAATTAAATGAGTATTAAAAAAAAAGAAAAAAGGGAAATATGTACGTATATACTTACACAAACCAGCGAATATTGTTTTCTGAGAAAATCGTACATTTCGAAATAAACACCGACGAACACTAAAAGTTGAACTAGACAAAATCAATCGGACACACTCTTTACATACCGAAAATACACTGATTAAGCAAAAAGGAAAAAGAGAGAACCAAAAAGAACTCAAAGTGCGCTGAATCATGTAATTTTAAGAGTTCGAATATCGAAAATGTGTTGAATATCAAAATTTAATAGCGATCTCATTATCTCAAAATTTCACTAAATGTTCATTAATTCCAACATCTTAGGCCCTGTAGTGTCACGGCTCACAACATAATTTTTCTTATACAGGTCTTATCAAAATCTTGATATCTTGTCAAGTTTTACTTAACCTCGGCAACTCTTAGATAAATCATTAGATCTTGCGGTGGTTTGAGATTGCCAAAACTTTAAAAATACGTAACGTTTTTGCTGATATTCTTGTGTGTACCCAATGTGTGCTAAGTCCTGCTGCATTATCAAGATTAATTATAGCTGAGTGGCGATAATGCGGGCCAGATTTGGACAGCTCATTTCTCATGAATACACCTCTGAAATTAAAAATATCTAACTGTTTAGCGTACTCTTTCAAGTTAACATTGGTGAGCGCTCTGTCTGGTAAAATAATTTCAAAATTTTCTTAAACCTGCGCGTGAGTAAGGCTTGAGCTGTAGTCCAAATCATGTTTTATACGGTTTCTTATATATAGGCCAGGAAAAACACGATTTTGCACGACTTATTCGAGGGATAAGCTGATTTTTTATATATAGGTGCTACTTCATGTGTAAAATAAGTCATTAGTTTCCACAGCCATAAAAAGACCAGAAATATTGTTTATGGGCCGCTCAAAAGTTAAATTTTAGCAAAAATTCGTGTTTTTTTGGTTATAACTTTTTATACGTACATAAGCAGCGCATTTATAAATTTTAATTAGATCGAAAGTTATAGACAGAAGAAGCCTATTTGTTCAATAATAAATAAATATATCAATACTAATATCTAACATGTACGTATTGCATCAACATATTTCTTTCGTAACATACTGTCTTGATTCCCTTATAAGTTTCTTAAATGATAAATTTTGTAATTCAACATATTTCTTGCTACTCGCAAAGGATTTATTGGAAATTCGAAACCGGTTAGTTAAACAGCTTACGCGCTATGGCTTAATAAACAAATTATCTATTTGTTAGTTTCGGTGTTCCTGAGTAATCTTCACAGCCCGCAGAATTTTTTTTTTCGGTTCAGCCTTAGTTGTAAAATTAAATAAACGATGTATGTGCGTGATATTGTTATAAATTATGATAAGTCTGGAAAGCTTATAAAAACGGCTTCAATTTGAGAAAACAAACATGTAGATTCGTCAAAAAACAATCAATTTATGAGTCATCATAGTTTATAGTCTATTGTTTAATAAATTAGTTTGGTAACTGAAAAAAAATATATTGTCATTGCCAGTCATCCGACTACTTTTCCAGATGAGATTGTTGGATTTGTGGGAACCTGTTTAATGCATTAAAAAAATTGCGTACAGTCGGTAGAACGTTTGATTTTTCAGCGAAAAACGGCGCGGTAGAAGGGTGAGGTAATTGAACGTCAGCAGGCCAAGCGTCGAAAAAAATTAATATCGCTCTTCAAATTCGATGGCGCAACTACAATTTAACTTTTTTACGGAACTATTAAAGATAAATTGATCATATTTTTAAATTTGACATTACGTGACGAGAGAAATGTATTGTTATGACTTAATATTACAAAAAGTTATGACAAATGTCATTAATTTTACGATAAATGGCAGGTGAAGTTATTGTTGTAGTTTTTATTTATTTTGCAAAAAAACATCTTAAAAATAGGTAGATAAGGAATAATGTTTTATAAATAATGTTTTATGATAAATAATGTTTTATGTTAAATATACATGTTATAATTATATAATAGCTGAAAACACCTCGCTCGGTAGCATTTTCAATGTGTCTCTTTAAAAAATGAGTTGTAGAATATACACGAGAATGGATTTGACTTGATATTAATCAAAATTACATAATGCGATTTACATAATGAAATTATGATATTGTAATAGGGTGGATTAGCTAGTACAAAAGGAATTTATTAAAGCACAAACTCCCACGATGCAGAGCTAACCGCCGCTCCGTTAAACACGTATGATTATACGTGTATTCGCCTTTACGTTTGATACTTTCGTTCAGTTGTCTTCTTTTCAACAGAGTTGCACTCACCTAAGTCGCCTGATTTGTGACACTCGATCTATCTTAGGTGTGAGTGACCTAATGGTTATTCCAACTAATCCCCTAGATAAAATCGGTTTACAATTTAATCGGTGATAGATCCGTTAAACTAATAGGAAATGAAATAACGTAATACGGCGAATAAAATTAATATCGTTTATCTCTAATAAACTATAGTCTCTGACGGGACGAAAGACTAACGCACGCGAATAGGATTTACAATGATTAACAATAATACGGGGAGAGAGAGAGAGAGAGAGAGAAAGAGAATTCAAAACTCTGCCGCGAAATCTAACGCTCGGCGGGAATACAAAAATTACAGTCGCGATAGACAAAATATTCTCGTGAATATTTTGTCATGCAGAAAAAGTGAGGTCCACTTACCCTGCGGTGCAATTACGGTGATCAGCCGTAATTGATGAAGTAAATCGACTGTTGGTGCTCCTCAGGAACAACTGCGCTGTCTCACTTGCTTCCAAACTGCTGTTGCTGTACTTAATGCTGCTATCCGCTTGATGCTGCTGTGATTTCCTCTATGCTCACCATGCACGTATCAAAAATCCCAGAAACTCCTTTCGATCAGCAAAAACGGTAAAACACAGCGGAAAAACTATTTGGCGGTACTTTCGCAAGTAATAGCTGAGGCTTAACTGAAAACTTTAAACTCTCGCGCCCCCCCCCCCCTCTCTCTTAATCGTTCGCTCTAGCATCACGAGTGCTACCGAATCGCAAACGGATCAATTGATCGAATCGACTACCGCTGCAATATATAAATTATGATATACAAGGCAAAGCAGATATACGACGGGTGTTCAAAAAGTAAGGCGACTTTTCAATTTTTGCAGGTTACGTACATTCCAGTTTTTAATTTTTGTTGTTGTTATGTTGGTACACTCGCCACGATCATATATTCATAGTTTTGAATATATAGCACGTATTGTTTTTCTAGCAGAGGCGTCAGAGGCTAGAAGTGTTTGGTGTGCTCGGCGATTTTCTTCTATCGGAAAGAATGGAGCAAAAAGTTTACATTAAATTTTGTGTGAAAAATGTTATCCAGTGTTCTAAAGCTCATCAAATGTTGACAATTGCAAACAGTGAGTCTACTCTGAGTAAGAAAAATGTGTATAAGTGGTATAAACTGTTCCGAAAAGGCCGAGAGAATGTCGAAGACGAACCTCGCTCTGGACGTCCCAACACATCAATAACAGATGAAAACGTTGAAACACTGGAAAAATTGTGTTAAAAAATCGTCGAATCACCATCAGAGAAGTTGCAGAAGATGTTGGCATATCGGTTGGCTCTGCTGTTGCGCAGAAGGTGAAGGAAAAGGCGGGGGTGTTTCAATTCGGTTTATTCTGCTTTACTCAAATCGGATTACACTCTGAACAATTGTGACACGTTCTGGAGAGCACTTGATCGGCAGTCCGTCGAGGCGTTCAGGACAAAAAAAAAGCTCGAAAAACAGGCTCCTGTCGGGAGAGGTCACTGTCGAGCGCTCCCTGTCGGCCCCTCTCTAAGGCGTCAGCGATCGGCCCTGCCGCACGCCGGTAGCGGCAGGGCGCTGGGTGCGCGCTTATTCCAAACATTCCGCCCGCCTCGTTCCGGGAACGACTTCATTTTATGGGGCTGCTGCTGTCGACGAGCTGGAAGTGTCTTGAATAGGTAGCCGAGCGGCCTTGACGATGGGTCGAGTATACACGTTTAACGGTGACCGCTCTCACGAGGCTGTAGGCGCGGCTGGTCATAGCGTCGACATAATGCCTCCCAGGCCTGCGCATAGTCGCCGTTGACCGAGCGGAAGGGCACCAGTGCATCCTTGGCCACTCCTTCGACGTGCGTCTTGAGGTAGTTCATCTTCATGGCGATCCTCATCGTGCTGTTGTTGTGCACGAGGTCGAGGAACAGATCCCTGAACGATTCCTAGTCCTCAGGCTTTCCTGAGAAGGTGGGTATGGAGAGGTGCGGCAGCTTCACGGCCGGGACTGTCGGATCCGAGGCGGCCTCCGAGGAAGCAACAGTCAATGATGAGCAGTCTTCAGACGCGATGCAGCGGACGTGGTGGTCCAGGAGAGTGCTCTTGCTCTCCATGAAGAGCTCCTCGGCGACCGCGTAGTCATTGCCTGCCAAGTATTCCAAGACGGCGGCCTCCGATGAAGTCAACAGTCGGCCATGGTTGCCGTTCAGATTGTTTCAGTAGCCCTCGAGTAGATCTAACCGAGTCTCAATGGCGCCGAGAGTCCAAGAGGCTGTCGGCGTGTCAGCTACCTTTTCAGCGATCCGACGGATGGCCTTTCCAAGCTCCCGCTGGACTGGGATGAGCTCCATCTGTGAGAGAGGGAGTCGTGTGAGAATCAGGATGAGTCGGGCGGGCTCGCGCGGACGGCCAAACTGTCACCCGAGACCGACCTTTCAGCACTCGGGGCCGCGCGCCGTACCGGCTCACCCGGCCCGCAGTTGGGTCCGCCAAGCGCAGTCGACACGATGCCTGGATCGGACAGCCCGATGGCTCGTCTCGCGCTCGGCGGTCTGCCTGCCGTCGTGTGCTCGAGGGCCTGTAGTTTCGTCGGCTGCCGCGCCACAGCGCCTCGCCAATGCGTCGTTCTGAGCGTGAAATATGGTGAGCTCTTCTTCGCGCCGCTGGGTCCGCCCAGGCGCGCTGTCGTCGAAAGAGAGAGAAAGGGGGGGGGATTCATCGGCTGCATCGGCAAGCAAAATCTTAATTCATATGAGAAAAAGAATGAATTAATAGAAATTCCTAATTACATGATCGCAGAGGAAAAAATATAATAAAAATAATATTCGGAAATAGAATAACAATTGATAATTTAGACTTAGATGACAAGGTAATTTTTGCACCTACAAACAAACAATGTGATCGATATTAACCCTTAACTACTATGTGGGGTAGATTTACCCCAGACAATTTTTAACAATAAATAAAATTTATTTATTTTTTTTCAACAATTTTTTTCAGTGTGTGTAACATTGAAAATTGTTAACCTGAATATTTTTTTTGTAGTGAAAGGTTTGAATATACTAGAAAAAATTTTCATAGCAAAATATCTAAAATTCTCTGATTTATTCGATATTTTTCGAGCTGGGGTAGATTTACCCCACCGAGCAGTTACGTGGCCAAAATGAGGTGTGCAAGGTAAGGGTTAATAATGAAATTTTAGATACAATGGAGGGCGATTGCCATGAATATTTAAATCTAGATACAGCCGAAGATGACAATGGAGAAAATTCAGATATCATGTTACCAACTTAGTTTCTAAATTCATTAACACCAAATGGATTACCACCGCATAGATTGAAACTGAAAGTTGGTACTGTTATAATACTGTTAAGAAAATTGAATTTGAATGAAGGACTTTGCAACGGAACATGATTGATAATAAATAATCTGTAGAAATATACTATCGAAGCACAAATTACTTGTGGAAAAAATATCGGAAAAATCTTTCTTATTCCTAGAATATCTTTATCACTCTCTAAAGAAGATATACCATTCAATATGCGTCGTAGACAATTTCCAATTCGATTAGGTTTCGCAATGATAATTAATAAATCACAAGGACAATCATATGGCCGAGTTGGAGTTTATCTGCCATCTCTTGTATTCAGTGACGGACAATTATATGTTGCCTTATCTAGTGCGAAAAATAAAAATAATTTAAAGATTATATTACTGAACCATGCTCTCATAAAAAGAAATGACAAAAAAGTAACAATAAAATTTACACTAAAAATATCGTTTTCAAAGAAATTTTAAAGTTGAAAACCATAACAGTACATGCATCTAATTATGGACTTTACATTATATGCAGCACTGGAAACACGGTAGTAGATCACAAAAATATGCAGCGCTGGAAACACGGTAGTAGCATACAGAAATATGCAGCGTTGAAAACATCCAGCATCATACTGAAATATTGAAACGCCGGGTAATTTTTGCATAACATTATTACTGATGAGATCGGTACTGATGAGTCCAATCTGACAGAAAAATTTAGATAAAAGGCGTCTAAGGAAGCTATTACAAGCATGATAGGCTCGGACGAAATGCTTAAAATGACACGTCCGTGGTGTCAGGGTTACCCTCCAGATCGATGATACACACACATCATCCTCGACAACGTGCAGGCATATAGCGTTTCCGACGAAAAATCATGACTCACCCAGGAGACGATGTCTAGGTACCAAGGTAACCGCCCCAGATCGACGAGACACCAACTACGAGGACATGCACGGGAAGTCCGGCGAACCAGGAAAATGTTGATACCCATGATCATGGTACATCTCCATCATTAAAATAAAGCAATAATTAAGATAGGTTACTAGAGTTAAAAATCTGTCCGATGAACCTTACGAAGAAAAACACGGTATTACTTTAATATAATATAAGATTTTATATTGAGCTGTAACTCAGAAATTAGATAATAAATTGATCCTGAGCTATGAACACACATTCATTGGTATATTCACTAGTTTTTCTACAAATTTTAGTCAATTGTTCATTGTTTTAAGTTTGCAAAGGGGGGAGAAATATTCTTCAAGACACAGCCAAATGCGCCACTACTGTGCCCCCTGCGATTTATTAAAGGTTATTAGTTATTCTATTCCGGTGAAGGAAGGTGACTTCCACGGGCGCGAATCTACCGTAATGACGGGGAAGGTAAAGGGAAGAAGTCGAAATAGTAATAATAGGTGATCCTTTTATTTACGCCATCGAAAGGTACATCTACGGATTCTTACAAAATTACGATGGTGAGCGCGCTCGTTTAGTCTATGAAACGCGACAGTAGGCGGCGATTATCCGCTTGTTGGCGGATGGCGACCAGGATCGGTTTCTTGATCGTCGAATTGTGATCGCTGTGGAGGCTGTTCCAAGCAGCCGGAGATTCGCCACAAGAGACTCCCTCACTCGTCCTTAGCTTGCTCTTTGTCGGTGCACCGTCCAAACTCACTTCTCGCCGTGACCTGATTAGCGTATGGTCACTCCTCAACTCCTCCCACTATTTCTCTCCGTTTTCCTAATTCTCGCGGCGCGAGCCGCGCTTTCCGCGTTCTCGCTTATTCCTCTTCCTTTCTCGCTTTCTCTCTCAAGCTCTTTCTCGCGCCGTCTTCTCCGCTGGCCTCGCTCTCCCCTCTCCAGGCCCTCCAAAGACACAAGCGCGTGAATGCTATGTCAATCATAGCCACGCTCGGTCGCTACATCCGTGCGAGGAGAGTGCCGCGCACAGGGCTAACGAACATCGCCATCAGCCCTGTCACAGCCCCCCGCTAAGCCGCGGGAGCCGGAGATACCCGAGGGTTAATCCACGCAACTCCCCTCACCCGCACACAAGGCCAAGGTTTTGAGCAAAACACAATTACACTAATAAACATAAAAATAAACAATGGTTCGCCAATGTCGCCTCTAAATAAAAAAAAAGGAAAATAAAAGAAAAAAAACTAAATATAAAACAATCGCGAATACTAAAATAAAATAAAATCAAAATAATTAAAAAAAATAAATATAATTATAAGTATCATCCATGCTGGTACTTTAGCCGCCCTGCGCATCTTCCTAAGTTGCGTTACGGCTTATCGCCCAGGCCGCGAGCTCGCGCGCTTGGCGTTTGGCCCTCGCAACTTCTTCGCGCTGGGATGGTGTACTGCCTCGGCTTCCCTCGCCTCGCGCATTTCGCGGTGACGGCGCGCCCTTACTCCTGCTTGCGGAGCAGGCACGCATGTTCCATCAGGGAACACGCCATACCTGTCTTTACCCTTTTCTACGTTATATGATTTAGCCTGTCGCTCGGCCACTACCTCCAAAGGTCTCGGGGCCATTGTTTGTTCCATCACCTACGAATCTATCAACACAGCACTCTCCGCAGCCGTCCCGCCATTCCCATTCTACGAACCGGAGACTTATCCTGACGTGCTCTGCTCGCCGGACACCTCCAATATCGGAGACAAATTTTGGAACCCCCGCCGCTGCACCGGCAACTCCCATGTCGCATCCTGCCCTATGGAGATGCTACGAGTCGACAATGCAACAGTCAAGAACCCGGGTTCATAATCTCCGAAATCCGGCGTCTTCCTATTACGGCGTCGCTTCTTGGAGGTGCCATAGCGTTCTTCCGCTTCTTCCCGTCGAAGCTCCTGCAAATATTTCGGCGGTGGTGCTCACTCGAGCCACCGCGAGCCGCTGTGCTCGGCGGCATCCGAGTCCCCGAATCCGGGCGATCCGATGTGGACCCCCCGAACCGTAGTGGACGCTGCGGTAGCAGGTCCTCCGGCGTTATGAGCTCGTCCACCACCGATCCAAATCGTTCGTGCAGCTCATCTCGCCGTTCCTGAGTCGGGACTCAACGCCGAATCTCTGAGAGTACCAGCGGCGAAATTGCCTCGTGACCCTCCCACACACTCGGCGAACTCGCCTTCGTGGTGAATGGTCGCGCATCCACTGGCAGGATCTGACCCTTGCGACTTTGTTATTAAATCCGCGTCTCACCGACGGCTTTACCATATTAACATGGGGATCCAGCGCACGCTCCACGTTTTTCGCCCTTGCATCAGCAGCCGCGGCGGCAGCAGCAACAGCGGCACTTCGACCCGGCGGACAGACAACGCTGTACGGTTTCGTCGGCCTCACCGCGATTCACGTATCCGCGACGACCTCTACCTCGGACCCCACGTCGTGCAAGAGTTCGGCGACTTCGCCCTCACTCCGCCTCTACATATCCTCGATCGCGGCTTCCCTATCATCTATTGCGACGATCTCTGGCCGAGTTGTCTCTTCCGATTCCTGCGCCACATCCTCTGGCGTATGCATCGCTGTGTCGTCAGTAATAAAAATTCCATATACAATTAGCAAATAATTCATTAGTCGCGTAACTGTTATCTTGAGTCACCATACTGGTTGCGTCATCTAGTCCTGTCATCGGCTACTAACACACACACACACACACACACAACAATCACACCACACAGTAACATCTACCTCCGGCTGCCTGCACTCGCATTTCACGTAGGTATATACCTCTTAAGTTCAGACACGTGAGCCATTAGCACCTGCTTCTTATTATCCGTGGTTAAAATGTAAACTCCTGGCGAAGCTACACGCGAGATCTTATATGGGCCAATGAACCTCAGATCCAGCTTGGCGTTTCTACCTGCGCTCGCGCTTGATAACGTATGCGCACATCTCAGAACCAAGTCCCCAACCGAAAATTCCGCTTCACGCTGCTTCTTATTATATTGTTTCTTTTGCCGGATCTGCGCTTCCTCAATATGCTTGATAACTAAATCGCGAAGCGCGTCAAGTCTCGCCATTCGCTCGCTCCAATCTTTATTTGACGAACGGATGATCGGCGCTCGCGCTTCCATTTCGCGTCGCAGACTCTTCACTTGCTGCGGCTCACGCCCGAAGTTTAAAAACGCCGGCGAGAATTTCGTACTCGCCTGAATTGTCGTGTTCATTGCTTGTCTAAATTCGTGCAAATATTTGTCCCAATTTCTGTGGTCCTGATCTACGAAAATCGCCACCATCAGCTTTAGCGTCTTGATCGCTCGTTCGGCGAAATTCGCCTGCTGATGGTATGTCGGACAGAGTACCTGTTCGATTTTATACTCGTCCAACGTCGATCGAAATTCGTTTCCACAGAAATTCTTTCCATTATCCGTGACCAAGTAACTCGGGATCTCCCATCTAAATAAAATAAGTTCCTCGAGAGCTTGCGCAAGAGCCTTTTCTGTAGCCTACACGAGAGGCTTAAACTCTACGTATTTCGTAAATAAATCCTGAAATACGACTAAGTATTTAAACCTATTCTTACTTCTTGGCAGCTCGATTGCATCCGCCGCTACCACTAGCCATGGTCGTTCGACTACACGTTTGATCATTAATCCCATCGGTAGCTTGTGTTCAATCTTGTACTTCTGGCATTCTTCACACGATCGTACAAACTCCGTGATATCGTGATACATCCTATGCCAGGAGTATTCCCTTGCAACCCTATCATACGTTTTGTCCCGACTAAAATGTCCTGTCGATGGCTCGCAGTGCGCGTCTCGCATCACCCGAGCCCTATGTTCTAACGGTACCACTAAGCGCCAACATTGTTCGCGATTTGTGACCGGATCGAGTAATCTATCGGACGAGAATCTTCCGTCCTCCACTCGCCAATTCCGAAATTTATCCGGTCTCGCAAGCACATCTTTAATGCGCTGTAAGTAGTCTGGGTCCGTAATGGTTAACGCGTCCGGCGTATGATGCATATAATATAATATTATATACAAGGCGACCTTTTCTGTACACGATCTCAAAATCATATTGCTGAAGCTCAAGAATCCATCTCGCGAGTCTACCTACGGGATCTTTCTTGTTCCGCAGCCATGTGAGCGCTGTGTGATCTGTAACCACCACGAAGTGAGTCCCCTCAACGTACGGACGGAATTTCTTAATACCCATTATCACTGCCGCATATTCCAGTTCTAATACCAAGTAATTTCGCTCATGCGTATTGAGCATCCTGCTCGCGTAACAGACCGGGTGCTCGTCCGCGTTCTTCTGCATCAAGCACGCTCCCAGCGCATATGACGACGCGTCACAATGGATATAAAACGTCTTCGCAAAATCGGGTCTCGCTAGCACCGGCGGTTCCGTTAGCGCCTTCTTAAGCTTCTCAAATGTTTCGGTTTGCTCCGGTTCCCAATGCCAGCGCTCGCTTTTGCGCGTGAGCTTCGTTAGAGGCACCTTCATATCGCTCTCATGCTCAATAAATCGCGCATACCATCCGCACATACCGAGGAAGCGTCGCAGTTGCTTGACATTTTTGGGCTGAGGAAACTCAACCACCGGCTGGATCCGATCTGCGTCAGGTTGCAGCCCCTGGCTATCCAGACGGTATCCCAAAAATGTCAATTCCGAGCATCCGAATTCGTATTTCCCTATGTTTACCTCGAGTCCTGCATTAACCAACTTTTCCAATACCCGCTCAAGCCACACCACCAGATGATCGCTAAAAGTCTCAGTCACGACTATCACGTCATCAAGATACTTAAACACGAACGGCTCGAATTCCGGACCAAACAGCGCATCCATCAGACGCATGAATGTTGCAGGCGCGTTGATCAACCCGAAGATCATATAATTACATTCAAATAGGCCCATCCCTGGAACCGCCAATGCCGTATACTGCTTACTTTCCTCGCTCAACGGTACCTTTAAATATGCGTTTTTCAAGTCGATCTTCGAGATAAATTGCGCTCCACGCAAACGATCAAGAATCGTGTCAATACTCGACATCGAATATACGTCTGCTTTTGTCGCCTTATTTACCGATCTCAGATCAATACACATTCGATTTGTGCCGTCCTGCTTCTTCACGATCACTGGCGCGCTGCTCCAATCGCTTGTCGACCTGCGAATTTACCCGGATTCCAACCATCTTTTCGTTTCGCGGCGCATGAAATCCATCATTTGCGGCGAATATCGCCTCAAAGGGGTCTTCACCGACCGCGTACCCTGCACATCTATTTCATGCCGAATCAAATTCGTGCATGCCGGCGATTTCTCGGGCACTACCCGACGCAACAATTGCTCTATCAATTCGCGCTGCGAAGGTCGTAGTTCGGAAAGTCCAGCGACCTCGGCCCTGATGCGAGCACGCGTGAATCCCGAGTCGCTCTGAAATTTCACTCTCTCGCGTTTTAACTCTGCAAACGAGTGCCAAGGGCCATTCCTTATGTGCCAACGCCCTTCCGCATGCTCCATGCCGATACCGAATCCCTCGATGATGTCCATCCTGACTATCATATCATACTGCATCGGCGCGTCCACGACTCACGTTACTACTTCGCGCACTACTCCATCAATTTCAACTCTAAGGCGAAGTCTCCCCACGATTTTCGCTTTTGCTCCAGCGAAACCGAACAACGCCGCATCACACGGCTCAATGTGGTCCGCGAACTCTCGGCGTACGCGCGACCCTACAATAGTCAACATCGCTCCCGATTCGTAAAGCGCACTATACGGTCTCTCTGCGATATGCACTACCCAAAAGCGCGCGGTTCTCCACTGCGTCCGCCTTCGGTTCGCCTATACACACGCGTACGCATAAGCGTGAGACTTCCTCGCCATCTCCAGTATGTGCATTTCCCACATATTTCTCATGTATCGGCTCGCGCCCTGGTCCGCTTATCGCTCCTAGCAGAGACGCTCTCACCACAACCTTACCGCTCAGCACCATGAATTTGCTCGACGAGGTGACGGATTGAGACGACGTCTCGTCTATACCACCAGAGTCGTCTACCTCTTGTCTCATGTCGTGCTGCCCCGGTCTCGCGGCTTGAGCCTGCTCTGAGGCCTGTAGTACGCGCTTCGCACCTTCCCCCGGACTGCTCAAAGACCGCGTGGTTTCCACGATTTCGCCCGAGTCTCGAATACCTCTGTCTGGTACTGGCGCTCCCGTCGAATCCTTCCCTATTGACCCGCGCCCGTCCGCCGGACATCCTTGGATATTCCCTCGGTTTGCTTTCAGCGTTTATGCGGCCTGTTCCTCGTTCCGGCGCTCCGAATCGGCCTCACGCAACCTCAGCCACCGCTCATTAAATCCAATCCAATCAAAAATTTTTCTTAAATTCTCCGTTTCGCGTCCCGTGTGCTGGACTCGACATGCTGGAGCACTTGGCCGCGCACCGCTCGCGCTTGTGCCTTCCAGCTGCTCTGATCGTCGCTTTTCAATCCGTCTGTGGTGCTCCGCAAGTCCGCTCTCAAACAGTCTATTGTACGCGATCTCACCGGGATGAAATGCCTTGTCATGCGACATTACGCGGGGCCCGTCGGGCGCTCGGAACTTGCATTGGAGTTTCCCATCGCCCTGATCCATCCCCGGCATTCTGGACATATTTCAAGGGTTCCACTATCCGCACCGCAACCCTGGCATTTTCGCGAGGCTTGCGCTCCCAGCGTACACTTATTCACATAGTGGCCAAGCTGCTGGCATTTATAGCAGCGCACTGGGCCCTTACCTTCGCCGCGTCTCGCAGCTTGGTTAGCACCCGCGCTATTGTTTGCGTCAGCGGCTGTTGGCATACCCGCACTTTCCTGCGGAATCCGTGCATCTTGCGGGCACTCAGTTTTACGGTGCCCGCGCCCCCCGCATTTATAGCATACACCCCGGAACGCTGCGCGGCCAGCTGCGTTACTCGCTGCCGGAATCGTGCCTCTCGAAGACGTCCCGCTGTGAGTCCACAGTAGCTGCGACAACGCAGCCACTACATCCGCCGGCAACATCTCCGGCGAACTCGCTGAGTCTTGTTGCAACGGACTTTCCTTGCTCGGGTTTCGGTTGTCACTTTCAAACTTCGACGTTAGCTTCACCGTCTTGCCGCGCTGGCCCTTCCCACTCGCAGACTGAACCGACGCGACAGACTCTCTTACCGCGAAGCTCGCGTTTCTGATGCCCGGTTTCGTAGTTTCGTTCGCCGCGTTTCCTCGGTACGCAACTTCCGGCATCAACGATTCTTGTGGCGTTGGAGGCGGTCGATATAAATCATCAATGTCGCGCTGACGTTCAAATTTTTCTCTCCACGCGCGTAGCTCTGCCATATTTTTGACCTTTTTCGACCTGATAAATTTCTGCAGCTTCGGATACAGATTTATTTTAATCAGTTCGAGCTGTCACCGCTCTGAGAGTCTCGGCTCCAGCCAATCCGCGATATAAAGGAAAGCCGTAAGGTACTGACCCAGCGGCTCGTCCTCGCCTTGAGTACGGCGGCGCAGCGCGTCGTACACGTCCTCGCGCGAGGGCCGCGGGTAAAACTGTCGTCGGAACTCCTCCTTAAATTCGCGCAGCGTTCGTCAACTCGGACGGTTTGTCTCCCACCAAAGCATCATTTCCGAACTTGTGAATGCGGTCATCAACGCCGACAATATCTCTGCATCACGAAACCTATAAAATGCACTTCGTGCGTCGTTTAAGAAATTGTTCCGCCGTCAGCCCGCCCTTCCTAGTAAATACTACCGACCAGTTTTTCAACGCTGACACCGCGTCTGCCGGTCGGCCATAGATATACCGAGCTTTTGGCTTTCCTACGCAACCATCGCCTTCGGAGTCATGTCCCCACGTCTCATCGTCCTCGAGCGCTAAGTCATAACTCGCTTCATCGGACTCTGACTGCTCTGACTCCTCGTTTTTATCTTTACACTGGCGTATTCTCATCGCGCTATTCCCCCTCAGTGCTGAGCGCTCATTCTCGTTCGCCCGGGCGGCCAACTGCGTCGACTCGAGTTTCGCCATGGGTCGCGCGTTGAACGTTCCGCACGCCGGTATACTGGTGTCTCTAGGGTCGCGCGTCCTCTCATATCCCGGTACGTTATTCACCTCGCCCCGGCCTTCGGTGTTTCGCGCTCCGGGCACCGGCAATACTTCTCGCACTGGCTAAATTAAACTAACCGCGCGCCACTATATTGACGGCTTCTGCCCATGAAAGCTAGTCGGTCGCTGCCCTGTGCACGCTTGCCCCACCTCGGTTTGTCCGTCGGCAAGACCCTCCAGTCTCACGAGGCTCACCAACGCCGATCGGGTCAGCGCTGACCTCACATTTGTTCTCAGCGGCTCCTCGTTCGCGATCATGCCGTCGGTTACGCGAATACGCGTTTCCGACGGCTCCGCGTTGCCGCGTTTTGAGTCTTCGCCCGTCGTCCGCTACGCGCACCGTTGCCTCCCATGCTTCCAATAACGCACCATCCCGCGCCGCTGATACGGCCGTCGCGACAACGGTATTCGGGATTTCGCCCGCTACGAAGTCCTCTGCCTTTACCGGGGGCGCCGATTCGTGGCACACGCTAAACAAAAATACGCGTAGTGCCCTATCCTGCACGGTTGTCGTTGTTCCCTCTGTCACTAGGCCCCGGGCCGAAATCCATGTTAACAAATCATTTAGACGTGTCTCTCGCACCCGTTCCCATAGTTCGTTTATCTCCGGCGTTCTCATAACTCGTCGCCTAAAGGTTTCCGGTCGCGCGCGCGTCTCGCTTGGCTTCGGCCGTTTCGACGACCTTGCTAGAGACATCGTCTTACACGCCTAGTTCAGCGTAAACAAACAAACCCACTGAGAATTTGCTCTGCGACTCGCAACAGTTATCCGCACGCACACTAAGTCTCCTAGCAGCGATGACTTTGGTGCGAACACGCAACTCAAAATCTTAATCGCCGCTCGACAGTTCGTTCAACCTACGTATACTTAAATTCAAGCAGCCAGAAGCGATGATACAAATCACGCGCTTTAATTGCACAATACACAGATCCACAATACACACATCCACAACATATTAGCCAAAACATCAGGCTTGCCTCGTCACCCCGAACTCCAGGGTCGATTTCAAATTACTAGCGCTAATCGCACAATGTAAACAAAGTGACTCCCGCTGTTGCCCTTCTCGGAACGTTCGAACTCTGGTGTAACTCGAGCCTAGCGTGTTGACGACATAACGACAAAGGAATTTCACCTTAAATACAATCCTAGACTCTCTCAGTGTCTCACCGGTACTTACCCACAGTTCAGCGAACTCGCCGAAAAAACACAGGTCAACCGAAGTACCTCACCACCTCTAACACAAAAAAAATGCGATTTCGACTTGCGTCCTTGCCGATGCTAGAGGCACTCCTGGATTCGGACACGCTATTCGCGATTTTCGAGTAACTGCTCAACTCTAGCGTTAATCCTCGACTCCTGCACGTTATTACCAGTGTCAAAGGCGCTTTCCCATTGGCACGCTGTTACTGATTCTAGCGTTGCTCTTAGACTGGTCCTTCTTTCTTCGCTCGCGTTCCGTCCTATTTCGGACCCAGTTCCCGTTTTCGACTTCCCCGGGCCGGTAGGTGCTGCCCTCGTAGATAGCCACGTGATCGAGACGGTAGCGCAAACTAGACGTTTACCGTCACATATTATTATATTATTATTGTAATATATTATTATTTTTTCAACTATTATACCTTCATTTTAATGTGGTGAATGAAAATCAACTGTCATATTTGTATGTTGAAAGTTCAGTTTCTGCTTGGATGACGGCTGCGTGATGACAAGAAACAATACTAGAAAGACATTCAAGCTATAAAAAATCATATTAAGCATATCAACGTATACATTCAGTAAGAGAATATGAGAAGAAAATAAAATGACTTACAAAGATTTGTAAAAATTTTGTTAGTATACATTATTCGAAACGAGGTGTTGTAGAAAAGATGTACGTTACAGAAAAAGTTAGTCAGAAAAATACTTTATCGGTCTAAGTTACTACGAAAGAAGTTTCGTAGTAAAGATTCGGATTGGGTTGGGTTAGTCACACAAATATTTTTCGGTTGAGGACAGAGGTTTCACAGTTAAAGTTTTTTAGTCACTTATAACGGAGAATCACGGCTCGACCGTTGCTCTCCATCGGGTTCTCACTGATCCCCGTGCGCCTTACCGAGCTGAGAGTGTGCGCTAGTTGAGAAGATCGCAGTGAGAGAGAGAGAGAGAGAGAGAGAGAGAGACGGAAGATATGGGAGAGCCAGCGAGTTGCCGGCAGACCTGCGCGCGCATCTCGCTAGCTAAGAAAGGAGAAATCGGCAGCAGTAGCTGTTTGGTAGCTGAACGGACCGCCGCGCGCACAGCTTTTTCGTCGATTTTCACCTGTTTTCTGAGTTCCCACGCCCTCGCCGAAGATTTTCTAGGATACGTGCCCGGTGCGCGGAGTGACATTATCTTTCTTTTTGTGTGTGAGTTTCCGCGAATGTAGCGAGGCCGGTATCGGTGCACGTGGGCGACCGGCGAGGTGACGCGGGCGTGTGCGCGCGTGCGGCCATTTTGTGTGCTATGGTGAGTTGCGATTTTCTCGCTGATTTATCTCGGGGGACGAGATTCGGCACGTTCAAGACACACACACATACACACATTCGACGATCACCAGCTTACACATACACACACGCTCAAAGGCCGCAACTGTAACACTACAGCAACAGGAATAACAATAACAACAACAAATACAACAACAGTACCAGTCACCGTAGTCACACCACAAATCAATAATAATAGCAACACGAACAACCAGAGTAACAACAGTAACACTAACAGCGCTAACAACGAAAATAACAACAGTAAGGTCAACAACAACAATATCGCCGAGCCCCAGTTAATCGAGATTCAAGAGTACGAGATCGATTGTAAAAGGAACCCTTTGTTTGCTACAGGATTTTCCCCTCAACGGAGATAAAGAACGGGCGGAGCGATACACGCAATCAACGCGCGGCTAGGTCGATGCAGTGTTTTCTCTCTCTCTCTCTCTCTCTCTCTCTCTCTCTCTCTCTCTCTCTCTCTCTCTGTCCGAGGCGTCGAGTGAACATTATGCGACTTTGCAGCTCTGCCGGCTGCGAGGTCACGCTTAGATTTGCTCGAGTGATTTGTTTTCCTGATTTATATGCAGATGTGTTTTTCTTTATATTCTTTCTCCTTGATCGGGTAAACAGCGATTCGGTGAGCAGCCTTGCAACCGATCCGCTGCGTGCTTGCATTTGTATGTTGATTATAACGGCGGTATTATTTTGATCTTTCATATTATTTTGTACTCTTTTATTATTTTCTATATTTCCTATTATTTTGTTCCTTTTCATATAGTTTCGATTATTTTGTTCGCGGATATAAATTCAGTTACTTTGTTTCCTTTGGTTTGTTGTAATTAAAATTATTTTATTTGGCTATAATTATTAAAATTTGGCTATAATCTCTATACCCGAAGTCACTCCTGATCCCGTGCAAGACAATTCGTGTGCGATTAACGTGTGCGGTCAACGCGTTATTCAGTCGTGGGAACGACTCTTGTTTCCCGAATCCTCAGTAAATAATTTGCACGGGCAATCGCGAGCCACCTGAGGAAGGACGACTATGATTCACCGTTACACACTTAATTCTTAAAAAGTGATATGAAAGTTTGCGTTACTTCGACGTGTATATCCATCGTTTAGGCTAACTGGGACGTTAGATTTATTATTATTTATTATTTAAGACTAATTCATGTTTAATAGAGGTATATTTTAATGTTATTTTCCATTATATTTTGATTGCAATAAATATTTTCATATATTCATATTGTTAAGTAATTATTTTTATCCCTTTGCTTCCTTGGAGAGCAAGCTTTGTTTTTGCTACAATTTTCAACATTGGGATTTTGACCTATTTATACATTAGATATCATGTAAAGTATAAATCCAAAGTTTTTTTCGTGATATCGGTATGCATAAAAGATAATTGAAAATTACATTAAAATATACCGTTAGAAAATACATTTATCGATGAATGTTAAGACAGCATTCATACTTTCAGTCCGTGATGGCACGTACGAATCATCGCTGGTTATCACATTGCAACTTTTACAGGTACTTACTCGTAGCGTACAGATATCTTTTTTTGAAATGATTTTACTTTTTTTTTAGATCTTTTCCTGTTCCTTTGTACAACATATTAGGTAGGGCCAACATTTCTCTAAGTAGTATTTCTTGCCTGTAGACATTCTTGTGAATATCGAAACTATGCCACAGGAAATTGACTAGCTGAACCAAACTCTATTCTGTTATTTGGAGACCGTACATGTAGGTAGCAACGTGTCTTCTAAGGGGAGTACCACGAATAAATTTTGGGTTATCAATTCTAGATTTATTAGGATATATTGATGGATGACATTTGTCAATTTAATATAACCGTTTCTGACTTTGCAGATTCATCTTTTTGCAAAGACATAACAATTGACGTCATCAATTCCTGCTTCTGATCTATGCATTAGAAGCAGACTTATACTATTCATAAAGTTTTTATGTACAAAAAGGCCAACATTTCTCAATCCTTTTTTATTCCTCAATTTCAGTCTACTGAAATCTTTAAGAGTTTCTCGGTACTCAATTGGCAATGTTGTATAGCGTTCATTATTATAAGAATCATTGATTTAAAATTCTACAGCAACACTCAACGATGCTAATGTCATTCTCGCTACTTCTCCCTGTCTTTTCCTGTTATACAACAGAAGTAATGCTGTTGTGTCGTTTAAAATTTGTCAGTGTAGATAACTATATTCATCTTTTAATCGTGTATATGCTTCTAACCATGCATTTTCAACGGTACCAAAAAATGTGTTAATAGCCTCTACGGTGGGCATTGCTTTTTCTTCAGATACCATATCACAGTCTAATTCGGCTTCTCGTGCCTTCTTCATTATGCGTTTCATGTTTCTTTTCATGGAAGAGAAAAAAGCTTGAATCTCTTGGTGATCTAGTTTATGATCTATGCACATAAAAATCTGATAATTTGTTTATGGCATTACTTATATCTTTTGGTAGATTTCTCTTTGAAAAACTCATTTTTGCTGTCTCTTGGTTATAGTGACAAAGCGTATAAATGGCATCTCCTACGAGACATGCATTTATAGTGGTTAAAACATCGCGAAATTCTTATTAATGTTATCTTTATAAATTACGTCATTACTGTTTTTAATTACAATAAACAATTTCGCAAGCAACTGTGCCTGATGACTATTCGTATTATAGTTTTGATCTTGATTGTAATGCTTACAACAATCGTTCATAAATAAAACTATTATTTTATCTCATATTATAACGTCTCGCTCATCATCACGTTGCATATGTGAAAAAATAAGATCACGTGCTCGCTGAGAAGCTAATGGATGAACATCTGGTACAATTTTCTGACATTTGGTTACGTTTCCTTTCACACCTGGTACTATATTTTGAACTATCTTTTTAAATTTACATTTTTGTTTTCTCATTAATTTTATCCATATCTGTATGAAGCAATTATGGCATAGCAAGAAATCAGTTCCTTTCAGACTCTCTAATTCATATTTATATGCTTTAATAATAATACCTTTACGTACAACGTCTCTTTCTGGTATTTCTGAAATATCTTCCGGCTATTCACATACACCAGATTGTAAGATTTTAGGTTTAATGACTCTATGCTTGTTTGGACGTCTGCTTACAAGCATTTCGTCAGTAGGCTTTTTAATGTTATAGTTGTACATATAATCCCCTCTATCGGTGTGGTATTCAATATTACTCGTATATGTGAGAATAATTCGCCTCATCGATGACTTGTTCATTTGCATGAATATGCGTTATATGTCTGGCCATTTGATCAATAATTAGTTTATTGTAATAGGAACAAAAATGTTGTTCTGGAGTTCTTTTGTCTCTGCTGGGTCGAGTAACCAATGCTTTTTTAAATTCAAGTTTTGGTGTATCAGGTAAATTTATAGGTGCAGTATTTCCCTTAATCAATTGTATCTCTTCCGTTGTGAGCAATAGCAATTGACATTCTAAGGAAAAATAAATAAGTCGATAACGTATACATCTTATCTGAAAGAACATGAAAAATTTTTCTAGGATTCGCTATAAAATATTTACAAATAAATCTAAGATGATCTATATGTGGATTCACGAAGCTAAATTAAGAAAATCTTAAAAGTAAAACTTTTTACTTTTACCTATACATATAATAAAATCTCTAATAAAAAAATTATACAATCTCGATATACAACTTTAACATTGAATAATTGTAATTCAGAAATCAGAAAATACCAGTCGCTAGTAGTATAGCTATAGTATATACTACTAGTATAGCCATGTATTTTTCAGGTCACCCTGCGACGGGTCCGTAACTCTTTGGTCCCCTGGCCTAACCCTTTCTTGTTAATAATAATTATTAATGTTAATAGTTATTATTAATAATATCTGCGAGTGGTCCCTAGCCCTTTGGTTCCCTGGCCTAACCCTTCCATATGAATTATGATTAATGTTAATAATTATTTATATTTTTTGAGGAAGGTTCCTAGGGATCCTGGTCCCTAGGACCCTACCTATTGCTTACTGTCTGTTACGTGACGCTTCATTGTGTTATAATTGTATTTTGTCGAATAATATTTCGCTCTCGAGATTTCCGTTTGGACATAGTATAGCTAGCAGTATTCGTGTGCGTGACTCGGTAAGAATGAGCGGCAGAGGCTGATTCACGCTGCGGCAGCATGCTGCGATAGCATGCTTCGGTCAGCGTGCTTAGCTAGGTAAGACGAGCCGATACGAGAAACGTAAACGTCTAAAGCATATGTGCGAGAGAGAGACGGAATGCGAGGGACAAAAGATATATAATGAACCGGCGGAAACAATGATCCAGATAGAGAGAATTAGTCAGTTAGGAGTGAGCGCTCAACTAAGAAGCCTGCATTTTTCCTACTGAAGTTAAATCCATAATAAGAGTTTGAGAATATAATTGTTCGAGTTGCGATTAAGTATTAGAAGTGTCGAATACAATTGTTTTAATAATTTTGTGTAAACGAAAATCATAGGAATTATCATTTTCTTGTGTGTTGCTACACTATTGGATAAAAAATATATTGGACCACGAAAATCATAGGAATTATCATTTTCTTGCGTGTTGCTAAACTATTGGATAAAAAATATTTTGGACCAGTTGATCTGATCAGATTCAAAGAAAAAGTGATTGGCCACATCACGAAGCAAATAATATTTTGGACCAATTTATATCTACAATATTAATACAAAGTGAGTAATACTTTTTATGAAACCAAAAAAAAATAATAGACATCGCGAGGCGAAAATTACGCGTCTGAGAATTTATATATTTATGTAAATTTTTAGGTTTCAACATCAACTCAATTAATTTTACAATTGAACTACCAGACGATAAGAGAAATCGCATCTTGGAGCTTCTAGACAACTTCCAGCATAAAGCTCGCTGTTCTATCTTAGAACTTGCACAGATTGTTGGTAAATTGGTCTCTTCATGTCCAGCAGTTGACTACGGTTGGCTGTACACAAAGATTCTCGAGTCCTTCAAGTTTAATTCCCTAATACTGAATAATCATAATTACGCAGCCATTATTATTCTGCCATATTACATTCATCAAGAAATATCATGGTGGCAGAAAAGCATCAGAGTCTCTATTAGTTCGATCAGATCAACCACCTTCGATAAGACTATTTTCACGGACGCATCCAACTCGTTGGGGTGCTACAGATGGCATGAATAGCATTTACGGTGTCTGGGATGAGAATCAGAGGCACTTCCATATCAACTATAAAGAGTTGCTTACGGTTAAATTCGCCTTGCTCCATCTAGGTAATATCCAAGTAGGTAGCCAAATTCTTCTTCGCATAGGCAATACCACAGCCATTTCCTACATTAATAAGATGGGTGGTATTCGGTTCTCTAAGTATAATACACTCTCAAGAGAGATTTGGCAATGGGCTAAAGAAAGACGTATTTTCTTATTCGCCTCATATATCGCATTTGCCGACAACGTTGAAGCTGATGCTCTCTCTCGCATCAGTAATAACGATACAGAATGGGAGATTTGCAACCGTGCTTATAAATTGAGCGTTCGTAATTTTGATAACCCGGAAATCGATTTATTCGCTAATAAACATAACACTAAATGCCTTCAATACTGCTCATGGTTTCACGACTCAGAAGCATATTTGGTTGACGCATTTACTACTAAATGGTCAGCCTTTTACTTTTATACGATATTTTCTGCTCACTCGACTAGACATGCATCTACATCTTCAGCGTATTCTAAAGGAGTAGACATAGATACCATAAGAAGAACTGCTGGCTGGTCAGCGGGATCTCAAGTTTTTGCAAGATTCTATAATAGGCCATTTTTATCCTTAGAAACGCAAAGATTCGCACGTAGCGTTATTGATTCTTAGTCTAGTAAATTTGTACCTTATGTCCTCAACTCAAATAATAAATTCTGTAAATGCATGTTGAAATATTGTACTCTCTAAACAACTACATTGTAATATTGAGAACTAGATGGAATATAATAGTATAATCAAACGAACTTACCGTGAAATTCGATTTAGATTATATTCCATCTAGTTCGAAGATATTACAACCCACCCTTTAAATCATTAGCCCTCGTTCCTCGTGCTATCCTAGCCCTCTTTTTCCTACTAATCTTACTTCAGTCTGTAAAGCATATTAGATACGCTACGAAGAGCGAACGGTGCCGGCACAAACCGCGCCAATGCCGCTCTTTTTTCTCGGTCGATAAAGGTGTAACATCTCACGGGGCGAAGGGGAACTACATTGTAATATCTTCAAACTAGATGGAATATAATCTAAATCGAACTTCAAGCTAAGTTCGTTTGATTATACTATAATATCGATAGCGGATGATAGCTCATTATTCCCGGATTACGAAACAATTTTCTTTTTGTCGATTTTCTATCCAAAATTGAGGAAAATGTAAAGATTAGTAATATGCGGCAGTTAGTCGATAAAACAGGTTAAATATTTGCTAATATCACCAGATATCCCTATATGAGTGCGTACAGTCATATGTTACTCTCATGTGTCAGATATATAATGAACCAATAATCGACGTATACATGCATGTAAATTGCAGATACGTATTTTTTTTAATGAGCTTGCATCACCAGTCCCCATGAAAAATACTTTTGACAAAGTAAAAAATTGCATGAAGGCTTCGCTAACAGTTTCAATTCTTTTTTACTGTTTTATATTATGATAGATAAATCTAATGCGAAATTTAATAAATTTTCTGTTTTAAAATTCACTCTCTATCAATCTCATTATTTGCTCAAAATTATTTGTTTTAAAAGTAATAAAATCAATTTAAAAATGGCATGGAAGCTGAAAATTATTTTCAGACCTCTCAGACAAATTAAATTAATATATATTAAATGACACAATAATGAATTACAGATTAACAAAAAATAAAAAAATTTTATGTATGACATTTTATGCTTCAAATAATAAGAAATTAAGTATTTGAACTCGTTGCAAGTATTTTCATTTTAGCTATATATATGCCAATGGTTAATCAATGACTTGAAATATTTGTCATTAAACACGACTGTATAAATAAAGTACAATGATTTATTGTTACGTCATAAATGGTAAATTCAGAAAAATGATGTAAAATTATAACTACCACAATTTTATTGTAAATAATAGTAAATGTTCATTCATCAGTTTTCTTTTTTTGTATAATACATTGACTGTACGCACTGTAGAACTCATATAGGGATATCTGGTGATTAGCAAATGTTTAACCTGTTTTATCGACTAACTGCCGTATATTACTAATCTTTACATTTTCCTCAATTTTGGATAGAAAATCGACAAAAAGAAAATTGTTTCGTAGTCCGAGAATATGGAGCTATCATCCGCTATCGATATTATTTTTTTTTAAACAGGAGAAAAATGTTTAATACATTTTTCTTATCGCGCTATCCGAACGCCCGATTTTTTTTCGAAATTTTCTTAAAAGCGGAAAATCCGGAAATAAAATTTCAAGTGGAGACTTAATCCGGAAAAAGGGAGAAAACGTTTTAGCTCATGAAAACTCAAAAATATGTTTAAAAAAATTTTTTGGGCATCAGATTCATAAGTCTGTGACATACTGCCTATGTCACGTGTCATGCACAATTGTAGTAAGGCAGCCGCGCGAATATTCAAAACTCCTTTTATGTATTTTAACGTATTACTCGTAATCTGCGTAGGTTCTTGGTTTTCACGCTCGTCCAATATATTTTCGCTCTCACTTGGATACTTGAATTTCAAAACGCGAACGGTAATAAAATTGTCACTTGAGCATTACGACGCAGCGAGCCATAAATAACGATTTCGGAAAAGGAAAACAACGTTTCATGACGACTCTTAACTCGTCAAAGTTTAATAGGTTTTCCGCTAAAAAGCTCAAGTTTTTTGTTGCCGTTTGCGAACAGCAGTGCTACACGCGCGGACCATCAGCGAGGAGAGAAGAGAAGCTGAGGCTGAAAGCCAGGGATAGTGAAAATCAGCCTCTCAATTCGTCAGCGTCCAAAAAGGGGGCGCCCTTTTGCCTCCTACGCACGCGCGAATTGTAGCGAGCAGCATCGAGCGGAGCTTCGACGCTACATCGCGAGGGTAGAATCGATCTAGCTACCGAGTCGTCTAGTTCTTTTGTTTATTTTTATTATTTATTGTATTGTTTATTATTCTCACTTTCCAAGTTACCGGATCCGTGTAGATTTTTCTTTTTTGAAGTTGTTTGAGTTACGCGCCCTACAAAAGGTGAGATATAACATAGACATAACATGCCTATAGTGAACCCTGCACTAATATATTCAATCTTTTCTATTTTGTTTCGAAATGAAATAGTTATTCATAATTATGCGAATCTTTCTACTAATTGATTGAGTATCTTTGATTTTTTAATGTCAGCAGGATTCAATTTACCAGTTTTCAGTATAACTAAAAAATTCAAAATTATTTTGTTGTGCATGCGCAGTTTTATTTCGATTTCGAGAAAAAACGTGTACGTTGGCCACGAGTCATCACATCTTCTCATTTCATTTCACTACATTGATTTAAACAAAAATCTATTGGTAAGATAAAAGTGACAGTGTACTACTAACAGACATTTTCTTCTCAACTAACATCTCAAAAACAATTCTATACTTGCTAAATAAATTATAATTTAAATATCTCTGAGCTAACCTATAATCTGAGTTGTTCCGGGACCTGCTCTTACGCAGTCCCAACATGGACGACCCTAATGATATGGATCCCCCTGACATAAATTTACACTCCCCTCCGAATTCACATACTCAACCAATTATTGATGATAACGAAATGTCACTCATCCAACCGTCCTCCCCTTCAAACACAGCAGAAGAACAAAAACACAAAAAAAGACCCCGCACACCTACCTATCGACTCCCAGATAACATAAACAGACACAAATTTCCACACATAGACAACTCACCCAATAACCCTCCCTCCCATCTCAATTTATCTCATACAATGGAACTACCGAAAATCTCTGAATATACTAGTGACATTCTTCCCTTATATAAAAACATCCTCCAATCACCACAACATAACGACACTACCATTAAATCCGTCCAATTAGCCAGTAAACTCATCCCCCTTTTTCCAGACAATGCCTTCGATGAAATTAATTCTTCAGGCAAAAATAGATTTATCATTATTACCCACCAAAGGAAAATTGCAAATAAGCTCCTAAAAAATGATATTGAAATCTTAAAAAAAATAATTTAGAAGCAATAGTCCCCCACTCCTTCGTTTATAAAAATGGCATACTCAAAGGTATCCCCACAAATTTAACCGAAGAAGAGATTCTTCAAAACATAGATATCCCTATACACTTTATAGGCACTCACCCCATAAAAATACGTAGATTCAACAGAAAAACATTAGATGAAAAAAATCCAAATCAACCCATATACCTTCCTACCGAAACCGTCTAAATCACCTTCAAAGAACGTATACTTTCACACTTTATCTATTTATTTAGAGTTAAACTTAACATTGAAACATATATTCCTAATATAAAGCTCTGCACGAGCTGCTATTGATATGGCCACACTAAAGCTATCTGCAAATCAAATAATCCTAGATGTCTATATGGTGGAAACAATCATCCCTCTGATACCTACCAAGACAATGACAAAAGAATAACCCCTCCTGCCTTAACTGTCATCAAAATCATCTTTCCGCCGATAAAAAATATCCCACCAGATCTTTTGAACAAAAAATACTTTCTACCTCCTAATAAAAAACAAATCTATACAAGAAATTAAAACAGAATACAAAGAAATAGAAAATTCTAAATCTCATTTTTGTAATTATCCTGATTTACATAACTCTCTCACCTATGAAGAAATATCTCAAAAAAATTACTATAACTCCCAATCAACTCTCTCAAATCACCCTCTTCACTCCCTCTCACCTTCATCTTCTCACAATATAAATAAATACACACTCTCATACTCTCAAATAACCTTAAAAAAAACCCACAAAGAACTCCTATCTCAACTCACAGAACGAAACCTTGCTCTCCTTACCCCAAAGATCATCTAGAAACACTAATAAATCCTAGTGGTAACTACAATTTAAATCCTAAAATAACAGGTATCACCTTCTCACAACAAAATGAATCAACCGAAACAGACGAACACAACGTTGGTCAATTACGAGTACATATCATTCAACATGATAACGGATACTTATTTAACAACATGCTAATCTCAGACGAAGAATGTGCCAACATTCTTACCAATCTCTTGATAGATCCCAAAGTCATGCAATTTACAAATCTAACTTAGATTATCCTCCTAACTCCCCCCAACTCCTATCATAAAACTTTCTCAATCTTACCACCTCAAACACTATAATCATACTTACAAATCTACAAATCACTCTCAAAAAAAATAATAATGGATCTCAATCATATAAAAATCCTACAATGGAACACTCACTCACTACAATTCAAACTTAACTCATTAAAAGAAATAGCCCCTAACTTTGACATACTAATATTATGTGAAACCTGGCTTTATGATGACTTCCCCATCTCCATTCCAGGTTTCCACCATATCTCCAAAAACAGACAAATTCATGAACACGGCGGACTTTCAATATTCATTAAAAATAACATCCCTTTCCAAGACGAAAAGATATACCACTCCACCTACAAATTAGAATCCCTTTCAATATCAATTCTAATTAAAAATAACTCCTTTTCCCATAATCATAATAATAATAATTTAAATAAATTACTAATTACCTCACTCTATCGTCCTCCGAACAACAATAATGTCACCACTTTAAGCGAATGGAGACAATTCTTTAATTCTACTTCACAGTTACAATATAAATTCTTTGCCGGAGACTTCAACGCTCATCGCTCTATATGGAGCTCCAACAAATTATGCAAAACAGGAGAAAATCTAAATGACGCCCTTCTTGAATTCAATCTTTTATCTTTAAACGATGGAACACACACCTACTATCACTCTCTTGAACATGTCTCAAACGCCAACCAAAATCTTCCTTTTTCCACCCACTCCAACATGATCTCATCACCCCTTGACCTAACTATTGTTTCTCACAACTTATACACTTCCTGTACTTGGGAAGTATATCAAGACAGAATGAATAGTGATCACTTTCCCATCCAGACTCATATATTCCTACAAATACAAACAGTCCTCACCATATTCACTCATAAAATAAACCAAAAAGGTATAAACTGGCAATATTATAAAGCACAAATCTCTAAACATTTAGAAACATATAAAAAAGAAATAGATAACTCAGACTTTCAACAGATATACCATTTCCTTATTAACCTATGCATCCACACTACCAATCAACTCTCCAAAAAACACTCATCAACTAATAATTCTACATACTTACACTCTCACCCCTCCCCTCTCGATATCACAAAATTTTATCAACCTCACGAATGTAACATCCACAAAAACTTCAAAGTCAGAACCCTTAAAGCTCCCGGGTGGGATGATAATTGCTCCCAATTAACAAAATTACGACGACAAGCAGGCAATGAATTACTTAAAACTCCCTCTTACTCTAATTAAAAAAATTTAAAACCATCGAAAAAAACGTAAAACAATCTTTAAGAAAAATTAAAATTAACAAATTCCATCAACACATTAAACTTTTCAACACCAACAGACATTAAAAAAATGTGGGATACCTATAATTGCTTTAAAAATGTTAGAATAAAACAAACAAAATCTTACTCCAATAACATGACTTAAACCGAAAACTCTAAAAAATTTGCTCAAGAACACTGTAATGATCTAAACCTATATCCTCTCTTCCATGAACAAAACCTCTCCAAACCTCTGACAATCAAAACTCAAATAACACAGAAAACCTAGATGACCCATTTACCATACTTTACTTCTTTACCAGGTCTTAATCAAATTGACTACAAAATGTTAAAAAATACTCCCGACATGTTCAAATCACTCCTACTAGACTCACTCAACCAAATCTTTCAAAACGACATAATGCTCTTCAACTGGAAACAATTCATTATCATCCTTATACCAAAAAACTCTAATAACAAATTCAGACCGATCTCCTTAGCTTCATGTATCTTAAAATTAATCGAAAAAATAATCAACATGCGACTAAATCATTACATGGAACAAAATAACTTAATCCCAGAACACCAATACGGTTTTAGAAAATCCAAATCCTGCCAACATGCCCTAGCACACCTCATCACTGATTTGCATATCAATAAACAACTAGGTCTCGAAATCTCCTGTACACTAATCGATATTAAATCGGCATTTGATAAAGTCGATCCAATTATCCTAAATCATATCTTAAAAGAAATAAACATCCCCTTCAAACCAAGAAAATTCTTTATAAAAATACAGGTGTTCCTCTCATTCAATATGCAGATGACACTATTATTTACACCAAAAACAACATCCAAGACTCCATACAAATTCTTCAACAAACCCTAAACTCAATTAATAACTACTTTTATTCCATTAAATTATCAATATCTCCAGAAAAAACTCAATTTATCATATTTAACCTTGGCAATTTCCTCAACGTCAAAAATTATTTTCTCAACTTCAACTCCCATCAGTTACTTCCTTCTAAACAAGAAAAATATCTCGGCATCCTCCTTGATCATAACATCTCCTGGAACGAATACGCCAAATACATTATTGGCAAAGCTAGTAAACACTTAAACTTATTAAAAATTCTAAGAGGTATACAAACCTAATATTGACACTCACTGGATCCAAAATTCAATCTTCAAAATCTCTCCACACTATAATTTCAACAAAAATTTTAAAGAAACATTACAAACCACCTTTCCAATCTTCACAGATGCATCTAAACAAAAAAATAATTCTCATGTTGACTTCGCGTATCTCATACCTCACTTAAACACTCATGGAATGTATAAAGTCTCCTCCCTCTCCTTCATATTCACAGCTGAAGCCCTTGCTATCTACATGGCTCTAATTTACATTTCTAACAACTCCTACAATAACAATAACTTCACTATCTTTTCTGACTCTTTGAGTGTTTTAAAAGCCATACAACACTTCTCTCCTTTAAGGAGTAAAAATACATCCCACTTCATACTAGACATTAAAACAATCCTTTTTCAATTATAAAAACAAAACAAAACTGTTGAACTTATATGGATTCCCTCTCACTCTCAAATCACACATAACGAAACAGTAGATCATCTAGCTAAATCAGCTATCACAAAAGGCGTTAATACATTAATTCTGCTCCCATACACTGAAGATATTCAACACTCTCATAGAACATCTTTTCAATCCATTGTACTAGATCAAAGCTCCTACAAAGGATCTCACTACTTTCATAATTACTACTCATCCACACAATCTAAACCATGGTCCCACAAAACTTACCTTCATAGAAAACATATCACCTCTATTAACAGACTCAGAAACAACCACTATTCTCTAGCAGCTAGTCTATGCAGGAAGAACCTTATAAATTCCCCCTCGTGTCAATGTGGATCTCCAATACAAGACATTGACCATATTGTTTGGTCTTGCCCTACATATTTATCTCAGAGAAAAATACTAATCAAAAAACTAAACAAATATTCACAAAAAACTAAAACTTTCTCAATAGCTGCAATCATCAATATACTAAAACTCCCCACTCATCCCCCATGTCTCTTCTTAATTCTCAACAAATGCAAACTCTCAATTTAAAATAAACCCTAAATCACTAAACAAATATCTCCTTCCATTCCTCACTCTTTTCTTTATACAATCCTACACTGTTCACAAATCTATCTAACCAATAGAATTAAATTCATCAACCTTAAATATAGTTAGTTAGTTAGTTTATTTATTTACAACTTATATGTTACATTTGGTTTACATTTCTTAAATTTCTATTTGTGTCTCGTATCCAGTTTGTGTAGTTGATTATGTATGTGTTTTGTGTGTGTGTGTGTGTGCGTGAGTGCGCGCGTGCGTGTGTGTGTGTGTATGTGTTGTGTAAATATGTGCCTTTGTAGGTGTGTCTGCAACTCTTGTGTCCCTGTCTTCTGCGCCTGCCTGTTCCTCTTTTCTTCTCATTTTTCTTCTGATTAATCATCTCTTCCTCTTTCTCTCTCCAAGATCTGCCTTTTCCGGTCTTCTGTTTTCTTTTCAGCTTTTCCTTTATTACTTTCTTTTGCCTTTTCACCTGTGATGATGCGTCATCACACAAAATATTTCCGGCACTGCGGCAGAACAGCCACGACCGCATACACCCGCCCACGCACTCCCGGATCTCGCGAACTATGACCTCTAGAAACCTCCCTGACCGATTCGCACGACCCTTACGCTCGCGTACAACCCCTCGCGCACTCACGACCCGATCCGACCCTCCCCCGGGGAGCTAGAAGCCCCTAAAGTTTCCAGCCGCGATCAGCTGATCGCAAGCCCCCGTTAGTTAAGGCAGGCCTAGCTAGACTAGAAGTAGGAGCGACCGAGCGCGTGAGAGCGAGCGAGACCGCCGATGCTAGACCGATAGGAAGCGAGCGAGGGGAATCGGTAAGACCAACGAGCGGTAGATAGAAGAGGATAGACAAGCGACGCTAGTTGACTGACCAATCGTTATCAGCTTAGGGGTGGTCGAACTAATGAGGGAAAACCGACGCTATCTTCGCGACCAGTAGGCAAATTAGGCGCGAAGGACCGACCAATAAATAAATTGCGCGGGTAAAAAACATTAATATAGACGGCGCTGAGACCTGGCTTAGCAACAAGCTAGCCAATCAACAAATACGAAGGGAAAGTAAACTAGGAGAAGCGGCGCGTCGCCGAAAAACGGCGCGCCAGTAGTAACCGTTAAGCCTCGACGGTAAGTAGTCCGCCGAGCCTCGCTGTTGCGCGGTACAAAGGAGAGAGGATAGATAAAGTGAAAAGATTAAGCATACGAAGAGAATAGTGAAGGTGAGAATAGCAAAGAGAATAGTGAAAGTGAGCATAGCAAAGAGAATAGCGAAAGTAAGTATAGCAGAGAGAATAGCGAAAGTGAGCATAGCAGAGAGAATAGCGAAAGTGAGCATAGCAGAGAAAATAGTGAAAAGAATAGTGAAGAGAAATAAGCATAGAAAGAGAATAGCGAGAGTGAGAATAGCGGAGAAAAGCGTCCGAACAGTGATAACAAATAGCGATAACATAGAGATAACAAATAGCGATAACGAATAACGATTAACGAGCAGCGATAACAAACAGAATAGTGATCGGCCGAAAAATTAACAAGAGTAAGTACCTTTTCCTTACTACTGATTTTCTGTTGCATGACCGATAATCGCGAGTTTGCCGCGCATTGTCGACCGCCGCGTTTCGGGAGTGCCGTACGACCTTCGCGCGTCCGACAGTAGCATTCGTCCACTTATTGCTGACCACTGAAAATCCTTTTGTCGAGCCGATGTAAGATCATTGTCCGCAATTTGAAGTTGTCGCATGATTACCGAACGCTCGCGTTTTCGGGAGTGCCGCATGACCTTCGCGCACATTACGCCTTGTGACCGAAACGTTTGCCGTTGTCTCCAAGTTTTCTTTGTTACGTCGTCTCGTTGCCCTGCGTTTGAAATTGTCGCCTAATCGCCGAATGTTCGCGCGCGGGTATGCCGTATGACCTTCGCGCGCCCGTTGCCGTTGCTGTACATGTTTTCGCCACCGACCTTTCGGGCATAGTTTCGCGTGTCGCCGTACTGTTGTCATCCGAGAAACGAATTTTCCTTAGAGTGCGCGCCTATGAATTCCTCCTTTGAGCCGACCTAAACATTACACGAGTCGTGTTAGACCTTTGTTCGACCGGTAGAATTCGGATACATATTCGCCTTTATTTTGTTCGCGATCGTCGTTACAAGTACCGTCAACACCGCGAACAGTAGTTAACCTTCGCGCGACCGACCGAATTCCTGAGCGCAATTGTTTCGATCAAGCGGGAATTTTCGTCGTGAATAAACAAACCGACGTTGTGTATCCGAATCGTATCCGAAGTCCGAAACATTCAACCGAATTATCGTTTGTCTAAGCCGACTTCGCGCCGTAGTACGCCACTCGCGTCCCCCAGTAACCTAGACCAGGCTGACCATCGCTAGGGGTAGACCACTGGGATTGACCTGGGAGTTTCTTTTGCGTAATAAATTCGAATTATCTTATATCCGACTTGTTATTGACTCTACCCACTTGATCGCCTCATCCCCCGTAGCTTTCGCGATCGGTTTGAGATTGGTAAGCGCGTACGCGACTGCCCTGATCGCCGCCTAGCCGATAGCCACCGTCGCAGCCACTACGCCACCAGTCCAGGAAAGGAGCTATCCCCCCTGAACCACTAGCCGTCAACCGGGGCGCCCCTGCGACGCCCCCCCTCGATGTACCCGCTTCAGGGTTAAGAGCCGCCATGCCCCGAATCTTCTAGCTAGCCGAACGAGCCGCAGCCGTGGGTGGCCCTGGAAACCACCCGTTGTCCCCCTCTCCCTTTTTCGCTCGATACGTCTCCCCGCTTTAGACTCGACCGAATCGTCGCCTAGGACTTCGCGCCCCCGCTTCATTCTTCACAGGTGATAGCCGGCCACGCGCGCAAGGACACCGACGGCGACAAGGAGGGAGGCAACGGGGAAACCACCCGACCTCACAGCGACCAGCAGGACCACCGAGCCGAGAACCAGCCAACGTTGCAGCGCTACCACGCTCTCCTAACGCGAGAGCACGGTAGCTGGCGCCCAACATAATAAATAAAAGCTGTACACGTTGTCTCAGCTGACTGCGCGCCGCTGGCGACAGTGCGAGAAATACCGTCTGTTATTTTTCCCCTCCCTCTCCCCCGTCGCACACCTTTGCCTTTCCTTTGCTTTTGCTCTCCTTCTTGCTAATCATTTCATCTATCTTTCTTCTTGTTAAGGCTTTGACACCTTTTTCTTGTTTCCTATTGCTCCCTCTGCCTTTCCATTCCTCAACCTCACTTATTTTTCCATAGTATTGTGACGAGAGCAGGCCGTGTGCCGGTCTCTCGTCTGCGTTCTCCCTCCCCCACTCGGCAAGGCGTGTTGGCCAACGTTAGGCGCATTAAAGTATGCGTCTAACACTTGGCCTTTTGTTTCAGCGCCAAGGACGAGCCAGCGGAGTTGAGCGCAAAGAAAAGTTGAAGAGCGCGGAGAGAGAGTGAGAAAGAGAGAGAGAGAGAGAGAGAATTATCCCGTGCGCCTTAATTCGACTCTCTATAACTACCCGTGATCCCACCTTTATTCCCTGTTACCTTTTCTGTCTCTGCCTTTACTTCTTACCGCCCCTCCTCTCTGCCTGCCTTTCCCGCTTTCTGATTTTCTTTCTTAACCTCAACTTTTATTTTTTTCTTTATTCCTTTCTCTCGGCTTTTTCCTGCTCTTCTCCAGGCCTCTCTCTCTTCTCCACTCCTCCTTCACCTCCACGCTCTTTTCACCTCTATTTCTCTCCTCAAACACTTTTCCTCTTTGACTTTATCAACAAAACTCGCGCTCACATCCAAGATACGTCCACACTCCCCTCGAGTGAAATCTAACCTCCCTCAACCTTAAATATAAACCACTCTTACTACTTGAATTTTAAATTTCGAATTCGCTTTTGTCAACGCATGCGTTTTGGCATACCGGAGTCTCAGCTAAGAGACCCACCGCCATCTAGAAAAAAAAAGTGACCTGGGGGCACCTCGGACGTACATGCGATTCCACCTTCTTACATTTTTAATATAATTATAATAATCAAAGCTGGTTTTTATTGGTAAGATCAATCCAATAACTATCCTCTAACTATCCTTCAACACTTTATCTATCTATCATCATCCCCTTCTTTTTCTACTTTTTATTTTTCTTAATTAATTTTTTTGGATAAGAACCTAACCTCAATAACTCATCTCGTGGGCCGGCCAGCTCTGGCCCCCCCAGCACCCGCCCCGAAATGAGTATAAACGACGAAAAAAAGCATTTAAATAACAGCTACCTAACGGATGTCGAAATGATACCTCAACCAGATCAAACAAGAAACAAAAGACTTCTAAATGAAAATAATATAACATTGCCTGAAAAACTCCCCAAAAGAAACCATAATTCCGAAACTAATTCACAATTTAAACAAGGATCACAACAAACTAAACTAGAAGAAATTCAACCCCCACAATCACAAAGGATTGAATTGCCTAAAATTGAAGAATATCCATACGACATACCTCCCCCATACAAAATAATAGTTCAACCAGCTGAACTCGATAACAAAAATAACTTAAATCAAACAATCATAACTCCAATTCAAATTGCTAAACATATCACCCCGCTATTCCCTAATGGCTCAATCGACGAATACATCAGAACAGGTAGAAATAAAATAGCGATTACAAAATAAATAAAATAGTAATTACACACAATCGCAAAGTTGCCAACTCAATTCTCAAACTAGAATACTTCAAAAAAAAACAACCTAATCGCCTTTCTACCTAGCTCATTTATTTACAAAAATGCGTAATTAAACAAATCCCAACAAACATCACAGAACAAGAAATCATCAACAACCTAGAGTTGGTAACACCAATATCTACTTTACCGATAATCAATGCGAGGAGATTCAATAGAAAAGTGACTGAAGATGACACAGTAAAATACCTACCAACCACTACTATCCTAGTTACGTATAAGGGACAAATAACTACCTAACATGCCTTTCTCTATAGAGTTAGATACAGAACTGAACTATACATACCAACAGTCAAACTCTGTACCAAATGCTACAGACATGGCCAAAATTATTACAAAACGTCATGTAACTCAAAACAACAAAAATGCATATACTACGGAGAAACAACACACAACTATCAAGAGTGCCCCAAAATAAACGACGCGACAAAAAAATGCTTAAATTGTGAAGAAAATCACTTACCAACAGATAAAAACTGCAAAGTTAAAAAAATGGAACAAGACATTCTAACCACTGCAACCAAAAGAAAGATTTCAATAAAAGAGGCAAAATTAATACATAATCAATACAACAATAATTCCAAAAGATTCATATTCTCAGACTATCCTGAAATGAACGAATCTCCAACCCCCCAAGAACTCCATGTACAAAATGCAAACACAAAAAAAAATAACTTAACTCCGAAAAAAACGGTATTACATTCTCCGAAAAAAACTTACTCTAACATCCTACAAACCAAAAACACACAGGATGACCTTAGAAAAAAACACAACGAACTCCTCATTTCTCCTAACGGCAACTACGACCTAAACCCAAATCTTACAACATTCAATGATCATCCAATCTCCCCAACTCCACCACTCGAACCCTTAACTACATCACGAATTTCCATGTACGACGACACCTATCTATTTAAAAATCAATATGCTATTTCACATGATTTTATAATACAATATCTAAATTCAGACCAAAATTTTCATAATTTATTAAATGAAAACATTGAAACTACATATAATCAAATAGATAGAGAATCACAAATGCAAAATTAAAATAATTACCAAAAATAAAAATCAACAATTTACTCTTCTAACTCCCAACAAAATATACTTCAACATCCTATCAACACAATTAATATATATTTATTATTTTAACAAACAATGCTAAACACTAAACAAGAAGTACATCAACTTAAAATACTTCAATGGAATTGTCGAAGTATCTGTAATAAATTATACCTCCTAAAAAATATTATCAACTCTTATGACATTATCCTGCTCTCAGAAACCTGGCTAAATGATAAATCCTATATCAACATCCCTAACTATCATATTATAAGAAAAGATCGAACAACAGGAGAACATCTATAAATACATATCTATAAATAATACAAATAAAGAAAACTCTATACTAATAATATCAACTTATAGAATCCCATCTACCCAAACTACAATAGATACCTGGTCACAACTTTTAAGCTCAACCTCTAACTATAAACACACCCTCATCGGCGGGGATTTAAATGCCCACCACTTTACCTGGGGCGCAAACAAAACTTGTAAATCAGGAGAAAATCTCATCGATGCACTCATCGACTCAGACTTATCCATAATCAATGACGGCTCTCATACTTATTTCAATAACCAAGAAGAATAATTTTTCTCATCTCCTATAGATGTCACAATAATCTCAACCAATATTCTCAACTCTACCACGTGGAAAACTTACCCAAACCACATGAATAGTGACCACCTCCCAATAGAAACCACTATCTCCATAACCCACGAAAGACCTCCCACCAACATTACACATAAAATAAACTACAAAAACATCAATTGGAGTCATTACTCAACTTATATAGACAAATTTATAGAAAACAACTCAGAAACAATAAAAGAATATCATGAAGAACAAAAATACAATCTACTAACCAACCTTATCACTTCAACAATAAAACTATACAAAAACAACAAAAATAAAAAACATACCAATAACAACTATAACATCAATTTAGAATATAATACTTCAAACATCAATTCAATAAACAACTTATCAGATTATAAACAACCATCAATTACAAAAAAATTTAAATCCCAAACACCCAAAGCACCATGGTGGGACAACAACTGCTCAAAATTAACAAATGAAAGAAGAAAAG
Organism: Phymastichus coffea; assembly: GCF_024137745.1. Classification (NCBI taxonomy): domain Eukaryota; kingdom Metazoa; phylum Arthropoda; class Insecta; order Hymenoptera; family Eulophidae; genus Phymastichus; species Phymastichus coffea. Next base: position 1,893,918 of record NW_026706844.1, read on the forward strand.
AAACCAAAAACTTCCTTAAAAACCCCACGTATGAAAACCTCAAATTACTAACAAAAACAGAAACACGTACTAAAAATCAACTTAGAGACATCAAAAGACGGAAATTCCAAGAATTTGCTGAAAAAAAGATCTCGATAGACACGAATATAAAAGAACTATGGAACACTATAAACAAATTCAAAAACATCAACAACATTAACAACATAAAATATCCAAACAACGACACCGAAGTAATAAATAATGCAAAAAAATTCATTAAAGAATTCTCCTCATCCCCAAACACATTCCCTTCTCACCCACCAACATATAATCATATAGAACAACACACAAATGAACAAAAAGATCTTGACTCTCCTTTCAATATAGACGAACTAAATTTATCCTTGAAAGCAACTAAAGAAGACTCCACACCTGGCCTTGATCAAATAGACTACAAAATGTTAAAAAACACCCCACTATCTTTTAAAACGTTACTTCTATCTTCACTAAATAACTACTTTGAAAATGGTATTTTTTCATGATATTTGGAAAAACTTTTTAATAATGCTAATACCTAAAAAATCCAAAAATAAATTTCGCCCAATATCATTAGCCTCATGCATACTGAAATTAACAGAAAGATTAATCAACACAAGATTACATCATTACATTGAAAAAAATAATCTCTTAACAGAATCTCAATACGGCTTCAGAAAAAGTAAATCTTGTCAACATGCATTAACCCACCTAATTACTGATATTCATTTAGCAAACAACAACAATCAAAACACCTTTTGTACTTTTATTGACATAAAATCAGCTTTTGACAATGTCTGTTCTAATATACTCGACAAAATCTTACTTAAATTAAAAATCCCCAAAAAAACCAGATGCTTCATCTACAATCTAATTACCAATAGATCTCTTCTCTTCAAAATCGGTAATAATCTGTTTGGACCACATTCCAAAAGTATAGGAGTTCCTCAAGGATCTGTATTAAGCCCCCTGCTATATAATCTATATGTAAATGAATTCTCACAAATCATACCTTCCAACGTAAAATTAATCCAATACGCAGATGACACTATTATATATACTTCTATTCCAGATATCAAACAATCAATAAACATATTAGAAAACACTCTTGAACTCATAATCAACTTCTTCCAACAATTAAAATTAACTCTTTCAGCTGAAAAAACAATATTTATTATCTTTACAAAAGCTCCCTATTCTGCTATTAAAAATTACTCTCTACTAATAAATAACACTCCCATATACCCATCAAAAAAAGTCAAATATTTAGGACTGTATATTGACTACAATCTTCATTGGAATGATCACGCAAACTACATAATAGGAAAAAGCTTAAAACTACTAAACATAATTAAAGTACTTAAAGGAACATGGTGGGGCAGCCACCCACAAATATTACTAAAAATTTATTCAGTTATTATTAGAAGCACCATAGAATACAGCCTCTACCTAACACACATAAATAACTCAACTCTTCTTATGAAAATACAAAAAATTCAAAACAGTGGAATAAGACTATCTCTAGGATGTAGAATTTCTACACCAATAAATGTCCTACATGCTGAATCCAAAATCTTCTACATCAAAGAAAGACTTCAACATCTAGCTGATAAATTCATACTAAAACTAATTTCATCTCAAAACTCATCAATCTTAACCAACTTAAAAAATTTAGATCACGACCTAAAACAAAAAGACAAATTTAAAATACAAAAAACCTTTATCCCAATAGAAACATGGAGAAATATAACAAACTTAACATTTAACAAAATTGTAACTCATGCACACCCTATCCCTTTCGATTACAACTATCACGCTACCATAAAAAAAAATCTCATTGATACAACCTCTGGAAAAAATATAAAATCCTCAAATAATCCTCTGCAAGAATTCAACAAATTATTTAATACCGAAATAAATTCTAATCTAACTTTTTTCACTGATGCCTCTAAAATTAAAACCTCTTCACTCTCTGGCCTTACCATCTATAGCCCAACAACAAATTTAAAGCTTCAATATAAAACCTCACTTCCAGCTTCTATCTTTACACTCGAAGCACTAGCAATCTTCCTAACTATACATGAAATTAAAAAAATAAAACCAAATAAAACATACTCGTATATCTTCTCTGACGCCCTCAGCGTCTTATTAGCCATCTCCAACTACTCACCCATTAAATCAAAAAACACATCACATATAATTCTTGATATCAAATCCCTCCTACATGAATGTGAACTTCTAGGCATCCAAATAATACTTATCTGGATACTAATATCCCATACTAATATCCCCCACAACGATACAGTAAATTTTTTAGCAAAAGAAGCCATTCTAAAAGGAACAAATCTAATCACCCAGCTTCACTATACCGACTTTCTACAACAAATAAAAAACAACCACAAAAAATCACACAATGAATTTATCACTAACCAAAGTCAACAAAAAGGCTCCCATTACTTCAAATACTACTTCCAAAAAGAAAATCCTAGACCATGGTTCTCCAAAATAAACTATCCAAGAAGACATCTAATAACAATTATAAGAATCCGATCAAATCATTATAATCTAGCTGCCAGCTTACACAGGAAAAATATGACCAATTCTCCTTCGTGCCCATGCGGATATACATCACAAGACGCAAATCATATTGTATGGGACTGCCCCAATTACCACCTACAAAGATACACATTAAAAATTAAATTAAAAAAATACTATGAAAAGAAGAAAAAACAACCCCCAACATCCATCGAGGAAATATTAACTAATCCAAATGAAATAACATCCAAATTCATAACAGACTTTTTAAAACAATGCAACCTATTTATATAACTTTACTTCCTCCAAAATCTTTTTATATACCGAACTTAACTCTTTACATCCACACTATTATACCACAAATTCAAAACACCTATTTTACCGACAACTAAAATCAATCATTACTATACCCTTCCTACACATATACCTTATAAAATAATTCATACACTCTCCCTACTCTTCTTCTCCTACCCTTTTTACCAATAAAAACTTTAAAATACTTTTAAATTTCAAATTTTATCTCTCAAATTTGAATTGTGGCGCATCGGAGTCCTCAGGTACCCACAGCCATTAAAACGAAACGAAACGAAACCACCGCCATCTAGTAAACTTAATAAACTTCGATTTCGATTACTAGTTCTAAATGAATCGAGTTAAGTTTAATCTATGGCTCAATTAATTGATTCGATAATCGATTAACCCCGGAAATAATCGAACGATTATTAAAAATCGATTAAAATCGCCCATGGCTACATCAAATTAGGATCGAGAATCAATATGACAAGTAGTGATTGACCTGAACGGTTGCCAAATTTTCAGGGTTATCAATTGTTGACGATTATATTATGTACATGATAAGCTTGTGATTGCTATTTACTTTTAATCCTTCAATAACATTCGTTTGTTAATTTAAATAAGAAAACAAACTACGCACGAATTTTCCAAGAAATGTGAGTGATATTTCTAAATTAACCTAAAACTTTCGTAAATTCTATTATAAATAATTACAATTTACATTACGAATAAGTAATCAACAGTGTATTTGATTTGTAATTTCTTTTTGGAATTATTTATTATAAACTTTGATAATATAAGCAGTAAATACAATATTTGTTATCAATCTTACAAATAGTTTTGAAGTTATTTTAGCAATACTTTTACAATGTATGTTTAGAAGCTTTTATATATTTTTAGATATGCTTTATCACTTAGATATTTGCAAATTCCATTTTCTACAATACAATAAAAAATTATTTTACATTCTAATGTGTTAACTGCATAAAGAAATTAATACTCTTTTGTAAGACAACAAATAATAATAAATCTGAATGTATATAATTCTGAATAAATATTACATAATTTATAAAAAACAAAAAGTTATGAATCAACCATTTTTTGTATATTATTTAGTTAACTTAAGATGACTATATACCCTATATAAAATTCACTTGACAAATAATGGAGCATTTATTGTTATTTTATAATTGTTCAAATATTAAAAGATATTTCTTGATTTATTATGCAATTATTATTGTAAGTAATAATTCTTGTTTAACCTAGTTCTGCTAACACTGAATCTAGATCTTCTTGTAAAGAAATGCTTTCCTCACGTTGTTTTGCTAAATCATCTTTAAGGCGATCAACTTGTGCTTTCAACAAGTAATTGCCTTTCTTCAATGCTGCTAATCGACCTTCATGTCTTTTTACACAGTTCTGAAATAATTAAAATAAATTATCTATGACATGAAAACAGTTTAATAAAAATTTATGAAATTTTAAATTAAAACTATTCACCTGTAATTTTTCTTTACGTTTTTCTATTGGAGCATTTTCATCATCAGTTTTAAAATCATCTTCTTCTGACTCTTCGGATTCAGATTCTTCTTCTGATTCAGTTTCTTCTTCTTCTTCTTCTTCATCTTCCTCATCCTCTTCTTCATCATTTTCTTCGTTATCTCCAGCCATTAATTTTGCCATTTTATCAACTTCTTTTTGTAAACCTTTAAATTTTTTGTTTTCTTCTTTCAACAGGTTTTGTTGTTGTTTAATTTGTACTTTCAGTACTTGTCTCTCTTTTTTGGAATTAATAGTTTTGTCTCTGTAAAAGAAGTATAACATTCGTTTATATCTCTTAAGTTATATATTTCATTTATTATTTTATTTTTGAAAAAAATGGTATTTTTATAACCATAATCAGTAATTTTGAGCAAACAGGACTCTCTGTGCATTAAAAAATATATCTTGTTACAAGAGATTTTTATTTGGAGCTACATTGAGATGAAAATCATCTTAAAACAATAAAAAAAATTCTCTTATTACAAGAATTTTTAATATATTGAAAAAATATATTACATTCCAAATTCAAAATTAATATTACAAAGGTATTATTTGAATCATTTTATTTACTAAAGACACCACAGTTACTAACTTGAAATTTTTAACTTTTATTTTCATTAATTTAATTTCTCTGAGTTGACGTTTTTCCTCTGCATTTTTTTGATCATCTTCCTCGCTTTCTTCCTCAGAATATTCTTCCTCTTCTTCACTTTCTTCCAGATCAGTTTTTTCCATACTTTTTTGAGATGCTATTTTGGCTACGTCTTTGGCACTTGGACATCCAGCCAAAGCCATTCCTAAAAAATTCCACCATGATTCAAGTGTATTATCTGTCAGTTCTATAATTAACACATTCTTACTTTCAGAACTATTAAGGTCAGTCTTGCTGTTAACTTGATCATTAGTTTTAACTTCGATAATGTATTCGTGTTTATTCATTAGTCAGATTCTGATTCATAATCAGATTTTAATTCATAATTTGATTCAGACTAATACGTCTTCTAATATCTTATTTATAATGGCTTATTTCTTTATGATGCAGTTATGATGCATAATGATTAAAAAATTGTATGTATTATTTTGAATAGAAAATTTATGAATAATTTACGTAGGTGACATAGCTAGCTATTTAACAAAATGTATAGTACTTTCTAGCTTGTTTTATTAATAAATCAAATGAAACACTTGTATGTTATATTACTATATTATTACATTTATACTATGTTTATTATTTGTTATAAAATAAAATCTGATTTCTTATCAAATGTAAATAATAGTGACACAATGTATAAAATATACATGCAAATAAGCATATTGGAATGAAAATATTCCATTTATTGGTGGTTATTTGGGTTATTGGGTATTAAATCAAATGAATCTCATGCAACTCGTATAATTTTTCTATCCCATGAAGGAACATACCAACTTTCATACGTTTTTCAAGATTAGCAAATTTTGCCTTCATTTCTTCAAGTTCAATTTTAGCTTTATCTCGTTCTTCAGCCACGATAGCAAACTCTTTCTCAAGTCTCTCAGCATCTTGTCTAGCGTCTTTGGCTTCCTTTTTTAACGAATTGGCAAGCTTTTGATCTTGCTGTTTGTATTCTTGAACGGTTTTTTGTGAACGTTCCCGCTCCAACTCTACTTCAAGGTTCAGAATTCTTGCCTGTGATTCAAATTGGTCACGTTGAAGCTTCTGAAGCTCGAGTACTTCGGGATTATTATCGAAGGGGCTCTGTAATTTTACATTAATCTAGCTATCCGAACACTTCTTTTGATTTTGCGATTTTAGCATTTTGCTCACATATTTCGCTCCGCACTATAGTACTTTATCTTCATAGAACAAAGTCGATGGTCCAGTTTAAGATTTTTTGCAAGTGAATAATTCTACTTCATGAAAATGTTAGATTAGTATGTTGAATAGAGTGTGGATTTAAAAAAGTATTACTAAAAAAGCTACAATATAAGAAACCTTTTCAAATGCAAAAGTATGAAAAAGCAGCCTGTTGTACAGAGTGAGTGGTGTTTAAGAATTATGTAACAAAATTGTTTTTTAAATACATGATTATATATTTTACTAAAAATTCTTAAGATTGGATACTGCTAGTGTCAATAATTCGAAGAAAAACTCAAACACTTTTAGTCAAATGCTGTTATAAATAATACTCTTTCATATTTATCGTTTTCGTAATTCTTATTTAAAAAGTATACTTTTATAATGGTGTGTCTATTTGACAGTTTATAAAAATATCACTATGAAAACTAAGAAGAGGTAGTAAATGTTATTAAAATGAAAAGTAATGATATGACATTTGTTGTAACTTTCACGGATACGCGGAATGTAATATACCTGTAGCCTCCTGTTTTCTCTTTCTAAGGCCTCTTTATTTCTGAGTTCTAATGCCAGCATTTGTTTAGTACTTTGAAGATCATCGCGAATGGCATCAATGTCATCCATTTCATCCGGAACCTCTTCCTCAATAGGCGCCTGCTCAGCTTTCTGTATCTGTTCTTCGATTGTCAGCTGTCTTCTAAATTTTCTTAAGCCTTCAAGTATAGGCTTAGATCTATCATTGGTAATGACTTTTTTAAGCTTTACGCCTTCTTGAATTTGTTTCAATAATTTATTATGCGGATTAGATTTTTCAGAGTCAAACACAAAGTGTTCACTGCCTACAAAACAAATTATATGCACGTAAGACAAGAGTATCAGATATTTGGAATATTTGGAGACTATTGGAGATTAAAAGCTCGAGAGGTATTTAAAATTTACCAGCTGGGTCATCGGCAACTTTGGTAACCTTAACTCTTTCGATGATAGGCGCGCTTCTGTCGTTACACGTGACATGCCGAAGCTTTTTACCGCTTTCCACTTCTTTCATCATGCAGGCCCAGTCTGGTCTTTTACGTGGCCGTGACTTCAGCATTTCCAGAGTTTTTTGTTGTTTGTCACTAAGAGGTGGTAGGTCTTTTAGTACAGTTCTTGCGGGAGGTGGAGGTGGTGGCCTTGGTGGTGGGGGTGGTGGTACGTTAGCCCTTGACGCACTTTTTGATAGTGTGGGGGCTCCTTCATCGATAATCATTAAATAGATGTTTGTTGACGGTATGTCAATATGATTCACAGTTTATTGCTGTAAACTTAAACGGAAATACTTGCCAGTTGTGCTTTCGCTTTTGGACAGAGCAATATGATCGCTGCGAGACCTCGATTTATCCAAGCGGGTCTGGCGTTCGAGCTGTGGTCTCGAAGTTGGCTCCGTTCGTCCGTTTTTCTGAACGTTTGACGGGGCTGCCGTTGCTGTTTGACCTGTATTCTTTTCGTTCTTATTTTGTTGCTGTTGTGATGGGATAATCGTAATTTTGCTCGACTTACGACCTTCTCTCGAGGATGATGTTGACGAACTGATGTCAGCTGGCTTTACATCTGTCGATTTCGATACGCTCTAAACAACCAAAAATTCTTATTAATTTATTTTATTTAGTTTATGTTTTATAATTTTTACTTCTGTAACCGTTACAAAGAATTATATATTCGGACAACAAATCAGCACTATAGTTTTTGGATGCTTTATTCAAGAGTTATTTATTCATTTTCACTCAAATAAATGATGTTAACGATTTTTCATTGAATAATATCTTTTTAATAAAAAAACTATTGAAGATCCAGTCAACTCTAGATTTAAACTTTTACCTATACCGGCCCATATCGTGAATAATCCAGAACATGAATTTGATTGGGAGAATGCAAAAATCATGCATTTAGAAGCTAATTACAGAAAGAGATGCATCGCAGAGTCGGTGTATATTAAAATTACGGATAATACCATCAATTCACAGGAAGACACAAAATATTTAAACAATCAATACTCAAGAATACTCAACATCATAAAATCTACTTAGTTTCAGTACGAAAAATAAACATAGTTATTACAATACATCACTAATTCCCTTTCCTTCCAGTGTTTCCCCCACTCGTCAAGTACACTTTTTCTCTTGTTGTGTCTCTCGCTGTCTTTCTCTTTTATTTCATATACAGTACGATATGTCATTATATACATAACAGTTACTTAGCTTTTAATTTGCTGATCATGATGTGTTTTTACCCAATTGACAAACTATATTTTTACCTAACTGACAAAAGATTGTTATTCTATTTTTATATTTATTATTAGACAGAAAAATTAATATTTATTTAATTAAAAGTGTAATGTTTATAACAGACCATGTATGTGCGGAAGAACTCTTAATTTATTCAATTTTATCTACATTACAAAACGTATGTTTATATTATAATACAATATTAATATTGAAAGAATTCATTTATTTATAATAATATATATATTCAACAGATGTACTGAGGTGGCAATAAATAAAATTGCGAAACGTTTATAATAAAATAAGTGTTTAGTTTATTTATAGGGACGACTCCTAAGATCAAGATTACTAATATAATTATCAAACATCAGGAGTGGAAAAAATTAACAATAATTTATATTGAATAATATCATTTTAATGACTAGTATAAGACAGTGTCAGTCGTTTGGTGATATAATCTCCGGCTCTTTTTAGTTAAAAAGTAAGCGACATGACTAGCAAAGTTAGACATACTCATGTGTATGACTATAAGTTATGGTCGAATCTGTTGCGCATACTAGTTGATAAAGTATATTGTTTGATAGAAAGTCATTAACATCATTTATTTGTTTTTTTTATTCAACTTACAGAATAACTCCTTTACATATCATCGATTCGCTTGCAACACTGAAAAAACTTTCATACGTGAAAAAAAAATTAAGATACTACAAAATCATGCATTTTAATATTGTTTTTTTGTCTGTCATTATTTTTGCTAAAACGAGAAAAGGTGAATCACATTGTTAAGCCGTTTAAAATTTCAACTATAATAAAATTATATAAGGATTTTTTATTTATACTTATTTAAGATTCCAAAGACTAATTTTGAACAAAATAATAATAATCATAATAAATTTAAGCGTAATCAATTTTCTCAAAACTTTTCTAAATATTTAAATAAATCTTAAACCGTCAACGCAAAAATTTCCTTCAACTAAAAATCAGTCTACGCAGTAGAAACTTTCTTAAAGAGATTATGAGACATTCAATAATGTTTATGTTCACGTCAAAGAAAATTTATCAAATCCTTTGATTATTTCAGCGTTACTCTTTTGTTCTGTAATTTTAAAAATGAACATCATAGTAGTTTTTACGATAGATTTTATCTGTATACTAATGAAATACTACCTTTAATAGTTTCTAAATGTTCCTTCATTGAAAAAGTACAATATAAAATTGACAATTAGAAAAATTAGTTATATGCCATAGTATAGTCATACATAGGTTTGTCATGTCATATCATATCATATCACATTATATCGTATCAATTCATATCTCATGTCATATCTGTTTCATAGTTATTTATTTTCACTCACATAAATGATGTTAACGATTTTTTATTGAATAATATAACTTTAATGACTAGTTATAAGACAGTTTCAATCGTATATCTATATTTGGCGTGTGGGCGATTTTATTATACATACAAATTATAATGTACAGTAACAAGACGTAATAATTGATACACGCTGATGCACGCCATGTTATTGTGGAAAATAGTTTATGTGTACAATAAAGCCGTGCAAAATTGTCTACATACCGTATATCTTAGCTATAAAAATCTGAAATCTTCAAAAATGTAAGAGGAAGGTAAATGATTTCATTTCTATTCATAAGTGATAGTAATATATTTTATACTAAATAGTAATATATGATCTTAATGAATAATCTATCATATGTTCTATAAGTTTTTATATTAATTATTTTTGAAAAGATTAAATATTTCAAACTTTTGCCTTTGTGAGATTTCAGATTAACTTTTCGTAGGAATATTTATAAAACTATTTAGGTTTTATAATAATTATTCTTTTCAATTAACTTTATAGTCGACGATGCTTTTACTTTCAGTGATCTAGTGCTGATCACGCATTGTGCGTATTTAGATATATTTGATAGCTACCAACGGCAACTGTTGGCTCATTTGTTGTGTAGGATGGGCATGAAAATTACATGTAAAATCAGATTGTATATATATGTGTGTGTGTATATACAGGGTGGGCCATTTTAACCTATAGTGGAAAATATCTCAGATGCTTGTGCACATACGAAAAAATGTTTCAGACAAAAGTTGGAAGGGATAATGGGGGACATTTACGGGTACCAATGACTTTGACCTGAAGTCGGTTTTGAAGGTTATTTCAAGGTCAGAGTCATTTTTTTGAATGGAACCACTTATTTTTGACTCCGGATTTGAAAAGAGCGGGAAATTTTACGTTCAAAATAATATTTTTATCAAGGTCATTGGTAAGGGCAAATAAATGTCAAATTTGAGGAAAACGTTAAAAAACTGATGTAAGCTTGGAATGCACGTTGACAACGGCACCTCTGGTTTTGAAATCTGGATCCGAAAAAATTAATAAGTCAAAAACTCAAGAACCCAATAGCCCAATAACCTAATAACACAATTTTTTTTGAGAATTTTTTATGGTAAGATCGCATACATTTTAGTAAACATGTTGAAGTAACTTGAAATACATTGTTGTAAAATGCAAAGTAAAGTTCTTATTTTTAAATTTTAATTATTCAAAACCTGGACTAGCCAAGTATCAATTATTACCACTGTCTATTCAGCACTAATCTCCTATTTTTTGCTCTTATCAGGAACAACGACGTAAACGTAATAGAAATATGTTCCCTTTGGGGTGTATGATTTAATTGAATCCTTTCACTGTTCAGGGTGCTTTATTTCAGTGAGTCCCCTTGCCTCTCACTATTCAGGGTGCTTTATTTCAGTAAGTCCTTTTGCCTCTTACTATTCGGGGTATTTTATTCCAGTGAAGCATTCTTAATTTTACGTTTGACCATTAAGTAAATGCTCAAACTGAGCGCCATTAGCTTTAATGCACAATTGACATCTTCTCAAAAAATCTGTTAAAGTTGAGAGAAGAACATTTCGTGGAATTGCTGCACAAGCTCTTCGTATGCGTTCCATCATGTCTTCTCGTGTCGTTGGTTGTTGCTCATAACAAGTATTTTTTAGGTATCCCCAAAGATAAAAATCAGGTGAAGTTGAGTCAGGCGAATTAGGGGGCCATGTAATGGGCCCTCCACGTCCAATCCATTGATTTATGTATCGTTCATTGAGATAATTTCTTACTATTCGAGCAAAGTGTGGTGGTGCACCATCTAATTGCACCCACATTCTTCGTCTAGTTTCCAAATCAACATCTTCAAGTAAACCAGGTAAATGGTCTCTCAAGAATTGCAAAAAATTGTGTTGATTTACATTAGCGTAAAAAAAGTAAGAGCCAATTAAATCAACTCCCAAAATCAGTTTTTTTAATATTTCTCAGCATCAAATGAATATTTTTCAGTAAACTCAACGTCAAAAAATTTCTTATAAAAAGGCGCTTTTAAGGACATAACATTTATACCGAAGGGTTGCAACCCTCTTTTTAATAGGGGAAAATACACTATTTTTTGTACTGTTTTACGACATGTAATATAGTAAATCAGCTCGAGTGATTTAAAAATCGCACTGATAATGAGAAAATACCAAAATTAAATGGACGTGTTTCCGGATTTAAAAAAAAAATGTTTAAGGGGTGTTTCACCCCCTAGAAACCACCCCCGTCAAACTATCAGCAGGTTAATCCACCTAATCTTGGGATAAACAAATTTAGTCGTTTGTTATTTCTTGAAATAATTTAATCCTATGCATGAGCGAGCTACCTCAACTAACCAACCTGCCTCTAACCCACCAAATCCCCATAAACCACCCTTACCGAACCACATGCAGGCTAACCCACCCTAATCCTGGGAAAAGCAACTTTAGTCATTTGTTATTTCTTGAAAGAATTGAATTTTACACCATAAGCGAGTTATCCCAGCTAAATCATATACCTCTTATCCACCTACCCCTAACTTATCTAACCCCCACCCTTATAAACCACCCTTACCGAACCACATACTGGCTAACCTTATATAAATAGCGAAAAATAAATGTATTTCTTGAATAACATTCATGTTGCATAACAATATGTCCCAATTATTACAAATTTTATGTAATAATTATTATTTTCTTTTCGTTATAAATACAAAAAAGATAAAAATAATTAATAACGGCTTATAAATATAAGATTTGAGACTAAAATAAATTATAAATAATTATTAACTATTTTGTTTTTTCGAAATTAATAATAACAGTTGTAGTATCAGTTATTTTTTAAATATTATTTGCATTGTATTACATATAGCTGTGTATAAAAGACTAATAATAATAGGTATTATTTTTTAAACGTAAAGTTAATTCGTAATAAAGAAAAATAACAAGTAATAACAGTTAAAATTTATTAATTTCAAAAGTGGAAGTTTAATATACTTATTATTTCTTTTTTAATCATTTACAATTTGTCAATGAGAAAATAAATTTTAACAAATAATTGATTATATTAATAGTTTCAAATAGTTATTATAGTCTCAATCCCTATACTTATAAACTGTTTACTTTTTTCAATTTTCACTTGTGGTTTAGTTTACTTTTTGTTGGTACTTTACTTTGCTGTACACTTTATCTTATTTACAATTTTGTCTTATCAATGGCTCGAAGAAGATAAGTTATATCAAATCTACGCCCCTTAGGATAATAAGACATCCGATACATATTTCATTATTCATAGTAGTTGAAGAAAAGTCAAGTATTTAAAAAGTTAAATTTTTTTATAGTGCTGGATTTATAAATAAACTTATTTCTATATTTACATACAAATTTCCCGAACACGAAAATATAGTACATAACAAGAAGAAAAGTTTTTGTCTACTACGTAAGTATTTATGTCACTTATCATGTATAATTTTATTCAAATATTTTGATTTGTAAACATGTGAAATATAACTGTTAAAAACGTATGATCGAATTCTATCTATACGTAGACTAGGTTTTCTTTTGTCTTTTGTAAAATTATTCAACTGCAAAAAAGAGTATTTATATCTTGATTTTGTTTTAGACTAAAACATGAAGATCAATCCTTTGAACGTAGTCAATTTATTATTAGCATATTTTCAAAGTTTATAAATACCAGATAGCCAGATTAATTTCAAAGAAATTAAATTGTCAGAAAAGTTGAAAGAAATATTAATAGATGCCGTGTATGAGTTTAATGATATTGATATGATTGTTGAAGAGACGTTAGATTTTCATGAAGATTATAAAGATACTGTTGCTAAAATAATCGAAGATGAAGTTCAACATTACTTTCCTGATCCTGATTTTGCACCAACAAATCAGTGCACAAATGATGATGAAGAAATCACATTTGATTATAAACAAAGAGCCGTAGAATTTTGGAGGAGCGAAAAAAACAAAAACTTAAAACTGGATACTGTACACAACATAGATTCAAAAAAGTTTCATCTATAAGTTAACTTAAACGTTGGGCGAAAACAATTAATAAAAATGGAACTTACCGAGAAAAAATTGCGCAAATTTGCCAATACACGTTTGATATTAAATTAAACATATTTTTATTTATCATAAATTATGTTTGAGCTACAGATATATTTTATCAAAAAAAAATGGGATACCCCACGTACGGTGTAGAAATCAATTATTTTAAGAAAAAGCAACTGATAAACTCAATTCTCCTAAAGTTAGGTCTATTAGCCTACATTTGGTTGGGTAAGGGTGGTTTATGGGGGTTTGCTGGGTTAGATGCAGGTTGGTTAGTTGAGGTAGCTCGCTCAGGCGTAGGATTAAATTATTTCAGGAAATAACAAACGACTTAACTCGTGTTTCCCAGAGTTAGGAGGTTTAGCCTGCTTGTGTTTCAGTGAGGGTGGTTTATAAGGGTGGGGGTTAGATAGGTTAGGGGTAGGTGGACAAGAGGTGGATATGATTTAGCTGGGATAACTCGCTTATGGTGTAAAATTCAATTCTTTCAAGAAATAACAAATGACTAAAGTTGCTTTTCCCAGGATTAGGGTGGGTTAGCCTGCATGTGGTTCGGTAAGGGTGGTTTATGGGGATTTGGTGGGTTAGAGGCAGGTTGGTTAGTTGAGGTAGCTCGCTCATGCATAGGATTAAATTATTTCTAGAAATAACAAACGACTAAATTTGTTTATCCCAAGGTTAGGTGGATTAACCTGTTGATAGTTTGACGGGGATAGTTTCTAGGGGGTGAAACACCCCTTAAACATTATTTTTTTTAAATCCGGAAACACATCAATTTAATTTTGGTATTTTCTCATTATCAGTGCGATTTTTAAATCACTCGAGCTGATTTACTATATTACATGTCGTAAAACAGTACAAAAAATAGTGTATTTACCCCTATTAAAAAGGGGGTTCCAACCCTTCGGTATAAATGTTATGTCCGTAAAAGCGCCTTTTTATAAGAAATTTTTTAACGTTGAGTTTACTGAAAAATATTCATTTAATGCTGAGAAATATTAAAAAAACTGATTTTAGGGGTTGATTTTCAGGGTGGATTTCACCCCTTAAAAGCCCTTATGGGCCGATAAAAAAAACACATATCTAATTTTTTTCAAGTACTACAACATATCCCAAAATCATTTAAATCGGTGAGGTCGGATTGGGGTGGTTCCCTTGTTAGTCTAGGGACCATGGACCTTCCCGTGACCGATCGATGTGCCATTGAATACTCAAATTTTTTAGACGTATTTTGGCTTCCTGAATCCGAATTACGAGGGTGTTTAGTTGAAGGAGGCGATTTTCAATTGTTTATTAACACTTTAATTGTTTAAACCATTGTAATTATTTTAATAATCAATTTACAAGTTCTGTGAAAATGAAAAACGATGGCAAATTTCATAACAAAGAAGTAGCATTTTGTAAGTTGAAAAAATATTAATTAGAAGTCGAGATATGACAGTTTAGCTAACAAAGTACCGTGATATTGGACTTCCGCCACCACTGAAGATTTATTTGTTTAAACCACTGTTAGCTTTTTTCTACTCAAGTGACAGACTTGGTCAAGCATCTAAATGATTCACAATTCGATAAAAAATCTATTTTTCACAAATTTTGAAATTTGTATAATGAATAAATTTGTTTTTTATTCTATATTAGATTATTCTGAAAGTTCTATTGAAAGGGATGTAAAGCGAGCAGAAGAGTATTCGGTTAAAGTATGGAAAGTAACATCGAAATGTAAAACTTTTAATGTAGAAAGGATCTGGACTTATAATTGATCACTAAAGAATTCTTTAGTTGAAGATTTGCTGGCTACAAGTTAATCAATGCACTTGCACATTCGAAGAGCTTTTTATATGGCTTTTTTATAAAAAACATATATTGAATAAGAGGGCAGATTTACTGAATCTATTACAGTTTTGTTGGAAAGTGCAAGATGACACACTTGTCCCTGAAACTATACAAATTTTATTGCCACCACTTGATGAATTAATTTTTAATTGCACCGGCAAAACTTGCACCAGACAGTCATGCATATGTGTTGCAAATGGAATTCCTTGCTGTTCATTTTGTGAATGTCAAAAATCTAAAACTTGCAAAAATAAATATAATTGAATGTACGCCTATTTTCATTTTTTAAATATTCTACAGATTAATAATAACTAAGATTATAATAAAATGTATACTATACAATACATATAAAAATTTCAAATAACAGTGCATTATTTATTTCAACTTGTCAACTTTAATTTACAACTAGACCATGAAAAAAGATATTTACAGTTAAGTAAATTTTAATTGAAATAACGTAAACAGAGAAATATTGTGTTTTCGCATCATTCTTTAAAAACTTGATAATTTTTTAACACTGACAATGTCGATTACAATTAAAGATTAGAAACATTAATGAACGTTGATGACAATGTAGAATATTTTACTATATATTTTTTTATAATTTTACTAACATAGCATAATATAGTTGCAAGATATGTTAAGACTATCTCGACCCTATCGAAATGTAAAAATATTATGTAGAGGCAGAAATATGAGGAATTAATTAAAGCAATTCAGGGACGACGCTTGCCATTGTCGGTATAGCCGCATTTCGCACTCGCAGTAATTGTAACATATCTTGGGTTCCAGTCATTATTTTTACATCAGCTTAGATGCAATGGATTTTTTATGGAATTGCAAATCATTTAGTTGGTTGATCAAACTTGTAACTTGAGTAAAAAAATGGTGACAGCGGTTTAAATAAATGAATTTTCCGCGTCGGCGTACTTTTTTATTTGCTACATTGCAATATCTTTCATTCTAACAAATATGTTTGCAATCGGATAAAAAAGCGGCGGATTCTTCATAGAATAAAAAATCATTTCGTTGGTCACCGGTTTCTGTAATTTTTTTAAAAACAAAGTTATAATGATTTAAACAAATGAAAAATCCGATATCACGGGACTTTGTTAATTAAACCGTCATATCTCGGCTTCTAATTAATATTTATTCAATTAACAAAATGCCACTTTTTTGTTATGAAATTTACCATTGTTTTTCATTTTCACGGAATGTGTAAATTAATTACAAAAATAGTTATAGCGGTTTAAACAATTAAATTGTTAATAAATAATTGAAAGTCGCTTTGTTCAACTAAATACTGTCGAAATTCGGATTCAGGAGGTTCATACGTCTAAAAAACTTGAGTGTTCAATGGCACATCGATCGGTCACGAGAAGGTCCATGGTCCCTAGACTAACTAGTGGCATCACGTATATGAGTATGATAGATTAAAGTGAAAAACATTTTAATATGAAAAACTTATATGAAATAACGTCATATAAGTTTAACTATATAACGAAATTAAGTATTTTTACACGAAGTAATACAGAATAAAATTTTTATATATTTATTCCGAAGCTTTGTGATATTTTATGTGGGCATACAACTTTATTTTAAATCTCACATAGGCTTGTCAAAGTATTTTGTGTGTGTGTATGCACAGCGTATTTTTTATACATTGACTTCTAACTTTACTGTTACTTTGTGTTCAACTTAGTATGTTACTAATTCGCATGTAAATTAATATGATAATTAGTAAACATTCTAAAGAAAATATAATTTGTACGCAAGTTCTGGAGAAACGAGTTCATAATGCTATAATTTTTTATTCTGCTCTCATTAATAGTATGAAAGACGTGATATATTGATATCGTATTACATTCAAAATTGTACGGTACTTTCTTGCAGAAAATAACCATTTAAAAGAGCTATAACTGTAAGAAAATATAAAAGGGTGTAAAAACTTTAATAATTATTAAGAGATACAAAAACACAAAACTCGCGACGAGCATTATAATTGACAGTTACCAAATAAAACAAATTATTTCGAAAAACTTTTGTTGTTGTTTTTAAGACTAGCGTAAAAGATCAAAATGAAGGTAGAGAGAAAAATAAGTTTTATCTTCATTTATTTGACAATCAAAGCATGTGAGTTGTGTTTATAAAAAATATGTGGCTTGGCAAGTAGTCATCGTCGTGAGTGTCTTAAAATATAAAAGCTCATTGGCTTCCTCTCGTGACATTCTAAATTAAATATTGCGGTCTTATACGCATGTTGGTGGAAGCGCTTCATATTAAACCTAGGCTGAAGCAATGATTAATCAGAATTCTATTATTCATTTAACAAACAAACATTGACGAGGAAGTAGAGTTATACATATGAACAATGTTCATTAGTCTTCATTAACTCAATGGCAAGAGACTTTAAGGTTTCTAATTTGGAATTAAAAAGAAATTTGTTTATTATTGAGTTTCTTATTGTTCTTTTTAATTTAAAGAGCTGCCGTGATTTACTAGATTTAATGTACAGAGCGCTTGTATCGCCGGGAATCGTACTCATGGTTTCCGTGGGGTCGTTTTGAGTTCGATTCCCGACGGGTATTAATTTTTTTTTTATATGTAGCTGCTTGCTGAACTGGGCAGAAATTGGCAGCCTTCATTTTACATAGGGTAGTTTACATAAGAGATATATAAAGAGAAAATAAAAGCAAAACGGAAGATTAAAAGAAAGGGGGCTTCCAT
This sequence comes from Phymastichus coffea, assembly GCF_024137745.1. NCBI lineage: Eukaryota > Metazoa > Arthropoda > Insecta > Hymenoptera > Eulophidae > Phymastichus > Phymastichus coffea. The sequence goes on from NW_026706844.1 coordinate 1,912,387, forward strand.
ACTACGATGGTAAGTGAGAGGTTTTTAAATAGTTTGAGTAGGGTGTAGACGGGGAAGAACAAGTAGAATAACTATTTATTCCTAAATTTTCGAAAATTTCCACAAAGTAGTTGTTCACGACATTATAGATATACATACTTTTTAGAATGTTGGTTGTAATATTAAGATAATAAGAAAAAATTAGGATTTCCATATTTTAAATTTTCAAAAGTGAAACGATATAGTATACAACAGACTTGCTTTATAAACGCAAGTTATCTAATAAATGTTGAAGTTTCTGTTTATATAAATTGCAATTAGTTGATATAAAATTGTATAATTTGCGTATTAATTTTACATTTGAATCTTCTAAGATTTTCCCAGGATTACAGTATTATTTATAAAATACTATTTTGTATGGAATAATAGTTAGGACATTATGTATTTTGTTCAATGGAGGATATTACGGTTTCTTTTAATCATATCAATATTGATTGCGAAAAAAAATTAGAATCACACCTATATGTTACTTAAGAACGTCAGCATACTCTGTGAGACATAAACTTCTATAACAGATTAAAATAGTATATAAAATGAAATCCCTCATACAAGGTTTTTTAAATTATTTTATTAAGAATTTGTTGTTTTATAATAATAATAGTTAAAAAAAAGTTTTTCTGTATTAAATAATAATCTAATCATTGGATTTTCTAAAGGAGCAGAAGAACTTTCGTATATGTTTTGTATTTGAGTAAATTGCGGTGGAAGACGTAGCTAGCGGTGTCTGACATTTGAAATAGATGTGCATCTTTAAATAATCGTGACCTAAAGGTTTATATTTCTCTATGCGAGGATTCTCATTGCTGTTTTGGTGCTACATCTGTAAACTTTATATTAATTGACGTAACTTCAACGGACTGGTTTACCCTACATCTATACTTCTATTTCCGTTATTTAGCTTTTGTATTAAATTTATTTTATATTAAAATAAGTATTTTAAATTGTAAATTATGGAAATTGTAAATAAAAAGTTAAAAAATGCATGCATTTTGAAAATTACAAGTAATGCATATAATAATATTGTATTATATATATATATATATATATATATATATATATATTGTATAGTATATGTATTATATATATAATATATTATATATATATAATACAAGTAATATAGTCTTAATTAAAGCAATATGGGCAATTTCAGACACCGTCGATAAATTTTCTAAATTAATATAAAAATTGTATTCTCATTCAATTTATCAGCAGTGTAAATAAAATCTGTAATACGATACAAGCGTGTTTGAGTTTTAATTGTTATTCATTATCTCTTTGAAAAAACATCACATCGGTTTATATGAGAAAGTATCTGTTTTATAGTTGTAGGTTTGAAAAATTTATTAAGTTAAAAAATAACAAGCTAAGAATAGCGTATTTATTGGAATACTAATATGAAACTATTTTTACTTAGGTGAAAATATTATTTATTTAGTATAGGTCATATTAGTGATTCGGGAAAATTCATAATAATCATTAAAATATGATTTGAGCATCTAACAAAAAAAAACTATCAGGAACCAGGGGCATAATTTTTTCCTTTCTAAAAAAATATTCTACAATAAAATTTTCATTTCGAAATGTTAGAATATTGTTTTCTAAAGGTTTTTAAATGAAGAATAATGATAGAGAAAAATTATTTAATTTAAATAAAATGTTGGAAAAACTTGCTCCTTTTGAAATTATGGAGTAGTGAATTATCGATCGAGGAAGAATATGATTAGCAAGCTTATCCGAAAGAAAATCACGGATAGGAAACGTATATTATAAGCTAATTCATATTTACTCTCCTATGATTTGATTATAATTATGTTGTTTAAGTAACTTAAAATATACGTATGTTATATAATTCAATTTTACATAATAAATTGGCAATTTACATGCCTCTGGTAAAAACATGCATTTTCTTAATTTTTATACACAGCTTAATAATTTTGTATATTACAGATTTTCCAAGAATAACAGTTCAAGTATTAAAAAATTTTGGGAGGATTTTATTTTAGCTATTGAGCACCTATTACGCACATTTTAAGATTTCATAAGATATTTATCCATGCTTGTTGTTAATAGCTTCAAAATTTTTTGTTTGACAATGAAATTTCATTGATTTTAACAACTTTTGTTTACTTAGACAAAGTTGAGGGTTGTATGGTTTTGTTGTACCTGCATAGTTAATATGTTAATATAAAATATTCTGATGTACAAACAATTAATTATAATTTATTTGTATGACAAGTGCCGATTTTTATTTCTTTCGCACCAGTCGTATTTCATCCATTTTCATGTTAGAAAATCGTAAATATCAAGATCCAAAAATAAAAACAAGAGGGGAAGGGACTATTTTTGGAAGTAAAGAGGAAAACGCTTGCATTTTTATGACTTGAAACAATAATTTTCATTGAGATAAAATTGTCGATATGTGAGTAACCACCGCTAATTACAGTAGTACATAGTAATTTATGAATAATCCATTAGAGATAGCAAAAAGAAAGATGCAACGTAAATAGTGATGTTTGTATGACGATTGTCAAATCTAATTTTAAATATTATACTAACATTTCTTTTGATTTTTATATATCATCGTTTAAAAAGTAAAAAATTATACCTTGAGTTGAATTTTCGTAAAAGCAGGTGCTTCGTCAGTATGTGTTGTGGAGTCTCTTCGCGAATTAAGAGTCCATGGTGCAGTGGGCATAGGTATGGGTTGAGGTCCTCCATCTTTAACCCAGGGAGGCCTGAATGTCGTACGTTGGGGTTGCTGACCCCCTGCTCCAGGCATTATCACCAGAATACTGTCTGATTTTTACGCTGCTGGTACTTTTGTAATGTTTTTATTCAACCCTAGGAGAAGGTCAATAACTCATGTAAATTCATTCAAATTACTTTTAATATAAATTATATGAGAAAACTTATGTTTAGTCAATTTTTAATCATCAGTAAAATGTTCATAATATTCCATATACTACTCCATAATCTATTAAATTAAATAATATAATGGTCCTTCTCTTATTTCATCAGAAATGCAAAGAAAATGTATATTTTAATGTACACACCTTTATATTCATAAATGCACTTTAGATTATTTTGGATATGATAATACGTGATTCAGTTGTAGCTAAAAATAGTCTTTCAGAACTTGAAATATAGGAGATCGTGGTTTATACGGAAAAGATTTTATTGTATTTCTTATCTCATAGTTAGACTTATATAATTAATGTTATGCAAGTCTGACTAATTGTGAGTTATACTATTAACTTAATGAGTTATACTCACATTATTAATGCTACGTTTATTGCACTTTTATATGAATAGAAATGATTATAGTTGTAGATAGGTATCAAGATGAATGTCGACCGGTTGGATAAAATTAATTTTATTAGATCGTGATCTATAAAAAAGTAAGCTGAAATCAGCAGCCGATTAATTTTTATAATAGCAATAAGTTGGAGGTAGCATCGAGTTCAGGTGCATTAATCGTATATATATAACAGTTCAAACATAGGAAGTGACTAGTCAACGAAAATAGCAACAGCAGATAGTATGCTTGTGCTGTTCGATGCAGAGTAAAAATACACGTACAATTATCCTTTCTCTGTTCTTCTCCTTTCTCTGATTCACATGATCATTAGTTCATACCTTGTGTGAAGACCTAGACGCCGTGCGATGTAATCTAGCCTATTGATCGGAGACACCGGCAACAGCCGATTAGTAATTTATATTTGTGGTAGCAGAAGTGCTTGTGTAACTGCGTGTCTGTTTGCGCGGTCTTTCAGCAACTAGGGAAACGACGAAGTTGGCTAGCAATTGGGTGCCCACGGTAGCTGCGACGGCGCTGGAAGGTGTAGTTATTTGGGGAGCCTCGTTGACGTCATGCCTCGTACACTACAAAAATAGCGAATTAAAATCCGTTCTCTCTCTCTCTCTCCCTCTCTCTTCCTCTCTCCTTCTCTCTCTCTCTCTGACTTTTTTATAAAAATACAAGCCCACTTTTACATTGCTGTTTCTTCATCATCCGACATTTATTTATTAAACGGTAAACATCCAAATAAAACGTGTATTTTACATTTTATCATCTAATAATTGACTTCTTTGCTGTTGATTGCTTCGGCATTCAGTCGTTTAAATTCACGTGTAATAGCATCCTTCATATAGTTCGCGTTAAATGTTTCAGAACTTCTAAAACAATAATTTTACGTAGCTAATTTGAAATCATTTGAAACTAAACTGTTAGTATTAACGCGTATTTTCATTACAGAATAATCGAAGTTTTATAAACTAGAGTGTTCGTCGCCATATATCAAGTGTTCGACGCTAATTATTTTTTTGATATATTCGTTGAGAACTTTTTTTTCCTTTTATCATCAATTATGTCAGTCGAATATTTTTTATAGATGATCGCGCCAGTGAGCTGTAAACACTAAAAGTTTTGAGTAAAAAGTTTTTCCATAAAGTTTGAGCTCTGTGTTGTAGCATAGTTATTTTAGATTCATCAAGTAAAATATTGGTGAGAGTACTTTTACCAAGTGCCATTCTTATGGCAGAGGATTGAATTTTTTCTAGCTTATCTTTTCTTGCTTTTTGCATAGGAGAGTAAATAAAGGAGCCATAATCAATTTTGGCCCTTATATAACTTTTATAAAAAGTGATAAGCGTGTAGGGATGAGCACCCCACTATACACCAGTCAGGAACTTAATGATATTAAGCACTCTGTGTGATTTTTCCTGTACATATTTTAAATGTTTAGCTCACCTTAAAAGTTTAGCTCGTAGGCGGAATTTAATCCGAGAAATTTGACATTATTTAACGAGTTTAATTTTTGTTTTGCTAATACAATTTCAGTATCCTCAGGGCGATATCCTTCTTTATTAAAATGGCTATAGCTTGTTTTTAGTGATGTAACGTCGTTGATAAGTCTTAGTCTATTAGAGACGATATTCAGAGTGTTTTTCATCAAAATCTTGGAATCTTCAAGTTCAGCTGTCTTAAGGGGGCTCCAGCGAGGTCGGGTATAGATAAGTTCCGAGGTTAGCAGTAGTGATTCTGATAGATAAGATCACGCTGAATCCAACGGTATCCTCCTTTATTACTCGAGCCGTGGGAATTTTTGAGATATTTCGCCTCAAAGTTGACACTTTTTACATAGGCTCTTATGGAGTGCAGTAGAAATGAGGTTAATAATCGATGATAACTAACCGTAATGCGATGGTTACGTGATAAAAAACATATGCAATTATAGATGAAGCTTTGAACTTTCGATTGACCGATTGCAAAACGGGGGTAGCCGTGGAAAATATCGAGATAATTTCGGAAAATTGCACACGAAATTGAATGAGCGTACGAGTATCCGGTCGGTAGGCGGACGCCATGTTGTTTACGTAGCGCATGTGAAGCGCGCGGTTTTTTTGAGTGATTCAAAATTCGAAGATCACAAAATTCTTTTGCTTGAATGTATTTGCTTGAATTTGGTTGAATATAAATAATATTTGCATCAATTTTTTTTTCACAATCTCGAAAAATATAATTTAAATAAAAAATTTGCTGTAATCATTTGAATCATCTCAAGGAAATAATTTTTGCAATTTTAGCAAAGCATTTGTTTGGTAAATAAAAACAATAAATAAATATTTATCAACTACTAATTTCTTTTATTTTATCACAGATTGCTTCAATGATTTTCATATCAGCAGTAACTCGTACTTTATTATCAATACTCATTGATAATAGTATTTTAATACCATCTCTTGGATTTTTTGAATATACATTCTTCAGTACATCTTCAGTTATACCTGCTTTTGCCAGGTTATAAATAACATTGGTCTTGACAACATCTTTTAATACTGTTAATTTCTCCTTATTTGCATTGATAATTTTTTTTTCTATCTTTTTGTGATTCAAAATAGCTTTAGCCTCTTCAATTTGGTCAAGACTTTTAGCCTAATTTATAATATTCTCATAAGATACATCAGACTAGGTTTTCATCTGAAAAGGATTCTTTTGCTTTCACTCTTCCAGATAATTTCGCTTTGAAAATGTTTAACGTATCTGAATATCCATAGACAGCTTTTTCAAATCTCTCATGCAGCTCAAATTGAATTAATAATTTTTTAATCCTCACAGCATCGAACCTGAAAGATATGAATACAATAAATTGAAATGAATACAATAAAATGTTCTGCAATGCATAACAATATTTCACGATAAATTACTTGATGACGTTATGGCCAACTAAAATAATATGAGTTTTGTGAGATTCTAAATATTCCAAAAATCCAGTTATTGCAAGCTCTCTTGATACAGTAGACAGTTTGTCATTATGGTGATACAAACTTCCTTTTTTTACTGTCAGAGCTGTTTTGAGTGATGCTATTGGTTTGATGGGTACAGTTGGGACAATATATGCATTGTATGAGGTTTGTCCGTCAAAAGCTGCAATCTGATTTATAGAAATTGAATTCACACTTGGAATGAAATACATAATGATAGGCGAAATTTTACTTGAATGAAATAAATATTATACCTGACATATCTGGTCGTTTTCAATACTCAATCCAGTGGTCTCAGTGTCGAAATAAATGATTTTATACTCAATTGACGCGTCGGGTTTATTATTGCTCAATACTGATTTAGGCAGAGGAAAATTGTTCGTTGACGTAGGAATGTCTAGGTCTAGCACGCCACTCAATCCAACGTTACTTTCATAAGTTATTCCTTCTTTTCTTTGGGCTTTACTAGACTTTGAGGATCTCAGTATTTTTAATGCTTTTTTGCGCATCTTCGCAGCGCGAGCACTTGAAAAAATTTTTTTCTTTATCTTCTTAGCTTCTTTTATTATTCTGAATCGTAGACCTGCTTTGATTGGACTGAATACTAATCTTTCAAATACTACATTTATCCAATTATGACCTGTATTCTTCTGGCAAACTGCCGCTGCTACACGAAAAGCAAATGATTCAGATCCGCTAAAATGTTTAGATTTTGGACACTTTGAAGCGACTGAATGATTAAATGACTCATTCGCTTGTGTTGAAGCGGCAGGTGCAAGTTTTTCAGCGCCATCAATGTAACGATTCATAAGTTCGTCCAAAGCCGTTCGTAGGTCATTATTTGCCAAAGCTTTTTTACCTGGTAATCGTTTATATTCGTAATTTTCATTTGCTTCGTGAAATGTACATAAACTATGATCCCCGAAAGCATGAGGTACTATTGCCTTCAGTTTGTTTTTGAGAACATCTGGCTGACCTTTGCATTCAGCAATAACTCCACTCAAAGTTTCTGTAAAATAATCGACAAGAGGCCCCCCCACCGACATTGCATGAAGAGCATTAGACAAAATCTTTACCGAATGATTTTTATCAGCCCACAATTCAATACGGTGCTTTGCTTTTTGACGTAATGCTGCAATAGTAGTAGAGTCGTTATCCATAATCAACCGAGCGCCAAATATGTTTAATTCTTCAAATAAGGGATTGTCAGTATACATCTCCAAAGCCATATCTGCTTCCATCCCTTTCGCCGAACCATCATAATTGAGTCTACAATCATGCGGTTTCCCAAAAACACACATACGACAAACTTTCACTCGTACAGCATAAGAGCCAATTTTTTGTGTATATAAACATATTAGTGCACCGTGCCCTGTATAAAAATCACAATTCCTCAACAAATTTCATGGATCCATGCATTTCTTCCGACTCACACATTTATTAAAAAAAAACATGATTTTATTGATACGTGAATTCAAAAAAAATAAATCAGTACTTGCTGAGCATATTTCATTATTACCTGACATACTATTGTGCTCTTCCAGTTCCTCGTTTTTGCCAACCTGCATCAAAACCAAAAGATAATCCACTTTTACCTTCTACATCCCTGCAAATAAAATAAAAGAAACGAAATGAATAGTAAATTACAAAGACAGGTTTTCATTCATGGAATTTTATTAATGCCAATAAACGGTTAATAACAATAAAAAATGTTTTATTCAATATCGTAGCGAACATTCTAAAAATTACATATCATTTTCACAATTCCATGATTATTTTATGTATTGACTATTCATGTAATGAGATGATCCAATGCAGTAAAAAGAAATAAGACAAAAATTTTTGATTGCACGAGTTTTGTAAATATTTTATAATAAAAAAATTGTATAAAGACTTAGAACTTGATGATTCAAGTGTATGCACAATTGTGAAGTTGATAATTTACAATTTATCATTAACAAATGTAAAAAATAGAAAAAAAATTGTATCTATACATTATAATTGTAAACTAAACTGAAGCTCATAAAAAAAATTATAAATAAATCAATAATCATCCTCATAGTAATGAAAACAATGTGTTAAAAATCATGATTTCTATATCAGTTATCAAGTTCATAAATAGAAATGATTATTTGAGATAAAACACTACTTGTCTAAAACTACATCATTGAGCTTTTGGGCCCTGGCTTTTTCGTCTCTCAAAGCTGCAAGATATGCTTCTCTCGCAAGGGCTTCAATTGCAGGACTAACTATCCTGTCATACCGCTTGAGTAAGGTATCCGATACTGTCTTTATATTGAGTGCTGATAATAACAAATTGAACTGAGTTTCTTCGATGCCACAATCTATGATACCTATTGATCATATATGATGTTAATAATAGTTAACAAATTTTCAGACAAATATTTATCAAAATAATTTTGAATAATTACCCAGCGCTGCCTTTGCATTCATTTCAAACATGAGGTTATTTCCTTTTCTGAAGAATTTTCCAGTTCTTATGGTTTTTACGTTAGAACATTTGCAACACTCAATGTCATAAATGTACCCCAGTCCTTGTTGCACTTTTTGTTTGGTAAATTGAAATGATAAAGGGATTTTGCAACTGGAACACCACATCTCTTTTGCCAAAACACCAGGTTCTATGATTTCTCGTCCATTCAAAAAGTTATTGTTAACAGTACTTTGGATTTTCTCATTAGTACTTTCCTATAAATGGTATAAATAATTCGGATTTACTTGGAAATTTACATAAATAATACCATGTAAACATGACTGTGTATGTGTATACATACCTCACGTAACCTCTTTGTACGCTTATTGTCTCTGTTATCTTCACTTTTTGCTCTTTTTATAGTTTTTTTTTTTTAATTGGCCTTTGCGACGACCGACTGTTATTCTTTCAGTATTTTGCCATTTGCTTTTTTGAGCCGGAGAATCTTTGTCATCCATTTCACAAATAATGTTTAATAACAATCTCGATAACAACTAAACGAAAAACGCATTGCGCGTGGATTGTCAACTGCGCTTGCAGTCGCGTGCAGGTTAGGTTACCTATGCATGTATAGTGTATACGAGGTGTGTTCAAAAAGTAAGGTGACTTTGTATTTTTAAGAAAAAATATTTATTTATTTATCAATCTTTATGTTGTCCCCTTCAAAGTAATCCCCCTCAGATACAATACACTTATGCCAACGGACGGTTTTTCCAATCCTTAAAGCACTTCTCATAAGCACTTTTCGGTATAGCCTTGAGCTTTTCCAACGATGCAGTCTTTATCTCTTCAATCGTTGCAAATCTCTGTCCTTTCATAGATCTCTTTAGTTTTGGGAACAAGAAAAAGTCACATGGGGCTAAATCCGGTGAATATGGTGGCTGAGGCATGATTGTGGTTCTGTTTTTGGCCAAAAAATCTCTCACAAGCTAAGATGAGTAAGTAGGGGCATTATCGTGATGCAAAAGCCATGAATTGTTTTTCCACAATTCTGGGTGTTTTCTTCGTATTGCTTCTCGCAAACGGCGCATAACTTCAAGATAATACTGTTTATTGACCGTACGTCCATATGGTAAGAACTCCTGATGCACCTCGCCATGGTAATCGAAGAAAACAGTGAGCAAAACTTTGACATTTGATCGAACTTGGCGTGCTTTTTTCGGTCTTGGCTCATCTGGGCTCTTCTATTGGGACGATTGGACTTTGGTTTCGATATCATAACCATATACCCATGATTCGTCACCCTTTTGAGTAAATCTGGGTCATCGTTGACATCATTCAACAGTTCTTGAGCGATGCTCATGCGACGGTTCTTTTGGTCAAAATTTAGCGATTTCGGAACAAACTTCGCTGACACACGTCTCATGCCCAAAACGTTAGAAAAAATTTCATAGCACGAGCCAAGCGATATACCAACATCCTCAGCAACTTCTCTGATAGTGATTCGACGATTTTCCAGAACAATTTTCTTCACTGCTTGAACGTTTTCATCAGTTGTTGACGTGCTTGGGCGTCCAGAGCGAGGCTCGTCATTCGCATCTTCCCGGCCATCTTGGAAGAGTTTGTACCACTTGTAAACATTTTTTTTACTCAGAACAGTATCACCGTATGCCACCGTCAACATTTCAAGTGTTTCGGAGCACTTTATTTTATTTTTTACACAAAATTTGATGCAAATCCTTTGATCCATATTTTTCGATAGCAAGAAATCGCCGAGCACGCAAAACACTTATAACCTTTACGCCTCTCACAACCAAACAAAAAATGCTATACACTTGAAACTTGGTACAGATGTTCGGGAAGAGTGTACCAACATAACAAAACAAAAAAATCGATAATCGAAAGTACGTTGCCCGTGAAATTTGAAAAGTCACCTTACTTTTTGAACACATCTTATACATATGGTAGACATACGGAATATACGATCAAGCAAAGCTGCGAGCTCATTGGCTCGTTGGAAAAAAAGATCGAGTTAGTGACTATTTATTCTGTTTATAAATAAAATATTATCAAAACTTGCAAGACTTCATTGTCAGATTGCTTTAAAAATAATTTTATGATTTTTAAGTATAAATATAGGTTTCATAATGAAAGTTGAATTTTTAACGGAGTTTGACCTCGGCGGTGGTCGCTGGAGCCCCCTTAATATAAAGCATAACGTCATCAGCGAATTATAAGTTAATGATTTTCATATCTAAGTCCAAGAAAACTAGAGCAACGTATATTATGTATAGCAACGGGCTAAGAACTCTGCCTTGTCGTACGCCTTTATATCAGTGTTTGGGTATGTTAATGTTAAGTTCAGAAAACAATAGTTTGTGATATGTTTAAATTTTTTAATTTAAAATTGAAGTGCTCATCGAGGAGGAGATTTTTGTTTGAATCTGGGATTTGGTTTGGGTTAGAGGGAATCCATTCAGGATATAGTTTTTTGAGGGCAGATTCTATATTGTTTTTCTATTTTAATATTCGTCTAAGCTTTGAGCGTTTGTTTTTATCCATTTGTTTTTGAAAATTTTGCTCTGGTACTGTATATATTTCAAATTGACGTCAAGATTTGTTTCTGAAAATTTGCAAAAGGATTTATTTTGTTAAGTTTGAAGGTTTTTTTTCTGTAAATGCTCTAAGTCTTTTATATTTAATCAAATCATCTATTTTACCTGAAAATTCCCATTTTTTATGAGCGGTCTGTCTAAGTCGTTTTGCTTTTTCATAAATAGTTTTAATAAGTAGCTTGTATTTTTCAATAGTGTTTAAATTGTCATAATTTAAGTTAAGAAAAGTTTGGTGGTTTTTATCGAGGATTACAATCACTTGTACTTAATTCGTGCGTTTAGATTGAATTTTGAAGGATTGTTTATGACATAAAATTTTTACCGCGTCACGAGTAATGATAGGAAAGTGATCCTAACCCCTCGTATCACCAGTTGCAGTAACGTTAAGTAAATGTACTATGTTGATCGTAGAGAATACCAAGTTGATATTAGCTGGTTTTATTACTTATATTAACGTGTGTATTAGAGTTGGATAAAAACAGGTCAAACTTTTCAGATTGTACGTACAATTTTTCGCCATTTATGTCAGTTTCATCGCATTTCTAGAGTTCATTATGAGAGTTGAAATCACAAAGTAGTATGCAATTGTTTATAATTATTGAATAACTGTAAAATATACTTTATTCAGAATGGATCAAAGATAAGTCCGGGGCTTATAGCAAGCGACAATTGCTATGTCTTAGATTGGTGATTTCAATACCACATAATTCAGTGTACAGACTTATATTTGAAAATTTGTTTAGTTTGACATAGTTGTAAGATTTTCGTTTTAAAAAAACTTCACCTGTAATATGTTCCCTATCTTTCCGTAATTAGTTGAGACCTGGGTATAAAAATATATTATTGTGTGTTAACCACGACTCGACGCAAACGAGGACGTATTTATCATTTATAATTTTGCTTATTCTTTTTTGTTATACATGCTGCATGGATTCAAAAGTATTCGTAATTTTGTATATAGCGGTTATTGTTACTACTCATTTGATATTTTAATACTGCAGTCTGACATCTGCTCGTTAAAAGTTAATTCATCGACTTCCATATCGTTTTTTCCGATAGTTGCTCGTATATGTTTATTAATACTTGTAATCCTCTTCTTGATAGATAATTCTTTGATATTTGAATGTAGGTCAGTCAGCATGACTCTCAGTCAGTCCAGGTTACTGACGTACTTAGTCGTAATCTTTAGACCCTTTGTATTCTTTTCCGTAGGTATCAATCAAGAAGTTACGAAGCTGAAAAAGACTCCATGGATATATTTCCATAGGACCATTTTCAAAATCGGTGATGGCTGTATTAATTAACGATTGTAGGTTTGGCGATAGCAACTTATAGTGAGTAGTTATGACTTTTTTTATTTGGTTTGATATTTTTAGTCGAATTAGGTTCTACATATTTATTAGGTTTGTTAGTATTTACAATGGATGTTGAAAACGTTGAAAGTGCTTTTTTTGATGGTCACGGTTTGTTAAGTAATTGTTGTCCGTTAAGCTCATGAGAAGGTTTCTCTCAAGCACTTTCATACTCGATTTTTGTGGTTTTTGCCAAAGTCTCTTGAGGCTCACCAGAGTTCTCAAAAGTTTCAATACTTGGTTGTGCTTGCGTATTATTAGTATCGTGTACAGTTTCAATTTTATCTCATGAGATGCTGTCGTTTTTACAACACCTAGCAGTGTGTCTTTCTTGTTTATAATTGTAGCATAAAATTTTGTCTGTTAGGGCAATTCTTGGCTATTTCAAACAGTTTAAAACATCAAATCACCAATTTTGTTCAAAGTTGGTAGACTTGTTACCTATACAGAGGTTAACATCTGTGCAGAGTTTTAGATCAAAATTTTGATAAGGGCCCGACTTATCAATTGTTGAAAAAATATTGGACTTTTTTTTATTAATTCGATTTCTCGGAGACTAATAAAGATATGGACATGATTCTTTTTTTAAAAGACGCGGAAAGAGTTTCACTTTTAAAATGTAAATAGTAAAATACCAAATCATTAATTTATGTCATTGTTATAAACAATTTTTTCAAAAAATCGACGATATCTCAAAAAACGATATTTTTTTTCTTTTAATTTTTGCACCATCGTGTTCCTTGTCAATTTTTACATAAGAAATCGTTGAGAAAATCAAGTACCCGCTATTAGGATTAAGACAGCACTAAAATGAAACGAACCGCGTGCTAACCGCTCGGCCGCTTGAACGTCCGCTACTCGTGCGGTTCCAACGTTGCTTGCGGCAAATGCTTTTAACGAATAAATAATTCCATATTCTATCAGTCTAGTATTTATTGAAATAATATATAAATTAGTTAATTAAATAAGTAATTAAATTTAAATTAAATGTAATTTAATGGCTTATTAACTTAATATAACATAATATAAAGTAATATAAGTAAAGTATTTAATATAAATAATATAAGAATGACGTATATTCAAAAATATATGGTAGAAAATAGGTTAGAACAAATTACTTGTAAATAACTTATTAAGAGTATTATGGTGTAGGTCCGATAAAAAAACATTTTTAATGCGGCCGCTTTGTAAATATGCGCCGGTCTCAAGCCCGATCAAACACAGAGAGCAAATGTTTAATTTCAATATTATATCAGATTGAATAAAAAAATAGTTCATTTACATTACTTATTTAATCAATTAATTTATATATTATTTAAATAAATACATATAGACTGATAGAATATGAAATTATTTATTCTTTAAAGAAGGAAATTGCAGCAAGCAACGTTGGAACTGCACGAGTAGCGGACGTTCGAGCGGCCGAGCGGTTAGCGCGCGGTTCGTTTCATTTTAGTGCTGTCTTAATCCTAATAGCGGGCACTTGATTTTCTCAACGATTTCTTATGGCCGATTCTATCTCAAATCATACGGACCTCCATGGGCACCCATGAGCAAACCACACCAAACTATTTTTTTGAGATTCTATGATGAAAATAAAGCGACACGTATTTTTTTTTTTGCCTTAGACGCATATTTGATTTAATATTGAATTTTGAAAATTCACTTCTAAAATTCAAAGTTAAAAAAAAATTTTGAGAGTTGGATTTCGACTTTCTACTGCTCGGTCATTATTAGTCCAAATCGGATGAAACTTTTTTCATATTGTAGCAAAATTGAAGACCTTCAAATGTACGTAATCAAAAATGTGCATAAATGCATTTTTCAGAAGATTATGCACTTTTGCATAAAAATTGCATCCTGTAAAAATACCGATTTATCTCAAAAAGGCCATCTTTTTTTTGGCCCATTTTTTTTGTAGATTCGTTGTACCATCATGTTCAAACGTATACCAGTCCGGTTTCCGGTTTTTGCTTTTTTATGGAGGAAAAAAATAAAAAAAAAAATTTTTTCTTCCGTGTCGAAAATTTGAATAATCTATGTAAATGTATATTACTTTTATAAAAAAAAAGGTTCAAAAGTAAATAAAATAATGTTTCACATTTATTTTTTAATATATCTTGAATCTATTCTTTATTTATTTTTTCGCCTGTTATTCACTTTCTTAACTTTTCCTGATAAAACTTTATTTTTCTTTTGACGTACTTGACCATATTTTCCTCTTTTAGCCGAAGTTTTCTTCACCTTGACTTTCCTTTTAGTCATTTTTACTTTTTTCTCCATCTCAATCCATTCATGTACTGCAGTTCTAGCGATAAAACACTTGCTCTTCCCATTGGATGGTTCAGACTTCCACATGTGGCATCTTTGGATACCATCGAATTTCATGGAACTATTCCTATCTTCAATTTTCTCGTTACGAAAATTTTGAAGTTCTTCAGATTCTAGGTGTATTAACTGTATTGAAGTAGTATAGCTTTGAACATATTCAACAAATTTTTCAGCACATTGAATAGCGTCGATCTCGGAAGAACGTAAATTATGTACCGTTGCATAATGTTTTACTAAACCTCCTAAACCACCAACAGCACCTTTCCCATGACCGGTTGCAGAAAATATCCATTTTTTATTAATGGTTCCTTTTCGAAACTCATGCAACTGAAAACGATTTTTAAAATGACTTGTAGCACCGTCCGATAATATGGTGATCGACTCCAGTACAATATTGTCTTCACTAAGTGTGCTTTCAATTATATCAATAATTTTTTTCATCGCTAATAAAGCATGACAAAAATCATGTTTTTGGTCATCGCTGACAACAACAAAACTCTTCACCATATTTCCTACATAAATAACTGCAGTAAAAATTGAAATCTGTTTGTTTACCCAGTGGTTTCCTTGAACGGGATTTTTCAAAATTACTGTCCAATTCTCAGCAAAATCAATATGCATCAATAACCATCGACAGTTTTTTGATACTGCTTCTTTTTCAGATTTTATTTCTAACCTTTGTATTTCCTTAATCCTTAAGTGAGAAATAATTTTGATGGTATGCTCTGCAATCTCTTCCTTGAACTAGATACCGTTCTCATTTCTAGAGTACCTTTACTCCAAAATGCAAATGATATTTCACTATCTACCTCAGATTCGTCAATTTTTAATTTGTCGAATGTGATGCCATTAGCGCCAGGGCATGAAGTGTATTCTTGAAAATTACAAGACTCTGTAGGGGCTGAACAAACAACATTTGATAACATTTCAGAGCGCATACTCGAAAGACTAGTACTTGTTTGCCCAATAAAATTTTTCAAAACAATGAGAAGTAGATCAAAATTTACACAATAAATACATAAGCATACATCGTTCACTGGATCTATTAGTACATATTTTGGGCGCATTGAGTAGAATTTTGATTTGCTAATTTTTATACTAGGATTGTCTTCTTTGAAAACTTTGTATACTTCCTTCATACTCCTCGTTAAAAAACGTTTAACTTTTTTCATCCTTTGCCCATGTTCAATCACAGTAATAACGTCACATTTGTTAGGACTTTGTCTTGAGCAGTTAAAATCATCGTTCAAAAAATATTGCATGACTATTTCACTTGTTTCTTTTTCTAATGAATGTCCATTATAGCGATCTGGTTCACTGTAAATTCCTATAATCGAAAATTACACAATAAAACTTCTGCTTTTAGAATAAACTATCAACAAATATATCTAATTTTGAATATTTTAAAAATAAAGTTACCTTCATTTGAAGAAATTTTTCTTGCTTTATCAACCATGTAAGCCGTAACTTGTGGAAACAAAGATAAGATTTGGCATTTAGATAATATAGGAGCTATAATGGTCAAGACCTTGATCTTGTCTGAAATATTCCGACAACTATCAAAGGCTTTAGCTACGTTATCCTTTAATTCTTTAGACATATGACCCAAATAGCTTTGCTCTTCCTCAAGTGGTGTATCATATATTTTTCTTAACTTCCGGCTCGTAGCTTTAGTAAGCGATGATACGAGTTGTCTTTTTTTTTTAAGAACATATGTTTCGATGTTCATGTGGGAAAGATTTCCTTTTTTTCGCAAAGGCGATACTGGATTTTCCAATTTTGAAATAACTGCATTATTGAATTCATCAACATGTACAGAAGAATCCAGTTCAAACTCACTATCACCACCAACGTTAATCACATTCACTTCCACCGAATCGGGGATCTCAACCGTATCATTATGATCTACACTATCATTATGAGCTCTGTAAATACGCTTGTAGCAATTACTACATACACTACTGTTAGCAGTTATACTTTCATCTGCAAACTTTGTTTGCAAAAATCCTGCGTAATCACCCACAACTTGAAAGTTCAATGTTCTACTTTGATACACGCACTTTTTGTGAACTTGAAAATAATCGGGGCATTTCAGTCTCTTTGCAGAATAATTTTCGAGAGTAGACATGATAACTACAAGAAAGCCAAGCTTCTACTGTCGTCAAATTCCAGATATGCGTATGTGGATAGTACTCGCGTATTCAAAGAATGCGGCAGTGTTTGTAAACATGAGCGTTCAATGATTTACAGTTTTTTTTTTATAAAAGTAATATACATTTACATAGATTATTCAAATTTTCGACATGGAAGAAAAAATTTTTTTTTAATTTTTTTTCTCCATAAAAAAGCAAAAACCGGAAACCGGACTGGTATACGTTTGAACATGATGGTACAACGAATCTACAAAAAAAAAATAGGCCAAAAAAAAGATGGCCTTTTTGAGATAAATCGGTATTTTTACAGGATGCAATTTTTATGCAAAAGTGCATAATCTTCTGAAAAATGCATTTATGCACATTTTTGATTACGTACATTTGAAGGTCTTCAATTTTGCTACAATATGAAAAAAGTTTCATCCGATTTGGACTAATAATGACCGAGCAGTAGAAAGTCGAAATCCAACTCTCAAAATTTTTTTTTAACTTTGAATTTTAGAAGTGAATTTTCAAAATTCAATATTAAATCAAATATGCGTCTAAGGCAAAAAAAAAAAAAAAATACGTGTCGCTTTATTTTCATCATAGAATCTCAAAAAAATAGTTTGGTGTGGTTTGCTCATGGGTGCCCATGGAGCTCCGTATGATTTGAGATAGAATCGGCCATAAGAAATCGTTGAGAAAATCAAGTGCCCGCTATTAGGATTAAGACAGCACTAAAATGAAACGAACCGCGCGCTAACCGCTCGGCCGCTCGAACGTCCGCTACTCGTGCAGTTCCAACGTTGCTTGCTGCAATTGCCTTCTTTAAAGAATAAACAATTTCATATTCTATCAGTCTATATGTATTTATTTAAATAATATATAAATTAATGATTAAATAAGTAATGTAAATGTGTTCAGTATCAATGCTAATAAATGAGATGTTAATTGAAAGTCTCATAAATAACAAACAAAAGGGAATTCAGATCAGGATGGGAAGGCGTGTGCAATTTATAATAGATACGCTGAGATTTAGTTTAACTAATGATTGTAATTTATTTAACGAAAAAGAGAAAATGCATGAATGTGTTATATTTAGCCGGCATAAAAAACCCCAGTCATGAGTGGGGGAAAAGCCATTTAAATACAAGTCACAAATACAATTAATGATATACAATTACATAAATGCAAACCAGACAAAATAGTAGTTACGCTGGTAAACTATTAACACCTACCAGTGAATTTCGCGGACGGAATTATATTAACAAATGCAGGTAGAGAGAGAGAGCCCTCAACTGACAAATATAGGTACCTACGCTGGTCAAATGAGGCTCGCAAGGTCTATGTCGCATCGCACGCTTGAATGGCCATTCAGGTAGTTTTTGCACTCACTCGTCCTCGCAGGTGATTAAGAAGGAAGGTGTTGCCCCAAACACACACGAGCGCACCGCAGTCCCGACGTCTCGGGCACACACACGAACTACGGTAACACCTAGGTTGCCGAGCTGATGGGCGGAGTTGAACACCGGGCAACACCTCAGGGACGCGAAGACGTCACCAGCCAACGCAATTGGCCCTTACTCACAATGACGAATACACTCTACGCCTTTGATGACAAAACACGCTCGATCGCTCTCAGATCACACAGTTTTCGTCGTCAGTTGATGCAGGCGCGGCGCGGAACTGATCGATCTATGAACCGTCCAGGACAAGCGGAGTTAGCCGTGCTTCACTGTTGAGTGTTCAAATCGAATTTACTTACACTACTCAATTTGGCATCGAGGGAACTGAGGGAAGCACGGAAAACTCCTCCCTACTCTCTGGGCCCATTCCCTGTGAGCGAATCCGAAATCAGCGATTTTATGGCGCGCGTCGGTCATTAAGTAATTTGAGTTTCCCCAGACGTGATGAGACCGAGGATTGCTCAGATGACTCCCACGTGTTTCGCTGTTATATTTGTTGGAAAACATCGTAAATCGCGGACAGCAATTCGAGCTGTTTAACTAGACGAAGGACATCTGCAACGCGGGTTGTTAAGGCGAACGGACAAAAAATGCTCGAAACCCTCTAATCGCACTCATTTCTAACGGACGTCATGCAGGCCGGCGCGGCATTCGTGTTGATTTACGGACCATCGTTGATTGTTTTTTTTTTTTATTACAGTTTCTGCTCTCGGAGCATCGTTTTTTTACACAGGCACACTCTCTCTTAGCCTTGAAGCGCAAACGGCGCAAACAAAATGAACTATTTTTTTATTCAATCTGATATAATATTGAAATTAAACATTTGCTCTCTGTGTTTGATCGGGCTTGAGACCGGCGCATATTTACAAAGCGGCCGCATTAAAAATGTTTTTTTATCGCACCTACACCATAATACTCTTAATAAGTTATTTACAAGTAATTTGTTCTAACCTATTTTCTACCATATATTTTTGAATATACATCATTCTTATATTATTTATATTAAATACTTTACTTATATTACTTTATATTATGTTATATTAAGTTAATAAGCCATTAAATTACATTTAATTTAAATTTAATTACTTATTTAATTAACTAATTTATATATTATTTCAATAAATACTAGACTGATAGAATATGGAATTATTTATTCGTTAAAAGCATTTGCCGCAAGCAACGTTGGAACCGCACGAGTAGCGGACGTTCAAGCGGCCGAGCGGTTTGCGCGCGGTTCGTTTCATTTTAGTGCTGTCTTAATCCTAATAGCGGGCACTTGATTTTCTCAACGATTTCTTATGTAAAAATTGACAAGGAACACGATGGTGCAAAAATTAAAAGAAAAAAAATATCATTTTTTGAGATATCGTCGATTTTTTAAAAAAATTGTTTATAACAATGACATAAATTAATGATTTGGTATTTTACTATTTACATTTTAAAAGTGAAACTCTTTCCGCTTCTTTTAAAAAAAGAATCATGTCTATATCTTTATTAGTCTCCGAGAAATCGAATTAATAAAAAAAAGTCCAATATTTTTTTAACAGTTGATAAGTCGGCTCCTTATCAATATTTTGATCTAAAACTCTGCATAGATGTTGACCTCTGTATAGATAACAAGTCTACCAACTTTGAACAAAATTGATAATTTGATGTTTTAAACTGTTTGAAATAGCCAAGTATTGCCCTGCATAATGAAGAATACATGATGAATTGAGTCATCGTAATTAATAGTAATTTCGTTCGGTGACTTGTTGACATCGTCTGTATCGATAAGTAATTGCCTTCGAAAGCGGACAATATGTGTGAACCCTAATTCAGCGATTCCAAGCTTGATGTTACTCATCTTCAATTTTGAAGAAATCTCTTTAACCTTTAAATTTCGTGTTCATTGATTACAGCTATAGTTAACAGAAATCTTTAAAACTTAAAGATGTCATTCTATAGATTAAATGTAGGCGCCGTGAATTTTTTCACTATTTATTTCCATGGATTCCAAGGAAAAATTAAATCGGAAAAATGCTAATAATAACATACGTTCTAATTGGCGACTAAATAATCAAAATCATTACGATGAAAATAGTAAACTAAAAGAAATTGAAAGTACATCTTACGTTAGCTCATCATTCAAAGAAATGTTCTATATTTTTTTTTGTGTACTTTACCGAGCGATTCACAAAATATTTGATTGTTAAATGAACAAATTTTTTGAAATGGAGATAGCTACATAAGAGAGTTGGCAACGCTATACGAGGGTCGTTTTTAAAGTCCGTGCAAAGTCAGAGAGATGGTGCTACTAGTGCGTATCAAGGTTAGTTTCAATTAGTGGCATATCTTGGAAGAGTACACACCAAGTTTCAGACAGATCGGCCAATTACTTTGCGTTTTACATTCGTTTCAATCAAAGAAATCGAGTGGTTGTAAAAAAATGGACGAAAAATTCGTGTATTGATTAAACATTACTTTTTCAAAGGCAAAACGCCTCAGGAGATTAAACAGAAGCTTGATAAACATTATGGTGATTGTGCACCTTCGATTAGAATGGTTTATAAGTGGTTTCAAAATTTTCGAAGTGGCCATATGAGCACAAAAGACGCTGAACGTTCTGGACGCCCTGTTGAGGTTACCACTTCAGAAATCATTGATAAAATCCATGATATGGTGATGGCTGACAGAAGAGTGAAGGTGCGTAAGATTGCTAGTACTGTAGGCATCTCGAGCGAACGGGTACATAATATTTTGCACCAACATTTGGACATGAAAAAGCTATCCGCTAGATGGGTGCCGCGATTGCTCACGATTGACCAAAAACGAGATTGTGTGAAGTGTTGCAAGAATGGCTTGCAGTTGTTCCAGTAAAATCCGCAAGACTTTTTTGCGTCGTTTCATCACTGTAGATGAAACATGGATACATCACTACACTCCTGACACCAAAGAACGGTCTAAACAATGGGTCACCAAGGGGGAATCTGCTCCGAAAAAGGCGAAGACAGTTCCTTTGGCCGGGAAGGTTATGGCGACTGTCTTTTGGGATTCGCAAGGAATAATCTTCATGGACTATCTGGAAAAGGGTAAAACCATTACAGGCGAATATTATTCATCGTTATTGGATCGCTTGAAAACCGAGTTGCTAGAGAAACGTCCACGATTGGCCCACAAAAAAGTCCTCTTCCACCACGACAATGCGCCAGCTCTTGCCTCAGCAGTTGTGACCGCAAAACTGATGGAGATAGGGTTCCAACTCGTTTCACATCCCCCCTATTCTCCAGACTTGGCTCCCTCGGACTACTGTTTGTTCCTTAATATGAAAAAATGGCTGGCGGGGAAAAAATTTTATTCAAACAAGGAGGTAATTGCAAAAACGAAGGCCTATTTTATAGACTTGGACAAATCCTATTATTTGGAAGGGATTAACAAACTAGAGCAGCGTTGGATGAAGTGTATAAGCCTAAAAGGAGACTATGTTGAAAAATAAAAAAGATTTAATAAAAAAATTCAAGCAGTTTTTATTTTTGCACGGACTTTTCAAATGACCCTCGTAGTCTATGTTGACATGCATGTGCACATGTGTAGGTAATGCAATAGCAGAAACTCAAACATAACTATTAACCATTCAGTTAATCATCTGTGACCTTATTTATATTTTGATTATGGGCTGTATGCATTTTGATGCAAATGTGTCGTTTTACTTGAAGAATTAGTTATCAATTATTATAATAGGTTAAAGACAGGCGCATTTTAACGGTTTTACACAGCTGCAGTTCTTATTGTCAAGTTATAATCAAGATTGGTGATCATGTAGCTAGAAAGTGTCATTGAAATATTAGATTTATAAAATGCTGAAAATAATCCAGTGAATAAATGTGAACATTTCTTATAACGTTGGGGCAAGACAACAACTACGAACCTAAATATACGGGGGGGGGGGGGGGGGGGAAGGACCAATAAGTATTTAAAAAATCCAAGAAATGGCGCTCGTCACGCTTGAAATATGATGTTTTTGGCAAGCAATACTACTAACTAGATATCGTACAAGGTTTCAGCTCGATTCATTAAATCGTTTTTTTAATGAGCGTTGGTTGAACGAAAAGTTATTGGTTTATTTGAAAAATTGAAAAAACAGAGTAACGAGCGGTGATAAAACATTTTCATTTGAAAGGCCTTACATCAAAAGAAGTCACAGTTCTGTGGAACGCCGTTCATGGCAAGTCTGCCCCTGTGTTTAAGACTGTTTATAACTGGGTAAATGAATTTAAACGCGGCCGTACAACAACAAAAGATGAACCTCGCTCAGGACGCCCCGTAGAAGTGAGTACGCCCGAAATGGTCAACAAACTCCACGATATGGTCTTGAGTGATAGAAGATTAAAATTGCGAGAATTAGTTGAGGCCACAGGGGTATAAAAGGATACAATCATTTCATTTTTGGATGAAAAATTGGGGATGAAAAAAATATCAGCAAGATAGGTGCCGCGTTTGCTCACTGTTGAAAACCAACGAACCCGCTTGATCACCTCTAAGGCTCTTTTGGCACGCATACGTCGTAATCCGGAAAACTTGGCGTCGATTCGTAACTATAGACGAAACATCGGTGCACCGCTACACTCCTGAAACCAAAGAACAGTCCAAACAATGGATTACCGTAGGAGAACCAGCCTCCAAGAAGGCAAAGACAGTAAAGTCAGCTGGCAAAATTATGGCCACGGTTTTCTGGGATGCGTATGGAATCATCTACATCGACTACTTGGAAAAGAGCCAGACGATCACTAGACAATATTATGCGTCATTATTAGGTCAGCTGAAACAAAAAATCAAATAAAAACGTCCTCACTGAACTTAACGGGTTGGCTCTCAAAATTGGAATTAATTTTACTTAAGTCCTCACTTGAACAAAAAAAATGCCTATTTCTTCAAGACAATGCTGGAGTTCACACGTGTGCAATTTCGATGGCAAAAATTAACGATTTAAAGTTTGAATTAATTGACCATCCACCATATTCACCTGATTTGGCTCCCAGTGACTTTTTCTTATTTTCTAACCTCAAAAAATGGCTTGCCGGACAACGATTCACGTCGAATGAAGAAGTCATCGACCCGAAACAAATGCCTATTTTGAGGGTTTTCGGAAATCATATTTTTCTGATGGCTTAAAAAAAACTGGAAGGCTGTTTAATAAAATGTATCGACCTACAAGGAGATTATGTTGAAAAATACAAAAAAATTACATACGCAAAACTTTTTTTTCCTTCTTTTTATAAAGAGTTATTGATCCCCCTCGTACTAGCGCTGTTGCCAAGTTTCTATTATCATAATGATGAATAAAAATCAATGAATAATTAATAAAGGAGACTTTAATACATTTTGTTTTGATCAAAGAATGATTTTTATGTGGTTTGATTGATTAATATACTTCTGGTTGAAAATTTATTGTTACAATTTTTAAAGGTGACATATTTTACTTTTTTAAGTTGATAGCAATAGCTTATTCCTATGTTGAAGCAAAGAGCACTTTGAAAACTTTTTTCCCTACCATTCCGCTTCAGACCATGGAACATACTTAATACTAAGACAATTTCTTTGTTAGGAATATAAGGATAAACATTACAGAAAATTACGCGTTTCAATTTCATGATATACGGTCTCATTTTCAGTAAATGACTTTTGTACATAATAGTGCCGTTGCTTTCGTTAGTTAAAGCCTTTACTAACGTTTCTTCGTTTAAATAGCAACAAAATCTGTTTTGTGAAATTTTCGATGCGGCAATAATATTCACGGGCGTAGTTTTAGTAGCTGTGGCTCTTCGATAGTTTTCAATTTCGAAGTGATCTACGGTGTCAGTTACAATCGCTTGTTCTTTATCTGCAGCTTACTATCACTGACTACTCCGGAAAAAGTTAGATGTTCTCCGAACACGTGTTCGGAGAGCGCCAACATGTCGATAAGAGGAGAGGGACATAAAACTGCGACTACGTCCTGTTCTCATCTTGACCAACGAATTTTCCTCTTTCGAGATGGAAATTAAACATTGGAATTGATAATATATTTTTTTAATTTAAATATTGCACTTCCGCAATGTGTCGCAAATAATTTTGGCCCCTCAAAACCCTTTACCGAGTTCTCGCTCCAGAGCTTAGTTTAAGCGAAAAATAAAAGAAAATGAAAAAAATATGCGTTAATTTTAATAAGTTCTCTGTTATTTGGCGAACTTTTATTATAAGAAATTAGGAAAACATAGCTAGTAAACGGCCAGTTAAGTAATATATGAATTTTTGTTCTCCGATTAAAATTTTGAATAAATAAAACTGCGTGATTAGCAAATAATTTAAAATTCTTGAAATGATAATAAACTATCCACGAATTTGTACAACATAGCTTGCGAGAGAACAAGCGTCGCTTTATTTTTATTTTTTATTACTACACAATTAATAATTAACTGTACCTTGTGACGGATTTAATTGTAATATTGTTCTTAGTATTAAGTTGTATACGTTGTAACGGAGCGAATACCGTTTAATTAATTTATTCGCGCGATCGTACTGAAAGGCGTGCGTAATTACCTACGTCAGACACGAAAATCGGAGAGCAAGAGGGAACGGGTGTTAGTCAACCAACTATCTACAAATACGAAAAGAACACTTCGAAAGTACTGTTAATATCACATACGAGAACTTTTATTATCTCTTAATATTACATCAAATTCGGCCCGCGTGTTTATGTTTACATGCCGCGCGCACGACAACAACATGCAGTGACGGATCGCTCGCCGCTCTTTGTTTGCCGAGATATTACATGCACGCTTTTTGTCGAATCGGGGGATTAGTCGTGTAGCAATTATATCGCGACCGCGAAATTAAACTGGCTAGCTTACCTTTTTATTTTAACTCTCACACGGGTTGCTAGGGAGAAGAGAGAGACTCGTATAGCACGCTATGTCTTTGTGCACTGTTCGTCTGTCGGATGCGATGCCTCTCGCTCACAGTTTCGCCCTCGATGGCGAAAGCTTCCACTCACGCACACACTCGTATACACTCGGTTCCGTCAAACTGTCTCCCCTCGATCCTCGAGGTTGATCTATCTTCGCGCTCCCAGGAAATCTCGGAATAACGTCAGAAGGTTATGTGGCACGATTCTGCGATCGGTAGCTAATCTGATGTTTTCGGCCAAGCGTGACGACGGCTGATCCTTCACTTGCCGCTCCTTGTATCGGTAGTAATACCTGCACTCGTTCATTTTCAATCGCGCGCGTTCCGTCTCGTCGCGTGCCGAATTCCCTGATTACATTTTTCGTCTACCGGCCGGTGCTGCCCCCGCAGGCAGCCCCTAGGTTAGGCTATTAGCGCTAATTCGACGTTTACCGTCACAACGTATAAGTAATATACGGTTGATTAGGTTTGTTCCAAAATCAATTATTAAGCAATTATAAAAGTTTTTAACAAATCTTGGTCGCGAACGGTACTTGAAGAGCCATCTCGCGAACCAAGACCTGTACCCCAGTGTCCGCGCCCCCCATTTTCCCCGCGCCCCTGCTCCAATCAGGGCCCGAAAACCAAACGAGGGAAAATCGGAAGAGACAAGCAAGCCAATTAGCACACCATCGTATGCTCCATTCCTCCCGAAATCGAGCGGCTGAGAAAGGGACTCGCTCCAATCACCCCCAATCACCCCCCGAGTATAAAAGGAGCTGTACAAGTCCCAAAAGCAGAATTTTTTTTCGTGCCTACCAGCGAGGAACAGAGCAAGCCAAGGAAGTCAAGCAGCCAAGCAAGCAGAGTAAGTCAAGCAAGAAATCAACTAGTACAGAATAAAAGCGTGCGTGTCCCGAAAAAGTGAAATTTCCAATAAAACAGTAAGCAAACAAAAATTTTCTAATTTATTTATCTCTCCACTATTTTAGAAATAGTTTGTGACCTAAATATTCTTTGTATCTAGGGAATACTATTGATAGGTTCTAGGTACGACTTTTATGGGAAAAATCGGGTACTACTATCAATAGGACCCTGGGTACTTTTCGTCTTTGGATTACTACAATTGTTTGGAATACAAAGGCAGAAATATAGGTACAGTGGCACTATTTCCCCTCGGCTAAAATAATTTTCGATAAGTAATCCCAGCTAATTAAGGCGAAAAATCGCACTTCTAGCGACAGCAGAACCCTGAGACTGCGCCAAGCCTCAGGTGCACCTGAGATGTTTCGTTGCCATGACATCATAATGGTTGGCTACTAAATACATTTTTTTAATATTTTTGATACCTTTCTTTATATTTTATTAGTGTTACAATAGAAACAGTGCACACATCATCCATCTATCGTATTTTAGTCAAAATCACTGTTGGGCTTAAAAAAACTTTAACGTAAAATCGCACGCGTGCTTTGGAAAAGATCTTGTCTAATTGAGGCCTGAAGTCAGTCTGCCGTTGCTTTTAACACTGTTTTCTGTCCAAGCTACTCTGCTACCCTTTAGCCTAATTTTCTCTTCTAGCTTCCACAGTAAGTATGGCCATAAGGTCCGCTAACGAATCTCGCGCCCCACATTTTTGGGTTCTGGATCTTATTTTCGTTTGTTCATCGTTCCTTTCTTATTTTGTCCCTATCTTTCACTCGCTGCTTTTACTCCTGGGTTGCTAAATGACCTCGAAATAATCCAAGTGTTATATTCAAGCTGTTTGACGAAATTCTTGCTCAGTAGGCAAGTGTAAGAACAACCTCATGGATAACAATGCCTTTAAATTGTGCATACGATAGCGTCTACGGTACTGACAGTTACAAAGCAATAGTCATGGATGTCAAATGAGTTAGGAGATCAAAGATTGTTTTTCTTCTGTGTAAAGTGGTGCATGGTTGTCGTGTTGCACATCAACTATGTTGCACATCAACTTAGAAATGGACAAAATCAAATATCTCAGGCTAGAATGAAAATAGATAAATGAGCCGGGCAGCATTTTAAAGCTGAAGTAATGCTGGTTACTGGAAATTTTTCCAATTTTATAAAAAATAAGAATTTACTCTTGAATTTGGAGGTTAAAGTTCAAAGTCTTTAAAAAAAATGAATTTTTGTAATTTTCAGAATA
Organism: Phymastichus coffea; assembly: GCF_024137745.1. Classification (NCBI taxonomy): domain Eukaryota; kingdom Metazoa; phylum Arthropoda; class Insecta; order Hymenoptera; family Eulophidae; genus Phymastichus; species Phymastichus coffea. The sequence continues at coordinate 1,940,093 of NW_026706844.1, forward strand.
ATAACAAATGTTTTTGAATCGAAGCACGTTATGTTGTATCCCTTGGAATTATCGATAAGAATATGGCCTTAAAAATATTTTTTTCCTAAAGTTATCGGGTAAACTAAGGTCAAAAGTCGGCAAATGCAACGGGACCAATCTTGAATTAACCGACAATGTAAAGACAAAGCCGTGGAGTGAACTAACAGCCAAGCACAGATCCAGAGTAGATAAATTATGAGCAACAGATACAATCGCTTAATACGAACTCATGTCATCGCTTAGGAGTGTGTACAAGTGGTTGGACCATTCAACAATCAGTATCGGCTTAAATATTGGCAGTCAACGATCTAATGTTCGCATAAAGTCTAAGATCAATGAAATCAATTAGGCGGCGGTAGACAATAAGGTAGCACATCGTAGATCGAAGCAGCACTAATCGCGATTTAGATTCACGTCGCGGGTGAAAAGACGTCTCCTCTCGGTCGCGGCTGGAAAAATAAGTTTGATTAGCCGGAGACGAGCAGGTGTGAGTGTGAGTGTGTGTGTCTGGTTAGTGTGAGGCCAGCAGTAATCTTGATCGATGTTATCGAAAAACAAACAGAATTAGTATATTGAAATACAAAATCTCGCAAGTGCCAGCACGCAACCTTCAGCAGAGCTCCGCAATGAGAGAGTGACCAGCGGTAATTAGAAGGGCCGAGTAGCTGTTTATTCGACGGCCAACTTTTGAGCGGCCGAACCACATGTTTCAACATATACATACATAGACAGTACCGGTTATAAATTTCTGAAAATTTTCTGGAAGTAAAGAAATTTTTTAAACAAGAATATCTTCGATTCTATTGATCCGAGAATAAAAATAAAGGCAGATTTAAGTAGAGAAGAAATACTACTTTTCTGTGGGGTGTGAAAATTATTAAGTCATTTTTTTTAATTTTTTATACCACTTTAAATAGTGTCAATTTTCCAAAGTTTTTTTAATTTCTTCAATCACTTGTATTTTTGAAAAGATCGGTGACAGATGAGAAATTTTTTAAAATTTACAAGTAATTGAATATTCCCACTGACGAAAAGTGATATGTAGAATTATTTATTTTAAAAGCACATATTGTCATTTGAATTACTCCTCTGGAACGGCAGACATGGAAAATATAGTCATTACAAAAATTTTAGGGTTTAAGGAGAAGTGTGATATGGTGACCTTAGATTTGTCCTTGAACTCAATCTTCAGGGTCTTTCACCTTTATGATTATTTATTATCGTTATTTGTTATTTATTTTATTTTATTATTATTATTTATTTATTATTATTATAATTATTTTTTTATTGTACACGTAGCTATTTTCTCATTATAAAACGATTATTATTCTTGTTGCTGTTGTTTTTTTTTTGTCGAAACACAACAGCTGTTAAACTGACTATTTTTTTTCAATTTTGGCCTAATGAAGATGGTTCTATTTAAGCTGGCTGTTCAATTTTGAAATGACAATGTGACCCCAACTAGTAGAAACATTTTGAATGTAAAATTTTCCATTTTTTTCATTTTCATTATCAAAATTAGGGGTTGACTTTCTTATGACCTTGAAAATTGAGTTTGAGGACAAATCCAAAGTCACCACATGACATTTCCTTCTAAATCCTACAACTTTTGTATTGATTATATTTCCCATGTCTACTGTTCCAGAAAAATAATTCAAGTGAGTGTGTGCATTTAATCCTTCTGCCCCCTTTAACGTTAAGGACGAAAAACGTCATTTTCTGAGCATGTTTTTAATCGCGCAGTTCATACGTAAAACGGAACAAAAAATTGATCTGAGGTATTGTTCCTTATGTATTTGTCGATTGGAAAACCATTTTATCGGCATCAAATGCCAATGTCACAAATAGTCTTTGGAAAAAATTTTCTCAAAGAAAGGATGGGTTAAGTTATGAGTATAGTATATATTTTATAGGCATGCAGATCATTTTCTGTATTTAGAGCCTCTTGGAGAATGGAATACCGTATAATAAACCGTAAAATACCGTACGTTTGGACCTCAAATTGTATTGGGAAATTTCAAAAGTTGAAACGGTTGAAAGAAGTCGTACAAGTTTGAAAATTTTTTTCTCAAAAACTATAGGCTTAAGGAAAACATTTATAAGAACAAAAAAATCTTAGAACTAATCAAAGAATACTCTTTAATTTTTTTATATTTTTTGAAAAATTTTTGGAAATTTTAAATTTGTGGTTTTTTGAAAAATCAAGAATTTTCTTGAAAAACTCTGAAAAAAAATTGAGAGTATTCCTTGACGAATTATAAGACATTTTTGTTCTATAAAACTTTTTCTAACTCATTGTTTTGGAAAAAAAAATAGTAATGAGAACAGTATTTTTTTTCAGATTTCGGCATTCTATCCGTCATTTAAAAAAAAAAAGCTCAAATATAAAAATTTCTTGTTAAAGTTCAACTTTTTTTTGTACATCTATGGTTGAAGAAAGTTTTCGATTTTGATGCATGTGGGGATGAAAAAATCATGAAAAAAAAAAAGAATTTCAAATTTTCACTATTTTTTTATGAAAAAACCGAGATATTTTTTTTGTAAACAAAAATTTCCAATTTTGAGCCCGGATTTGGATTCAACATGCCCAAATACATAAGGAACAATACCTCAGATCAATTTTTTGTTTCGTTTTACGTATGAACTGCGCGATTAAAAATATGCTCAGAAAATGACGTTTTTTATCCTTAAGGGGTTGAAAAAGATAAGTCTACATATCACTTTTCGTGAGTGGTGATATTCAATCGTTTGTAAGTTTTTAACAAATTTCTTATCTGTCACGGATATTTTTAAAAATACAAGTGATTCAAAAAATTTTTAAAGAAATTTTTTAAAGAATAATTCTCAGAAAAATCGAGAGTGACTAAAAATTCGCCATGGGCGAGTGACTCTTTTACTTCATTCAAATATTTTGCTTGTGCTCCAGCAATAAAATCATGTTTCAAAATATCTGGTAATTCTGTAGCCATGTTTTTTATAAAACTATCGACACTTTTAGTTTGACGAAGTAATTGACACCTGTGTAAAACAGATTTGATTTAAATAAATTATAAAAAATAAGCGAGAATTTCATACGTTGATTAAAGTACACAATACCTATCAGTTGTAAGCTACTAATTGAAAGAAATATTTGTAATATTGTATCTACTTAGAGTTTCTTTCAATTCATCAAAAATTCTGTCTGTGCCAGGACAACTTTGACACTTTGATAAATAGCAATCTGCACTTGGATTTGAACAAATCATAGCTTTCAAGTAATCTCGATAGGTAGTTTGAAAATTAAACTTTTTACGAGCAAATTCTTCTTTAAGACCCCTCAGCTTAAGACGGATGTTCCCATGCACTTTACATACACACACGTTATGTGTACCTTTCGCGCCAACGGGAATGCATTGCTGAGGCCTCAAAGATTTAAAAACAGCCAGAGAAATTTTCAGATTTGGGTACTTTTGTAAAAAATCATTATGTAAACTACAAAGATCCCCCAGCAGCAATCGTTTCTATTAAAGAAAATGTATTTACTTAGCTCAAATATTAAATTATAATTTATTAAATGATTTTTATCTATAGAATTATTAATAATAATTTTATCAACACGATTAAAAAAAAATACGGTGTTATAGTAAAAAAAATATCAACAAATGCTTACAGTTTCGTGCGTACGTTTTCCATCGATTTTGACAGACTTGAAATCTTTTACTCCCGGCATAACTCGACTAACTTCGTCAGATAAATAAAATTCTTTAACTTTTTATATCAGGTCAGGATTCACAGCTCGTCCTTTTTTTTGAATGGGCTGTGCACAGTATCCTCCTTCATTACGTAACTTTTTCGATGAGCTTACTATACGCCTACTTAGGCCAAATTCTCTTGCTATTTTTCGAATTGGCCAATTCACTGGCATCGTTGTAAAGAGAATAATTTTCTCTTTTCGCGTTGGTGCACGCAACAATGCTAATTTTAAATCACTAATCCAACGATTGCAATTGACATCAGCATGAGTACTCAAAGTATTTGTACCAATAGACTTGCGCAGAATATCACTGTCACAATCACATAAATTCAAGTGCATTTTTTTTGCAGGAGGAGCTGTAATCACTTCATGAATAGCAGCTGCAAGCCTTAGTTTTTGGTTTTCATTGTCAACTTGTTTACAAACATAGTCTGGATCTTTAGCAGGATTATTTGATTCCACTTCTCCTTCACTTTCATTATTCTCGTCTATTTGCTCAGTCTCCTTTTCTTTTTCTGCTTGAGCTTGATTTTGAGAAATTTCGTTTTCTTTTGTAAACTGAAAAGAATCTAGATTTTTATACAACAGCCTTTTACACGAAACGCAAACAAATAATCCAAATAAACCACTGAGTTTCTTATCATGCTTATCTGATAGTAAAAATAATTTATTTTTCACACTATTATGTCCTGCTTTATTAAAAGGATTACAACACTTTGGTGGTGGTGTCATGATGATTACGAGCAGACTGAGCGAAACAATGAGTGCAAGGTTCACGCCTGTTATACGCGATGCTCAGTTGTTTACGCGAGCGTCATTTCTCCTCGAGGCAAGAATTAGAAATCTTAAGAATTCAAAAAAACCGTTTGGTCGTTGCAATTCGGATAATACATTGCCCCAAAGTTATTTGAAATAAGAAATATTCGCGTATATAAGTTGAATTGTTTTTCTATTGAATTGAAACGTTAGTATTGACACAAATTATTTGATTCGTCACTTTAAGAGTTTAGATTTTTTTTGGGGTGAAAGTAATAAAAAAATTGTTTTAAATAAATAATAGTCAATAAGATTAATAATTTAGACGTTGTGTAGAACATTTATAAAATATGTATTTGAGAACGTAAGCTTATAAAATATAGGGAAGAGCGCGCGTTTCATCGGCTCTGTGCTCTGGCCTCGCGCCTCGGCTGCAGTTTCGCGCGTTCACGGTAATGTTTAAGTATTCGTATTTTTTTGTCAGACGGAGAGCACTAAAATATTTTTGCACAAACGATTAGAGTATATTTTACAGAATGAGAGCGTATAAGAAAATGTTGTTTAACGGAAGGAGAAGTTTATTAAATTAGCGATTGTTTATTGTAAAATCAATTATTTATTAGTAAAATAAATTTTTTTGCTGTGAATAATTTTTTTTCCAATTATGTAACTCTTTCCAAACCTACCATTAAAATTTCGTTGATTTTCATAAAATACTTTCGGAGATATGAAAATTATAAAGAAAAGTAGATAGAAAATTCAATTGTTTATAACTTTTCAAAAAATTGATATTTTCAAATGATACTTCAGGACATTAATTTTCACATACAAGGCTTCAACAGTCTGCCAAAACATATGAGGAATTCGAACAGTTGATTTTTACTGGCTCACTTGAGAAAGTTTGACTCATAGCAATATTCAATCTTGTCTTAATTTTTAAGGGTAGTTTTTAGAGGGTGGTAGGTGGTTCCAATAGTTTTTTTTTGGCTTTTTGTCATTATTGTAATGCATTTTAGCGATTAATTTTGATAAGAAGGCATTTTTCGAAATTTCGATTTTTTCGTTCAAGTTGAACGTTCCGAACTTCAAACTCATTCGACGAACCAGAAACTCTTAATTCGTCAATATTTGACTTGTAGTATGGCAGTTCATCTTTCCTATTGTTTTTTACTTTGTAAAGGGAAAGTCGGTTTTTACAATTAAATTTTCCCACGATTCTATTTACTAATTATTTACGCGGGAATTTGGAAGGCGAAATGCTTCAGCTACTGAACAACGGAATTGGCAAAATAAATATCTTCATTGTACTGACTATTTCCAGTAGTTTCAACGAGTCCACCGTAATCTTCCTTCGACTTTCTAAAACGTTTACTTATTCTAGGCACATGTATTCTATCTCAAGAATTATGAAGACTGGAATAAAAATACTGAAGTAACAGAGAAAATACTACCCTAAATTTGTCATTCGAAAACAAAAAAAGTTCAAGCAATGAGAATAAAAAGTGAAGAATTTCAACTAAGGATTAATCAAGTATGGAAGTATAGTGCAATTAGAAATATAAAATTCTTGATTGGAAGATAATTATGTATTTATGCGCGTTATGCAAACTTTTGCCAATGCGTAACAGGACACGGTATTAGTTAGATATTTTTTATTAAAAAATGATTGGTTTAACGAAAAAGTTTTATACAACAAAAAGTGCTTAGAATTATTCGAAGAATACGTGTGAATTTTCTAAAGATGTTTTGGACCATTTTGAATTTTTATTCAAGCCATTTTCCGGTAAAATTAGAACATTTTTGAAAACGTCCTGGAAAAATTTACACGTATTTCTTGAATGATTCTAAACAATTTTTGTTCAATGACATTTTTTCATAAAGTGATTCCTTTTTGAGTAAAAATCAGTCATTAGTTTATTATTTTTTCTAATTTTCGGACGCCATTTTGGATTTGCTAAGTTGATTTTTTATGTTCTTAGAGGTATAATTTTGAAGGAAAAATAGTTTATACATGATTTCTGGAGTTTTTTTAAACCTCTAGCTCAACGGATTCTCTGTGAAAATTTTTAGATTTAAAAAGAAAATCTAAAAAATTTCACTTTTTTTCCCTAAAATTACAAATAAGGTTCGAAATAGTTATAATTTCTGATTGATTTTATTCTTGTATACAGCGCTAAAAGTGGACATGAGCAAACGTGGACATTTGACGTTAATGGGTTAAGCGGCATTTTTTCAATATAACTGCTGCACAACTGCTACACAAGGTTTGATGCATGCGCTGGAGCATTGTCGTGATTAAGAAATCAATCACCTGTTTCTTAAAGTTGCGGTCGTTTTCATCTGATTGCATCACACAATCTTTTCAAAACTTCAACGTAGTACTCTTTGTTAATTGTCTGGCCTGTAGAAGTATATTCGTGGTGCATGAATAATAATAATAATAATTTAAGAAAATAATTATAATAATATAATGTAATTATAATTATAATATGATAATAAAATTAATATAATAATTATAATTATTATACTATCAATTTAAAAATGTAACGGGTGATTTCGGTCGGGGAGTCGACAAAAGTCTCACCCGTTAAAGAAAGGATGTTCCCAGCGTTGCGAGGCTGACCGCCGCCTCGATCCGCTCGTTGGAACAGCCTTGATCCTCCGAGCTTTCGCCCCAGACCCCGTGGAAACCCACACGTGGGAGGCACGTACGGCGATCCGGGTTGCCCAGTGACTCAAGGTCGGGCAGGTTCTGTCGTGGGCGTTAGGAGAGGAAAACCAAAAGGGATTCGGAAGAAGAACTCTTAGCCAGTTATCGGGAGAATTGAAGTTTTTATTCACGTTCGTCGTTTCAATCTTATAACGGTGACGCTGTGGCCGAGTAATTTTGTCGGGTATCTCGCGCTCGCGTCGAGAGAGAGAAAGAAACGCACTATCTAACTTCACCTCCCGGTCGCACGCATTCGCATTTAAAGTCGGGGACTTACGCTGCGGGGACGAGTCACTGCTGGTCAGGTAGCCTCGGCGGTGTGCACAGGTCGCGTTGACCTCTGACCCTTCCTGGTGACAGACCTCTCAGTCGGGGTTTCTACTGCCCGAGTCTGCAGTTGCCCGCGATCCTTGACTGTTGCCTCAGATCGCTCTGGGCAACTGACAATAATGGGCAGCGAATGACCCTTCACTGAGCGGCGATTATCTAGCGATCTCTGGGCCGCTGGGTATTCGTGTGTTATCGGCCGAGAAGCCCCTCGAATTTCTGACTCAATCACTTGTCACTTACGTTTATCTTGCCCGCAGGTCCGGACTTGACTAGCTCTACGCATTCCTCACTCCCTTGTCGCGCGCACGCCGGCCGGCGCGGCGGCCTGATCGCTCTCTTTCCCCTTCCCATTATTCCTTGTGTCCCGCGATACGCGTGCCTGACTCGCGCTGGTCGGCGTCCTAATCCCTCTCCTCTCTCGCGCTTTTTCGCTTGTTCGTCTCGCGGGCGCTTCTCCTTCTCGGGTTTGTTCTTGCGGGCCGGCTTTTACGTAGCTCCACGCGATAGAGGCGCTTAGGTTTCACCTTTAACGAGTGACACTCGTTACAAAAAATAGAAATACATTATCATTTTGTAAACGAATATTATGAACAAAAAATTATAAATATTGTTAAAGTTGATTCAGGCAATAATATCGCCAATATTTTGACAACAGCTTTAAAACGAAATAAATTTGAAATATTTAGAACTGCATTGGTCTTGTATAAGTTATATCACCATTAGGAGGGAACTCTCTATTGCCGGTTTTTAACCCAAATTAATTTTTGGCCAAAAAATTCGAAAATATTCCAACAGTATTTACAAAAAATAAGAAGTCAATTTTACCCTAAATGGACCACCATCTTCTTTATTCACTCCAACAACCACTTCAAAAAATAAAAACTTCATTACTTGTTACAACGTTTTTGGAGAGATTTGATAAATTTAAATTTATAAAACTTGTATTCGCTTAATACAGTATTGTCTGAACACTACTATTACTTTTATTTATCATTTTTAATCTTTTAAACCCTTTTCCACATTAACCCATTAACGACCAAACTGCTCAATTTTTTTGTCGATTTTCAACGCGTTTTTTTCGGTAATCATAGGACTAAGAAAATTTTGCAAACACGTATTTGGATGGGAAATTTAACGCTCTTTCAGAATCTTTTTTCAAAATTGCGACTGATTGCGTTATAAAAAAGTTATAGCCAATTAAACAATAAAAACCTAAAAAATTTTACGAAAAATCAAGTTTGCGATTATTTTTTAGCAATGTTACCGCTAAAAAATCATCAAACAAATATGATCAGAGGTGATCACGACTATTAAAGTATCTCCAGGAATTTTGTTGGAATTTTTGAACCACTTCTTCCAACAAAATAGTGGCAAAATAAAAAAAATCCATAAAAAACATTTCTCATTTTTTATCTCGGAAACCATTAAGTTTAGATAAAAAGTTCATTGAACAAAAAAGTCTTAGAATTAAACGAGAAATACGCCTGAATTTTTTTAGAATTTTCCGAGGCGATTTTTGAATTTTCGGAGAATACGGAAAATCCTCTCCGAAAATTCAGAAAAAATTCATGCGTGTTCCTTGATAAATTCTAAGACTTTTTGTTCCATAAACTTTCTCTCCAAACTCAATAGTTTTCGAGATAATAAACGTTCTACTCTTAGCATGACCCAAAGATTACGACGAGGACGTAGTAGAATTTTGTCTCCTTTGGGGTGCTTGATTTGAGTGAGTCCCCTTGCCTCTCACTGCAATACGAATTTTTCAGTGTTTTTTTTTTGAAACATTCAACACAAATCGATAAATCACATTTTTCACAGATAATTCTCGTTCTTACAGGACAATAAGAACAAAGTTTGAGTTTTGTTTGTTTGGACATATTGTGTTTCTCTTTTTTGCATTGTCTCTGCGTTATGTAATTTTTAGCTATTGAAAGTGCAAAATCTTTTGTTCCAACCTTTTTTTTCTCATCATTGACAGCATTGAATAGTACAGTAGCATTTACAATCGAAGCTTGAATTAGTCTTAAAAAAACTACCCACGTCCACTTTTTTAAACGAATACTCGAAAGTAAATTGTTACAATGTCCGTCGTGGACATCATTGCCACCCATAAAACTGTTATAGACGCTAATAGCCCTCGGAAAAGGTATTTCAACTTTTTTTCCTTCTTGCTTACCGTATCTCTTTGAAAAGGATAATGGAGTTACCCATGCAGCAGTAGAAATAATCGAAACTGGTTTTGAATTTATCACAGTGATGTAATTTATACCACTGTTCTTATCGTGCCTCACGGCATACTCACCTCTTCGAGCTTTTTTATTTAGAACATTTTTATCTTTGACTCTATCTTCTCTAATAGCACCTGTACATTTTAGCCCAAGTTTCTTCAAATGCACAGCGAGATCTAAGCTTGTGAAATAATTATCAAAATAAAGATGGAACATAGATATTTTGCCCGGAGGTATAACACGAAAAAACTTTTCTAGTAAATTCATGACAACGCGAGAACCTAATGCACACTTACTAAATTTACTTCCCGTTGTAGAATTTTTTCCGCAGTATAAGTCAAGACCTAATACAAAACCATCGGAAGTACAAAGACCCCAGAACTTGAGACCAAATCGTATGGGTTTTTCTCGAATGAATTGTTTTAGAACTGTCCTCGCATAAGACTTAGCCATCATTTCATCGATGAAAAGAGCAGTTCTCCACACATCGAACTTAATAATATTAATTTCAAATAGGTTTAATAATGAACGGACACGCCAAGCATAGTCAGTTGGATTTTTATCTTTCGTTTGTGAATATTTTAATTTTGATTTGATCTCTTCAAACTTATTACGTGACATAGCAGAAGAAACAACGTTACAAGATAAAAAGAGATCACGTGAGCAGTAATCCCTCTGAGATTTCCTTTTGTTGAATGAAGTCAAAATGATTATTCCCACGAATGAATTTAAGTCTTTAAACTTTAAATCAAAATTATTTTTTTTGCAAGCATCTATAATATATTGCTTCATTTCAGTTGAGAAAAATGTTTCAAATAGTTTTACTGGCTTCATTCCTTGTATTTTATTTTTTACCGAGTCTTTCAATAAAATTTTATCTTTCAAATTATCATTATACTTTTTTTCTCCTTCCATCCACTGGAGTTCATGCGTTCTTTCTAATTTAGTTTGAGTTTCAGTATATGTTTTACAAGCTTCTGTGTACGTTATATTAGAAATTTCATCATCCGAATCAGTATCGAAATCTGATCCATCAGAACCAGAATTGTCAGGATTTGGAAGGGTAACTATATCATCGTAAGTGTTCTTTGAAGTATCAAGTTCGTACATTTCATGGGAACGAGTGGAACGTCTTTTACGTTTTTGCGACATGTTATATAAAATAATAAAAATACCTAATGAAAATAATTACTACAGTTTTCAATGCTTCTTGTCAAACCTAGACTTTAGAAAGCGAAAATAATCTTTTCGATTCGATTTACTGTATGGTCTCAAAATAACAAGACACTAGTAAGTAATAAAAATGAGCTCACATACAATTTTATGAATTGCTTTTTTGATATGTGTATATTAGTATACGCTATACAAACTGCACTTGTATACACATAAAAAGGCAAAACATTATTATATTATTGTTGAATGGCTGTTCTTTATTCTGTATCAAAAATATTAACGCTGCTAGGATTATAACCTAACTCACTTTTTATCTCGAAGACTATTGAGTTTAGAGGAAAACTTTATAGAACAGAAAGTCTTAGAATTCATCAAGGAACATGCCTGAATTTTTTCAGAATTTTTGGAGATGATTTTCGAACAATGGATTTTTCGTATTCTCCGAAAATTCAAAAATCGCCTCGGAAAATTCTGAAAAAATTCAGGCGTATTTCTCGTTTAATTCTAAGACTTTTTTGTTCAATGAATTTTTTATCTAAACTTAATGGTTTCCGAGATAAAAAATGAGAAATATTTTTTATGGATTTTTTTTTATTTTGCCACCATTTTGTTGGAAGAAGTGGTACAAAAATTCCACCAAAATTCCTGGAGATACTTTTATAGTTCGTGATCAACTCTGATCGTATTTGTTTGATGATTTTTTAGCGGTAATATTGCTAAAAAAAATCGCAAACTTGATTTTTCGCAAAATTTTTCAGGTTTTTATTGTTTAATTGGCTATAACTTTTTTATAACGCAATCAATCGCATTTTTGAAAAAAGATTTTGAAAGAGCGTTAAATTTCCCATCCAAATACGTGTTTGCAAAAATTTCTTAGGCCTATGATTACCGAAAAAAACGCGTTGAAAATCGACAAAAAAATTGAACAGTTTGGTCGTTAATGGGTTAACGGCGTCGGAGGGAGTGATTTTATCAGTTATTTATGTGCACGGTATGTAAAATACAAAATATGTAAACCTGATCATCAGACTTGATTAAGATATGATGTGTAACGTTTCTTTCCGTTATCTTATGAAACCAGTAAAATACTATGAAACGAAGAGCATAGTCAGAAACTAAAGGGGCATTAATTGGGTGTTTATTGACTTTATTAGTTACAATAAGTAGACTCGCTCATCCTTCCATCTTTTTCAATCGATCGTGTAATCGCGCATTCGCTTATTTCTCGCTAATATCATTATGTTCTTTATCGATTATTCATTGTATTATATGTAGAGACAGAGAACGATGATCGAACGAATAACATTTACAAGTGAGAAACAAATTACCATGCTATGCTTTTCTGCATAATTATCTCAGTCATTTTCTTGAAATCAATCGTAGGCGACTCTTCAGAGGTCTCCATTCTCGTTTCGCTCTTCCTTAATCAGGACAAGAGATAGGCCTGCACTCAGGTAGCTCGAATAGTTAAGGTGAAGGTGTTGGTTGGTTAGAGCGGTAGGTAGTTTATGCTGAAGTGCGATGCAAAAGCCTTGATCGAAGCAGAGGAAAGGCAACACTCGGAGGCCTTAGTTGCGATGTTAAGAAGAGTCACACACGTAACACCGGTCGGCCTTTATCGGATGGTGATCCCCAGCTGAGTGTGACCTTACAATCGCTGAGTTCATCCTCCTCGATCACTCGCGTGGGGGGAGAGATCGCGTGTTCGATATTGATTTCGGGCAGTAGAGCGACATGCATACGGCTCGGAATAAGCGCGATTGGCTGCGAATATGAAACAGTATCGTAATCTAGAGAGGTGGTGGTATTGAACTTTTCAAAAATGCAAATTAAAGCTGAATAAACAAGTTATCCGATCCATATAGTGGCTGAGTTAGCAAAATTTTTTCCAAGTTCGTAGACTAAAAAAAAACTAAAAAATTTCATAAAAAAATTTTTTTTGGTATTTATGAGGATTGACCAGAACATGTTGCTAGAAAAATTTTTTGATTATGAGATCTCAAAACTAGAAACTTCAAACTTTAAAACGCTTTGCTTAAAATTCCAGTACGACCATTTTCAAGGGAAATACAGCCAGTTAAAAAGCGTCAACAAATTTGGAATTTTTTTTTGATCCTTTAATTTTTTCCACTAGTGTATTATAATTGTATCGAATTATTTAGGAATTCGTTACAACCAAGGGTATTATTTTCTTAATTCGTTAAGAATGAAGAAATAAATACCATTTTCAAAAACATATACGTAAGTTTACTTTTAGAGCAATACTATTTTAAAAATAATCAAAATATTTTTTATAGGGTAATGATTCGTGTCATCTGATCGACTATATATAAACATATTTTTTATATAATATTATAATTTTCGATAACAAAATGACGTAAGTTGTCATTTCAATATTTACTTCACGCGATGGTTGGTAATATGATGTATTAGATTGTGTAAAAAAATAAAGTGTATATAAAACAACTAAGCGAATTTTAATAGAATAATAAATTTCAGGCCTCATAATGTATTAGAACGCGAGTATCAGATAACAGCGCAGAAGCGACATGATAAGAATCTGAAGCTAGATTATTACAAACAAAATGCACGATATTTCGAACGTGAGGCTGCACTTGCTAAGCAATTCAATTCGTGGACAAAAGCAGAGCCGGATAATTACAGCAAAAACTTGAAAAGAAGTAAGCATAAGGAACAATTGCATGCGCGGAGGGAAAAGCTTAAAATGTTACTTGCAGAGGAGGAACATCTCTATAAATACAAGCTTAGTTTACAAAACTGTCAAAAACAACAATCCAGCGGAATACTTTCTCTCGAACAGCTCAAACGTAATCTTTTAGAAAGAAGGGCCGAAGAAAGCCTTTATTATCCTAACTCCTATCGGAATCTGCAAGTTCCCGGTTGCACTTTAACTGATAGTTCCTATAAGTTGACCAAGGAATATCATGTTGGTCACAAGCCAATCAGCGTGAACAGGTATTTTTTACATATATATTTTATCGTATATCACTTAAAATATTATTTCGAAATTTATTAAAAAAGAGAGTAAATAAGGTTTACTTGAGACTCGCGGTAAATCATTGGATAAAGCGTAGAACTCCTATATAGATAACCTGGATTCGATTCTCAGAGGTTACTAATTATCTTTTACAAAAAAGTGTATGCGCCAACGTTGATACCGCAACTATGGTGACTTGGAATTTTTAGCTGTAGGTCCAGTAATCGGGAGATTTTATGTCCACTAGTTAACTCTTAGAGGAATTTCGTCAATATACCATAAAACAGATAAAATACTTTGAAACGTGATAGCCCGATGATTCTCAACATTTCGCACGGACAGTATGAAAAGCTAAAAGAATATTAATAGAGGATGAAGGATTGCTCTCTACGCTATGCTGGTGAGTGAGGTATATTAAGATGATCGACTGCTGTTAAATAGTGAAAATTATAAGTTTTCTTTACAAAGATGTACAAATAATCTAATAAAGTATTCAGTAAACGCTTTTATTTTTTCTGTTTTAAAGACATTAAAAAATTCTTTTAACAGTAACACCTTATTTTTAAAAAAATTTGATTTATCACGCTTTATTGAATGTTTAAATGAATGAAAATCATATTAAATAGTTCGTTTTCTACCTTTAGATCAGTAATTCAGAATAAGTGAAGATTTTTTTTCAAATTTATCCAAAAAGAATTTAGAAAAAAAATTTGTAAAAGCTATAATAAAAATTTTGAAGTTGAATATTTTGAAAAATTCTTCACTTCATCATTTGTTTCGTTTGAAATAACGATTGAAACGAAGAAAATGAGCTCATTAAAATGATATTTTATTCTTAAATACTCAAAAAAGCGTGAAAAATAACTTTATTTCTACAATAAGGTGTTGTAGTAAAGAGAATTTTCTAGAGCACTTAATTGAGATTTTGAGATTAAAAAATAAGAAAATGAAAGTATTCACCAAGTACTTCAAGATGAAAAATATTTATGGTGATAACTTTATTAGAATAATTTTTATACTGCAGTAAAAAAACTTATAATTACCACTGTTTCACACCAGCTACCTTCAACGTCCGAGAAAGGTATATGAAAAAAATCTAACAACTTGTGACGGAGAATTAGCAACCGTTCCCGTCTGAGTTACTCGCGGCCGTCCGCACAAATTATTTATTCGGGGATTCGGAAAGCAAAAGACGCTCCCACGACTGAATAAAGCGTCGAACATAAACACATTAAACGTACAGATTCAATATCGGGATGAGGAGTAATACTGCGGCGAATAAACACAACAGCGGATTAACACATTAATCCTTTAATCGTCAACAATGGGTTACAAGACGGCGATCTCACGCTTATACACTACGAGCGGCACAATAACAAATGCGAACACGAAGGTGAAACGGTGGCTGGTCAGCCTGCCGAATCCCTTGTTAAAACTAAATGTTACAACAAATGCCCAACAAACACTTTCCGCCGTTAAACTATCAACGGTGTAGCCAGCAGGTCTGCCGTGCTACCACCCATAAGCTGGCGCCCAAACGTGCAAGAGAGAGAGAAACGAGAGAAAAACACGGCACCGACCTCGACCTTCAGCCTCTCTGACGGCTAGAGCGCTCTGCAGTGTGACGTCACTGGTGTTTTCCTCGCTGACCGTCTCGCTGATGTTTGTTGTCGTCGCTGTTTTCCTCTTTCTCGTCCTCTCGTTCGCTCCACAATGCTACTGCCTCAATCCGTAACTCGCTCGTTGATTGTTGTTGTCTCCGCCGCCTCTCTGTTACTTGGTACTGCAGCACGTCCAAAACTGCTCGCGCGCGCACCGGCGCATCTCGCCGGTTACCCACACGCACCGGTACCGGGTATCCTTCGAGACACGGCTGGGCGCGACCTAGCTTCACACTCTAATACTCGTCCGCACACTGGGCGTGTCTCCGAAAACGAACAAACGTCGACGAGGTCGCGGGATCAACTTCGGAAAACCGTGACCTTCGGTTTGATCCGCGCGCGCGACTTCCTCTGCTCTTAGCCTAGCAGAGACTCTCGAATTTTCCGCGATTCAAGCGTTCTCTCTCTCTCTCTCTATCTTTCTCTCTCCTTTCTTCTGCGCCATCTCCATCGCTTCACTCGTCAGCTCAACCCGTGTTTAGCATCTCGTAAATAAAAACTAAGCATAAGTGTGCGTACCACACGCACACACTCTCAGCTTGGCGCGGCACACGGACATTTGCGAGAGCCAAACGAACGAAATCGGCCTAGCCGAGATTCTCCGTTACAAACTTTATTATGTTTATTTTTTCTCAATAAATAAGATCTCATTCATACCAAATATCACATCGGTTTTTAAATGATAATCATGTTATTTTTCGGTTGTGTAATTTTGTGAAAAATCACCTGAAATTGAAAGTTTAATATCTTTAAAGCTTATAACGAGAATAGCGTCAACGTTGCTCACTTTAGCTGTCGCGGATAGAAAGGATTACTTCTTGAACAAAAAATAATGACGCCATTCGCTAAACGATGAAATGGGTTTCGACGTGGGTCGGTCGATGTCCGACTCGGCAGCACAGTTATGCCTTTGGCAGAGCGGTCGAGCTCCTGGGCCCGCGAAGAGCGTTGTGTGGTTATGTTTCGCAGCTGAAAGACGCGAAAGAAAGAAAGCGGACGATCGCAACCCACTAGAGGGAAAGGACGCGAGCTGGGAAATGTAAATAACCAATAGCATTAGAGTCGAATTCAGAAATATAATGAACAAGAATGTACAACAGAAAAATACATAAGGCGCAAGCGTATGTATGTGCGAGGGAGAGAGAGGGAGAGAGAGAGAGAAGCAGCAAGCCAAGAGAGAGAGAGAAGATAATGGCGGTACTTTCAAATATGCTGGCGGCTCCTTTCGGTTCGCTTAAGCACTGTTCAAATCATTGGCAAGAGATGCTTTGGAGGGCACAATGAACGAGTGCTGAGTTGACGGCTCCCCGTCACCCTCTTAGTTACCGAAGACACAGTCCACGCGAACAAACTCAGACACGAGAGTTAGTGTGCGAGAAAAGACAAAGCGACGATCACGAAAAGACTTTTTTGCACATAACGAATTCTATCGAATGGTCTCCGGATCATGTTAACCCATTTCTTCCCAATCGACCATGAGACTACCGATTGGTTTATCGTCTTGTAAAATGGGTAGAATCGCTTGAAATCGACATGCAAAATACCATTTCCGATGCAAAAAGACTTGCTCTTTCCGAATCTGCAAACAGATTTTCAAAATTTTACGATCCAAAAACAATATGGCGGCTCAAACTTAGTGAAAATTTTATTTTTTATTTTAACTGATTTCCTTTTTTTTTGAGTAAAGTATGTAACGTATACCTAATAAACAATTTTATTTCACTATCAGTATGGTTGTAAAACTTCTGTTATCGATTATTGATATTTTTGAAAATCCAAAATTTAAAATGGCGGACGAAAAATTGAAAAATTCTGAAAAATGATGGAAAATGAGAAAATATATATTTCTTGTGTTTTTGAGGGTGCTGATTAGATATCTGGTGTTGATTTTTGAAAATTCTTGCATCGAAAATCAATATCGAGCATTCGAAATGGCTGATAAACTTAATCTATTTTATAAATATATTTTTTCTAGCGAAAATCCACAGGTTTAGCATTCATTAATTTTCTAAATAATAAAAGTTACAATAAAATTATTTCAAATCATATTTCACTTATAAAACGGCCGCTAGGTGTCGAACAGTCATTTTTTTGTACTTGCAGTAAAATCTGCAATCCTAAATACATATAGGTACCCGATATTTTCCGCAAATTTGTATACTTAAAAAAAATAAACTACAAAATTTATATTACTATAGTATTACAATAATAATAATTTATATAAAAACTTCGACTACTATTGCGATTGATTTATTATAATATTTTTGAACCTCATAATATTAAAATTTTGAATAACTTTACAAAATAACATCTGGTGTAAAGTATGCCAAAGAAAAACGCAATGCAATTCGACAGTAGCATTTGGATCGGAAGGTAATGAAAATAAAGCTCAGGGTCAATTGAGAGTTTACTTTAATAATTAAATAAAAGAAGTAATGTCGTTTTGTAGTCAACGAAGAGTAAAAGAGAACTGACGTAGTTTCGGCTTTTTTCATAAACTAAAACAACAAAAAAAAACAAAAGAGGAACAGTGCGCGGACAGAGGCGAAGCGCGTTCAGCAGGAAAAAAGCGTAGAGAGCGCCCTCCTTTCCTTAGCCAAATTTAATGAAGTGTTCTCCATCGTCATTTCCGCCAAACATCCCGCCCGCCTCATTCCGTGAATGACTCTAAACAGAATCGCTTCCTTTGCTGAGCTGGCCTTCTGTATTCGGAATGGGCAGTCTGGCGATCTTGACGACGGGTCGAACGTACTCTCCTGAAGCTGTGGTGATGGTGGCGGTACGAACCGTACCGTCTGGCCCCGGGTGTACAGCAGTGATCCTACCAAGTGGCCAGCGGCCATCTGGACGAAGTAATGAGGGATCTGCGATAACGACAAAATCCCCGACCTGTAGATTAGGCTGAGGCTTCCTCCACTTGGGCCGCTGGATGAGGGTATTTAAATACTCTCGGCTCCAGCGGGACCAGAAATGTCCTCTCATGGCTTGAATGAGCGCCCAGTGACTGACTTGATCCAATTTTGCGTTGACAGAGATAGGCTCGGGATAAGACGTGGCAGAAGTCCCGATTAAAAAATCACTGGGTGTGAGTACGTCAAGGTCACCTAGATCGCCTGATGGTGGAACAAGAGGACGGCTGTTGAGAGTGGCTTCAACTGCTACGAGGAGCGTGGCGAACTCTTCGTAGGTGAGACGTCGAGGTGAAGCAACTCGCTGGAGGTGCCGCTTCATTGACTTCACCCCCGCCTCCCAAAGCCCACCGAAATAGGGGGCTGAAGGGGGAATGAAACGCCAGTTGATACCTTCCTTTGCCAGTGTTCCTTCGACAACTCCCCAATCAATCTCGGCTTCTCTGAGGAGTCTACGGAGCTCAAGGGCGGCCCCGCGGAAATTGGTGCCATTGTCGCTCCAGATTTCAGCCGGCCGACCTCTCCGACCTATAAATCTCTGCAGGGCACCAAGAAAACTGGCTGTGGTGAGGTCTCCGACGAGCTCAAGGTGGATGGCCTTAGTGCAGACGCAGACGAAGAGCGCGACGTAGCCTTTTACTGTGGACGCGCCTCGTCCCTTGTTGCGACAAAGATGAAAGGGCCCGGCGTAGTCGACTCCACAAGTTGAGAATGGCCTGGCTGGCGACACTCGGGCCAGCGGGAGAGAAGCCATGCGAGGGGGCGAGATCCTCGCCGCAAGGCGAGCGCAAACAGTGCAGTGGCGGAGGTATCGCTTGATTCTCACCTTCGCCCCGGTAATCCATGCCTTTTGCAGGGCTCGAGCGTAGGTGGCCCTGAAACCGCCGTGAAGACTGCGTTCGTGTGCCCACCGGATGACTAACTGGGCGAGGTGCGCTGGTCCTGGAAGAAGGATTGGGTGCCGCTCGTCATACGGCAATGAGGAGCGGTCAAGTCGGCCGCCTACTCGAATTACTCCGTCGTTGTCAAGGAATGGCTCGAGAGTTTTCGTCTGACTGTGCAACTGCATATCTTATCCGGGAATACTACCAAACCAGCGGTCAATGGTGAATTCTGCAGCCTCTCGGATGCTGTTGCGAAATGTCAGCCATCTATTTAGCCAGCTGGCCGGGAGTTTCTCGTCTCAATCGAATTTCGCTCTCCAAAGATCTTGTATTATGATCTTGGCCACGAGAGTCAGCGGGGTCAACCAACCTGCTGGGTCAAAAAAGGCAGCGAGCTCTGCCAGAGCAGTTCTCTTGGTAAGACTTGGAGGCGGACCAACGACTCCAGGGCGAAACTTGAAACGATCCGTCACTGGATTCCAAATAATGCCTAATTCGCACACTGGTCCATCGGTAGAGATGAACCCAGTCTGCCCGTAAACGGTCCTCAGCGGGTATGTCTTCAAGCAGTCCAGGCTCGTTGGCCACCCACTTGCATAGATGAAAGCCGCCCGCCCTAAGCAGGCCGATAAGCTGTTCTCTAAGGCTCCTTGCTGTCTCGAGGTCATGGCTACCACTCAAAAAATCATCCATGTAAAGGTCTCTCTTAAGTAATTCACGGGCCAGTGGAAACCGATGTCCTTCGTCCTCGCCGAGTTGCTGCAGGGTGCGAAGTGCGAGATAGGGGGCGCAAGCCGTGCCGTAGGTGACAGTCCTGAGAACGAAATGTTTAGCTGGCAAATCGGATGATGGGCTCTAGACGATACACTGAAGATGACAGTCTCTCTCATCCATTAAGATCTGTCGAAACATTTTTTGAACATCTGCACAAAAAACATATCGGTGTCTTCGCCAGCGTGTGATGATCGTCGCTATATGTCCTTGTAACTTTGGGCCCGAATGGAGTGAGTCATTGAGACTGAGACCTGTAGAGGTGTCGCGAGAGGCATTAAAAACTACTCTTAGTTTGTTTTCTCCGTCGCTGCGCTGCCAGATGCCGTGGTGTGGGATGTAGAATACTGTCCCTGAGTCCTCTCGAATTTCCTCGGCGGTCAGTGCTCTCATATGACCTAACTGCTCATACTCCTCCATGAACTGGCAGTAACTGTCGCGTAAAACGGGGTCAGAGCGCATTCGTCGCTGCATAGAAACGAGAGCTGAGCGCGCGTGGGGTAGACTGCTTCCTAGGAGGGCCTTCTTCTCCGACTTCAGAGGGAGTCTCACAATGTATCGTCCGTCAGATGTTCGTCGGACTCCTTGAGTGAAAAGTGCCTCACATTCACGGTCGGCAGCTGAGATTCGTCGGACCGACGGAACTTCCTCGAGAGCCCAAAAACGTTGCACTAGTGCTAGAAGCTTCTCGTGACTTCCTTCATCGCACACATGTACTGCGGTGGCGAGAGCTCGAGTGGTGTGACTCGTTGATGACTCTAAAATCGCAGTGGATCCTGTCAAGATCCAGCCGAATGTCGTATTCTGGGCCAACAAGGAACCAATTCTCCGAGTGCCCGCTAGAATGACACGATGGTCCGCTCCGATAACGATGTCGATCCTCCCGGGCTGATCAAAGGTAGGATCAGCTAGTAATAGTCGGCGACGGAGGTTGGACACCTCAGAGCCGGGAATCCCTGACGGCGTAACAATGCCGATTGTCCGAAGGACAACGGCCTCCGCCCGGATGGGTGAACGTCGGCCGACGTCTGCGATATAAATTACTGCTTGAAATTTGGCTGAGTCCATGGCAGGCCCAGTCACTCCGGTCACTCCCACGTTGGTACGATGTAGTTGGCAGCCCAGTCTGCGTGCGAAGTCGAGGCTTATGATGGTCGTTTCCGAGCATGGGTCAAGCAGTGCCCTTGCCGTATCCTTACGGTCTCCGCCACTGCTTAAAGAGACGATGGCCGTGGGGAGTACGACTAGTCATGCTGTCCCGTCCTCTCCAGTTGATTTTGCGCTGGTCGCAGCAGCCTGGAGTGTTGCTGGTCGAACATCACGAGGTGAGGTTGGTTGTGACTCCTCGTTTGTCTGGCGTTGTACTCTTCCAGCGCCCTCGTGGATTAAAGTGTGGTGGTCACCGGCGCAACTCCGACAAGTATTGTTGGAAGGGCAGTTTCTGGCAGTGTGACTACTACCAAGGCAGTTGTAGCAGAGGCCTCGTGCGGCCACAAGCTTCCGTCGCTCTTCTGGCTCGAGTCCCCGGAAGGTTATACAGTGGCCGACATAATGTGCCTCCTTGCAAGCTGGGTACCCTCCTCTAGTGCGGACCGTACCCGTGGCATGGGTTCGTATAGTCCTTGGAACTATGGGTTGAGCCGTTTTCCTTCGGCCGCTCATGTAGTCGATTGAGGGGGCGGTGGCCACCTGACCGAGAGCGCGCAGAGTGCAGTATCGTCGCTGCAGGAACTCCGTGAATTGGCGAAACGAAGCCTCTCCGGTCATCGATGAGGTGTCGAACGGCATGCTGGGCTCAGGCTCTTCCTCCCAAGCTCTCTTCGTGACCGGGTCAAGGGCGCGCACACCCATGAAGACAAACCAGACATCCCACGTTTGGACAGGTTGATTCAGTCGTTCGAGTTGAGTGCGGCATCTATTCAATTCGTCCATGAGGGTCTGTAGTCCTTCGGGTGTTTCTTCTATGAGGGGCCTCAGATTCACAAGCGCGGCTAAGTGGTCCCTCACTCGTAACTTCGGCTGGTCGTAGCGTCGGCCCTGTAAGAAAACGGTTTCCCAGGCTATCAAAATATTTTTTGTATTGTTTCTTTTTTATTGTATGTTTTGGAGGGCAGTATAATGCCGAGAGAATACGTTGCTGTCTGTAATCGCAACATTTGTTGCTTGTAGGTAGTCATACTTGTGTGGTTCTATTTCGTGGTGTTTGATAGTATTTTTTATTACTATTGCCGTTCCTCCATGAGCCTTACCGTCGGGATGGTTTGTATTGTATAATGTGTATTGCGGTATTTTCAAAAAATTTTTATTTGTGAAGTGTGTTTCTGATATTAACATGATATCTATATTATTTTCTATCAGAAAAGGTTTTATTTCTATGTTTCTTTGCGCTAAACCGTTAGCATTCCAAATAGCTATTTTTGTTTTCGTGTTCATTGTGTCTTATTTATGAGCGTGGTAAGTAGATTTAGCATCGTGTCCATCTTGTTTATCAATTTAAAAAAAATTCTTATGTTTTCACTCCTGATTTGATGTAAATTTAAACAACTGATGTATCAATTGTTTATCAATTGATACATCAGTTGTGTCATCATGTTTACAAGTTGATTCTCATTGTTATTGTTTGCTATTGATTGAGATGTCTGAGTTTGTTTTGATTCTTCTTGTGCTGTATTTAAATTTCCAGCTGCGGCCTGCGCATATGAGACGTTTGACCTGACAATATTTTCTGTGCTTGCTATTTGTTTTGGTCTTAGAGCTGGAAATAATTTTTGTTGAAGTAATTTTCTTATACTGCAGCCTTTATAACTAGCTACATGGTTTCCTCCACAGTTTGCACATTTAACTTCTTTTACTTTTTGCTGAATGGGACACTCCGTTGAGAGATGATTGTTTGCGCATTTAACGCAAGCTGGTGTTTTATAGCAATAGTTTTTTGTGTGGCCATATTCTTGACATCTCATACATTGTGGAATATCTCTTTTTTTAAATGGTTCTTCAAAGTAGATTATCTGGTTCATTAGTTTAATAATTTTATATATTTCTTTGTTGTTTTCATTCATTTGTATTTCTACGAAAAATATTGGTAAAGGTTGTTTTGTTATTTTGTGTTTAATATTAAAAATTCTTATTACTTTGTGATTGTAGGTTTCAATCTCCTGTTTTAAGTCTATTATATTAACCGAAGCATGCATGTTTTTGAGTACTGCTTTAAACAGTTTGTTTTCTTTTTTTTGATAAGTGTAGAAATTAGTTTGTTTTTTTTCTAGCTCGGCTATTGTGTTAGTTAATAGCTCAGAATTGTTGATCTGAATTTTAATTTCGTTATTATTCAGAACTTTTAGTGTGTATTGTTAAGAAGGTCATTTAACGGACTAATATTTAAGACTCCACTTACGAATATGGGCGGTGATTTTGGCGGTTTGACGGCTGTCGGTGTTTCTGGCTCATTGTTTTTGTTGCTTTTGTCGTTGATTTCCAGCACTTTAAATCTGTTACTTATTTCAACAGTTTTGTTATTCGGGTTTCCCAGCCAATAATCTTTGATGCTAGTTTGCCTCTTCTTGTTTATTTTGTTTTCCTCCGGACTGTCTCTGGTTCTTTTATTTTTTACTGTATTCCATTTAATTTCTTGTTGGTCCTTTTCACTATTTTCAGCCATGATGGCTGCTTTTAGTTTTGAAAAATTTATAAATTTATTTTGTGTTTCCTTTCTGAATTGAATTTGATTTCGAAGAGCGCCTCGATGTACGTGCGCTCAGTACGAGCTCTCAAACGAAAGTCAACATATAAGTTGTAAATAAATAAACTAACTAATATTTTCGATTCAAAGCATTAAGAACATTCTCAAATGTACTTAGAATTTGCAATTTTTACTTAAATTATTTTATTAATTATAAAGCTCACTTTAGTATTTTAATTATTTATTTATTATTAATAGTTTGATTTTTATTAATTAATAATAATAATTCAATAATTTTGAATAATTAATTATTATTCTAAATATTATTTCAGATAAAAAGAAACATTTTTAAAATTATTCTAGACTTACCTTGAGAATAATCAGAATGAAGTGCATGCGTTTCCAGCTCATTGAAAAATTATATTATATATAAAAAGTATATATTTATAATTATATTTATATATAAAAATTATATATAAAAAAATCAAAAGTAAGTCAGGAGGAAGGCGAGGTTAGGAGAGCAAGAATGAAAACAGACAACAGACAACAGAGGATATAAATTGTTTCATGAGTTAGAATAAATACAGGAACTTACCTGAAACAAAAACAAAAGATTATGTACATTAATTAATTATCAAGTATTCATTTATTAACAATCAAGTATTCACTACATAATGTACTAAATTATCATAATCAAGTATTATCACAAAATTAGAAACTCTAAGAGCTAAATAAACCGCGAATCTAGAAATTTGAAGAGGTTTAATTTTTTACTATCAACCACAAGAAATTTTTCATAAGTGTATTAATCAACTAAACGTCCTTTGAATATAGGAATAATATAATGTTATATTTCAGAAGGCTAATACTCAAGGTCAATAACTAAAGGTCAATAACTAAAAGGTCAATTTAAATGATTAGATATATTACATATAGTACGTTAATAACGTTCAGTCATAACAGACTGACAGCTTAAGGCATTTTCGACAAGTCACACGCTCACATCTATTTATAATTAGTTCAATACAAAAAACCCAAATACAATCTCAAATCTTTGTAACGTCTCGCTAAGAAGGGGAAGTTTACTATGCATACAGAGTGGTCGGTCGTTAATTTTTTTTTCTTGGGAGACTTTCTCCCCGGGTGAAAATGGGTTCTCTATGATGCAAAAACTGTGCAAACAGGAATCAATTTTTTGAGACCGATTTAATACGTGCCTCAAAGCATTACGAATTTCCTGTGTATTTTAAATAAGAAAAACGATCTAGTAAATCGTTTATCCTTCTAAATACCGATGAAACTTTCGGAATTTCATTATTAAAACTATATAGTCTTATGTATTTTGAGCCACTAATTCGATTGGTACTGTTAGTTTTTATCTACATAGCGATAAAAATATTCCACAAGCGAAAAACATCTAAAATTCGAAAAATTAGTGAAAAAAGACAATATTTAGGTTGTAACGATCATAATCAATCAAATATATTTTCAATAACATATATTTTTGTGTATTTTGAGTTGCTGTATTGTTAGTTTTTCGCTGACTAAGCGATAAATTTAATTTATAAAGCTAAATCGTTAAAGAAACTTGAATAATTAATGAAAGAGAGCAAATAATTTGCTTACAACATTGATAATCTTTAAAAAATCAATGATTTTTTCTCATTATTTTACACTATTATATAGTTTAAGTGCTGAAATGAATAGCTTTTTCTCAGTTTTGCGATAAAAAAAGCAATTCGAAGTGAAATAATAAGAATTATATACTTTCAATGATCATTATCATTTCTAAGTATTACATTCCCTCCAATAACTTACAAATTTCTTGATGTAAGAAGGACAGACTATATTACTTTCATTAGGCACTTATATTACTTTAATTTAAACTATTACAGCAAATAGAACCTACTACCTTTTACTGATTTAAAATATTTATAAGCTGTTATAAGAAGAAAAATCTTTTAAATCCTTATTTTGTTAGTGAAAACTTTAAAAGATAACCAAATCTTGTTACATTATGTTTAAAATAAAATAATAGTTATATTAGCATTTTTTAAATAATTTTATTCAAAGTGTTAAATAATATATACCTCGTATGAAATAATCATATGATCTAAGAAAGATGTTACGTCCCAAGCCAGAGCAGACACCAGACGCTGAGATGTCACGAATTAATCGCTTGTGTGAGAAAGCTCATTTGAAGGTTTCTCACGCAAGAACGCTTAAATGCGCAAATTTGTTGCTCTCCGCGATCACGAAAAGGCACACGTGTGTCTACGAGTCAAGGCTGCTTTTTGCAGAATTGACAAACCTGCATAATAGCGTTCGATGTGCACTTTATGAGTACAGAACCGCGAAACCAAAAGATAGGAGAAATTCTTCCCTCTCTCTCAGTCTCTCATCTCTCAGTTCTCACCTAATCACTCTCTTTAATTTTTGAACTTGCTCTTTCTTTCTATCTTTTGCTCTCAGGGTTGATTTTATAGTGTGGAGAGCGGAGTGATTAGCTGGTTGGTCAGTGACGTTGATTGTCGTGCCAATGAGCTTTATCTTTTTTACACTATTTGGCTATAAGGGAGCTAGAAATTTTTCGCGAGGGAGTTTCTCCGCTTTGCAAACGACAAGCAAAAGACAGAGATGAGACGACAGAGAGAGCAGATATGTTCCAAAGTCGCGAGTGAATAGTTTTATTATCTAGCGTTTATAATAAAGAAGCAAGTAAATAAATTTGCTTTTCCGAAATACTTTTTAGAGAAATTAATTTAAAGAAAAACCTAAACTCTCCGCCAATCCCTCTCGACTTGTATGGTGTGTGCGGTTATGAATGGCGTTTCAAGCGCGATTTACACTCAATCGACAAGACTAAGAAGCAGATGGAGGAGAGTTTCCCGTTATTCGAGGATAGAGGAAAAAACAGAATGTAACAAAAGATAACGATATTTTTGTGGACAAGCGGCTCTCAAACCCAACCCATAGTTTATGAATTTGACCAATAGAAGCGTTACTTCGAAAAATGTTAGTTCTAGTTAGACTGAAATCAGTGTTTATTTTCGTTCCTCGACCTTACGCATTACGTTATCTCTCTGCAATTTATGTTTAAAAAAAGGGGTTTAAAATAAGATGCTTGAATTTACGCCCAGGCCATAAGAAAAAATGATTATACCATTTTATTTCGTATGGAAAACCATACCAGTTTCCCAATTTTTAGACCTCAAGACTCATGCGCAAACGCAGAATCTCCATTTTTCGTGTTTTACGTATTTTGATGATATCTCGGTTAATTTTTGAGCTAGAAATTTTTTTTTCAAATTGTAGGGTTTTTCGAGCCCTACAAGATGATTGGAACAAAAAAAATTTGCCGCGAAAATCAAATTTTTAGTGTTCTGAAAATTAAAAAATGCGATATTTTAATAATAGAGACCGACTCATTGCTAGAAAAACAAATGTCGTGTATTTATAGTTCAAAAATAGCTGTGAATTTTTTCAGATTTTAAAAGTGGTGGAACGCACTAAAAAAATTAAACCACATTTTTTCGTATTTTGGACTAAAAACGAGGCTTTAGGTTATTCCTTACGAATCTTTGGATGATATTAACGCTCTTTCCTGTTTAAATTTATAATTTCAAGCAAGAAAATAAGTTTTTGTTGACATCGAATATTTCATCGGTGGTGAACCGCCTAGAAAGTATATCAAAATTCGCAATTTCCGAAACTTGACTTATTAATGAGTGTCTGGGTACTTTTAGACAATCATCTCGATGCTGAAAATTTCTTTTATTGTTCAAAATGAACATTTTTAGAAAGAAAAATTAAGCTACGTTCCCCTCAACTATTTTTATTAGCAAGGAATCACGTAGAATCCTGCATGAAAATTCATTTGTCAAGATTTTTGAACACCTTGAAGCCTACCGCTTTTTTTAGACAACTTCTTTGTTATTAGAAATAATTTTTTGACCTACCTCCCCTACTCTCCTTAAGCAGGAAAAGAAAGAAAAGTCATATAGTCAGATCGTAGTTAGGCATGCTGAGTAAGTATATCGATAAATGGAGAAGAGAAAAGAGAGAGAAAGAGAGAAAGTACGTGGCCACTAGGAGAGAGGAGAAAGCACGACTATGTTGCAACCTTATACTTCCCCTTTAGATATATATGAAATACTTTCGTTTTTCGACGAAACACTATTATAATACAATATTGCATTATGATCTGCATGAATGGTTAGTTTCCCTATCAGAAATGGCTGTTAATTTTCATTCTAGGTGTGCCATCCTGTTCGAAATTTGTTTTCTCCGTCAGTCAATGAAGTTTAGTGACTCACATCAGTCTGTAGCGTGCGAGACTTCGAATCTGGCAGACCAGGTTTGAATCTCACTGTCAACAGCTTTTCACTGATACTGCCGCGGAACACAGGGCTGCACATTAACAACGCCCGTTTCTAGTAAAACTGGGGGGTTTCCGCAATAAATATGGCACGGATGATTCGAAATCCATCTTAAAAACTATAGGCCCAGCTACGAATTTCCCCTCAAGACTCTATAGATATAGAAACAACATGGAAACAACAAAATATTATAAAATTTATAAAAAATAAAGTACGTTTAAAATAAAGCCACATAATTTATGAACGTCCCCATAGATGATAAACAAGTAAAAATGTATTTCTAGAATCTTTACTTTGACTGACGTACTATATATGGGTAATTCTTGGCTATTTCGATTGACTTGTAACCCTTAGGTTACGGATTTTTTTTTAATTTGGCACAATTGTTGTACACATAAAACTGAGATTTTTCCCAAATTTTGGAGACGATACATTAATTATATCAAAAGTTATTAACAATTAAAGAAAAATGATAAAAAATTTTCAAACGGCTATATTTTAAAAACTAATGAAGATATCGAAGTCAGATTTTTTTCAAAATACTTATAATACCTTGAACTTTCGAAATAATTACAACAATAAACAATAAAAAATTTGTTTCGAAAGTTATTAACTTTTTGTTTAAACAATTGCTAATATCTTAAAAAGTATATTTTTTTTTTGAAAAATTCTTGCTCCTACGTATTCCTGAGGATTCTTGCTATCGAAATCAATCATAAAATTCAAGGGCCCGACATATCGGAAAGCGTAGCCCTAATGAAAAGAAGATGCCTCGGTGTCCGGTCGCAACGGCACAGTGAATAACCTCTTGAATGTCTTTTGTAGTCCAGGAAAAATAGGATTTGAGGCGGTTTTTCATTTCGGCAAGACGATTATTTTTTGACAGGTAGTGTGAACGGCGTACATTAAGATAACAACTATCCATTGTCTGAGAAAGTTTCAGAACATTGTTAAAATGTCCATAAACTAATAAATTTTGTGACTTTTTTCGTTCTTTTCTTTATAACTTTGTTCCGTTAACATTTACAACAAAATAGTTGAATACTTTTTTGTTCGTGAATAAATTACCTACAAAACCATAGGTTGCACGTCAAAAAATATCCATCAGGTAAAAAGTTATTAACTATTAACTTTTGTATTTTGAAAATATTATAAACAATTTTTTTTAGCGTTGTTATAAACATTGTGCCACCGCTTCTCGTTGAATGGTGTCTTTTTGTTACGAGATGATGTGTACGGAATCGCGAATCTGTAAGTTTAATAGTTTACGAGTTATCGTCTTATAAACAAATTACATACGCGTTTATTTTTCGAAGCCCAATTGTTATCCACTAATGAAAAAAAAAATTTACGTTATGTCTTTCAATGCCCTCTATCGATTTCCAAAATGATTTATCAAAAAAAATCAAAATTGCGACCGTGGGAGCAAAAAAACAAAAGCGACCTTAATTGCAAAATAGATTAATAACATTTTCAGTAACTTTTTTGTAATAATTATTTCGGGTTTGGATAGCAATTCAAATAAACTTCAATTTAAAACAACGATGGCACAGATCCGTTGATAAACAAAAAAGTTACAGTCCGGCAAAGTTTTTGGCTTATTGTTCAACAATTTATGCTACTAGTGGAAAAAAAATATCGTCATTGGCGGAATACCTCTAGTTTTTAGGGATGAAAATTTCAAGTCTATGGGAAAAAGGTAAACGGCTTAAAAAAATTTGGGAAAATCAGCCCTCGGCAATAATTTTCACGATCTATCGCGTGGCGGCGGAGTGGGGGAAGCCAACGAATACTCGACAGAAAAATTGAGTCTGACCCTCAAAATCAGCAGCGCAATTAAAATCGCTATTTTCTCATTAACTATTCAACATATTTTCATCATTTTTTTTTTAATTTGATACCCCGCGACGAGAGAAATCTATTCCCGCTATATAAAATGAGCAAAAGTTATAAACAATGGCATAAAATTTATTTATAAAAAAATGTCATTTTTTTTTCTTCATTATTATTAACAGGAATGAATTATTATTATATAGGTAAGTAGAATCAAGCATTTTAACATTTTATTTTCAACATTTAATTGAAAGAATAAATAATCAATATAATTTACAAATAATCAATATAATTTTTTTCAGTGTAGTATACGCTCGCTTATTATAAATTTGACATTTATACGTCCGCTTATTATAAATTCTAAATATACACGCTCGCTTATTAAACATTAGAAATTTATACTCTCGATTACTGTAAAATCAATTTTTTTTCTATTTTTTCGAAGGAGGGCTGTCGGATTCGCTGATTTCATCCGACTCGCTTTCAGGCTGATAATCAATGTTATCTTGATCAGCAATTGGTATATCATAAACGACTTCATCACCTACTTCGCTAACTTCACATATCGGTTCGAACACATTATCGTAATCATCTTCTATTGCGCTATCAATAATATCATCTAGATTGTCGTCGCCTTGCAAATCGTTGGGTTCTTGTTTGTTTTCGCATGACTGTCCTTTACAATTACCACAAAAATCGGAACATTTCATTCCATTTTTTTTGCACCCACAATTATTTGTACACCCCTTTTTACAATTACATCTAATACTACGTAAAATTTCATCTGGTACCAAGTTCCCGTCCACAAAAACTGGTTTGTAAAAATTATTCACGTACTTCCAGCCCCAATTACTCGGCTTTAAACTGGTGTAACTTTCTTCCAGATTACTGCTATTACCTAACCCCAACCACAATTGAATTTGATAATACACTCGGTAGGAGTGACAAACAGCAGCCGATTCGCTAGGGGGAAGCCATTTCAAATCGAAGTTTTTTTTTTGTTTTTACTCCTACCTCGAAACAGTGATGCCGAAATACGTTTAAACTCATTTTTTGATTGGGTTTGGCACCGTGGCACCGTAATGGCAAGCCTTAAGGGCTAAATTACCGGCTTCCGCGATTTTAGCTTTATCTATATTAGGATCATTAAATACCGCTAGTTTTGTAATTAAAGATTCATCTTTTAATACTATTTTGAGTAATTTACTTTTACCTTGGTAATAAAAAGCACTCGTTGTATCGCAGCCAGTAAAAGCGTATAAAAATAAAATTACGGGTTTTAATTGTTTATATATAAAACTATGACCGCCATAAAAGCAAACCGATAGAGAAAGTGGCTTCTATCGTATTAACGTTTCCAAATATATAAGAATTTGGAATATGCAAAGTTAAGAAGATTAAATTTATCATAAACGCGATGTAGTTAATTATTTAGACAATACACATTTAACATTAGACAAAAAAATTATAATGAATCATATATTTTTTTTTCAAGTACAAAAGTAAGCTTAATTATTTATTTATATGTAAGTTAACATGTTAAACTACTTGATTCTACTTACCTATATAATAATAATTCATTCCTGTTAATAATAATGAAGAAAAAAAAATGACATTTTTTTATAAATAAATTTTATGCCATTGTTTATAACTTTTGCTCATTTTATATAGCGGGAATAAATTTCTCTCGTCGCGGGGTATCAAATTAAAAAAAAAATAATGAAAATATGTTGAATAGTTAATGAGAAAATAGCGATTTTAATTGCGCTGCTGATTTTGAGGGTCAGACTCAATTTTTCTGTCGAGTATTCGTTGGCTTCCCCCACTCCGCCGCCACGCGATAGATCGTGAAAATTATTGCCGAGGGCTGATTTTCCCAAATTTTTTTAAGCCGTTTACCTTTTTCCCATAGACTTGAAATTTTCATCCCTAAAAACTAGAGGTATTCCGCCAATGACGATATTTTTTTTTCCACTAGTAGCATAAATTGTTGAACAATAAGCCAAAAACTTTGCCGGACTGTAACTTTTTTGTTTATCAACGGATCTGTGCCATCTTTATTTTAAATTGAAGTTTATTTGAATTGCTATCCAAATCCGAAATAATTATTACAAAAAAGTTACTGAAAATGTTATTAATCTATTTTGCAATTAAGGTCGCTTTTGTTTTTTTGCTCCCACGGTCGCAATTTTGATTTTTTTTGATAAATCATTTTGGAAATCGATAGAGGGCATTGAAAGACATAACGTAAATTTTTTTTTTCATTAGTGGATAACAATTGGGCTTCGAAAAATAAACGAGTATGTAATTTGTTTATATGACGATAACTCGTAAACTATTAAACTTACAGATTCGCGATTCCGTACACATCATCTCGTAACAAAAAGACACCATTCAACGAGAAGCGGTGACACAATGTTTATAACAACGCTAAAAAAAATTGTTTATAATATTTTCAAAATACAAAAGTTAATAGTTAATAACTTTTTACCTGATGGATATTTTTTGACGTGCAACCTATGGTTTTGTAGGTAATTTATTCACGAACAAAAAAGTATTCAACTATTTTGTTGTAAATGTTAACGGAACAAAGTTATAAAGAAAAGAACGAAAAAAGTCACAAAATTTATTAGTTTATGGACATTTTAACAATGTTCCGAAACTTTCTCAGACAATGGATAGTTGTTATCTTAATGTACGCCGTTCACACTACCTGTCAAAAAATAATCGTCTTGCCGAAATGAAAAACCGCCTCAAATCCTATTTTTCCTGGACTACAAAAGACATTCAAGAGGTTATTCACTGTGCCGTTGCGACCGGACACCGAGGCATCTTCTTTTCATTAGGGCTACGCTTTCCGATATGTCGGGCCCTTGAATTTTATGATTGATTTCGATAGCAAGAATCCTCAGGAATACGTAGGAGCAAGAATTTTTCAAAAAAAAAAATATACTTTTTAAGATATTAGCAATTGTTTAAACAAAAAGTTAATAACTTTCGAAACAAATTTTTTATTGTTTATTGTTGTAATTATTTCGAAAGTTCAAGGTATTATAAGTATTTTGAAAAAAATCTGACTTCGATATCTTCATTAGTTTTTAAAATATAGCCGTTTGAAAATTTTTTATCATTTTTCTTTAATTGTTAATAACTTTTGATATAATTAATGTATCGTCTCCAAAATTTGGGAAAAATCTCAGTTTTATGTGTACAACAATTGTGCCAAATTAAAAAAAAATCCGTAACCTAAGGGTTACAAGTCAATCGAAATAGCCAAGAATTACCCATATATTCAATTATTTTTCTTTTTTTCACGATTTTAGAGAATCAATCGATTTAAAGAAAGATATTTATTTATTATTTCTATTTTTTTCAAATTTTCTGTGCTATCTTGATTTATGTTTTTGAATATGATTTTGAGAAACCGGTTGCATATGTTATCCTAAGATGAAAATAAAAATTCTAAGATAGAGACAGAGATACAGATAAACTAAAAGATTATAAATAACTGATAACAATGTGGGAGAGACTAATCCAAAGAAAAATAAATAAACTAATCCATCATATCGTTTGAAGTTTCGTAAGAAGATTGCTTACCTTTTCAGAAATACTTTATTAAACAAAATATCAATTATAAGCATCAATGTAACAATAGCATAGAGTCAAATTAAACGTGACAAGGTTAAAAAACAAATTAAAATCAACTAAAGGCACATAAAAACCAGCAACACACATACAATTATTAAATCAATTTACTGCTGTATAATAACAACATATTTAAAAAAATTTTTAATGTTTTGTAATAATGTTAATAATCATAATAAAATTGAATTTATATGTATATATACTTTATAATAGTGTACAAAGATTCTGAGATTATTTTTATATTATTTTTTTAAAATTATTTTTATAAAAATCTTATGTAATCTTTTGTATTGGTTACCTAGTTTTGTTTTTCTTCTTTCTTTTCTTCCTTGTTAATGGTATGGTCACAGTAAGATATATGTGAAAATCATATTGATATCAGCTAAAAATATTTTGAATTTAAAATATTATGCCTAATTGAGAAAAATGTTGAAAAAGAATGAATATATACTTTACGGAAAAAATCAACGTTCTGAGAAACATACTTTTAAAATATCATCTTAGTTAAGAATTTCGAACAACAATTAAGTATAACTAGATTTTTTTGTATATTGAAAATATCGAAATGAATTAGTATGACACTCGTATTTTTCTTGAACTAGACTAGATTTTCATTATTATAGTACAATACACGTTGACAAACATAATTAAATAACAACTTTTTTCTTATGATAAGAGTTTTTCAGTCTCGTGGCGGCACTGGAGTCAACATACGCAGTGATTATGCGAATACTGTGTGTACACTCTCAGTAATTGATTCGCAATGGGAAAGTAACTAGGGCGCGTATAAGCATCCTGGCTTAAGAAGAGGTTACTTAGAGCAAACGACGCGATGAATCTTTTATTAGGCCAGTGGTGCTCAAATGGGACCTAGTTACTTTTCCTAGCGAACGAATCAGTTACTGGGCAGTGTACGAATACAATATGATTTGCATTAAATGGGCAATTATCATCATCAGAATTTGAATAAGCTCTATCAAAAACAATTTATTAATGAGTAAATTAACGTTAGGGTAAATAATATACTTACTTAATTTAAATGTCTCTAGGCTTCAAGGTGTTCAAAAATCTTGACAAATGAATTTTCATGCGGCATTTTACGTGATTCTTAGCTAATAAAAATAGTTCAGGGTAAGATAGCCTTATTTTTCTTTCTAAGATAATTTATTTTGAGCAATAAAAGGAATTTTTATCATCGAGATGATTGTCTAAAAGTACCCAGACACTCATTAATAGGTCAAGTTTCAGAAATTGCGAATTTTGATATACTTTCTAGGCGGTTCACCACAGATGAAAACATTCGATGGTAACAAAAACTTATTTCCTTGCTAGAAATTAAAAATTTTAACAGGAAAAAGCATTAATATCATCCAAAGATTCGTAGGGGATAACCTAAAGCCTCGTTTTTGGTCCAAAATACGAAAAAATGTGGTTTTCATTTTTTTAGTGCGTTCCACCACTTTTAAAATCTGAAAAAATTCGCAGCTATTTTTGAACTATAAATACACGACATTTGTTTTTCTAGCAATGAGTCGGTCTCTATTATTAACCCTTTCACTGGTGCAGCCTTTTTTACTGTACGTGCCAAAAATGGTAGGACAATAAATTAAAAAAATTATACGATTAACTATGAATATAGAAGTTTTTGGGGGCGCAGAATCAATTCTGATGGTTATTTTCGCAAATTTTTTATTTCCAACCCTTAAATGAGGGGTTGTGGGTGAATTTTCTAATTTTTTTAATTCCTCACAAAATTTAATCAACTTCTTCTTTAACTTGGTTGTAATAATAATCCTTTTTTCTCCATTTTAGTGTTTAAAAATAAGGGTTGTCGGATCACCCTTTAACCCTTAAATAAGGATTGGAATCAATTTTTAATTTTTTCTTTTTTTTCTATAATTTTATATCCATCAAATTTTTATGAAGCAAGTATAAGAGGACTTCAGTTTCTCTTATTTATATTATCTATATTAGTACTAAAATTCACCAACAGGTGGCGAACTGTCCCACAAGTACAATAGATAACAAAGTTTTATAAAGTAGAAGAGTTTTAGCCAGAATTTGAACCTAAAATTTTCATTTCATTGAAAGTTTTCTCATTCAATTTTGGATACAATGCGACGTAGTAAACGCTTACGATCGCCATCTCCAACTATTTTTGAATCTAATTCATCAGTTGAGAGTTAAGATGATGATTTTTTAGCAGAGGAAGATGGCAATGATCATGAAGAAAAATCTGTATCAGATATTCCCGAAGAATCTGATGAAGATTACTAGGATGATAATGATGATGTTGATGATATTCCTTTGAGTATCAGATTATATAAAAAAAATAAAAATTTAACTTTTATAGAAAACTCTGATTTTGTTCCCAAAATTCATCCTTTCCTTTCGTTGATAAAAATAAAGGCTTACAAAATGATTGCGGCATAAATACTAATAGTTCTGTCTTAGATGTTTTTGAAGCATTTGTTTCAGAAGATTTCGTTGATATGATAGCATATCAGAGTAATTTTTATAAAGAAACGAAAATAACAAATTTGAGAGGAGCTAATAAGTTGAACAAAATTCGCGTATAAACCTATGTGATGAAATATCCTCAGATGATCTCTATACTTTCATAGCTATTTCTATACTTATGGGCATCACCAGAAAACCTACAATTAAAATCTATTGGTTTCAAGACCAATTGATTGAAACGCCAATTTTATCAAAAATCATGCCTTTCAAAAGATTTCAGGCTATACTATGTCTTTTATATTTTGAAGAAGATCATGTTGAAACTGATAAACTTTCAAAGCTAAGGCCAATAATTGAATTCTTTGTTGATCGTTTTCAAAGTTCATACAGACCTGGTGAGAAAATTTCAATTGATGAGTCTCTTTTGAAATGGAAAGGTAGGCTCAGTTTCAAACAATTTAATCGAAATAAAAGAGTTTTGCGAATTTACGAAACTTGCGATTCAGATAATGGGTATACGAGGGTCGTTTGAAAAGTCCGTGCAAAGTCAGAGAGATGGCGCTACTAGTGCGTATCAAGATTATTTTCAGTTAGTGGCATATCTTGGAAGAGCACACACCAAGTTTCAGCCAGATCGGCCAATTACTTTGCGTTTTACATTCGTTTCAATCAAAGAAATCGAGTGGTTGTAAAAAAATGGACGAAAAAGAATTTCGTATATTGATTAAACATTACTTTTTCAAAGGCAAAACGCCTCAGGAGATTAATCAGAAGCTTGATAAACATTATGGTGATTGTACACCTTCGATTAGAATGGTTTATAAGTGGTTTCAAAATTTTCGGAGTGGCCATATGAGCACAAAAGACGCTGAACGTTCTGGACGTCCTGTGTTGAGGTTACCACTTTAGAAATCATTGATAAAATCCATGATATGGTGATGACTGACAGAAGAATGAAGGTGCGTGAGATTGCTAGTACTGTAGGCATCTCGAGCGAATGGGTACATAATATTTTGCACCAACATTTGGACATGAAAAAGCTATCCGCTAGATGGGTGCCGCGATTGCTCACGATTGACCAAAAACGAGATTGTGTGAAGTGTTGCAAGAATGGTTTGCAGTTGTTCCAGTAAAATCCGCAAGACTTTTTTGCGTCGTTTCATCACTGTAGATGAAACATGGATACATCACTACACTCCTGACATCAAAGAACGGTCTAAACAATGGGTCACCAAGGGGGAATCTGCTCCGAAAAAGGCGAAGACAGTTCCTTAGGCCGGGAAGGTTATGGCGACTGTCTTTTGGGATTCGCAAGGAATAATCTTCATGGACTATCTGGAAAAGGGTAAAACCATTACAGGCGAATATTATTCATCGTTATTGGATCGTTTGAAAACCGAGTTGCTAGAGAAACGTCCACGATTGGCCCACAAAAAGGTCCTCTTTCACCACGACAATGCGCTAGCTCACGCCTCAGCTGTTGTGGCCGCAAAACTGATGGAGATAGGGTTCCAACTCGTTTCACATCCCCCTATTCTCCAAACTTGGCTCCGTCGGACTACTATTTGTTTCCTAATATTAAAAAATGGCTGGCGGGGAAAAGATTTTATTCAAACAAGGAGGTGATTGCAGAAACGAATGCCTATTTTACAGACTTGGACAAATCCTATTATTTAGAAGGGATTAACAAACTAGAGCAGCATTGGATGAAGTGTATAAGCCTAAAAGGAGACTATGTTGAAAAATAAAAAAGATTTATTGAAAAAAATCAAGCAGTTTTTATTTTTGCACGGACTTTTCAAACGACCCTCGTATATATAATTTCAAAATCTATACCGGAAAAGTCAAAGATAATGATGGCACGCTCTATGGAGTTTCTGGAGAGGTAGTTTTTGAAATGCTTGGTGATGTAAAAGAACAAGGTCGTTCCTTATATTTAGATATTTGGTATAGTTTACCAATTCTTTTCTCAAAATTACACGATGAAAAGACTAATGTTTGCGGAACAGTCCGAACAAATCGAAAATATCTTCCAAAAATTAATGGAAAAAAATAGCTAAAAATAAGATGAAAACATTTAGTAGCTCTTAAATGACTTTTATGGCATGGAAAGATAAGAAAATGGTAACAATGTTTTCGACCATGCATTCAGTAGAAAAAATTCTAACTGAAAAGTAGATTATCGTACTAAAGAACGAAAAGTAAAACCAAATATTGTATTAGACTGTCACCACAATATGGGTGGTGTAGATAGATCAGGTTAATGTATAACGGGATATGAAATAATCAGAAAATCAACTAAATGGTATATCAAGACTTTTCTTCATTTATTAGATATGGCAATATTTAACGCATATGTAGTTTATGGTATTACTCATAGAGAAAAAAAATTGACATATTTAGATTTCCGTATGCAATTGGCCAGGGAAGTGAAAGATAAATATGTCCCTAATAGTCCACGAACAAAAAGACTTACAATTAGTGGTAATCTAAGTAACAACATTTCAAACCTCAATAATGGTCAACACTTTCCAACTAAGATTTCAATGAATGATGAAGGTGTAATAAAACGTTGTTTTTTATGCTACAATAAAAATAAAATAACAAAATGGACAACTATAATGTGCAGTACTTGTCATAACATTCCGTTATGCGTAACGCCTTCTTTAAAAAAATATCATACCAGAAAAAAAAATTAAATAAAAAAATGGAAAAAAACATAAAAAATGAAAAAAAACTAACAAAATTACATAAAAAATGAAAACAAAACATTAAAAATGAAATAAAAAACAATAAAATTACATAAAAAATGAAAAAAAAGGTAAAAAAAGAAATAAAATGAAGTGTTAAATACCGTATCCTCCCCGTCGGTACACTCTGGTATCGTGAATTAATCATCAGCTAACTAAGGGGGTAAATTATTGAAGCTTTTGGTACCCCAGCGACTTTTACTAATGTCATATTTCTGTTCAGCGTTTTCAAAAACCTCCCAAGTAACTAGTTTCTGATGATTTTTCAAAAGATTATCTGTTAGCCATCTTGAATCCGCCATTTTTAATTTTTTAATTCTGACCTTAGATTCGTAATCAGTAACCTCCAAAACTCTTACATACCGAATTTAAAATGAATTGGTTGAATAATGCAGCAGTTATTCAATTTGATCATATATGATACATTGCTAGTTAAAGGGTTAAAATATCGCATTTTTTAATTTTCAGAACACTGTAAAAATTTGAATTTCACGCCAAATTTTTTTTGTTTCAATCACCTTGTAGAGCTCGAAAAATCCTACAATTTGAAAAAAAATTTTCTAGCTCAAAAATTAACCGAGATATCGTCAAAGAACGTAAAACACGAAAAATGGAGATTCTGCGCTTGCGCATGAGTCTTGATGTCTAAAAATTGGGAAACTGGTATAGTTTTCCATACGAAATAAAATGTGTGACGGTAAACGTCTTATTAGCGCTGACAGCCCAACCATGCGGCTGCCTGCGGGGGCAGCACCTACCGGTTGGGGAAAGATGTAACGAGGGAATCCGGCACGAGACGGGACGGAACGCGCCCGTATGAAAATGAACCAGTTGTGGATTAGAACCTGAACACTCCGCTGCAGCTAGTTGCAATTAGAGTTTTTTTCCCGAATTTTCTGAGTGCCGAGACGAGCTGACCAGGACCGACAGGAGCTGTGCCTTCGCCTGACTGGAACGAGTGCGTGCAAGCGTGTGTGAGTGAGGAGTTTCGCCGTCAAGGGCGAAACCGAAAGCGCGAGTTGCTTCGTCACAAAAGCGGATTGCCCCGAGACTCGATTGCGAACTGTTTATTCTCGTGTTAACTATGCAACTCCTAATAAGGTAAGCTGGCCAGCTTAATATCGCGATTGCTGTATGATTGCTAATAACTAATCTCTCGTGCTCAGTAAGAAACGCGCATGTATTAACTCGACGAACAAAGAGCAGCGAGCGATCCGACACTGCATGTTATTGTCGTGCGCGCGCTTTGTAAACATAAACACGCGGGCCGAATATATTGTAGAGATAAGAGGAAATAAACGATCTCGCATGTGATGTTGACTGTAATTTTGATGTTATTATTTCTCGCTAGTAGAAAGTTGGTTGACTGACGCCCGTTCCCTCCTGCTCTCCAGTCTACGAATTTAAACGTTTAGATAATTCCGCGCGCTCTTCGATGCGATCGCGAGCATAAATAAAAAGACGGATATCAACCCCGTTACAAATGGTATAATCATTTTTTCTTATGGCCTGGGCGCAAATTCGAGCATCTTATTGAGCTAGACCCTTTGTAAACATTTTTAAAATCTTTTTTGTCTAAATATTATTTTATCAATGTGTTCAGTGTGACGACTAAAATTAATTGTAAATTGCCAAGGCCTGTAGGTTAACTTGGTAGTCGTTTTAAGGCTCTTCTTAGCAGCCGAGCGGCTTCTTGCTCAGAGTAGAATAAAAGGCTAAAGTGACTCTCCGGCCACCTTTGCTAAGAAACCGTTTATTTAAAACAGACACTCTCGCTCTTTATTACTTACGTTTCTTTCTTCCGTGTATCGCGCTTACTATACCCTGTTCTTGGATTTAATATTGTTATACATAATAATTTTAGGAAGGAAAAAGAATATGATTTGTATAGATTGTTAATTTATTAAGAGCATCATATAGTTAACTTGAACTTTATTTAAATGAAAACGGAATACTAAGTAACATAGATATATTTTACTAATTTTAACAATAAATAGATAAGTAACACAAAAGAAAAAGAAGGATCCTTTATACGTATTATCTTAATATGCAATTTGGGCTACGTGAGCTAAAGATCATATTTACCTGGAAAGATACGAGGTGTGTTAAAAAAATAACGAGAATTTTCGTTTTATGACAAAAATATTTATTCATTCGTCTACATTAATGTTGTCGCCTTCAAAGTAGTCCCCTTCGGATACAATACACTTATGCCAACGCTTTTTCCAATCCTCGAAACACTTTTGAAACTCGATCTTTGTAATAGCTTTTAGGTCTTTCAGCGATTCGCTTTTAATGTCATCTATGCTTGTAAAACGACGGCCTTTTAATGTTCTCTTTATTTTTGGAAATAGAAAAAAGTCACATGGAGCCATATCTGGCGAATATGGAGGCTGAGGCATCGTTACAGTTTCGTTTTTGGCCAAGAATTCACGAACAAGCAATGAAGTGTGAGCAGGCGCATTATCGTGGTGCAAAAGCCATGAATTGTTTTGCCACAAATCCGGGCGTTTTTTTCGGATTGCTTCACGCAAACGACGTTGAACTTGTAGGTAGTACTGCTTATTGATTGTTTGACCTTGTGGCAAGAATTCATAATGCACTATGCCATTAAAATCGAAGAACACAGTGAGCATAACCTTCACATTCGACCGCACTTGTCGAGCCTTTTTCGGTCTTGGCGATCCAGAATGCCTCCACTGGGACGATTGAGCCTTAGTTTCAACATCATATCCGTAAACCCATGTTTCGTCACCTGTTATAACACGTTTTAGTAGTTCTGCATCGTTATTGACTTCATTTAGCGACTCCTGAGCAACTTCCATTCGCCGCTGTTTTTGTTCGAAATTCAACAATTTTGGAACGAATTTTGCTGCCACACGTTTCATACCCAAAATATTCGAAAAAATTTGATGGCATGAGCCAACTGATATGCCAACATCATCAGCGACTTCTCTGATTGTGATTCGGCGATCGTTCATAACCATTTCTTTCACTTTTTTCACGTTTTCGTCGGTTGTTGATGTGCTTGGGCGTCCGGGTCGTTCGTCATCTTCAACGTTTTCGTGGCCATCTTGGAAACGCTTATACCACTCATAAATCCTTGCTTTACTCATAGCAGACTCACTATATGCCTTTGTTAACATTTGCAAACTTTACTACACTTTATTTCATTTTTTACGCAAAATTTAATACAAATTCTTTGATCCATTTTTTTTCACAAACGAAAATCGCCGAGCTCGAAAAACACGTCTAACGTTAGCGGCTGCCACTTAAAAAGTAAGCAATGAATATTGCTGAAAATTTTATCGTACTTCAGGGGCATGTGTACCAACATAATAAAAAAAAATTTTATACAAGCGGACTCTCCAAACCCGCGAAATTTAAAAATTCTCGTTACTTTTTGAACACACCTCGTATATGCAAACATGTGGCTACTTTCTTTACGGAAACAATCCAAATGAAATATATATAAATAGTAAACGTTAATTTCTGCAAAGGAGAAAAAGAAGGGAGAGAATACAAGTATCGCTTTATCGAACTTATTTGTACTTACAGTATTTATTTACTGGTCTTTTTATAAATATATTATTATATTTGGTCCTGTATATATTTCACGCAATGTTAGCATTTTATAGTAATAATTATCTGATCTCTTTTTTCTCTATTTTCTTGTGTGGGCAATAATAGTGTAATGTGATTTTGTAACTCATTAAGCAACCACACATGTTTCGGGTTGCTGAACTTAACTTTGATTTAACCCATTTCTTCCCAATCAACCATGAGACTACCGATTGGTTTATCGTCTTGTAAAATGGGTAGGATCGCTTGAAATCGACATGCAAAATACCATTTCCGAAGCAAAAAGACTT
Organism: Phymastichus coffea; assembly: GCF_024137745.1. Classification (NCBI taxonomy): domain Eukaryota; kingdom Metazoa; phylum Arthropoda; class Insecta; order Hymenoptera; family Eulophidae; genus Phymastichus; species Phymastichus coffea. The sequence continues at coordinate 1,982,885 of NW_026706844.1, forward strand.
GCTCTTTCCGAATCTGCAAACAGATTTTCAAAATTTTACGATCCAAAAACAATATGGCGGCTCAATCTTAGTGAAAATTTCATTTTTTATTTTAACTGAATTTCCTTTTTTTTTCGAGTAAAGTATGTAATGTATAACTAATAAACAATTTTATTTCACTATCAGTATGGTTGTAGAACTTCTATTATCGATTATTGATATTTTTGAAAATCCAAAATTTAAAATAGCGGACGAAAAATTGAAAAATTCTGAAAAATGAAGGAAAATAAGAAAATATATATTTCTTGTGTTTTTGAGGGTGCTGATTTGATATCTGGTGTTGATTTTTGAAAATTCTTGCACCGAAAATAAATATGGCGCATTCAAAATGGCTGCCAAATTGAATTTTTTCGAAAAATCAAAGTTTTTCGCCAAAATACATTCTCTTTGCGTTTTTGAGGGTGCTGATTTGATATTTTATGTTACTTTTTGAAAATTCTTGCATCGAAAATCAATATCGAGCATTCGAAATGGCTGATAAACTTAATTTTTTTTTATAAAGTACACATTTTTATATGCTTTTGAAGCTAAGAAATTGATATTTCATTATATATAGTTATAAATAATTTTCAGTGTAAAAATTATGTTTAGTGAATAGTAGTAGTAAATAATTGAGTTACTGAGATGTTGAAAAAGTATGATCATAACTGTCAAAACATTTACAACATATGTATTTATCGCATTTTTCGCAAAAGTTGTTAGTACGTTGGTTATCACACTTTTCTCCTGATTTACATGTTTGTTCTGTATATCTTTGAGAACTTTGATGCAAATCATGGTAGGATCTGAAACATTGAACACAATAATGTTCTTTACAATCATAACAATAATAAGTAGTTCGATCTTTACATACCTTACATACTTTACGTGCCTTAGGAATCATGACGAGTGAATGTTGAGATAGTGATTCTTCGCTTCGTTTCAAGTATACTCTTATGACATTCGAGACAAACTCTTTAGCTGATATTTTCTTACTATGCACTAAATTATATAAGACCATACCATTAGTTAGTGATGATTGTATAAACCTACAAAACATAGGCCATGTCCACTTTTTACCATGAATAGTTGATCGAAAATCACTGCAATGTTGATCATGAAGATTAACACCTCCCATAAACTTATTATAAATTATAAAAACCAAAGGAAACTCTAGTGGAATTTTTCTTTTAATACTTTTATCAGTTCTTTCCACTTCAGATCGTGGTGTAACACAGCTTGCAGTTGAAATGATAGAAACATTTTTAGAATCCTTTACTGTAACATAGTTTACGCCACTATTTACTACGTGTGTTACTACATAAGTACTACGCTCAGATTTTTTATCGATGGTATGTTTTTTTTTTAAAGTATCAAGTTCGGAAACTACTTCTTGTTTGTTAGCTTTCTGTTTTGTTTGCTTGCCTGTGTGACGTCCGGGTCACTATCTCAGGTACGTCTGAGGCGGACGTAATCTCAGGTGCTCTATTTGGTTTGCGTGCGTACGCTTAAACCGAGACGAGCAATTGGAGAATCAGAGCTTTTCTATTTCGCGTTTCGCGTTAAAAGAGTGAAAAATAAAATTTGACTGCAAGTCTTCCATCAAACACCAGGGTCCAATGGAATCGGGACTTGGATGTGAAAATCCCAAACCTTGCTAGAATTATCACATAAAAAGTATTTAAATTTTGTTTAACGGCGCGACTGTCTTATAGAAAAGTATCCCAATCCTTGTTGAAATACTTTTCGAAGACTTGCTTTTTTTTCGAATTCCGGTCTAACTATTCTTAATAGAAAGGAAGAGGAGAGATAGCAATAAAAAATTTGTTTAAACTTACTTTTTCTTTATTCAATGTAGTTGACTGGTAGTTGGAGAGTCCTGACACTTGATCGAACGAGGTAAACTTATGAAGGTTGCGAGGAGCGAGAGAGTGGACGATTTTCGCTTGCGCACGCCCTTTTAAACCCTGGGGGTGGTTGGGAGGAAAATCCCTCTTTCAGTCCCTCAAAATTTGGGAAGAGTGAAAATGCCAGTAAATTCTAATTGGCTGACTGAGATTTTCCCTCTTTTTCTCTTTCGAATTTCGGGCCCTAATTGGTTGAGGGGCGTGGTGAGAATTAGGGGCGCGCGTTCAAGAGTTTGGACCCTATCTCGTTAGATGGCTCTCCAAGTACCATTTTCATTACAGATTTTCTTATAATTATTAATTTATTTGTTACGTAAAATTGTTACAATTAATTCTTAATAATAACGCAAGTTTCTTAATATTTAACATATTTTACGCGAAAATCTCCAATCCCACATGTTTACAATTAGTAACTTAAATAATTAACTCAATTCGTTGTTTAAATAATATGGAATGAAAAAGGGGCATTATTTAATTGTGGACTATATATAATTGATTTACTAAAGTTCATTCAGGTAACTGTTTTTCGACTATTTATCTCATTTTCTAATTTATAATTTCAAAACTTTGAGATATTTTCGATGATTGCGCGGTAACTATGTTTCTAATCAAAAAGTGTGTGGGAGGTTTCAAGAAGCTGCGAAATTTTCCTATCATGCTGTTATTTTCCCGATTCATTTGTGTAAAATTAATTATTAAAATTTTTTCTATATAGCAAAAGTTTTAGCTTCTAAAAGTGGAAAACTTTTGGGTGAAATCGTATAACAGGATGCAGGCAGAATTCCGCGGCTCCTTTACTCTATATCTAAACCTACTCAAAAAAAACTTTTCGAGGTAAAATTTTCTTTCGAGGTAAAATTTGGAAAGCGCGCGACAAAGGGACGGCTATTTTCACGTGTCCTCCAGCCGCTTTAGCTGAATGTTCTCCCTTTGCTCATTCACGGAGTTACAATTTAAGCTACGCAAAAGCACATGAGGAAAAAAAATTTATTGATAATAAAAGGCCCGACGTTACACCTGCTTTCAAAGTTGATTTTTTCTTTGTTAGATTATTTATTTTGTTTTTTACATTTTTTGCATTATTTTTTTTCGTTGCTTTCGTATATTTTTCTTTTACTTTTTTAACTGCTTGTTTTTTAGCTGTTTGTTTTTTAGCTGGTTGTTTTTTAGCTGTTTGTTTGCTAGTTAATCTTTTAACAGTTTTAACTTTATTTGAAATTAGTGACTTTGTTTTTCTTTTATTTTTCTCTTGATTAGAAGCTAATAATTCTTTGAACATATCTTTAGTAAAAACTCGCTCGTCTCTTACTGTCCCAGTTGCTCTGAGACCATGTTTTTTCAATCGTACGAGTAAATCAGGCGAACTAAAATAATTGTCAAAACTGACGTGGTATTTCAAAATTTCATCTGCCGACTTTCTCTGAAAAAATTCTTTTAACATTTTTATCACTACTCTAGAACCCAAAGCACATTTTTCTTCGCTACTTGAATCGTGACCACAGTAAACATCAAAATCTAATAAATATCCCTAAATTGTACAAAGCGCTCAAAGCTTTATTCCAAATCGTACAGGTTTATTTCTTATAAATTGTTTGAGTATGGTACGACTAAAAAATTTAACCATCATCTCATCGATCGAAAGGGCAGAACAAAAAAAAACAAATTGCTGAATATTTTTTCGAAAAATGTTTATTATTTTTCTGACTCTCCATACTCTATCTGCATCATTTCTGTCTTCTTTTTTATTCATTTAAAATTTATTTTTTATATTTTCAAATTTATTACGCGACATGGTTTCAGAAACTGTATCGGAATGGTACAAAGAATCGTTAGACCAATAATCTTTATAACATTTACGACTGTTGATAATAGAAAACATAACTATCCCAATGAATTTATTCAAATCATCAGTATCAATATCTAAATCATTTTCAGCACCTGCTTCAATTATATAATCTTTTATTTTATCTGAAAAAAATAACTCAAACAACTCATCGCATGTTTTTTCACGCAAATTATTTTTTATCTCCTCATCCAAAAATATTTCTATTTCTCGCTTCTTACTCTCGCTGTTTGTTTCGGGCAGCCGGCCACCTCACCCAAAACACGTGCGCCTGCCTCAGTATCTTTATTGCCGCAACGCAATGTCTTTATCGATGTGGAGGTTGACCTCGGCGCTTTCAAGGTGTAGTCATACTAAATGACTTACTTATAATTATTCTTAAATGCTGTTATGCCCGGTCTTGTATAGCGGAAATTAACGTAATACATATCATTATACATATTATTATAATATTTTAATTCTATGTTATGTTTTTGTCGTTTTGGACACAAACATAAAGAACAAAATTTTTCTCCATCTTTCCATACATACTCATGTGAAGGTTCTAGTTTTTTATTTGAAGAAATGAGGGATTCGTCAACTATTTGATACCCTTCTGGACAATTGCGTCCTTCAATAATCTGAACACTGTCAGCTGAATCGTTTTCATTGTTTGATTCATCTCCACTTCCAATATCATCAGGAATCACAGCAACGTTTTTAAATAAACTTTCGTGTAAATTAGAAAACGTTTTATCTATTCCGTCAACATGATCAGAGTCTAAATCCATAAGCTCAGTAGTTTCAACAGTAATGCTACTGTCGGATTGCTTTGCGTTTTCTTTGGCATACTTTACACCAGATGTTATTTTGTAAAGTTATTCAAAATTATAATATTATGAGGTTCAAAAATATTATAATAAATCAATCGCAATAGTAGTCGAAGTTTTTATATAAATTATTATTATTGTAATACAATAGTAATATAAATTTTGTAGTTTATTTTTTTTTTAAGTATACAAATTTGCGGAAAATATCGGGTACCTATATGGATTTAGGATTGTAGATTTTACTGCAAGTACAAAAAAATGACTGTTCGCCACCTAGCGGCCGTTTTATAAGTGAAATATGATTTGAAATAATTTTATTGTAACTTTTATTATTTAGAAAATTAATGAATGCTAAACCTGTGGATTTTCGCTAGAAAAAATATATTTATAAAATAAATTAAGTTTGTCAGCCATTTCGAATGCTCGATATTGATTTTCGATGCAAGAATTTTCAAAAATCAACACCAGATATCTAATCAGCACCCTCAAAAATACAAGAAATATATATTTTCTCATTTTCCTTCATTTTTCAGAATTTTTCAATTTTTCGTCCGCTATTTTAAACTTTGGATTTTCAAAAATATCAATAATCGATAACAGAAGTCCTACAACCATACTAATAGTGAAATGAAATTGTTTAGTAGGTATACGTTACATACATTACTCGAAAAAAAAGGAAATTCAGTTAAAATAAAAAATGAAATTTTCACTAAGTTTGAGCAGCCATATTGTTTTTGGATCGCAAAATTTTGAAAATCTGTTTGCAGATTCGGAAAGAGCAAGTCTTTTTGTTTCGGAAATGGTATTTTGCATGTCGATTTCAAGCGATTCTACCCATTTTACAAGACGATAAACCAATCGGTAGTCTCATGGTCGATTGGAAAGAAATGGGTTAATCATAGGAGTAGGATAAAGAAAAAAAAATGTGATTTCTATATACTGAAGACATATTAATCCACATCTACACTGATTTACAGTTGGAGTGTGACTAAATGCGCGATGCACTCTCATTGCCACGGTTTCACGCTTACACTCTTCTTCTTTCTCGCTTCTTACTCTCGCTGTTTGTTTCGGGCAGCCGGCCACCTCACCCAAAACACGTGCGCCTGCCTCAGTATCTTTATTGCCGCAACGCAATGTCTTTATCGATGTGGAGGTTGACCTCGGCGCTTTCAAGGTGTAGTCATACTAAATGACTTACTTATAATTATTCTTAAATGCTGTTATGCCCGGTCTTGTATAGCGGAAATTAACGTAATACATATCATTATACATATTATTATAATATTTTAATTCTATGTTATGTTTTTGTCGTTTTGGACACAAACATAAAGAACAAAATTTTATCCAATAGTTACTTTTACATTTTTTTTTTTTTTAAAGTTGACCCATTGTATTTGGAGGAATATTCAAACTATTTGTCAGATTTCAGACTATTACAATTATTCAAGTAATAATAATTAATTGAGAGTTGTAGAATTAGTTGATGTAACTTCAGTGTTCTAAAATAATTGAATTCTTAGTAATATCTGCTAAATAAAGGATTTTTATATAAGTCATAATTCAAGTTGGAAACAAAATTTTGAAGTAGTTCTATTGTTTGATTAATAGACTGAGTTAAATTTAGGTTACCTATTCAGGGTAACAATTTATCAAAAACTGCTTTTGGCACTTTATTTTTAATTAATAAGATTTCATTCTCGATTTATTACGCAAAATATAACTATTGTAAAAACTTTACGAGTGAGTCAATTAATTTTACGACTTTCAGTAAATTATGTTGAACACTCTCCATAATATAAAACAAGTAAAAGGAAATCAATATTTTAAGAGTCGACCCAATAAAATATTCAAGTCGGCGTCAGTGGACACGGTGGCTCCTCTGCCTCCAGCGGAACGGACGACGATGTCATCGCCAGTAGCAGGACAATATTCGATCAACTACCATTAAGTCAATTTTATTTTTCTTTAGCTTTTATTTTTCATTTATTTTGTTCATTATATGTTAGATCTCAAGAGTACCTGCGTGGCCGTAGTGTCTGTTGAAGGGAGCTGATTGATTGCCGCCACCGATGTTCTTCGGGATTGGCAGCTTAGGGGGGAGGGGGTTGACAAAAATATTGAGCGGTCACGCTCTCATCGGGAGAAGGCTCTCCCTAAAATGACAGAATTTGTATTTTTTAACGATAATATTTCAAGAGAAGAAAAATTGAATATATGTGAAGCCTTGCAGTCAAATTCTAGCGCTTTCATTTATAAAAAATAAATTTAGCTAATGAAATAAATTTAGCTAATGAAAATAATGTAACAAATTTGGTCAATTCAAGCATGCAGGATTTTATATGTAAAGATACATAACAGTTTTTTGAGTGATTCAAAGTCAACAAAAGTTTGTTGGCAAAAGAGCCATCAAAATGAAAATAAGACAAACATTATTATTGACTTGGAAATTATCGAGAATTTCATAATCGTGAATGATACATCTGAGAAAGGAGTAAAGTTGATGAGTGAGTTAACAATAACCTGACCAAGGATTCTAAGTAAACGCAATACTTATTACCTCCGATTGAAAATTACCGTAGTTTATTTCGAGATAGTAACAAAGACACATTGATGAAGTCATACTAATGAATAATTTAAATGAATATATAAACTGTAAATAGTTTCAATTTATGATGTAGGAAAGATAATTTAAAATTTTATTTTAAATCTATATAATGGAACGGGGGAGGTTATCTGAAAAATGGGAAATTTATTTAAGAACAAATTCCCACAATGCTCCGTTAAACACGTATGATAGTACGTGTATTCGCCTTAACGTCAGATGATTTATCCTAGTTGTATTATATTAAACGGAGTTGAACTCACCTTAAGTCACATGTCTTGTGACACTTGTTGAGTTTTAAGTGTGAGCGACTTTACTCCTAATCTTCTTAACCCATTAAGGTCCATGCCAAACCTGGGAAAGATAGCGCCAAACTAACTATGCCAATCGTAGCTAAATCGTAAAAAAAAATACCCGAGTTTTTTCTTTTGCCATTTTCAATTGTTTATAAAAAATTATTTAAACAAATTATCAAAAAGTTATTATTTTCAAAAAACTGATAGCGGCAATCGATTCTACGGGAAAAAACATGAAAGAAATGTATATAACGTTTTTTTGTCAGACGTCAATTTGTTAGTGTAAAACGGCTATAAACAATTGCAAGTCTGTCAGGTACATGTGTATACGCCAAATCCCAAGCAAAATCTATTGCCGATAGCGCCAAACTAACTATGCCAATCTTAGCTAAATCGAAAAAAAAAATACCCCTGTTTTTTCTTTTGCCGTTTGCAATTGTTTATAAAAAATTATTTAAACAAATTATCAAAAAGTTATTATTTTCAAAAAACTGATAGCGGCAATCGATTCTACGGGAAAAAACATGAAAGAAATGTATATAACGTTTTTTTGTCAGACGTCAATTTGTTTAAGAAAATAGGACAGAAAGCTTTGAATTTTCACAAATTGTATATTTGGAAATTTGACTAACATAGTAATTTTTGGGTTACGAAGTTGCAAAGAGTTTGCAAAATTTTTTTTCTATTGAAACCGTGTTAGAGATCACGTTTGAGTGGCGGGCTAACAGTTTTATGTAATATTATGGATTCAGTTTTCATTACAAAAGTTTTTAGTATATTTGGACATTTCTAGTACATTTATTTTACAGTTATTTGTTTTTGGAACAAATTGACATTTGACAAAAAAACGTTATATACATTTCTTTCATGTTTTTTCCCGTAGAATCGATTGCCGCTATCAGTTTTTTAAAAATAATACCTTTTTGAGAATTTGTTTAAATAATTTCTTATAAACAATTGCAAACGGCAAAAGAAAAAACAGGGGTATTTTTTTTTTCGATTTAGCTACGATTGGCATAGTTAGTTTGGCGCTATCGGCAATAGATTTTGCTTGGGATTTGGCGTATACACATGTACCTGACAGACTTGCAATTGTTTATAGCCGTTTTACACTAACAAATTGACGTCTGACAAAAAAACGTTATATACATTTCTTTCATGTTTTTTCCCGTAGAATCGATTGCCGCTATCAGTTTTTTGAAAATAATAACTTTTTGATAATTTGTTTAAATAATTTTTTATAAACAATTGAAAATGGCAAAAGAAAAAACACGGGTATTTTTTTTTTGATTTAGCTACGATTGGCATAGTTAGTTTGGCGCTATCTTTCCCAGGTTTGGCATGGGCCTTAATGGGTTAATCCCCTAGATGTAATTGGATTAAAACCTAAGCCTTTTTCAATTACTTAAGCTACTAGGAAAATTAAATTACGAAAACGGAGAATAAATTTAACAGACTTTAATTAATAAAAATTACTACAGTCTTTGTAAGGCCGAAAGACTAACGCACGCGAATAGGATTTTACAATCAGTTATATTCGGTAAGAAAGAGAGAGAGAGAGTAGATTCAAATTATACCGCGAACTAACGCTCGACGCGAATACAAAAAATGACGCTATCACGAATAGACAAAATACCGAATGTATTTTGTATCGCTTATAATAACGGAAGGTGCACCTACCATGCGGTGCAATTACGGTGATCAGCCGTAATTGTTGTTGCAAAAATATCAACTGCCGCTGCCCCTTGATTATCAGCTGCGCTGCCTTGTACTGCCTCCAATTAGCTACAATCTGCTGCTTCTGCACTTCTACTTGCTGCTGCTTTTTATCTCGAGAATACCGTTGCACTCACGCACGAAATTGTCCCAGAAAACTAAAACTAAGGCGAAAACAAAGTACAACACAAATCGGCGCTAAATTCGCGTTCACAGCTAAGGCGTAACTGCCTATTCAAAAGATCGCGCGCCCCCTCTCTCTCTCTTAACTGTTAAAACTAACGCGCGAGAAGCATAATCGCGAACGGTTCGATTAATTAAATCGACTACCGTTGCAATAATTAAAAAGTTATTAAAAAAATTATGTGTAAACTTTCAAGATTAGTCATGTCCCTTCGATTCCGAGTTTTTTCATAGTTTTCGCCTAAAAAATAATGATTTCAAAGATTTTTCTTCTTGTAAAAGCTTATAAATATTATAAATCAGTAAAAGGTGGTAGATTCTATTTGCTAGAACAGTTTGAATTAAAGTAATATAAGTGTCGAAAGTCAGTTTTTTGTATTTCTTACATCAAAAAATTTATACGAGGGGTCGGGGGGGGGGGGGGGGGGAGAGGGTCAATAACTCTTTACAGAAAGAAGGAAAGAAAAGTTTTGCGTATGTAATTTTTTTTTATTTTTTAACACAATCTCCTTGAAGGTTGATACATTTTATTAAACGGCCTTCCAGTTTTTTTAAGCCATCAGAAAAATATGATTTCTGAAAACCCTCAAAATAGGCATTTGTTTCGCCGATGACTTCTTCATTCGACGCGAATCGTTTTCCGGCAAGCCATTTTTTGAGGTTAAAAAATAAGAAAAAGTCACTGAGAGCTAAATCTGACGAATATAGTGGATGGTCAATTAATTCGAACTTTAAATCGTTAATTTTTGCCATCGAAATTGCACGCGTGTGAACTCGAGCATTGTCTTGAAGAAAGAGGAATAAATTTTTTTTGAAGTGAGGACGTTTTTATCTGATTTTTTGTTTCAGCTGACCTAATAATGACGCATAATATTGTCCGGTGATCGTCTGGCCCTTTTCCAAGTAGTCGATATAGATGATTCCATACGCATCCCAGAAAACCGCGGCCATAATCTTGCCAGCTGACTTTACTGTCTTTGCCTTCTTTGGGACTGGTTCTCCTGCGGTAATCCATTGTTTGGATTGTTCTTTGGTTTCAGGAGTGTAGTGGTGTACCCATGTTTCGTCTACAGTTACGAGTCGACGCCAAAAGTCTTCCGGATTACGACGTATGCGTGCCAAAAGAGCCTCAGAGGTGACAACGCGAGTTCGTTTGTTTTCAACAGTGAGCAAACGCGGCACCCATCTTGCTGATATTTTTTTCATCCCCAATTTTTCATGCAAAATTGAAATGATTGTACCCTTTCATACCCCTGTGGTCTCAACTAATTCTCGCAATTTTAATCGTCTATCACTCAACACCATATCATGGATTTTGTTGACCATTTCGGGCATACTCACTTCTACGGGGCGTCCTGAACGAGGTTCATCTTTTGTTGTTGTACGGCCGCGTTTAAATTCATTTACCCAGTTATAAACGGTCTTAAACACAGGGGCAGACTTGCCATGAACGGCGTTCAACTCAACTGTGATTTCGTTTGGTGTAAGTCCTTTCAAATGAAAATGTTTTATCACCGCTAGAAATTCTGTTTTTTCCATTTTTAAAATAAACCAATAACTTTTTGTTCAACCAACGCTCACAAAAAAACGATTTAATGAATCGAGCTGAAACTTTGTACGATATCTAGTTAACAGTATTGCTTGCCAAAAACATCATATTTTAAGCGTGACGAGCGCTATCTCTTGGTTTTTGTAAAGACTTATTGCCCCCCCCCCCTCGTAACTTATTGGATGGAATGTAATACTTAAAAATGATAATGATTATTAATAGCAAATAATTCTTATTATTTCCCTTTAAATTCCTAATTTTATCACAAAAATGAGAAAAAGCTAATGACACCATTCATTTGAGCACCCAAAATATATAACAATGCCAGATAATGATTTTTTAACGACTATCAACGTTATAAACAAATTATCTGCTCTTTCTCGTTGATTATTCGATTTTTTGTAACGATTTTGCTTTATAAATTTAACTTATCGCTTAACTAGCAACAAAAAAAAATAAAATAGCGACTCAAAATATACAAAAATATATGTTATTGAGAATAAATTCGACTGATTACACAGTCCGACAAGATTTTTGCACAAGCAAACCATACATGATTCCCCAAAGAATTTTTGGCGCTGAAACCGAATCCGGTCTCAGAATTTCTCCGACATGTCAGGATTTTAAGAGATCCTAACCTAAAAGTGCGAAAATAGCGATTTTTGCCTATATTTGAGGTTATGTAGCACTACGACATTCTCTATACACCAAAAACTATAAACGATATCTTAAAGTAACTGCCTAGCCCTTTCAAATGCCGTTGAGTTTGTTCAAATAGCTTATTTTTTCTTTGAGATATTGTATTTTAATGTTTTTCAATTTCATAAATATTGTACCTCACAACATACAGCTTTGAAAGTTTCGACGTCGAATTTTATGTCAAACGACTTCAATCAACTACTGTTCTGCAAGAAAATTAAGATATATACCTAGACAGGCTAACCTACCTTTAACCTAAATTATATCATTCCCACAAATCCTTACAACCCTTAAAAACCACCCCTGCCAACCCTCAAACAGGCTAACCTACCTACGATAAATCTGGGTAGAGCGAGTTTAATCGACTGCTTTTCTATGAGGAACCTAAGATCTCAACCACAGATAGGCTTATCTGTTTTCTCCTTGACGGACTCTATCTCCAGATACCCTTACAACCCTCATAAACCGCCCTACCAACCCCCAAGCAGGCTAACCTATCTAACGCTGGTTAGAACGAGTTTAATTAATTGCTTTTCTATGAGGAACGTAAAATCTCAACCAGATAGGCTTACCTGTTGTCTCCTTGATGCACTCTATCCTCAAAAAACCCTACAACCCTCAGAAACCCCCTCTACCAACCCCCAAGCAAACTAACCCACCTAACCCTTGGTAGAGCGAATTTAATCAACTACATTTCTGTAAAAAAATAAATATCTCATTGACATTGTCTCTAATATACCCCTCCTCAGGTAGGGGTGGTTTATAAGGGCTGTAAGGGTTCGTGGGGATGACGTAATTTAGGTTGAAGTTGGGTTAGCCTGTCCATGGTATATATCTTAATTTTGTTGTAGAACAGTAATTGATTGAAAACGCTTGACACAAAATTCGACGTCGAAACGTTCAAAGCTATATGTTCTGAAAGGTACAATATTCATGAAATGAAAAACTTTGAAATTCAATATCTCAAAGAAAAAATAAGCAAACTGAGCAAACTCAACGGCATTTAAAAGGACTAGACTGCTTCTTTAATATGTCGTTTGTAGTTTTTTACGTGTAGATAATGTCGTGGTGCTACATAACCTCAAATATAGATAAAAATCGCTATTTTCACACTTTTAGATTAAGATATCTCAACATCCTGACGTGCTGGAGCAATTCTGAGGCCGGATTTGGTTTCAGCGCCAAAAATTCTTTGGAAAAACATATATGGTTTGCTTGTGCAAAAAATTAAGGTATTTTTGTAGGACTGTGTTATAGGTGTTACGAAACGAATAATTGTCTTTTTATAGCTCATTTACGAAGTTTTGGATTGTTTCGCTCATGAAATTTTTTTATTGCAATGATTTTGCGGCTCAAAATACATAAGACTATAAAAATTTAGTAATGAAATTAGTAATGAAATTTTCACTGGCATTTAAAAGGATAAACGATTTAAGCTGTTTTTCCCATTTAAAGTAGATGGAAAATTTGAAGTGCTTTGAAGCACATATTAAATCACTTAAAAAGCTAATTTCTGTTTGCGCAGAGTTTTTGCATCATATAGAATCCATTTTTACCCGGGGAGAAAGTCCCCCAAGAAAAAAAAATTACTTTTCTATATACATTAATGGTAGAGATAATGTTATTTTGAATTAACGTTTGATAATCAATGACAAATATCATCAATAGCTTTCCACACAATACGAGCATCTCATAATGGCGTATAATTAGAAATGATGTTTTAAACCTAATATTGTAAATTTTTAGATCACGCTTCTTCTGGAAATTCAAGCGTTTATGTGTTGTCTCAAATTAAAATATATTATTTCTTCCGAAGAAGCATTAATATATAGACTCGCTACCGGAAAATTCCATGTCATATATACATTACGAAAACTCGAAACAATAACAAATACAACTTATTAATAAAAACCACATCATTAAGTTTTTGAAATATTCATTACACCTAAAACATAAGCATTATCAAAATTCCGTATAAAAAGGTAAGTAGCTATATCAAAGGTGATTTTCCTACAGGTCACAAACCTTCACTATTAAGTCTCAATCGAGATAGAACTTAAAGAGGTCGAGCTATAGTTACTTTCTGTCATGAATATCGTAGAGAATTCATTACTGACCAAGAAATACGTATGAACGGTTACATATTCGATCTGATTAAGTCATCGACCACATAACAGTCACCGAAAATAACACTTTGAGTATCGTTCTCTTAGTGTAATATCTTTCTAAATTAGTAATTGTATTAATAGCGTTGTTAAATTGAGATGGAAATAACTCATACGACAATAGTAAATTACGATACAAGTGCGGGAAAGTAGATTCTTATCTCATGTGGCGCTTACGCCCGAGCAAAGCGAGGGTGGAAAGGTACACGAGACGAGAAACTCTTTCTCGAACATGTGCCGAACTGTATTTTTAAATACGATGTGTTGAAAGTCTGATTTTCAAAGCACGTTTTCTGCCGAGCGTGTGAGAAAGACGTACTTTGCGTGCAGATTATCGAAATAATATGAACAACGTGCGATGGTTCCAAACATATTAAAAATAGAGTGGTTCTCCAAAATTCAATTCTTCCTATATTTAAATTAACAAAAATGGTTCCATTCGTTATAGGACAAACAAGTTCAATCGAATTTTTTTATATATACATTAATAGAAATATCCAGAAAAGCAGGTCTTTAAAATGTATTAAATATGAAAGATTTTAATGACATTGAAAATATTAAAGATTGCAACGGTAGTCGACTCGATCAGTCGATACGTTCGCTATTCGGAAACACTTGCGATGCTAGAGCGAACGTCTAAGAGAGAGAGGGGGCGCGCGAGAGTTCAAAATTTCAGTTAAGCCTCAGCTGTTGCTTGTGAAAGTACCGTCAAATAGTTTTCCACTGTGTTTTGCTGTTTGTTAATTCAAAAGTAGTTTCTCTGGATTTTTGGATTCGTACGCGAGTGAACGCAGACCATAAAAGTAGCAGCAAAACACAGCAGCAAGCGAGCAGCAGCATTTGACGGAGCAACAACTGTTCTTCGTGAGCGAGACAGCGTAGCTAGTTCCAGACGAGCACCAGTTATTTCTCTTCAACAATTACGGCTGATCACCGTAGTTACACCGCAGGGTAGGTGCACTTCCCTTTTTCTGCCCGACAAAATACTAACGAGAGTATTTTATCTATCGCCATCGTTTGTGTATTCGCGCCGAGCGTTAGTTTTCGCGGTCGAATTTTGAATTCTCTCTCTCTATCTATCTATCTATCTCTCTCTCTCTCTTTTATTACGTTATTTTGTTCCCTTTTAGTTTAACGGATCCGTCACCGGTTAAATTTTAAATCGATTTCATCTAGGGGATTAGTTTGAGTAAACATTAGGTCACTCACCCCTAAGATAGATCAAGTGTCACAAGTCAGGTGACTTAAGGTAAGTTCAACTCTGTTGGAAAGAAGACATCGGAACAAAAGTATCAAACGTAAAGGCGAATACACGTATACTCATACGTGTTTAATGGAGCGGCGGTTAGCTCTGCATCGTGGGAGTTTGTTCATTCATAAATCTATTTTGTACCAGCTAATCCACTCCGTTACAAGATATATTAATAAAAACATTTGACACTCGTTATGGTTATCAGAGGTAATCAATTAAAATCTCAGCAGCCATTAGTCTTATATCTGCATAGTGGTAGATCGTAATTCCCCCGAACATTAAATACTCTCGGTGAGCAGATATTTTCTGTCACAAGAAACAGAGAGAGTCAATTGTTGGCCAAGTTATAGGCATGAATATATTAGAACTAACCAAATTATTGACCCCATACCTATCTTCGAGAATAATACTATGAACTTCTTTATTTTAGTGTAATATTTTTTTTAATTTGCAATGCGTAAATTTATCGTCGTCAAATGCAGATGGCAATTCTCTGATAGGGCAGCAATAACTACATAGTATGATGTGTACAGCTATTTAAAACAGCCGACAGGTCGCGCGGGGTTCAGTTCTTCCTCTGACTAAAGCACAAGCACTGTTTCATTTGTTACATGACATCAGGTTCTACCGTATTCGTCGATTGACCCATTAATAGAAATATCGTGAAAAGTAGGTCTTAAACTCATTTACTAAAGATGTATGAATGAAAACCTCTAATATTCGATATGGTCGTCAAAGGTAATCAATCTCAAATACATCAGCCATTACACTTTTATCTGCATCGTGATACCCTCAAACGTTGGATACTCTCGGTGAACAGATATTTTCTGTCACGAGAAACAGAAAGAGTCAATTGTTGGCCAAGTGATCGGCATGAATATATTAAAAATATTCAAGTTATTGACATTATACCTATTGTCGAGAATAATACTATAAACTAGTTTATCTTAGAGATTTTTTTAAATTGGCAATTCGTTAATGTATCGTCGTTTAATGCCGATGGAATCGAGTTTCCTTGATTTCCACGAGATTTCCGTAGGGATTAGGGAACTGAACTTTGTTTACGGAGCATTATAGCATTTCGACTATTTGAAAATAACTAGAGACTTTTTAAGTGATTTAACAACTTTCAATGTAATGTAAATATGACGTACCACCTTAATATGAAGTATCATTATGTGCATTCAGCGCCTTTTTTCGGACTTACCGATTCATAGGATTTATTGTGTTTCCTGCAGTGTGAAACTTAGAAATGGTGAGATAATGCAATGATTCATTATAGATTTGCTTCGAGTGTCAATATCCTTGAATGTAATTATCATACATAGCATTTCCGCATACAACACCACAAAATAGATTCAGCGATTTCATCGACTACCTGACCCTAACGTTTCCGATAGAACTATAACGCTCGTAAAACACCGTACGTCCTTACTCTATCGTTATTTTATCTGAATGGTTTTTATTAAAATTATTCAGCGACTCCTTTTGATTATGAGATTGTCGTCAATTGTTTACAACAGTTAATAATAGCAATAATGATACATTATAATATGAAGCCAAAAATTGTTCTCAATTCAAGAAATAATCATCAAGTTGATTTGGCATACGATTTTGTTCGTTTTTATTGATTTGAATAATATGCATGCTAAAATTTGAAATCGTCTAATACCACCATAGATATATAGGATATATATTAAGCGTGTGATATGGTTACAGTGTGTTCGCTGGCCCTGTGCGCGGCACTCTCCTCACGAGAACGCAGCGATCAAGTATGTGCGATGACAAAGAGTACATTCCCGTGTCGTTGCAGAGCCAGAAGAGGGGAGCGTTGCGGCTGGCGAAGTGGCATCATGAGCAAGAAGAGCGAGAGAGAGAGAGAGAGTAATAACAATAGAATCAAGAAGTTTGGAAGGAGAGAATGGGGAGAGGAGCGGCGCGTGGCGACATTAAAGAAAAGGTGCGAAGATATTGAGGGCAGTTAGGCGCGTGTTGAGTGTGAGGAAGGCCGCCTAATTAATGAAGCGAGAGATGAAGTTGAGAACGACAGCCTCATAGAAAGATCTGCATGGAAAAAGCAACTCGAAAGCACAGCTAAGGCATCAACACCAGCACCTGGGACTGCTTGATCTGACTGAGGCCGACGAAGGACACAATTATTCCGCTTGCAAGAAGCACGGTCCGCGGTGTGGCTAGCTCCGTGGCGGCACAGATCATCACACGGATGCCCCTGCCAACGAGACTTTGCTTTCGCTGACGTCGCTTCTCCGTCAACGAGTCAACGGCACCTGATGGGTCTCTCTCATGAGTATTTATTCTTTTTTCTCTCTCGCGCCAACTCTCGCTCATCTACACGACTACGAATAAAATAAGTTGAAAATAACGCGCACGCTGAACGAATTCGCTCGCGTGTTCCGGCAGGTTTTGTCACGGTTGTGTCATTGTAACTAACTTTAAGCATTGTTTGTACGAAAGTGTAAATAAAGGATCGCCTATTGTAATTTTGCTTCGTAAAATTTTTTGATATCGCCATATTACAACCAGAGCAATCAGTTGGCCTGTGAAAGTCCACGCCAACTTTCATTACCAGAACAGAACCCATATACAGGGTGTCCCATTTTAAAGGAACCACCCCGAAATTTTCGACGGTTGGCGTCGTACCAAAAAATTGTTCAGGCAACAGTTGTTTGGGACAATGGGGGCAACCTTTCTGTAAAATCCGATTTGACCTTGAGATTTATTTTCAAGGTCATTTGAAGGTCAAAGTCATTTTTTGAATAGGAACTCATATTTTTGATTCCGGGTTCGGAAAGAGCGGCAAATTCTACGTTTAGATAACGTATTATGTGTGGGGTGTGGTTAACCCCCCCCCCCCCCCGCCTAAGATCATGTAGGGGTCAAATTTATGATTTTCTTCATCTATGCACAGGGATGATCGGGCAAGGGTAAGGTTAATTGTAATAACCCAATAACTCGATAACCCCAATAACCCCAATAACCCAATAACCAAGAGATATTTTGAATAAGGACCCCCATTTTTTATCCCGGATTCGAAAAGAGCGGAAAATTCTACGTTTAGATAAAGTATTATGTTGGGGGAGCGGTTCACCCCCTATCCCACCGGGGCAAGGGTGAGGTTAATAAGGTATTGATTACCCAGCCAGTGAAGGCAAGGTATTGATTACCCAGCCAATGAAGGTAAGGTATCGATTATCCAGCCAATGAAGGCAAGGTATTGATTACTCAGCCAATGAAGGTAAGGTATCGATTACCCAGCCAATATTATCAATACCTTGCCTTCACTGGCTGGGTAATCAATACCTTATTAACCTCACCCTTGCCCCGGTGGGATGGGGGGGGGTTAACCGCACCCCACACATAATACGTTATCTGAACGTAGAATTTTCCGCTCTTTCCGAATCCGGGATCAAAAATATGGGTTCCTATTCAAAAAATGATTTTAACCTTACTTTGAAAATGAATCTCAAGGTCAAATCGGATTTCACAGAAATGTTGCCCCCATCGTCCCAAACAACTGTTGTCTGAACAATTTTTTTGTACAACGCCAACCGTCGAAAATTTCGGGATGGTTCCTTTAAAATGGAACACCCTGTATATTTTCGCAGAGTTCAACCCGAGGCGTACAGAGGATAATCACTTTCGCAACCGTTATAAGCTCGCTAGAAAATGTATTGTGATATATTTTGGTTTCTGGTGGTCTAATATAGCTTAGTGTATGTGACTACATGTTTAGTATAAAAGTCGTCAAAAGCATACTGACACACACACACACTTACACATATAATAACGTGGTAGTTATAATTTCTATACGCAGCCAGCATGATCAGGGTGTTATTATTGTACTGAATCTTAGTTAAATAATTTGAATTGGATCAGTGTCTCTTCATGTGCGCGAAAAGCATACTTTTTGTCTTATCTCTTATCCCAGACTAGGCAGATTCCTGTTATTATGCAATTATATTTGGCTAAAGAGAAATCCTAAAACCTAAACCTAAACTTATATAATAAGGGTAGGTGATCTTAACCAATATATACGATAATCAATTAAATGATATTTTATTACAATAATAAATTCAAATAAAAAAAATAAAAAAATTCAAATTCAAACGCTTTAAAGAGGCAGATTTTTACCTCACTAATGATAAAATAAAAGTAACAAAACAAAATTGATTAATAGCAATTGACTAAGGCAGTAAGATCGACGCAATTAGATTCAAAGCTAATACAAAATTAATGTTTTCTTGAAGAAAAAATTAGTGCACGAGAAGCGTGCTTTACTAGAAATGCGGCGCGATGACTTTGATGGTTTTCCAAAAAGGCAAGTCGCATGCAGTAATATCAGAGAAATTTAAATACTACTGACATCACTTAGAAGAAGTGAAATATGAATCGTTGCAGAAATGATAAAAGTAAGAATAAGCTTAAATAAACTTTGCTTACACAAATCCAGATGATAACTTATGTAACAATAATTGTGAACGAGCAGCTGGACCATTCAAAGTCGGCTTTAGCAGCGAATTAATAAGCTTCAACAATTAAAAGCTACGTTAATTAAATAGGTCTTAAGCAATACTCAGTTAAATAAAACTAAAAAGCAACATTCGAAGATAAAGTCGAAACTAAGACTCAATAACGCAGCTTAAATGTATCAGCCCAGGTGTAGGACGTTCGCAGTTGCCCACGGCTTAGCACTCTCTCCTCGATTTCCGCTCTTTTCAAAGATATCCTCCCTTGCCTCTTCTGTCTTTAAGCTTTTCATCGATAGCAGTGTGTGAGCTCTTGCGAGCGGGGTAGGCAGTAGCGGCCTTGAAAACTTTTGAGGAGTTAGCTTTTATGACATTGTAATATTACGGCTCTCATGTTCTCTTACTTCGCTCCATCGCTTGGTAGGATTAATAAAGTATAAACAAAATTAGATTAAACCAGTCGAAGTCACAATCGTACAGCGTTCTTATAAGCTAAGGTTATAAATTAACGGAGAGAAAGAGCAGCAGTGGTCAACGACCAACTTTTGCTTGGTCGAACAACTCATTATAATATATATGAAGAGAAGAAACGTAGCTACCTGCAGTAGCAATTAAATCTGGCAAATACCAAGAACTCTAGGTAATAGTAAAAAATATTAAAACCTCGTAAAACTTCGTATTGTTCAACCCCAAGCGAAATACTATAAGAGTTCTGCAACAATATTTTCCTATCAAGATGTTTAACTATAAATAGCTTTTTCGATTACTCTCATCTAATCCTAAACAGAGATTTTGTCATCAAAAAGATACGCATAGTCACTAACAATTTAAAAGTTAACAAAGTTCCTGATCTAGATAGAATCTCAAATCCTTTCTATAAAATCTTACCTGTCACGTGGATCCTCCATTTCTGTAAACTTTTCAACAAGATATTCAACTCTAGCAAATTTCCATAGAGTTGGTGCTTCGTTCATGCCCTCCTGCTGTATAAAAAAGGTGACCTATTGAATCTAGCTAATTACAGAGGTATTGTGCACGTTAATCCCATAACGAAAATATTTACTCTTGGCTCGTCTTTCATCTTGGTGTGAGGAAAACAATATTCTTTCTAAATGCCAAGCAGGATTTCATAGTAACCGGTCTTGTTGTTCACACTCCACACGAAAAATACAATCGAGCAAGCTAAGCCTAAAGGCAAGTTCTACATAGTATTTATTGACTTTCGACGAGACTATTCTGTAATGTAGAATGTTCTCTTTATTGTAGGCATCAGTTCAAAGATAATACGAGTCCTTTGTGCTCTTTACCAGAGAACGAAAATCAGGATCAGACTGAGTGTAACGGTCCTATCTATGGGCTAGTTGATTATGTTACTGAATCACTGCAACCCGTCAAACGCATGTATCTGTTTACTCAAATCAGCACAGTAAACGGCGCCACCTCACCGATTATTCGATTGTATTAGTACAAGAGTCTAATTTTATAACCAAACTAAGGAGTGTGACGCCAATAAAGTAATAGATATAGATATAATGATATTTGTTATTTAAGAAAAATATGTTAATTCGAGATAATTTTGATATAACAAAGCATTTCTTATTTAGATTTTAGTACGTAGATTTAGACTATAGTCATACGAATTGCGTTTAATTATTAAACAATAATGAATTTCAATATGCAATGTTAATTTATTTATTACACTAAAAATATGAATTATTAGAAAAATGTAAATAGTCCATATGCAAAATGAATAAGAAAAGAACATGAGTAAGAATTGGTTTCATTAATAACAGCTTAATAATAACTGTTATTAATAAATAAATAATTAATAATTTATTTAAACAATAAGTTGTATATAGAACGAAAGCGTTAATTTTATACGTAATAATGATAGCTTTGTAATTTATAAATCTTAGATAATTAATCTAGTAATTACGTTATAAGATTATAGAAAAAACCGTTACAAATATGAAAATTTATTATAATTCAAATGTTATTAAATAATTTGAATATTTCTTTTTAGAAATTACTTCTAAAATTAATAAACGATAAAGTTATGTAAAAATTTATCATTTTTCTATTGTAAATATTGTAATATTGCATTAATTAACTTTATTAGTTTTGACGATACTATTTGTGATAATTGTAAATTACACTAAATAGACCAATAACTAATTCTGTAAAGTTCACATGTGTTGAAAGCTCATTATTAATGTTTATTTACTTGTAAATTAAAAAATCTCATTTCTCAAAATTCGCGAATGTTTCTCGAATATTCGAAAACTTCTCGAAGAAAAACGCTCCTGCGAAAATAGGCGGGAAAATTTGTGTATAAATACGCCCACTATTGCACAGGCTGGCATTCACTTCTAGCCTTGCAAAGTGAGCGCATGAGTCTGAATAAACTTGGCTGATACCTAAGTTCTTTCTCTCATTGTGATTAACTGAGCAAGACCTTTCATATAATTTGAGCTCAACTTACGTATAGAACATCTCGCGCTATAAGAAACTGGGGCCAAATTATATCCTATCCAAGGAAGACTTTAGCTCTGCTTATGGGACAATTCGCACCATAAGAAACTAGGGCATAGTCTGACTTTCCTGGAAACCACATTCATATTCGCATATATTTGATTTTTCAAGTTATTATTATTAGCTTATATTTCATTTATCTATTAATTTTATTAACGAGTAGAGTAGATTTATTAGAAACGAATTCTTACTCATTAGCGCAACTAGATACGAGAGTACGAATTATTTATACACTACCGTCCATAAAGATTTGCCATCCCCTTGCTGAAATCATCAAAACTTTAGAGTTTTATGGCTCAGTTTCTATAAGAGCTAGAAAATCCTGCGGGGTCTTATTTGAAAGGTCTTTCCAAGACCGTTCAAATGTTGTAAACCATAATTGATTTTATTTGTTTTTTGTACAACTTGTGACGTCATAAACAAATTGTTTTTTTTTAATTTTTTCACATCAACTTCGATCCCGATTTATTTATATAACGGATTCTATGATGGGAAAACTGTATAAACCATTCGATACAGCTTTCAAAAAGCTACAAAATCCATATCCGGAAAATTTTTTTACCTTTATTTTTTATGAGCTATATGGTGTTTTATACAAAAACAAAGATTTTCAAAAAATGGGCTGTACTTTTTTTATTTTAAACTCTAAAGAAAAAATATAGTATTTTACAAGAGCTATCAAATGCGCCACTCAGAATTTAAAAAAAAAATTTTTTTTTTCACGTTTTTTAGAATTGAAATTTTTCTAGAAAAAAAACTGAAATTACATATATTTAATAAAATTAGTAAGTAGCTAGTATTTGTAACTGAATGGGCTTACAAACAATGATAACAAGATACATTTATTGTATTCGACGTTTGTAACAGAGGAATTTGCATTGTTTTCATTTTTAATGACTTTCTACAGTATTGTGCTCACCGATAATCACTGTAATAATCACTAAGTGTTTACGTGGTTTGATTTACTTGACTTTCATAAATGTATACATATAGCAGAGAATACGTATGGAAATTCAGTCTCTTATCAGCTTTAATGAGTGAAATATCAATGTATCCAATCTAGTCAGTAAATTATGCATGTATTTTTTGTTCATTAAAAATGACGAAAAAAAGAAATTTAAGCATTGAAGAGTGATCTGAGATAGTAGCCTTGCATAAAGTGAATAAAAGTAATAATGAAATTTCCAAAATTTTGAATATTCCAAGAAGAACAGTTGATTATAACATTAAAAAATTCATAACTCAAGGAAATATCAAAAACAAAAAAATTTCAGGAAGGCCTAGGAAAACTACGAGTGATACTGATAAACACATTTGTAGTACAAGTACACATAATCCAAGACTCACGGCACCCGAACTTGCTGTTGAAACTCAAAAAGCGTATGATGTTAAACTTAGTGTTACTACGATAAAGAGACGACTTCATGAAGATGGACTATACGGTCGAATAGCAATTAAAAAGCCTTTACTAAAACCGATTAATAAAAAGAAACGATTGGCTTGGGCCAGAAAACATAAAATTTGGACCATTGATGATTGGAAAAAAGTTTTCTGGTCTGATGAGAGCAAATTCGAGGTTTTTGGTAGTAAACGCAGATGTTTTGTGCGGAGAAAAAATAAGCAAAAACATTTAGAGAAAAATATGTGTGCTTCGGTTAAACATGGTGGCGGCTCAGTAATGGTATGGGGTTGTTTTGGTGGTTCTAAGGTTGGTGACCTTCTTAAAATTGATGGCAAGTTGAAAAAAGAAGGTTACAAAAAAATTCTTGAAAAAAATGTTGTATCTTCCGGAACAAGAATAATTGGTCGCAAATTTACGTTCCAACAAGATAACGACCCAAAGCATACTTCAAAGTTATGTAAAAGTTATCTTGCTCAATTGGAGAAAAAAAATAATTAGTTGTGATGGAATGGCCACCGTACTCTCCTGATCTTAACCCTATCGAACTACTGTGGGATGATCTAGATAGAACCGTAAGGAAGGTAGGACCTACTTCCCAGAAGTATCTTTGGAATATCTTAGAAAATGAGCGGAAAAAAGTAAGTACAGAAACTTTAGAGAAACTTGTAGCACGAATGCCTCGAATTTGTAAAGTAGTTATAGCAAACAAAGGTGGACATTTCGATGAAAAAAACGTTTAAATAATTAGTATTGTTACGTTTTTGTTTACAACTGAAATTTATATTCAGATTGTGACAATATATTAATTACAAGCGTTATTAGTATTATAAAAAATGAAATTATTATTGTTCTGTTATTATTGAAACGTTGTAATAAATAAATTTTGTAGAAAAATTGTAACCAAATTATGTTAATCTATTCTGAGTAAGTAATAAATTATGGTTTGCAACGATTATCGAAAATCGTTTAGATCCGCGTACTGGATTAAGAGCGAGCGAGAGCGAGAGCACGAGAGAGAGAGCGCGTAGGGGCAATGACCGGGAGGGGAGGCTCCGACCGGCAGTATGACTGTGCCACTCAGTCAGTTCGTGCCGATCTAACCTCCGTTTTTTCCGAGCCATCCGAGTTTTGTGTTTTGCCATTGACGTTGAGGACTTGAGTGCGTGGGTGTGCTAATAGTGGCAGCAGCAGTAGCAGCAACTGCGGTAGCAGCAACAGCAGTAGCTTCAACAGCAGCAACGTCTGTGGCAACAACAACAACAGCAGCAATAGCAATCGAAGCGGCGCAGCAAGCAGCGGAACAGTCGATCAACAGCGTGTTAGTCGGATACGGTTGGCCACCGTATCCTCATCGATATCGCGGTAGGTGCACCTTCTTCCCATTGTTAATCGCTGTTATAATTTGCGTGCAAATCCGCGCAGCGAGCGCGAAGAATTTATCTGTTGCGTGCGAGCAGGTAGTTCGCGGTAATCGCGGTTTTTTTCTCTCTCTCTCAAATAGCGTGTCTTGTCATTCACGCGAGCGTGCGAAAGTCTCTCGGCAAAACTCCCGTGTAAATTAGTTACCTCAATAAAGTGCATCTTTATCATTATTTTCGAGTTAGATAGTCGTTATTTGGTCTTTCCTCTGTCCGGAGGTCGCGCCAGTGTTTATTTTCAGTGGATTCGAGTTCGCCGGTTGCGTAGCACGAATCGTGCGATTATCGATAGACGCGAGTCGACGGCTTAGGTTTCAGCGGCGGCCGCACGAGCGCTACTAGCAAGGAGCGACAGCGCCGCCAAGCGGTGAGTTGGGGGAACCCAACTCGGAACAGCGAAGAGACACTGCGCAGGCGCACTCCGAGGCAAGGTAGGTTACTGTGCTTTGAGCACATAGATAGCAAGGCGTCGTTTAGTCGCAATTAAAGGTACGTTTGCATGAGTATAGACTAAACGGCAGCCTGTTACATGGCGCCCAACTAAATTAGGACTCACACACGAGGGAAATTGCCCGAAAAGAGAGAGTAACGCGCGCGAGAGAGAGACGTTTGCGCGCGTGCGTAATAAGGTGCGAGCGGGTAAAGTAACGCGTGGCTCGTTCGGTACGTGCTCTGCGGTAGGGGAAAGGCGCCTCTCCGACCCAATAACAACTGCTTTTGTGAGCCGAGAGCACACTAACCCCAGGGGTCGAAGAGACGTCCGTAGTCGCTCTAACGCGAATATAAAAGGTGACTAATTGTATTTTGGTTAACTTTTTGCTTTTTAAGTGTTTTATTACACATTAAAGTAATTAAGTGGGGGTCAGTCACCGAGCGACAGTACCAGCAGAGCGCGCAATTGGGGTGTGTGTAGGGTTAGATGAACTAACCCGGTGGAGCTAACAAACAGTTAACCTCCACCTATAGGCAGGTAGTTGCGAAGCGGAAGTCCGTACTCCCTTAGAGTACGCGATACCTGCACACACCCACAAGCCACGCGTATTGTTGCCTTGTGAATAAAGGCGTAATTGGGTAGTTGGCGATAAAAATCGCAACACCCCGCTCGCGCCTTAGGCGATAGGAGGCGGTAGTGGTCGAATAGGGAAATTAACCTCAACCGTCACCTACGCCCCAGCATAAGCGACATGGAGGACACCGCCGAAGCGATAACCCGGTGGGCATCGGAGCTGCCTTCCACACAACTCGACAGATACCTGTCGCAACTGGGGTTGCGTACAGATGGCCCGAAGCTTATGCAAGCAATGCGGCTTGCATATTGGCTCCTGGGCGAATACGTCGACCAGGATTTTCTAGGAGCGGCGTTAGATAAGGACGAAGTGCAGCGAAGAAGAAGGAGCCGGGAGAGATGGCTTGAGGTGAGACGCCAGGAGCTGGAGGCAACTGGCGTAGAGGATTTCGTCACCCACCCACTCATGCTGTTGCACAGCGACGAGACAGTTGAGGCGAACCTGACGCGAACTCTCGCCGTCTTTGACAACCTCGACGGGGACAGTCGGAGCGACGTGGAAGAGAGAGAGCCCGCCGAGGAATCAGGGGTTCGCGAGGAAGGCGAACGCCCGGAAGGGGTCAAGGGTGGACGTGAGGGCTCCACGGGATCACCCAATAGGCGACGAGCCCGTCGCTTTGAGGGTGAAGTGCTCCCTCCTCAGGAGGAAGAGGAGGAACGATGCGTCACCGAGCGGTTGAAAGAAGAGATAGAGCGCAACCACATCGGGATTAACTGCATACTAGAGATGCTTGAGAAGCACGACAGAGTATGCACGCGGTGGGGTGACCAGGTGGCCGCCCTACAGGTGGAAATCCAGCAGCTAAGGAACGTGGATCCTAAGAACCGCCAAAGCATCGTGAGGGAGCAGCCCAGGAGAACCGTGGACTTTCAGTCCACGTACACGTGCCACTATGACCCAGGGGTACCGGGAAGTACCCCGGAGCCCCCAAGGTCAGCACCAAGGGAGCATAGGGAGGCTCCCCAACGACACGCACCTCAGCGAGCTGAACAGCCGCCACGGAGAGGGCCCGACGCCAGCGCTGGTTATGGGCAAGCGATCCCGGACGGATCGACT
Source organism: Phymastichus coffea (assembly GCF_024137745.1). NCBI lineage: Eukaryota > Metazoa > Arthropoda > Insecta > Hymenoptera > Eulophidae > Phymastichus > Phymastichus coffea. The sequence continues at coordinate 2,009,889 of NW_026706844.1, forward strand.
TGGGGGGACACCAACGCAGCGTCAGGGTTCTTTACGACCCGTGACGCGGGCAGGATAGTCCGAGGCTGGAAGCTGCGGTACTCGGGAACCGCCTCGGAGTGTCTGGATACCTTCCTCTCGAGGTTGGAAGATCTACGGGCGGGCTCAGGGCTGACGGACGGCGAGATATTGTGCTCAGTATCAGAGCTCCTCGAAGGAGTAGCGAGGACCTGGTACGAGCTCAATAAGCTCAAATGGAGGAGCTACGCCGACTTCATAGCCGGCGCTCGCCGTTGGTTCGGGTCGAGCGAGTTGCAGCAGCAGAGGCTGCTGCAAGAGGCCCAAGCCCGTTATCAAGAGAAGGGAGAGCTGGTAAGGGAATACGCTTGCCACCTCCTCTTCATGCTCGCCCAGCTGCGCCCGCCATTACCCGAGCAGCGTCAGCTAGATTTGCTATACGCAAATCTCCTGCCCGCCATCCGGATGCAGCTGCGGAGAAATTCGTTCTCCAACGTGGACGAGTTTCACGCCCGGGCGACGGAGATCGAGACCGCGATGCGGGACGATGAGCGCCCGAGGGCCAGGCTAGAGCCCACGTCCACGTTGTACCCCGAGCACATGGGGGTGTCAGCTAAGGCACCACCGCCCCGGGCAGGACCCCGAACGGTGGCCATGTCTAACAAGCCTCGGGGTAGGGAACAGCTGCAACCCGAATCACCGGTTAAAGCCCCGGCCAGGAGACCCGAGGACCGGCCCACAATCGCCGCAACGCAGGCGACAGACCGCTTTGAGGATCTGTCGTCGCAAATTGCGACCCTGCGACGAGATATGGACCGGTACTTCAAGGAGAGGAAGGCTAACTCTCCCAGGCGACCGAGGGGTCGGCCGCAAGAAAAGGGGAGGAATAAACCCCCCCCCCCCCCCCCCAGGGTCTCCTGGCCAGCGGCGAGAGGGTCAGCGGAGGAAAATAGACTACTCCCAACCGATTAAGTGCTCGTCTTGTGGCAAGCTAGGCTTTACCAGGAGGTACTGCCCGGATTGCAACAAGGGAAACGGGCAGGGAAGCGGAGGGAGGAGGTCCCCTCCGCGTCCCCAGTAAAGGTGACCTCTCGCCGCAGGTCGCTCGAGCGGGGTAGCAGCCCGCCGGCGACCTCAGGGTTCAGGCAGGTCTCTGAAAGGCAATGGAGCCATAAGAGACCTAGCAGTGCGGTGGTGTACGACGAGACAGCGACTAAGCCGGTGACCAACCAAGGTAACGAGGCGTTCTGTATCCTCGAAGGGTATGGAGGTCGAGTTCAAGTGGTGGAGGAAGGGTACGAGTCGGTCGAGGAAGAGACCAGTGACCCCAGGAACTCCAAGAAACCACCCGACACTCTAGAGGATACGCTTGGAACCCCAAGACGAGCGGGGAAACACTCGTCGATGCGAGTAGCGGCTGCCCAGGGCAGGAAGAGCCGCGAAAGCCTCCGGACCACTAGGGAGAAAGGGACGAAAGTTACACCCCGTCGTTATGCGCCCGAGGATGAGACCAGATGGTGGCTCCAGGTAGACATAGGCGCCTACAAGTTAAGGGCACTCTATGATACCGGAGCCTCATCGACGGTAATGGGTCAACTCGGGCTAAGGTTGGCATCGGACATGGGGCTAGCCCTGGACGTGACGCGAGCAGGTGAGGCTAAGCTCGCGGATGGTCGTCCATGCCCCATACTGGGTCACGTGATTTTTCCCTTCACGGTAGGAGGAATCACAAAGGATGTGAGAGTCGCCATAACACCACTGCTTTCAGATGACTGCTACGTGGGCGCGAATTTCGTGAGGGAATTCAGCGCCAACCTGAACCCTGACACGGACCAATTGTACTTGGCAAAAGCCAAAGTTGCAGTGCCGTTAGAAGTGGCAAGTGTCAGTGGTACGTCGTGCCTCGCACCCGTAGGCCTGGTAGAAGCCACAGAAGCACAGCGGCAAGAAGTGGCTAGCCTCGTCGATGGATTAATTCCAGACGAGGGCGAGAGTTTAGGCTGTGCTGTCGGGGTCGAGCATGAGATAGACATCGGAGATGCCCGACCCTGTAAACAAAAGTACTACCCGGTCTCCGATAAGGTGCGAGAACAGATGCACGCGCTGGTTATGGCCATGCTGGACAATGACGTCATTGAGCCAGCAACCAGCGGGTGGTCGAGTCCAGTGGTAATGGTGAAGAAGGCGGATGGCAAGTACCGGTTCTGCGTGAATTACCAGAAGGTGAACGCGGTAACCAAGCCTGACGCTTACCCATTACCCTTCATGAACGACATCTTACGAAGGATTCGAGATGCCAAGTTCATCTCAACGCTGGACTTAAGTAGCGCGTACCACCAGATCCCTCTTAAGAAAGAGTCGCGCCCTATCACGGCGTTTACAGTCCCAGGCCTGGGGCATTTTCAGTTCAAGAGGATGCCTTTCGGATTGTCATACGCCGGCGCGACCTTTCAGAGGTTGATGGACAAGGTGATTGGCCCGGACTTAGATCCTTTCGCTTTTGCATACCTTGACGACGTGATCATCGTCTCGTCGTCGTTTGAGGAGCACAAGCGACACCTGGGATTGGTTTTACAATGAATCCTAGGTGCGGACCTCACCATCAATAAGAACAAGAGCCACTTCTGTAAATCGGAAGTCAAGTACTTAGGAGTCCTCGTTAACAGTGAGGGAGTGAGGCCAGATCCCGAAAAGATCAAGCCTCTCATGGAATATCCCACACCATGGACAATTAGGCAGGCGAAGCGATTTATGGGGATGATTTCGTGGTATCGTCGCTTTATACCCGATTTCGCGACAATCGCTGAGCCGATAAACCGCCTGACAAGGAAGAGTGTTCCTTTCGTTTGGCAGCAGGAACAGGAGCAGGCTTTTGAGAGGCTACGGGGAGCAATGATTACTGCCCCAATCCTGCAGTCGCCAGATCCCAGGAGGCAGTTTGTTTTACAAACTGACGCGAGTGATAGTGGGATCGGCGCAGTGCTGACGCAGGAGATCGATGGACAGGAGCGCGTCATTGAGTACGCTAGTCGCTCGTTGAATAGTGCGGAGAGGAATTACTCAGTCTCCGAACGAGAATGCCTGGCAGTGGTTTGGGCTATCGGAAAATTCCGGCCGTACATTGAGGGGCACCACTTCAAAGTCATCACCGATCATAGTTGCCTTAAATGGCTCCGCAGTATGAGGAATCCTACGGGCAGGCTAGCGCGATGGGCGTTAGCACTGCAAGGGCAAGTTTTCGATATTGAGTATCGAAAGGGAGACCTCAATGTGGTGCCAGATGCTTTATCTAGGGCCTATGAGGAGGGAGTGGTAGAAGTGGGTGCCATGACCCATCAGCCGGAAACTGCCGATGCCTGGTATCTGCAGAGGTACCGTGAGGTATGCCAGGATCCACATTCTCATCCTACCTGGAAGGTAGTGGGAGGGAGACTGTACCACTACCATCCGACAGAGGACAGCGAGGGATCCATCGACAACGAAGAAGCCTGGAAGCTTGCAGTCCCTGCTGAGAAAAGGTCTCAAGTGCTCGAAGAGATCCATGATGCTCCCGCAGCGGGACATCAAGGAAGAGAACGGACGTTCTCCAGGGCGAGGCGCCTGTACTTCTGGCCGAAGATGTACGAGCAGGTCAGAGAGTACGTGAAGAGTTGCCCTGTCTGTCAGCAATGCAAGGCGGAGCAAAGGCCGCCTTGCGGGCTGATGGGTCGTCGAGAGATCTCGCGACCCTGGCAGGTGGTGGCCAGCGATATTACTGGCCCGTTCCCAAAGAGCTCGAGAGGGTTCGAATATATCCTGGTATTCTTGGATCTATTCACTCGCTGGGTTGAGTGTGTGCCCATTCGCAAGGCCAATGGAAGGACCATTGTGCGCGAACTGCACGAGAGGGTGGTAACAAGGTTCGGCACGCCCGAGATATTCTTATCGGACAATGGGACCGAATTTAAGAACCAGGAGGTCGATGCCTACCTGACGAGGAATGGCATCCGGCGGGCCCTCACTCCAGTGTACCACCCACAGGCCAACCCCACGGAACGAGTGAATAAAACCCTCAAGACCATGCTCATGTCGTACGTCGAGCGTGATCATAAGAGCTGGGATGAGCACCTGCCAGAGTTCAACTTTGCGTTGAACTCGGCAACTCATAGCGCGACAGGCTATAGTCCGGCTATGTTAGTCTTTGGGCGGCAGCCGACTCCTCCCTCGACCTTTAGAAGGACTCAGGATCAGCTGGCCCGGGAAGCCTCCGAGGGCCAAGAGCTGACCGAATGGGGAGAGCACATGAGCCTTTTGCCGAACTTGTGGGAGCGCGCTTGCACCAAGTCCAGGGAGGAAGCAGACCGTCAGGCGGTCTATTATAATAGGAAGCGACGTCAGGCCGATTTTAGGGTTGGGGACTGGGTGTGGAAGCGTAATCGAATCTTGTCTTCCGCAGCTCAGGGCGTGTCGGCGAAGTTGGCGCCGAAATACGCTGGCCCGTATATTATCGAGGAGGTCTGTGGGTCCAATACCTACCTCCTCGGTAACCAGCAAGAGGTATTGCCCGAGCTAGTCCACGCCAAGGACCTCAAGCCCTATTTCGGTCCCTTCTCGGACCAGGACGAAGAGGAGCCAGTACTCGAGGACTCGACACCGCGGGACGAGAAGAGGGGCGCAGGCGACCCGCCCGCGGAGGGCGAGGGTCCCAGCGGGGATCCATCGTGCGAGCGCGTCGCGATTGCAGCCCCCACGGGTATAGGAGACGATGGCGTAGCGGAACCGAAGACGCCGAATGAAACGCTGGCCAAGTGAGGCAGAAGTAGGCCACGCAAAAATCCCGTGAGCGAACCCCAACCATCCGTTAGCGGCGATCAAGATGGAGGGAAGCGGCGAGGGAGAGGCAGACCCCGTAAGACGATTCAAAACGTGCAGAAGACGGTCCGGTCAATTCCTCGAGCGAATGATCCTAGCGTGCGTATGGAGCGCAAGGGACCGGGGCGCCCACGGAAAGCGTAAGATGGAGAGGAAGCTGGTCATAAGTGAAGAGACCCTCGAGACGGCCACCCAACTGCTGCTCGACCTGAGACTGGGTCCGGGCGCCGATCGGCTGATCGGTGATCTCCGTAGATTCGTCCGGGCCCAGGTCGAGGTGGCCGCTCGCGAGGGTCGCTCACGCCAGCGGGTGGACGACTTCCTCCGGGAAGGACTGGCGCCCCAGCCCAGGAGACCGGAGACAAGGGAAGCGTCCACCCAGACCGACGGTACGTACGAAGGGGACCGTCGGTCTAAGTCCACGCAAGACCAAGGGGTGCAGACCCAAGGGTCGAGCGCGGTAACCGTGGAGAGCTCGACCCAGTGCCCCAGGCCAAGGGAGGCCTGCGGCCAGCAGCATTGGGTCTGCAACCATCCCCGCATCCCCGAGCAGGAGGACCTTGAAGACACCTGGAGGCACGTAAGGTTGGGCCTCCAGGAGGTCGAAAATGCATGGAGCTTCGTCGGGGAACAGCAGACACAGGTCCACCCCAGGAGATTCCAGGCCACCGCGGAAGGGATGCTACATCTGTGGGCATCCTGGAATCACCACGACCTCCAAGTGTCCCAAAAAGGCGGAGCATTGGAGGTACCCCCGGCATAAGGCGCCGGGGGGCGGCGGTAGGTGACCCGGCTACGGATGTAGGTGCCCAGGTGGGCGAATAAAGAATTTTAGTGTGAGAAGGTATAGTTATTTCCACTGACCTTTCCCTAGTTCTTGAATACGCGGATCCGGTTAGTAGTTCGGCCCGGTGGTCCGAAGCTAGGAGGGGGCTGCAACGATTATCGAAAATCGTTTAGATCCGCGTACTGGATTAAGAGCGAGCGAGAGCGAGAGCACGAGAGAGAGAGCGCGTAGGGGCAATGACCGGGAGGGGAGGCTCCGACCGGCAGTATGACTGTGCCACTCAGTCAGTTCGTGCCGATCTAACCTCCGTTTTTTCCGAGCCATCCGAGTTTTGTGTTTTGCCGTTGACGTTGAGGACTTGAGTGCGTGGGTGTGCTAATAGCGGCAGCAGCAGTAGCAGCAACTGCGGTAGCAGCAACAGCAGTAGCTTCAACAGCAGCAACGTCTGTGGCAACAACAACAGCAGCAGCAATAGCAATCGAAGCGGCGCAGCAAGCAGCGGAACAGTCGATCAACAGCGTGTTAGTCGGATACGGTTGGCCACCGTATCTTCATCGATATCGCGGTAGGTGCACCTTCTTCCCATTGTTAATCGCTGTTATAATTTGCATGCGAATCCGCGCAGCGAGCGCGAAGAATTTATCTGTTGCGTGCGAGCAGGTAGTTCGCGGTAATCGCGGTTTTTTTCTCTCTCTCTCAAATAGCGTGTCTTGTCATTCACGCGAGCGTGCGAAAGTCTCTCGGCAAAACTCCCGTGTAAATTAGTTACCTCAATAAAGTGCATCTTTATCATTATTTTCGAGTTAGATAGTCGTTATTTGGTCTTTCCTCTGTCCGGAGGTCGCGCCAGTGTTTATTTTCAGTGGATTCGAGTTCGCCGGTTGCGTAGCACGAATCGTGCGATTATCGATAGACGCGAGTCGACGGCTTAGGTTCCAGCGGCGGCCGCACGAGCGCTACTAGCAAGGGGCGACAGCGCCGCCAAGCGGTGAGTTGGGGGAACCCAACTCGGAACAGCGAAGAGACACTGCGCAGGCGCACTCCGAGGCAAGGTAGGTTACTGTGCTTTGAGCACATAGATAGCAAGGCGTCGTTTAGTCGCAATTAAAGGTACGTTTGCATGAGTATAGACTAAACGGCAGCCTATTACAGGTTCAATAAATGTATCTTGTTATCATTGTTTGTAAGCCCATTCAGTTATAAATACTAGTTACTTACTAATTTTATTAAATATATGTAATTTAAGTTTTTTTTCTAGAAAAATTTCAATTCTAAAAAACGTGAAAAAAAAAAATTTTTTTTTTTTTAATTCTGAGTGGCGCATTTGATAGCTCTTGCAAAATACTACATTTTTTCTTCTGAGAGTTTTTTCTTTAGAGTTGAAAATAAAAAAAGCACAGCCTATTTTTTGAAAATCTTTGTTTTTGTATAAAACACCATATAGCTCATAAAAAATTAAGGTAAAAAAATTTTCCGGATATGGATTTTATAGCTTTTTGAAAGCTCTATCGAATGGCTTATACAGTTTTTCCATCGTAGAATCCGTTATATAAATAAATGGGGATCGAAGTTGATGTGAAAAAATAAAAAAAAAACAATTTGTTTATGACGTCACAAGTTGTACAAAAAACAAATAAAATCAATTATGTTTTACAACATTTGAAAGGTCTTGGCAAGACCTTTCAAATGAGACCCTGCAGGATTTTATAGCTCTTATAGAAATTGAGCCATAAAACTCTAAAGTTTTAATGATTTCAGCGAGGGGATTGCAAATCTTTATGGACGATAGTGTAAGTGATACGAACATCACAGTTGGCGACCGTGACAGGACTCTTGTTACGTTAGTTAGCGTTTAGTATTTGTTATTAATTCGTTGTTAGTTTGGAATTGTATTATACGTTTTTCATTAATTATGCCAAAAAGAAACAAACAAATGCGAGCAATATTATGTAAAAATGCGTCATTAGAGAAAGAATTGAGTGAATTACGTAATTTACATATGGAACTTGCGAATTCGTTTGTAAATTTAGGCAATAACTATAAGAAAAATATGAGATTGTTTGATACCAGCCTAAGAAATATAAGTTCAGATTTAAATCATTTAGCTGATACAGTAGAGCATATAATGTCATCTAGGCCAGCTCCAGGCGCTTAATTTGTATTGTTATTTATGAAATAAATTTGCAATATAAAATGCGCAATTTGAATTTGTTTAATTATTTGTCAAATCCTCTATATTATTAAAATTAATTGATTAACATCATCCATATATTATTTATCATTAGTTTTGAATTATTTATATACTTTGGATTTCTTTGAGTTGATATTGCAATGTCGAACGAAAAGCGTCTAATATATAACTCTACTGAGTGTACTCCCGAAACAATTCTAAACGAACTTAGTGAATCACTAATTGGTGCGGAATTGACCGTGCAACAGAAAAGAACGCACGAATGGGAAAGAGCTGTAGTAGATGAATTAAAGACATTTCATACTGATCAGCTTAAGTTGCAAAATGATTTTAAAACAATTTCTGAAACTATTAACAATTTGAGTAATAAAGTTGATACATTGACAAATAAAATAATTGTACAAAATCAAATAATTAAGAATTTCGAATTAAATTTAGAAAAATCAAATGAAATTATTTCTATTTTAAAAGATAGATGTGAAGATAATTTCAATGATATTATTCGAGCGAAAAATAATGTTACTATGGAAATGAATAAAACATTTTCAGTACTTCGTGAGAATATTGATAAAATTAAGAATAATGATAAAAATAGATCTATTACTGAAACAATTAAGCAACCTGCTTTAACGTGTCCAGTTTTTGACGATAGTTATAAATATCGACCAGTAAAATATTTAAATGATCTCAAACGTTATTTGCAAGCAAGTAATTATAATACTTCTTAATTGTTACGTTTGTTATCTCAATCTATGACAGGAGTAAATTCTCCATGGTATGATTTAGTACAGCGTGAAATTAAAAATTTTGAAGATTTTGAAATATTATTTAAAGAGAAATTTTAGAACGCTGAAATACGTAGAAATATTACTCGTAAAATAGAATTTGGAAAATATTTTGGTGGAAAATTGTTACGTTATAATTACGCTATACGTAAAATTAATTTAGCTTTTGATATAAATGAAAATCTAGATGAAGAAGAATTAATAGATAAATTATCTCGACATTTTGATTGAGATGTACGTCTATTAGTTCAAGCTAGACATATAAAAAAGATATCAGAATTTATTAAGGTTTTCTTTGGATAATGATGATTATATTAGTTCACGTCATACTCAAAAAGATAGCGTCGGAGAACAACAAATTAATAGTATAACAATTGAAAGTAATAAGTTGAATAATAAGAATAAAAAAGTAAATTAAAATAGAAATAGTGCAAACCCGACTTTACAAGATATACCAAGTACTTCTTCAGGAAACGAGTAAACGTTGCTTCTCGAACTCGGATAAACGCAAAAGCTTGCAACGAGATGCAACAATAAAATCAAATAACAATTTAGTATCGAAAGAATTATTAACTATTTTTGAAGATCTGAGACATGAAATTAATGGTGAATTATCAAATAATGATAGTAGCAATGGGGGCAGAATTTGTCCTAAAATATTTCTTTTATTAGTAAATGTTCCAGTAAAAGCTCTACTTGATTCGGGTAGTGAAGTTTCTGCTATTTCATAGGAATTTTACAATCAAAACTTAAGTGATTTTAAAGATAAACCTACTCTTCCGATTAGTGGACATGTTATTAAAGTAGCTAAAGGCCAAAAATCGGTGAAATTGAAGAAACAAATTTATTTAAATGTAAAATGGGGTAGTCGATATATTAATATTATTTTCATAATTATTCCTAAATTAATAAAATATTGTATTATCGGTTACGATACAATGAAAAATATAAAGCTTAAACTTGATACATATTATGTACATATTTATTTTGAAATTAATAATACTTTAGAAAACTTGAAATATAACGATACATTTATAGACGAAAGTACATATCAAAGCTTAACTATTCAGTATGATACTGTCTCGGAATTAGGTGATGACATGCCATCACTCATTGATCTAACTCCTAATGAAATAGACGCAGGCATCACAAATGATGATTCTGTGAATCTAACTCGAGGGGAAATTGATGAGAAAGTAGATGAAAGTTCTAACCTTACCGATGCTCAAAAAAATGAGATAGTTTCGCTTGTACGAATTTAGATATGTATTTCGTAAGAAATTAGATTTATTAAAAGTATATACTCATAAATTGATTTTAAAATATAAAGAGCCATATTTTTCAAAACAGTATCCTATACCGTTAAATCATCGAGAAAATGTTCGAATTGCAATCAAAGAAATGCTAAGGGATGGCGCTATTCGTCGATCAATTAGTAATTATATTAATCCAATTGTTATAAGCATTAAAAAAGACGGATCAGTACGATTTTGTTTAGATGCTCGAAAATTAAATAAAAAATTAGTTAAAGATTATGAAGCCCATATGGATGATATTTTTCAATATTGTTTCGGAGTAAAATTTATTTCTAGTTTTGATTTGACAAGTAGTTTTTGACTAATTCCTCTCGAAGAAGAAAGTAAAAAATATACAGCATTTATTATCGAAAGTAATACCTACGAATTTAATGTAGTGCCTTTAATGTAGTTTCGGTACATGTACTAGTACAGCAGCGTTAGTAAGAGCTTTAAATTTGTCAATTGGCGATTTAAAACAATTTATTATACCGATTGTGGATGATATACTATACATTTGTAAAACATTCAATGAACATATACATCATTTACGAACATTATTTACATGTTGTCGTAGAGATAATTATACCTTGAAATTTTCAAAGTCTAAATTAGTTCAAGAAGAAATTGAATTTTTGGGATATATTATTACTCCATACGGTATAAAAGCTCAAAAAAGTAAATTAGAAATAATTCAAAATTATAAAGCTCCAAAAAATTTGAAAAGTTTGCAAGCTTTCTTGGATTTGTTAACTTTGCAAAAAATTATGCTGAACCTTTAATGAATTTATTGCAACAAGGCAAAGGCTATCAATGGTTACCTGAGCATGAAACAGCTTTTAATAAGGTGAACAAAATATTTATTGATACTATAATTTCAAAATTTCCTGATCCCAATAAGCCCTACATATTAACTACTGATGCTAGTTATCATACTATAGGCGCTGTTTTGTCATAATTAAATAATGAAGGTGATGAAGAAGTTATAACATTTATATCTAGAACTCTAAAATGAATTATTTTACAACTGAAAAAGAACTTTTAGCTGTAGCTTGGTCATGTTTAGAATTAGAAACGTATCTAAGAGGTGCGAAAGAAATAATTATTCGTACAGATCATGAAGCATTGAAATTCTTAACTACTTGTAAATTTACGAATGCGAGATTAGTGAGGTGGTGCTTGTTTCTTCAAGACTACAACATTACGTACGAGTATTTACCAGGTAGTAAGAATAAAGCTGCTGATTTTTTATCAAGACATATAACGGACTGTAGCAACGACTACACCGATAAAATTCAGACTGCTATGTTGATAAAAAATCCTTTTTGAGATTTAATTAAATATTTCAAAAATATGGAGTTATTACAACAGAAAGATAACTTTATACGAAATCTAAGAAATAAAGAAAATTTTAATCATAGATATGTAGTTTATAACAATTTAGTATATAAAAAAGATAAAATTAACAACAAATTATTATTACTGGAAATAATTATTCCAGAATTGATCCAAGAAATATATGAAGTTTAGGGTCATATTGGATCTAGAAAAATTACGAAGATGTTACAAGAAAACTTTTATAATTACAAGCTTCATAAAAAAGATGCTAAAACAATAAATCGCTGCTACTTATGTCCACGTACAAAATACGAGGTCTGTCCGGAAAGTATCGGGCCTACCTTTATATTTTCGTGCTAGCGTTATTCTTTATCATCTGAAGGGTGGCATCCTTCAAAGTAATCCCCACTTGATTGAATAACACGGTTCCATCGATATTTCCACTTTTCAAAACAGTCATGGAACTCCCTTTTAGGGATAGCCTTAAGTACACTCGTCGCATTGTTTTCAACCGTTGTTTTGTCATCGAATCGGTGTCCTTTGAGTGGTTTTTTTAGTTTTGAAAACAGCCAAAAGTCACAAGGGGCCATGTCGGGACTGTATGGAGGTTGTCGAAGCAATGCGATATTGTGTTTGCTCAAAAACTGTTGCACAAGATTGGATGAATGCGCTAGCGCATTATCGTGATGGAGAAGTCAGTCACCACTTTCTCAAAAGTGCGGCCGTTTTCTTCTTACAACATCTTCACAATCGAAAAAAACAATCAACACTGACTTAACATTGCTCCGACTTTGACGTGCTTTTTTTGGTCTTGGCGATTCAGAATGCTTCCACTGTGAAGATTGTTGTTTTGTTTCAGGGTCATAACCATAAACCCATGATTCATCACCTCTAATAACTTTTCTAAGCACATTATCATCATTATTGACCATTTCCAGATTGTCCAGAGCGAATGTTCTTCTGCTCTACTGTGAGTAATTTTGAGATGAATTTCGCACACACGCGTTTCATTCCTAAATTTTCGGTTAAAATTTCTGAAATGATAGTTTTTGGTATGCCAAGCTCTTCTTCTAGTTCTCGCACAGTCATACGACAATCTTGTTCGATTGCAAGTTGCACCCGCTCAATATTATCTGCGGTTTTTGTCGCCGAAGGTCGGCCGGAACGAGAATCACTATCGACTGAAGTGCGACCATCCTTGAACCGTTTATACCACTCTTTTATTCGTGTTTTGCTCATACACTCACTTCCGAAGGCCTTTTGCATCATTTCAATAGTTTTCGAACTCGTTTTTCCGAGTTGAGAGCAAAATTTGATGCAAATTCGTTGATCTTGTTTTTCAGTCATTTTTGACAAGATCAAAATCCGACGAACGCGAAAAAGGCACTGTAAACAAAGACACGCTGCGCATGAACTATATATCCGCAGGTGTCAGTAAGTAACCAATAGATTCGTAAGGCTTTACTGTTGACGATTCTGTCCGGTAGAGGTCGCTGGAACACTCTGGCGCGAAGATATAAACGTAGGCCCGATACTTTCCGGACAGACCTCGTATTATACAAAAAAAAAGATATCATCAATAATACAGCCTATATACTGGTTTTCAACCAAATGATTTATTATCTATAGATTTCTATGGTACATTAGCTACTTCACGAGGTGGAGTCAAATACATTTTAACAACAATAGATTGTTTTAGTAAAGGGTACCCCCCGTTAACAATGGTGAAATGCCCCCCTTCGAAAAACTCAAAATGAGCTATGGCTACCTCTTTGGGACTATTTAAGATATAGTTTGGCCATATAAGTAGTCCCCGACCCCTCACCCGTATATATATATAACCTAAAAACCACTATTTTCAAAAACTATTTTTTTTCTTGGGTACCAATTATGATATCGCTACGAAAATAAATTACGCGTATACTGTTTATTAAGACAAGTATGTGTGAATTTTTTCGATCTATATCAATGAGTTTTTCTAACCTAAACAAATTTTTTAAGTAAAAAAAAATTTTCAAAGTGAGATATCTTTGCTTCCAAAAATGGCTACACAACATTTTTTTTTTAATTACGTAGTTTTTTATGAATAATTCAATGGTATACTTAAAAAGTTGAAATTCGCTGTGGGTCCCTGAAAAAAAAGCGAAAAACCAATTTTTTTCGACATTTTTTGTGGTTCTTGGCCATTAAATCTTCGCACACGATTTCTATGTAAAAACTAATTGTACCATTCGATTCTACACAAAAAATTACATGGAAAACATGTATAATAACCTATGAAATATTGTTAGCTTATCGTCATATAAATTCAAAAAGTAAAATAATCAAGCCCTAGAGACGTATGCAATCATAAATTTTAAGTTTTATTAGGAAACTAGTCGTAAAATCGAGTAATTACGTTGTATAAGGAAAATAATGAAGACTACTGAGCATTGATTTTCAAATATCTGTAATTTAAAACTGCAACGATTACCGAAAATCGTTCGACTCGCGTAGGTTAACAAGCGGCTGAGCGGAATAGCCGCTATCGGTTCGAGAGAGAGAGAGGGCGCGTGGGGGCAATGACCGAGAGGGGAGAGTTCAGTAGGCAGTATGACTGTGCCACTCAGTTCGGTTAGATCGTCTCTGCGGTTTTCGTGCTACCAACGCATTGGACATTAAAAGAGTGAGATCCAGGAAGCCAGGGTACGACGTTCGAGAGCGTAGAAGGGAGAGAGCACATTGCACGGAGCGTGCATTAGCGATTATTGACGATAGACTGTGCGGCGAGGAGAGTCCACGCATTGTGCAACGTGTGTGGCTCCTTTCACTGCATTAGCAGTGTCAAGTGAAGTGTCGAGTGGGTGCCTTGCGCAACGAGCGCGACCTCGGCATCTACGAGAGCGACCTTGACGACATCCACAGCGGCAGAACTGCCCCGGCGGAGAAGAGGATACGGAGACAGTTCGTCGTTCGGCAGTTAGACGGATACGGTTGGCCACCGTATCCACATCGTTACCGCGGTAGGTGCAATACCTGATTTATTGTTATTTACGTGCGATCCCGCGCAGCGTGCGCGGAGAAATTGTTTACTGTGTGCGAGCGGTTAGTTCGCGTCGGTCACGATTTTCTCTCTCTCTCCCACCCAGGCGTATTGTCAGTTGTATTTGCGTGCGCAAGACTCTCGGCAAATTCCCCGTGTATCAGATTTAATCTAATAAAGCGATCAATAGTTATTACTAAATCAAGTCATTGCTTTGTCGTTCCTTTGTCCGGAGTTCGCGTTTGTTGACGTTCGATTCAAATAAGCCGATAGCGCAGCACGGATCACGCGGAGATCGGTAGAAGCGAATCGCCAACCAAGTTTCCAGCAGCGGCCGTAGGAGCGCTGCTAAGCAGGAGCGACAGCGCCGCCAAGTGACGAGTTGGGGATCCCAACTCGGATTGGCGAGGAAACTCTGCGCAGGCGCACTCCCGGACAAGGTAGGTTGACGTGCTTTCAGCACGTAGATAACAAGGCGTCGTTTGACCGAAATAACAAATAGGTTTAATAGGTTAACGGTTGAACGGCAGCCTGTTACAAAACGTTATAATAACAATATATGACATTTTTTCAAGAATTCTTGCATAAAATATAAAACTTCAATCTTTATCACTATCTTCATCAATGACAGGTACAATATTATCAATATCAAACAAATGAGTTAGGTGTTCTGCTGGTTTCAAGATGCGCGACAAATATCGAGCATGACTCAAGTAATAAATTATGGATGCAACGTGAGAGCAACAACCTACGGTTCTGTTACCGTTAGCACAATTACAACAGTATCTTTTCACACCCTTTATACCATAAGTATTTGGTAGGTAGTGCACATAGGACTTGTACGTTTTGCTATTGATATGTCTTGATTTTACTTCAAATCTGATAATTCCAGTTTCTTCTTTGGAAGACCTGAGAGATACAGATTCGTTCTCGTCCATCATTTCCGCTAAATAACACACAGCTTAAGACAATTAATATGTACCAGTGAACAGTATTTGTAATTCATCAATAGTCAGTTCTGGAAAATCAAGTAAATCGTTTGATGAAACTGTACTGAATGGTGTAGTTTTTCTATTCCAGTTATTCTCTTCAACGAATTCAGCCAAAGTATTTTTCAAATTTTTTGTCTCGTTAATTCTTTCAATGATCAAATTTATTTTTCCGACATCTGAATTAAGACGTTTTCCAAATAAATTATTGAGAAAACAGGCAATTCGACAGTACAATCCAGCACTGTGCAATTGAGAATTATGAAATTGGTTGTGAAGAAGTTTATGCTTTTGTCCAACTACACCATGTATAGCTTCAACAACCCATCTAACTTTAGTTACCAATCAAGATTCATTTGATTCTTCTACTGTCAATTGATTTCGTTTTCCTTTCAACGCCGGTATAAGTACTCTGTAACCTATACTTGTCAAAAGTGGGACTACATCACGAAATTCCCTATCTAAGATAAAGTAATCTCCTTTTTCTAAAACACTGTTATGACCTTCAGGTGAATTTAATGGCTCCTCCAAAATTTTATCATCGTTGAGGTTAGCATTAAATGGTCCACTGACATCAACTGTAAAGCCATTCGTAGTTGCGATTGTGAAAGGCTTACAAAGTGCAGTTTTTTTTGTCCAGAGTAAGATTTCTTTTAATAAGCATTATTACTGCTTTTTTGGTGACGTAAGTATGTGCCATCACATACTATAGCCAGACTATTTCCTAAATTAAATAATATTTTGGCTACAGGGGAGGTTTGGCTCAATAAGAATTCTCTAGAGTACGCCTGGAATCCAAAATGTTTCGGTAAAACTTCTTCTTTAAAACATTTTAAAACCGCATTGATACATTTTTGAACCATTTTTTCTTTGATTTCAAGTATAGCAGATATACAAAGATCAGAATTTCCCGTTCTCATTTTCATCAAAAATATGACTAGTGCTTGAGTAACATTTCGATTATCTGAACTTCGCATAGTTTTCATCATTTCTCGAAGAGTAATAATATTTTCCCACGTAAAACCCGTCAATGCTTTTACTCTCTCTTCAGAAATTGCATACTCGCTGATTTTATCATGAAATCGAGCATCGCTCAAATCTGATAAGGATTCTAAAAACTTTGTCAATTCCTTTGATTCTATCGAACATTCGTTGTCAGCAGTAGATATGTTCGATAACTCTTGATCATAGAAACGATTTTTAATTAAATGCTTCTTACAACACCTATTCCTTCTTGGTATGAATATCCTCTTTTTTACAAATACTTGTATACGAGCATCGAATGGTACGTCTTGAAGGTCGTTCGTATCTTTGCACATGAAACAATATTTGTGAGTAACGACGACTCTTGCAAAAGGCATTGATACCATTTCAATTTCCGTGGTTTCAACTGCTATGAATGTTGGATCAGAACCAGAAGAATCTATTTGTTGACTAGAATCTGTGATTGAATCTTGACTGCTTTTAGTGTCTCTAGATTTTCTATCCCAAGAAGGTGTATTCGCTTCTACGCGGCTGTCTTGTGAATTGTCAAGTGATATTTTTGACGTTTGTTCTTCAATTTCAGACGGAATTTTTTCTACTTCATCTGAAACAAGATCTTTTTTCAAAAAGCCTTCTGCACCAGTCGTCTTGGTCTCCGATGGAATTCGGTCTTGAGTCAAATTATTTGTTTTTTGACTTTTTTTAAGCGAATTTTAGTGAAACATTTGGAGCAAATAGCATCATCCTCTTGTACAAATATCTCATACTTTTTATGAAAATCTGAAGCTTGTTCTCGACTGCTTATGTTCAAATGAGATCCACTCAAGTTTCGTAAATATTTATTACATGAGATACACTTTGATTCATCCTTTGTTCTAGATTTTTTCACCGGAGGCTCATCATCAGACGACATTTTGAATATCTGTAATAAAAAAAAACAAAATTGTAATTTTGGCAGCATTTGTGAAGGCAGTTGTTGTTGAAAAAAACGTTTTATTAATATTCAATTTTTTGCCCGTAAAAACATCGTACAGTTGTCAGCCGGGGCTCATTCTTTTCGATGAGAATTTTAGTCTAACTGAATTGTAGTTGTCTGATAATTTTTTATTTAAAAGATTCGAAAAAAGCTTAATATCAAATATGTTCAAGATTGTTCGATATTAAAAAAAATTCCGATTTGTGTTGTTGAAAACATTTTTTTTTATAATTACCTATGCAGAAGTTAAAATTTTATCGAAGTACCCAAAATTAAAAAAAAAACTGTGAAATCCGGTCCATTAGTCTTGCTACAAATCAATTTTTTCTACTCAAATTGAATTTGAAGCCTGGCGACAAACATTTCCAGAAGGAGTTGACACCGGTCTGGCTTTAAAATCACCATTTTTTTTATTTGGGATAGCTCGACCAATATCAAATTCTGCATAGGTAATTATAAAAAAAAAAATATTTCCAACAATACAAATCGGAATTTTAATTAATATCGAACAAATATTAGACAATTTTTGTTATTAAGCCTTGTTCAAATGTTTTAAATAAAAAATGATCAGACCTCTGCACTTCAGTTAAACTAGAATTCTCAACGAAAAGAATGAGCGCCAGCTGTTAACTGTATGACGATTCTACGGGCAAAAAATTGCTTATTAACAAAACGAGATTATCAACAACTGCTTTTCCAGCAAAACTTTTTAAAATTTTCTTTTGAAATTCAATCTATAGTTTTCTCGTGTTAAAGCACTTTTTTTCATTGGTGTTTGAAATAAATATCTTTCAAATTGCAAAAGTCATGAATTAATTAACTAACAACTAGCGTATTTCAATTGTTTTTAATTTACAACGCAAAAACTATGCGGCCGATTTTAACGGTATTATTTTTCAAAGATTTGAACCCTGAAAAGGGGTAATAATTACAATATCTTAAAACTTCAACGTCAAAAAGCAAAGAAAAAGATTTCTATATCAGTTTATTATTATTAATATTTTTGTTTATTGCTAATATAATTATTAATATTTTTGTTATTAGTATGTATTATTCAAGCATTAAAAAAACATTAAAATAATTTCTGGATCAAAAATCAGAATGTAACAGTTGGTGAATTTCAAGTTTTTCTAAATAGCTTTTATTTTTGAAAAATAAGAGAATAAGAGGTTATAGTCAAAGAGGTTGGATAATCAAAATGAATAAAATTCTCAAATGACTGAGTAATTCAAGTTTTGTACATAAAACTATTAATTTCAAAAAGTAAACTGCCCATGGGGAAAAAATTTGGATAACTATTAAATTTCTATTTAAGAATCTGTAAAGATTAGTGGATACTGATCTCAATTTTATGAAGTACTGGGTTACTAGGACTATATAGTGTTGTAGAAAATTTTCTGAATTTTTGAATGATTTAAAAAATGTGAATCTACGCTAAGAAAATTATTGCTTTCTTACAGAGCTAAGATCATTATATTTTTCAAACTAATTACAATGGTCATTTTTATTAGATAAGCTATCAGGTTATGTTAAAAATTCAGTGAAATTAATATTTGTTAAGTGACAACTTTTAAAATTCACTTAATCCTGATATATGTAATGTAAAACTTATATGTATTAGTATTATGTATAATTGCGCCACGCGTATTAATTGTACACGTTAAGCACGCGTGGGCGGTTCGGCGGCCGCGTAGTAATGCGGTGACGGCGTAGTAACACTCTCGCGCGGGATGTCTGTATCGCCCACGCCTGATAAAGGCAGTCTAGCGCCAGAGCTAATCACGAGCAGTCGTAATTCCGTTCAGATTTACATACAGTTTTATTCAGTTGCTTTCATATAGTTTTGATCTCAGTTTTTTTTTGTCAATCAGTTTTTATTTATTGTTAAATTCCTCAAATCAGTATATTCATATCCTTGCTATCAGCTATTAACGCATTATTATAAAATACATATATATATATATATATATATATATATATATATATACGTATACGGCGTACGTTCAGATCGATTACAGCATAATTACTTGTACAAGGATAACAGTTATTATAAGGACCAGCAAAAATAAAAGGATTATATTTCTTGGACGAATATTTTGACAATATACACAATTATATAACTATATAATTTCGAGGACAAGCCTACTAATAATAATAATAAATAAACTTCTAACAAGTAAGTAACTCAAGGTTCATTAATGTAAACTTATTTTCTTCTTACCTATTTTTCTATAATAATAATAATATTTGGATTAATTACCATTTGGCAAATTTCCGCATATTCATTTTGTGTATAACTACATATATATATACATATATATATATGTAGACGTGTATGCGTTCGTTAAATCTTTAATTATTTTGGCTTTGGTATTTTGCTTTCGCGACTCTTTCCATTTATTATCATAAATACCGGTCGCGCCAGTGTAACGCGATCTTCTCAATTACATAGCATTATAGCCTACGCTGACGAAGTATTTAAAAATTAAGCACGTCCCCGGATAACATGATATGCATGTGTACGGGATAAATCGTACGTCTACGATATTTCGACAAGCTCGGTTCCAAGCTGCTAAAATTCCCGAGTAAGCTTTAATTCGAACTTTATAAAGAACCCCTATATACATATATATTCCAGTTATTTGATTTTTCCCATAAATATACTTATGCGTTAAAATATATTTAATAATTAACTAGCGAGCGTTAAGTGAGCGGGGCCTCATGTATGCAGCAATACACCACATCGAGTTATAGTGTCGCTCGTTTGCTAGAAAGACACTAACGACGGGTGTGTCTATTAGAACACACATAATAATATTGCCTTAAAAATTTAACATTACTTTTATCAATGCATATGTACATATCAATAGTTCATTCTGAGTTGTATATGTACAATGATTTTTAAATAGCATGCGTACTAATTTTTTCTTAATTTCAAGTTATAAGGACAACACGTATCTTTTTTTTTTACAATTTTTTACAATATGATTTCGAAAGTTCACTTAATTGATAGCGTGCATATATCTTTGGAATTATAATCAACAAGAAATTGTGAATATAATTTTAAAGTTAATTGGTAGATAACGTTTATGATTGTTTCGTTAGGTTGAAAACTTTGAGAAAAAAAAGAAAATATTCTTTTCAAAAGAGCTCTAATTTTTATATATATTTTTTTCGAGGTAAGAATTATGATAAAGTACGGGATGGTTGACAAAAAAATAACTTGTTTTTGTGCAGACGTATATATGTACCTAGTATGTTCGTATTTCTTAAACGTTAAACTTTACCGTTTATCGACTACAGGTTAAAGCCGACTCCAGTTGTCGGCGTTGTTTTCATATAGTATGCCAGTTGTAATTCTTAGTGCCTAAATATTAGATCAGGATATTTTTCGTTCACACGAATTGGTAGTCAGTCTCGAAACTCAACGTATTTATCAGTATTTATATATGAACTACTATGAACAAAACTTGTAGAAAACGTAAGCAAGTAAAACCATCTTGATTTTGCTCATGGAGATAGTCTCCATGATTTTGCTACAGTATACTGCATACTCCGTCTCGATGCAAATTCCACTCCACATTCCGTGTCTTAACTGTCACAGATTCGAAACAGCGCTGATCATGATTGGAAGCAGTTCCACCGTTAGAGGCGCTAGTGCCATCAATACTGGAATATAGGGCTGTAGTGTGAAAATATCTACATATAAAGTAGTACGCGCAATCTATGTTTTTAATATCACTAGCACTACCAGCGGCGAATTCGTTCTCACGCTATCGTGAATGTTATTTATGGAAGCGTTTTTGAAAATGTAATAATTTTAACCTTTCAATTTTCTAAAGTCTGTTTATTTATATTCTCTTATATCGGTACAACAAATCGACTTCAAATCCAAGCGGTTGAATCTGTTTTCAAAATATTTTGACTTAATTTTGAAATATTTGACTCTCCTGATTATAAGAAACCAAGGCTAATAACTACAGGTACATGTCTAGTTTACCTCTACTGAGTTCAGAAATCAACGCAGTCATTGAAGTAGCATTAACAGTTAAGAAAAATCTTGAAAAATCTAGTTTTTTATATAATTATATGATATATACATATAATTATATAATGATAAATAAACATATAATCTTATATAATTATATGTATGTTCATGTAGTAAATTTACAGATACGCTCGAACATATGTACACACATGCACGCAGTCACACGAACACACGTGTGCGTGTGTGTGTGTTTACATATATACAACGTAATTACTCGATTTTACGACTAGTTTCCTAATAAAACGTAAAATTTATGATTGCATACGTCTTTAGGGCTTGATTATTTTACTTTTTGAATTTATATGACGATAAGCTAACAATATTTCATAGGTTATTATACATGTTTTCCATGTAATTTTTTGTGTAGAATCGAATGGTACAATTAGTTTTTACATAGAAATCGTGTGCGAAGATTTAATGGCCAAGAACCACAAAAAATGTCGAAAAAAATTGGTTTTTTCGCTTTTTTTTCAGGGACCCACAGCGAATTTCAACTTTTTAAGTATACCATTGAATTATTCATAAAAAACTACGTAATTAAAAAAAAAATGTTGTGTAGCCATTTTTGGAAGCAAAGATATCTCACTTTGAAAATTTTTTTTTACTTAAAAAATTTGTTTAGGTTAGAAAAACTCATTGATATAGATCGAAAAAATTCACACATACTTGTCTTAATAAACAGTATACGCGTGATTTATTTTCGTAGCGATATCATAATTGGTACCCAAGAAAAAAAATAGTTTTTGAAAATAGTGGTTTTTAGGTTATATATATATACGGGTGAGGGGTCGGTGACTACTTATATGGCCAAACTGTATCTTAAATAGTCCCAAAGAGGTAGCCATAGCTCATTTTGAGTTTTTCGAAGGGGGGCATTTCACCATTGTTAACGGGGGGTACCCTTTGTAGTTATGTATCCTATAAAAAGATCAACTACATATACAACTATAAAAAAGATCTTTTCACATTACATACAAAATTATGGAAAACTATTAGCAATTATATGCGATCATGGAACACACTTCACAGTAAAAGCATGGAAAGAGAAGCTTTCTTCTAACAATATAAAATTAATATTTTCTAGTATTCGTCATCTACAAAGCAATATCGTGGAGAGAATTCACAATGAACTGGGGAGATTTTTAAGAGCCTATGCCAATAATAACCATAAAGGTTGGGTTCCATTAATTCCCAAATACAACAAAAACGCTGCCAGCTGCTCTGGCGGTATACTTCCTTGTTATTTACGTTTGTGTTTACGTTATCACATACATACGAAATGTTATCATCGATCGAATTTTATAAGTTTAAAATTATCGTATTTTTTAAATTTTAAAAACCAGGCCATCAACCATTTAAAAAAAAATATGCTTTAAGATAAAATTCTCCACCTATCCCGATGAAAAGTTACACATATGTAAAAAAATATGTTTTTTATAAAATTTTTGAAAATAGGTTTCTTCTAAGTACTATATCTTTTGATATACATCGATTATTCAATTATACGATGATTCATTTAAAAGCTACTTATAAAAGCTTTAAAACAAGCTGTCATATGACGAAAAATACGTTCTCAATCAAAAGTTATAGCAATTTTACAGAAAAATCACTTTTTAAAAATTGACAACTTTTTCCTAAAAATGGGATATAAAATATTTTTTAAGTCGGTTATTGGCCTTAAAAAATATTTTCCCACCTACCTTTCATCATAACAAAACATGAAAAAAGTCTCATGAAAATCTATTGACTGGAATAGTCATGGCGATTGACAGAACACACACACACATACACTCATACATCTCCACGAACAGACGTCATCAAAATATGACTTTGACGATGATTCTGAGCTTCTGACAATAATTTTATGGTAAAATATCAATTTACACAGTTTAAGGGCGTGTAGATCTATCAAAAAAAAACAAGAATGGAACCGTGAATGATAAAATTAAAAAAATTACAGCGAAAAAGGAAAAATTATTGAAAAAACCGAAAACAAAGCTTCCTTTCCAAGGAAGCAATAATGAACTGTGTGTATCATGAAACGATTGAAGTAACTCCTATGGAAGCACACCTCCATATAAAACCAGAGAGATTTGGCATCGATGGATACCTGATACCAAAACGAATGTGCCAACCAATCATAATCTAATAGTAGATATAAAGGAAAAAATGCACTCAAAACTTATAAAACGTGCAAATAACATCAATAAAAATATCTGTCATTATCAATATAAAGTTAATGACAATGTATTATTGCGAAGTCAGAACATATGTAATAAAGAAGAAGAAATTATTAAGAAATTCTTAAACTTATATGAAGGCCCGTATATAATTAAAGCTATAATCGACTTAGATACATACTTATTGAGATACAAGAACGGTAAGGATAGAGGCGTATTTCATACTTCTCTACTAAAGCCGTACCAAATTTAGCCACTAGGGGATATATTCTTTCTCCAAGCAAATTTGCATATCGATCTGATATATGTGAATACTGGAGAAAGTGGACTAGTAATTTGGAAAGATGGTGGAAGAGAGTCCAAGTACTCAGACCAACACGTCTGACTTAAGACACTACATCCCATCACCATCAGCCAAAATCTTTGTACCATCACTAAATATGGTGCCTTGATCTTTGTGGAAAAGCACACAGACACCATCCAAGCCTTCTTGGATATCAAAGGCAGAAACAAAAAAACAAGCCACGATTACCTTCCTACCTTCAAGTGTGCCACGTTCTGCTGCCCCAGCGCCCTCAACACCCTTACCTACTACCTCAAGAAAGCGGAAGCGCAGGATCCAGAGGAAAATCTAGAAGCTGGCTGCAAGGATCACCAGGACGGAACAAAAAATCGAAGAAATAAAGAAAAAAATGACTATAAAACAACCAGAGCGACCTCCAACTCCTGGAAAATTCCTATTATAAATAAATAAATAAAAAAAAAAAAAAAAATATAATAAAAAGCTCATAGAGTACTGGATGATGAGACTTCTTTCTCATAGATTATTCAGTCTCAAGAGGAGGCTATGTAACGGTCCTATATATGAGCTAGTTGATTATATTACTGAATCACTGCAACCCGTCAAACGCATGTATCTGTTTACTCAAATCAGCACATTAAACGGCGCCACCTCACCGATTATTCGATTGTATTAGTACAAGAGTCTAATTTTATAACCAAAATAAGGAGTGTGACGTCAACAAAGTAATAGATATAGATATAATGATTTTTGTTATTTAAGAAAAATATGTTAATTCGAGATAATTTTGATATAACAAAGCATTTCTTATATAGATTTTAGTACGTAGATTTAGAAAATAGTCATATGAATTGCGTTTAATTACACAGGTTTACAAAATAAAAAAAGTTGATGCCTATTTGACCAGACCATATAACTTTTATGTATTTCGATGCGCTGAACACGAATCCGAGGTCCGTTGATCTCCATCACGTCAGGTTCAAGGTCTTTCGAAGGTCAAATGTATTTAATACAATGGAATTTAAAATTTGACTACGGATTCGGAAAGAGCGGAAAATTTTACGTTCAAATACATATTGTTGGTTTTTTCCAACATGACCTTTGAAGGACATCTAGAGCTCAAACAAATAATAAATAGACCTTATTTGCTTTTTATCCATATGAACTTGTTTTTGAGACCTCCGATGGGCTTCTATTGTATACTGTCATGTATCTTTGTATTCTGAATACAAACCTGGAATCCATTTGACCTTATCCAGTTAGGATCAAGGTCACTTCAAGGTTAATTCGTTAATTTTGCACAAAAAAAACAAATATAACCCTAGTCTTTGAACCCTGGTTGCTTTAACCCTCGAGCCCTGCATCTCTGCGTGACTATAACCCTGGACTCTCAACCTCCGATCTCCATATCTTAATTTTCTCAGCCCCGAGCCCGGTAACCTGCAACTCTACAACCCCGACCTTCACATCCTAATTTCATGAACCCCTGGTGCGATGAACTTCGATCTATATCGCGAAAGACTTTTGAACATACAGAGGCGAGAGGCCTTGAGGACATCTAGCGCATACTGGACGGTCTCGAGGGAAGCTATTCTGGTTATCGATGGTGTAATCCCCGTAGATCTTCTTGCTAGGGAGCGCAAGAGGATCTATGACAGAATGTTAAACGAAAATAAAGTAGAAATAGCCAAGGAGGAGAGTGATAGAATAATAGAGGTATGGCGAGAACGGTGGTCAAGAGATGGTAAAGGCGTATGGACGAGAAGCTCAATTCCTGACATTAGGGCGTGGATGGAGAGGAGCTTCGGAGAAGTGAACTTCTACCTTACGCAGATGCTTACGTGCTATGGGTACTTTAAATGCTACCGGGATTCTCCGAATAGTAGAGAACAGGGTTCTAGATAGGAGAATTCGCTTGCTTTTTACCACCGCATACAAAATCCCAAATACGGGATTTTTATAAATAAAATAAATAGCAAATTCTACATGCCCCGACCTTGATATTCTCGAAATCGAATTGAAATCCAAAAGAAATTTAAGATCTTCTAACTTTCTAAAGTAAGTTAAAGGTATGAAAATCAGGAAATCTCTGAAATTTATATTAAGTATTTCAATGTCATGGTGAAACAATCATTTTTTATTATAATCTCATGGAGGGTACTTCTTAACATCGAGGTTTATGTCTCTTACTCTGTTAAGCCACCACTCTTCAATGTAAACGTGCTTTCTTGCTAGGTCTACATCTTTTATCGAATGTTCTTTCAGCGCTTTTCTCTTGTGCTTAACTGAAGTATCCCTCTTAAGGTTCCAGCAGTAATCTGACATCATATTGATATCCCAAAATCCTTGATAGCGCCTTTCCATCTCTTTAATGTCTTGATGAAATTTTTCATCTTGCTCTTCACTATAATCTCCTAGATTTTCTGGAAATTTATCCAAATAAGAATCTAAAAAGTGGAGCTTCAGACTCATGAGACATTGAACAGCTTTGTAGTTTACGACCAAGTCGTTGACTATTTCTTTATAATTTTGATGTCTGTTGTTACCTAAAAATTTCGTACAAACGTCAATAAAGCTCTGCCAAGCTTTTCGTTCATCTTCTGACATTCTATTTGGGAATTCGAGATCTTTTATGAGTTCTCTTATTTGAGGTCCGTCAAAAATTCCCTCTTTGAGTTTTACTTCGGATAACTTTGGGAATTTCAAGAAGAGATATTGAAAAGCTTTACTATCTCTTTTCTTTAAAGCTTTTACCAGCTGTTTAATCAAGCCTAATTTTATATGAAGAGGAGGCAGTATTATTTTATCAGGATCAACTAATTTATTGTATTTGAGATTTTTGTTCCCTACAACAAAACTATCCCTTGCTGGCCACTCCTTTACATCATAATGCTTTTCACGAGCTCTGCTGTCCCATTCACATAGAAAACATGGGTATTTCGTAAAACCAGATTGTTGTCCCAAAATGATTGTGACAACTTTTAAATTCGTGCAGATTTTCCATTTATACAACTCGTAATTAATTTTATCAAGTAAATATTCCATATTCACGTAATTTTCATCCATTGTCGTAGAGTGAGCCAATGGAACAGAAGCTAGTCTATTCCCATTGTTTAGTAATACAGCTTTAAGGCTTCTCTTAGAAGAATCAATAAATAACCGCCATTCTTTAGGATCATGTTCAACTCCAAATGTTCTAAACAACCCGTCTATATCACTACAATATACCAAAGAACCACCTTAAACAAAATATTTTCGAAAAGGCTCATCTCTGTTTCTGTAGCATGTTACTTTTGTTTTTTTGTGTAAATAACCTTTTTCTTTCAGCCGTGATGCCAATAGCTCCGATTGCGCTTTAGATAGCCCTAAATATCTTACCAAATCGTTGAGTTCACTTTGATTGAACTTTAAAGGGGTTATCTCGTTACCCGTTGTACTAACATCACAATCAGTTTCTTCGTCATCTTCTTCATAACATTCTCGGTCATTCATTTCATCATGTTCTGCGTCATCTTCTTCTTTATCTTCTTTGTCATTTTCTTGGTCCGTGTTCCCCAAAGATTCTGTAATGTTTTCATCACTTATATCGATTTCCTTTGCTTCATCTTCATCATGACTGGTATCGCTTACTAAAACTGACATTGTGACAGACAAAGTAGTTGTGTAAGGCACAGATCGAATGTTTCTTGAATTAAATCCAAATTTGGTGTTTATACAAAAATAGCAATCATTATCATGATCTCGAGGTGCGCGCCAAATCATAGGCGATGAAAATATCATTTGTCGCTCTCCACTTTTCCAACGTCTTAAACGTGAATCGCAAACTCGACAGATGAGTTTTGTAATCCAGGGTTGGTTTAGATCCACATCAGTGGTTTTAAAACACTCGTCGTAGATCATGCGAAGTTTCTTAGAGAAAGAAATTAAGTTTCTATGAACGTTGTATTTGCCGCACAGAACACAGAAACTTTTTGAGCACTCATCCATTTTTGCAGATCATAAATCAAGTCCTGCTGTATTTGTACAAAATAACTAAATAAAAACTGGAGAAATCGCTGCTGCACCAGATATCCAACTATCCTGAAAAGGACCGTCGGACGGAGCCGCTGCTGCACCGGATATCCAACTATCCTGAAAAGGACCGTCGGACGGAGCCGCTGGTGCTTATAGTTTATAGGACTCGGTTATTAAGGAAAATGTAGTATTAGGGATTGGGTGTAAGATGTCTCAGAGTTAAGTGCTGGGGAGTTAAGAACATTGGAGTATGGGGAATCGGGTCTTAGGATTAAGTGCTCGGTGGTTATGGAATTGGGGGTATGAAGGATTGGTTCAAGGCGTTTTAAGGTCAAGTTCTCGGGGTTTTAGGAAATTAGGATGCGGAGGTCGAAGGTCATAGAGAGTTGCAGGGCTCGAGGGTTAAAGCAACCAGGGTTCAAAGACTAGGGTTATATTTGTTTTTTTGTGCAAAATTAACGAATTAACCTTGAAATGACCTTGATCCTAACTGGATGAGGTCAAATGGATTCCAGGTTTGTATTCAGAATACAAAGATACATGACAGTATACAATAGAAGCCCGTCGTAGGTCTCAAAAACAAGTTCATGTGGATAAAAAGCAAATAAGGTCTATATATTATTTGTTTGAGCTCTAGATGTCCTTCAAAGGTCATGTTGGAAAAAACCAACAATATGTATTTAAACGTAAAATTTTCCGCTCTTTCCGAATCCGTAGTCAAATTTTAAATTCCGTTGTATTAAATACATTTGACCTTCAAAAGACCTTGAACCTGACGTGATGGAGATCAACGGACCTCGGATTCGTGTTCAGCGCATCGAAATACATAAAAGTTATATGGTCTGGTCAAATGGGCATCAACTTTTTTTATTTTGTAAACCTGTGTTATTAAACAATAATGAATTTTAATATGCAATGTTAATTTATTTATTACATTAAAAATATGAATTGTTAGAAAAATATTAATAGTCCATATGCAAAATGAATAAGAAAAGAACATGAGTAAGAATTGGTTTCATTAATAACAGCTTAATAATAACTGTTATTAATAAATAAACAATTAATAATTTATTTAAACAATAAGTTGTATATAGAACGTGTAACGGGGTGAATACCGTTTAATTAATTTATCCGCGTAATCGTATCGAAAGCGCACGTAATTACCTATGTTAAATACGAAAATCGGAGAGCAGGAGGGAACGGGCGTCAGTCAACCAACTGTCTACAAATACGAAAAGAATACTTCGAAAGTACTGTTAATATCACATACGAGAACTTTTATTACCTCTTAACATTACATCGTATTCGGCCCGCGTGTTTATGTTTACATGCCGCGCGCACGACAACATGCAATGTCGGATCGCTCGCCGCTCTTTGTTTGCCGAGATGTTACATGCACGCTTTTTATCGAATCGAGGGATTAGCCGTGTAGCAATTATATCGCGACCGCGAAATTAAGCTGCCCAGCTTACTTTTATTGCAGTCGTACGAAGAACGAAAGAAACGGTTCGCACTCTCGTTGCGGGAAAGTCTGTCTTTAATACGAGGAAGCTCGCGTTTTCGGTTTCGCCCTCGCTGGCGAAACTCCTCACACGCGCACTCTCACACACGCTTATCAGGCAGGCGGAGGCATCGCTGTCGCAGCTCCGACTCGGCTCGTATCGGCACTCCGGAAAAACTCGGGAAACGTCAAGAGTCTTGGTAGCGCAGCTCTGCGATCGGGTTCTAATTCTCGACTTTTGGCTCGTGTATCGGTAGCTGATTCTGCACGTTCGGCTAAGCGTGTCGATGGCTGATCCTTCACTGGTTCGTTTTCAATCGCGCGCGTTCCGCCTCGTCGCGTGCCGAATTCCCTCATTACATTTTTCGTCTACCGGTAAGTGCTACCCCCGTAGGCAGCCACTAGGTTAGGCTATTAGCGCTAATTCGACGTTTACCGTCACAAACGAAAGCGTTAATTTTATACTTAATAATGACAACTTATATAAAACTTATAAATATATAATTTATAAATCTTAGATAATTAATCTAATAATTGCGTTATAAGATTATAGAAAAAACCGTTAAAAATATGAACATTTATTATAATTTAAATGTTATTAACTAATTTGAATATCTCTTTTTAAAAAATACTTCGAAAATTAATAAACTATAAGGTTATGTAAAAATTTAATAATTTTCCATTGTAAATATGGTAATATTACATTAATTAACTTTATTAGTTAATAAATTTTGACGACACTATTTGCGATAATTGTAAATTACACTAAATCAACAAATAACGAATTCTGTAAAATTCACATGTGTTGAAAGCTCATTATTAATGTTTATTTACGTGTAAATTAAGGAAACTCATTTATTAAAATTCACGAATGTTTCTCAAATATTCGAAAACTTCACGAGGAAAACGCTCCTGCGAAAATAGGCGGGAAAATTTGTGTATAAATACGCCCACTATTGCACAGGCTGGCATTCACTTCTAGCCTTGCAAAGTGAGCGTATGAGTCTGAATAAACTTGGCTGATACCTAAGTTCTTTCTCTCATTGTGATTAACTGAGCAAGACTTTTCCTTTCATATAATTTGAGCTCAACTTATAGAACATCTTGCGCTATAAGAAACTTGGGCCGAATTATATCCTATCTAAGAAAGACTTTAGCTCTGCTTATGGGACAATTCGCACCATAAGAAACTAGCGCATAGTCTGACTTTCCTGGAAACCACATTTATATTCACATATATTTGATTTTTCAATTTATTATTATTAGCTTATATTTGATTTATCTATTTATTTTATTGACAAGTAGAGTAGATTTATTAGAAACGGTTTCTTACTCATTAGCGCAACTAGATAGGAGAGTACGAATTATTTATAAGTGATATGAACATCACATGAGTGACGATGCGAGAACGGATAACATTTTTATCATACAGAGAGTATTACAGGGAGATTTTATGAGTCCCTTATCTTCTCACTACTCCTTCATGATAATTTTTGGTAAAAGAAGACTATACGAACATTGAAGAGAAAATCAGCTTATTACTTTTTGCGGATGATTTGACTATACTTTCGAAAGATATCTTTGACCTACTGAAGAAACTTAATATTCTTGGAAAATATGATCGGATTAACGATAAGGACCTAAAAGTAATTTATCAAAAGCAGTTATTATGAAGTGCAAAAACGAAAAATACCCAAAGCAAGAACGAACTGTGATATATAACAACCATCCTATCAAAATAGTCAACGAAATAAACTTATATAGAAGTTACGTTTTCATCATCGAGAAACTTCCAATTGGCAGCTGACAACGCTTTAAATAAAATCTTTACAGCAGAGGTTCAATTTGGACAATTCTACAAATGGGCAACACCGGCTTACTGAATCTAACCATACAGGGTGTCCAAAAAGTAACGATACACCTGAGAAATTTTCTAAGCCGGTTATTTTTTTAACCGGGTGAAGGTTGTTCTTGAAGTAACTTTTTACGAGGAATCCGATGGTAACCTTGGATTTGACCTTGAACCTCATTTTCAAGGTTATTTTGAGGTCAACCTCATTTTTTTAAATGGAAACCCCTATTTTTTATGGCGGAGTCGGAAAGAGCGGAAAATTTTACGTCCAGATATGTATTGAGGTATGAGGTTGAGGTAACCTCTAGAGGTCAACTGGAGGTCAAAGTATGAATTCTTAAAAATCTCGCGAATTCAGTGGTTAAACAAAACAAACAAAAGGATAACCCCAGGTAACTTTCAACGGTGCTCTTTAATTTGTCCTTGAACCTCATTTTCAAGGTTATTTTGAGGTCAACCTCATTTTTTTTAATGGGTACCCCTATTTTTTATGGCGGAATCGAAAAAAGTGAAGACTCTCACGTATGGATGAGTTGAGGTTTGAGGTTAATGTGACCTCTAGGGGTCAGATGAAGGTCGAACTGTGGCTTTGTAATAGTACCGGGATTTTAGTGGTACAAGGAAGCAAATAAAGGTCATGGAAACCCCCATTTTCGACAGCGGCAATCGAAAGAGCGGAAAATTTCACATCCAAATATCTACTTAGATCATAAGTCAAGGGCGAACTTAAAGTTTAAGGTCAGTCGAAGGTCATCCAAACTTAAAGACGCCCTAAAATTTTTTAAAGTTTTTTTCATAATGGAGAAGGGTATTTATTTAGTAATTGCCCATCGGAGATCCGTAACCTTGAATTTAACCTTCAACCTCATTATCAAGGTTTTTTCAAGATCAATTTTTTTTACTTTTAGCGTTACCCAGGAACAACGACGTGGACATAGTAAAATCTGTCCCCTTGGGGTGCTTTATTTTCGTGAGTTCCCCTCGCCTCTCACGATCGGGGTGCTTGATTTTCGTGAGTTCCCCTGGCCTCTCACGTATGATTTATCTTACATCAGCACATCTTATTTTAAGTGTTCGAATTGTTCACCGTTCACTTCTTGACAGTAAGCTAATCGGTGGTAAAAAGCATCAACAGCATTTTGGATCATTTCAGTGGGAATGAGAGCTGATTCGTCTATGATCCTTTGACGTAATTCGTCCAAGTTTTGGGGTTTAGTTTTGTATACCCGATCCTTTAGATAACCCCAATAGAAATAATCTAAAGGCGTCAAATCGGGGGACCTAGCTGGCCATTCAATTGTGCCTCTCCTTCCTATCCACCGATTACACAGGCCTGCAAAATAGAGAGTCGTCACTGTTCTTTTACAACTTACGGTCATTTCCGAAGTAATTTTTGGCGTAGAATTAGAATCCATCGTCAGAATTGCTTCATCACGTCAGGTTTTTGAGTAATCGTCCCCTAAAGGTCGAAAAAACACGTTTTTTGGCCATATTCAAGGCTTGATTACATCGTGAGTTTATATTCTTTTCAAAAACGGTTGACGGCATCTTAAAGAAGCACTCTTACCCTTCAAAACCCATTTTTCAAATTTAAGATATCATTTTTTTTTCATCAAGATATCATCAATGGAAATTTGCCATTTTTGAGGTTTCGCCATGAGCTTAAAAGTTCGGCCAATTTTCCTGGAAGAATACGATATATTTCTTAGTTTTTTTTTTATAATGATTCTAGAATCATTATCCAAAAAATACAAGAAAAACAACGTTTTTAAGAATTTTTTTTTATTTCTCAACATAATCTCCTCCAAGGCTGATACATTTCTCATAGCGGTCTTCTAGTCTATTAATGCCATCTCTATAGACTAATTCGTCAAGCTCCTCAAAATACCCATTTACAACTTCGATTACTTCTTTATTGTCCGCAAATCTCTTACCGCCAAGCCATTTTTTGAGGTTAGAAAACAGATAATAGTCACTCGGGGCTAGGTCTGGAGAGTAGGGAGGATGCGGCAACAATTCAAACTTCAGATCGTTGATTTTAGCCATCGCAACGATTGACTTGTGCGCTGGTGCGTTATCGTGATGAAACAAGATTCTTTTCTTCGCCAGATAAGGTCGTTTAATTTTCACCTCGTGGCTCAAACGTAGTAATAAGTCTGCGTAGTATTGATTAGTGATAGTTTTACCCTTTTCAAGGTAATCAATATATATAATACCTCCTGCATCCCAAAAAACAGTAGCCATAACCTTGTTCGCCGAAAAAATTGTTTTTGCGTTCTTTGGAGTTGGTTCCCCTGGTCCAGTCTGCTGTTTAGACTGTTCTTTGGTTTCAGGAGTGTAGTGGTGGACCCAAGTTTCGTCAACGGTTACGAATCGACGCAAAAATTCGCTTGGATTACGCTTATACAACGCGAAATTGGCGGTAGAAATGTTTTTTCGAATCAATTTTTGGTCGACTGTTAGCAAATGCGGCACCCATCTGGCACAGTGCTTTTCCATATGTAAATGTTGGTGCAATATATTTTGCACACGTTCGTATGACATCTTACAGGTCTCAGCTATCTCATACACTTTTATTCTGCGGTCTTCCAGCACTATTTGATGGATTTTTTCGATCATATCTGGAGTTGTGACCTCAATAGGGCATCCTGAGCGAAGCTCATCAGAGGTGCTCATACAACCCTTTTTAAACTCGGATACCCACTGCTTAATGGTTGAATATGATGGGGAGGATGTCCCCAGTGTTGAGTCCATCTCTTCTTTGATTTCCTTCGGCTTCAACCCCTTCAAATGGAAGTATTTGATAAGAGCACGATTTTCCAGCTTTTCCATTTTTAAGAAAAACACAGAGGCATTTTGTTCAGTGTGCTCTCAAACCTAAACTAACACGGCGATCGGGGTGAAACTATAGCTACAAGCTATCTAAGGATGGTACTATAGAACGCCACCTCAAGGTAGGCCGACTGGCGCCGTCTCTTAGTCAGGCCGAAACTTATCAATCCACCCTCGTATATACGAATACGTCCGATCGAATATCTCACGATCCCGGTATCTGGAGCACGGATTCAAATCTATGAAAATTTCGTTATTGACGCGCGAACGGGACGGGGTACCCGAGAGCCTGACTGCCGCCCGAGTAAAAGGCCGCTCGGCTGTTGAAAGGCCTACGCACGGGACAAATTCGCCTCGCGCGAATTGTCACCTATCAACTGGTAGCAGAGCGTGATTCTTCAGGCTTTATTTTTTCGCGTTTCTTTCGCATTAATAAAATTTTTAATAACTTATTGAATACCTTCATAAAATTATTGCATATTGATTCATATATATATTTATTAGTACGTGTATTAATGCAATTGGTATTAATACACTATACGTGTTGATTAGTGTGTAAAATATATATATTGTTACATAGTGTTAGTATATGTTGTAACGGGGTTGCTTACCGTTTAATTATTTTTATTACGATGATTGCATAAACGCGCTCGCTATCACCTATATCAAATAAGCAAGTCGGAGAGCAAGAGAAAACGGGTGTCAGTCAACCAATAAATCTACGAATCTACAAGGACTAGAGTCATTACGGAATAAACACGCTGAGAGCACTTGTTAATATCACGAACGGAACCTTTTATTGTCTATCAAATGCTACATTAGATCGGCCCGCGTGTTTATGTTTACATTGGCGCTCGCTCGACAACAACATGCAATGTCGGGACGCTCGCTGCTCTTTGTTCGAGGAGCTATTACATGCATGCTTCGGACGCGGAAAATTAGTTGTTACGCATGCAATCGCGATCGCGAGATCAAGCTGGCCAGCTTACCTTTATTCTGCAGACGTACGAAGTCGGCGGTAACAATTCGTGCTGCGAGAAAGCCGTCTATTTTTCGTGTCGCGGATCGCGAATTCGCGCGCACGTGGTTTCGCCCTCGATGGCGAAACCTCACACACACACTTTCAATCTCGTAGAGGACGACGCTTTTCCGTCGGCTCAGGTCTGCTCCCTTGGTAGCTGCACGGTACCTCGGTAACAGCCATCACTTCAAGTTAGCACTGGTACGGACGTTCTGTTTGTGATTTCCGGTCTTTGCGGCTCGCGTCTCGGTAGTTGATAGCGAAAATACGGGCGAGCGTGACGATGGATGAACCCTCACTGGTTCATTTTCAATCGCGCGCGTTCCGTCTGCTCACGTGCTGAATTCCTTCTTTACATTTTGCGTCTCCCCGGTAGGTGCTGCCCCCGCAGGCAGCAATTAGGTTAGATTATTAGCGCTAATTTGACGTTTACCGTCGGCGGCACACCACCTTACCCCGGTGGTCCATGTTATCGGGACGGTGTCCCGCAGCCGTGTACGCATCATACTCGGCGTACACGGCTCGTTGGAGGACGTTGAGGGTCGCCCAGCCTTGCTCGACCTCCCACAGCCCCTCTACTATCTCCTCCCAGGTTCGTCTACCAGACGGGGGTGTCTAGCTGATGAACCTGGGGCGCCAGGTCGCGTCGGCGAAACCCCCCTTCGTCTGGGTGCCAACGGAGGTTGGTGGGGCCTTCAGCGGGATGGCTTCCGCTGGGGGTCCAGGCAGTGGCGTGGTATTGCCACGCGTGATGCCGGGTGTCGTCGACGCGTGCGTGGTGGTCTCCTCCGCGGGGAGCTCTTCAATAAGCACGGATGACGAGCTCTCGTGAGCTCGCACCCGTGCTTGTTCCTCCTCCTCCTTTCAGGTGCTTAGGAGTTGCAGAGCGGCATGCACCACTCCTTCCACGGCGGGGCCCAAATCTAGACCGATGAGGGTGGCCGCCGCTTGCTCGAATTGCTCGAGCGTGATCTGCATCCTGCAAAATTCTACGCATCAGTATCCCGGATATTTTCCTCGGATATCGAAGGTGGGCGCCTGTTCGGCTGCCCAGGGCCTTCGTCGCCAGGGTCGAAGGTGGGGTCCTTGGCGTCGGTCTCCCAGGTCCTTCGTTCGCTGGGCCTTATGCATCCACGGTTGGTGTTCTCGGTGGTCTACCCCTCTTCCTTTTCCCGACGATGGGAGGAGGGGCTCGAGTAGTCTGTCGATGTTGTATAGTGTGGGTGGTTAGCGCGTACTTGCGAGGTCTCCCTCGTGGGCGCTTCACCGCGTTAGTAGAAGAGGTGTTTAGTGGGACTTGGTCGGGGAGATTGGGACGGGGGTGACGAGGCGAGCTCGGAGTTGTCGCGTCATTATTCCGGAGTGTGTTGTTCGCAATGTCGGCGCGCCCGTTTCCGCGAATCGTCGTCATCTCGCCGTCGGGTCCCGTCTTCCGCTAAATCGTCATCTTGCCCATAGTAGGGTTTGAGGTCCTCGGCGTGTATTAACTCCGTGACCTCTTCCTGTTGATTGGCAAGGCGATACGAGTTGGTACCGAGTACCTTCGTGACGATAAAGGGACCTATGAACTTGGGTGCTAATTTCGCGGAAATGCCCTGCGCCGCGCAGGACAGCACGCGATTCTTCTTCCACACCCAGTCCCCTTCTTTAAACCTGTGGCGCCTGCGCTTGGCGTTGTAGTACCTTGCCTGTCTCAGGGACTCATCCGAAGCGCTCTCGTGAGCTTGCTGAATAGCGGAACGGTTATTCTGCATATGCTCGTTCCATTGCCCGATTCGATGCCAACTCTCTTCTCGAGCGACAAGCTCATCCGTTTGTCTACGAAGAGTGTTTGGGGCTTCCGGTTGCCTGCCGTAGTTGAGCATGGCAGGGCTGGTCCCCGTGGAACTATGGACGGCCGTGTTCAACGCGAACATGAGTTCAGGCAGAGCTCGATCACATTCCCTGTGACTCCCTCGCAGGTACGAGGTTATCATCGTTTTCAAGGTACGGTTACCCCTTTCCGTAGGGTTAGCCTGCGGGGTGTAGGTTGGGGTGAAGGTCCATTTTATCCCCTGGTCTCTCAGGTACCCGTCTACCAGCTGGTTGCTGGACTCGGTGCTATTGTCGGACAAGAAGATCTTCGGCGTACCGAAGCGCAGGATCACCCGCTCCCGGAGTTCCTTCACGATCGTCTTGCTATTGGCACTACGTATGGGTATACACTCGAACCATCGTGTGAATACATCAACGAATACCAGAACGTATTCATGCCCTCGAGGGCTCTTCGAAAAGGGTCCGGCGATGTCGCCCGCGACCACTTGCCAAGGCGTGGACAACGTTCGATCCTGCATGAGCCCGCGTGGCAGTCGCTGCTCAACCTTGCACTTTTGGCAGACCTGGCATTTTTGGACGTGTCCCTTAACGTCTGCGTACATTCCCGGCCAATAATAGGACTAAGCGATGCGGGCGAAGGTCTTCTCGCGTCCTAAGTGCCCTGCAGTCTCAAGATCGTGGCTCTCGAACAATACCGCCTTGCGTTCCTCCGAAGGCACGACGAGTTTCCATACGTCTCCGTATCCATCTTCTTCTTGATGGTCGTAGTTTGGCTGTAGGTGATACATCACCCGGCCAACTACCTTCCAATCATGCTAATCTTCCGGATGGCTCTCGACGCGTCGGAATTGTTCCGCGTACCAGGCACTGTCCCTTGACTTCGGTTGGTCTATTGCGCCAACTTCTGCCTTCGTGGGCTCAAAAGCGCGCGATAAGGCGTCGGGCAATACATTGTCTGCCCCCTTTCGATATTCGATCTCGAAAGTATGGCCTTGAAGTTGTAAGGCCCATCAGGCTAGACGTCCAATCGGGTTCTTCAGGTTATATAGCCATTTTAGACTATTGTTGTCCGTTACCACCCTGAACCGGTACGCCTCTATGTATGGGCAGAATTTTTCGATGGCCCACACGACCGCCAAGCACTCGCGCTCCGTGGCTGACAAGTAACACTACCCAAGAGCCACTCACCGATTTCAACCAAACTTAGCACATCGTTAAAACACTAAAAAATATTGAACCCGTGTTTTTTAATTTTGCGGAATCCACTTTTTAGGGGTAGAAACCACCCCTACCAACCCCTATGCGGGATAACCCACCTTACCCTGGGTAGAGCGAGTTCAATCAACTGTTTTCAATAAAAAACTTAGGATTTTAACTCCAGACAGGTTAATCCACCTTAACCTTGATACACCACATCCCCACAAACCCTCACAACCCCTATAAACCACTCCCAACAACCTCTAAGCTGGCTTACCCACCTAACCCTGGGTAGAGCGAGTTTAATTGACTGCTTTCTATAAGAAACTTAAGATCTCAAGCATGGAGAGGTTAACCCACCGTAACCTTGACATACCTCATCCCCACGAACCCTCACAACCCCTATATATCACCCCTACGAACCCCTAAGCAAGCTAACCCACCTAACCCTGGGTAGAGCGAGTTCAATCGACTGTTTTTTGAAAGAATTTAACATCTCAACCAAATATTTTCTGCCAATTTCCAAGCAGGCTAACCTATCTAATCCTACATTTAGCGTTACCCAGGAACAACGACGAGGACGTAGTAGGTTATTGTTCCCTTTGGGGTGCTAGATTAACGTGAGTCCCCTCTCCTCTCACGATCGGGGTACTAGATTAACATGAGTCCCCTCGCCTCTCACGAATGATGGATTTCCGTGAATTCCCCAGCTTTTCACGTATTTCTTGTAATAATGAGGACAATTCTCGTCAGTGATAGAGAAAAAATGCTGTATGCACAGAGGATTAGTACATCAGGCGCATTTTATTATTGCAATAGTATTACATACTTTACAGTAAGCGTCAACATTTTTAAAACAAAACTCAACAGGAGTTTGAACCTTTTCTGGTTTTTCTGTAATGTACCCAGTTTTCCACCATGCATACTTAAACATATTTACAAATCGCGGTGATGAAAATTGGTTGTGGATTAACGATTGAATTTTAAGGATATTATTTCTTAAATGTAAGTTTATGTCATATCTATTTAAAAGAACTAGATCTGAAAAGTGTTTTAAGAAGCTTTTCCATGGTCTGAATCCATACACGTTTAGTGGTTGTGAAAATCCTGTGGCTCCAGCTGGTATCATACACACTTTTACTTTTTTAGTCCCTTTGTTAGAATTAGTGAATATTTTTTCTTTCTGTCCAGTCCATGAATCTAGGCACAGCGTACTTTCGTTTCCTGCAATACGTAACAAAATATCTTCAAACCATTTGATAGTTAAATTTGATGTTGATTTTCCTGAATTCGAAGCATATGCAACAATATTTTCAGCTTTATATATTATTTTTTCTATCATTGGACCAAATTGGCCGTCTTTTTCTTGCAAAATTATTAGTAAAGGTGATTTTAGAGTTTAGAGTACCATCGGAGAAATGATTGGCTGTATTGTATAGCTATGAGTCAATGAATTCAGAGATTGATCAAGACATTCAATTTTCAAAGTACCTGTAATAGCGAGTGTACGACCAGTGTGGGATTCAAGATTGAATCCTGACTGATCCGAATTATAAACGTTGCTTAGTCCTATTCGAGAAATTTCTAATTTGACTTGTTCAACAAAACTTGATGTTGTTTGTAATAATTCTGCTTTATTTGATATTTGCGCTTGAGTAACAAATTTATTTATTTTTCTCGAAACTATACCATTCTTTTTTTTTAAATTATGAATTCAGTTAACCGAACCTGTAAATAATTTAGCAGATAATCCTATTTCTTCTCTAGCTTCCAAAGCCCATCTTTTCAAATCTATATCATGAATAGGAAGACATTGATCTGTTGCTCTTTGAAAATGTTGAAAAACCTTATTAGAAATAAACTGTAACTTCTCTATTCTTTCGCCATTATTACTTATTTGTTGTTCCCATCTGTACAATTGTTTTAAATCTTTCACTTTCCTGTATTTGCTCTGAACACTGCCTAAACTTCTCCGCGCCTTGGTTGACGAACGCCAAAAGTTAACAGCATTCATTTTGTACTCTATATCAATATTTTCAGTAACTTCATTCTCTTCTTCAAATGTCTCATCAGATTCATCTTCCACTTCGTCATTTCCGATCGTTAAAGCCTCATCAGCAATTACACTATTTTCATTTAAACATAAGGTATCATAAGTCTCTAAAAATACATCATTATCAATAGCATCTTTTATAATATCAACTATATTTGCTGCAAAAGTGGTTTCTTCATCAGTAATTTTTGACTCTATGTTGTACATTGGATGTTAAAAAGCAAAGTTTAATAGTTTCAAAATATTTTTTGGATTCATAGTAATCCTTATTAACAGCTAAAAACTTACTCAAAATTTTTTAAATAAATTAAAACAAGATAAGCTTCAATTGTCTATACGATTAGTAAATTAAAAAAACAATAAGTGTAAATAATTTCATAAACGCTTACATATTATCACAAAATTAATGAATAGAATACAAATTTTAAAAAAAAATTTTAATATTTCCGTATATATTACATCGTTTAAAAGAAAAAAAATTATAGGGCACACTAAAGCAAAATATTATTTTAGACACTGTTAGTTTTCTATGTAATGCGTCACTTTCATATTACTTACAAAGAGTAATGTTACATATTACTCCGACAACGAAATCTTAAGTTGTTCAAGAACGCTAATTATAATACTGATTTCTCTGCTGACAAAATTATGAAAAATATAAATTTCATAATAATTAGCAAATCATTAAATAATCTTTCTTTATGATTCAACGGTTACAAGGAAATCAAAAATATTTAGCATTATATGAAAACTCTTACAAACGAACTCAATATGTGAACAAAAATCTATTACGTCCTCGGCGTTGTCCTGGATAACACTAACAATAGCTTGAAAAAGATGGGTTTTGAGGATTGCATATAGCTTTGGGAGATAAAGTAATTATAAGATGATGGTGCAAGCAGATTAAGCTATTTAGAACCAACGAACTCATTTTCTAATACAAAAATAATTGATTAAACTTACTCCACTTAGAGTTAAGTGGGTTAGCCTGCTTAGGGGTTCGTAGAGATGGTTTATTACGGTTGTGAGGGTTTGTTGAGGTAAAGTATATCAGGGTTAAGATGGATTCGCCTATTTATGGTTAAGATCTTAAATTCTTTCAAAAAACAGTCGACTGAACTCGCTCTACCCAGGGTTAGGTGGGTTAGCCTGCTTAGTGGTTCGTAAGGGTGGTTTATAAGGGGTTGTAAAGGCTTATGGGGATGAGGTATGTCAATGTTACGGTGGGTTAACCTCTCCATGGTTGAGATCTTAAGTTTTTTATAGAAAGCAGTCAATTAAACTCGCTCTACCCAGGGTAAGATGGGTTATCCCGCATAGGGGTTGGTAGGGGTGGTTTCTTCCCCTAAAAAGTGGATTCCGCAAAAATAAAAAAACACGGGTTCAATATTTTTTAGTGTTCTAACGATGTGCTAAGTTTGGTTGAAATCGGTGAGTGGCTCTTGGGTAGTGTTACTTGTGAGTAGTTTTGCTCAGCCGGGTTAAGGACTCTGCTAGCGTACTCGTTGATCCGGTCTCCGTCTCCTACTCTTTGTATCAAGACGGCACCGATTCCCGTAGCGCTAGCGTCTATCTGCCCGTCGGGTTCCGGTAATCCGAGGCATGGTGCGGATATCATGAGTGCCTTAAGTTTAGCGAAGGCTTGTTCCTGGTCCTCTCCCCACACATATTCGCTCTTTTTCCCCGTCAACCTTGTTAACGGTTGAGCGTGTGTGGCGAAATCGCTCAAGAATTGGCGGTACCATGAAGCAACCCCCAGGAATGTGCGCAGCTGTCGCACGTTTCCTGGCCGTGGGTACTCCACGATAGAGCGTACCTTTTCAGGGTCTAGCATGATACCCTCGCGGTTGATCAACAAGCCCAGGTACTTGGCCTCAGGCTTGCAGAAGACGCTCTTCTCTCGAATTAATCGAGAGGCCAGCTCCGCACAACCTATCCAATACGATTTTTAGGTGTCGCTGGTGATCCTCGAATTTGGACGATACTACTATGATATCGTCCAAATAGGCGAAGGCGAATTCGCCTAGCTCGGGGCCGATCACGCTATCGATCAACCGTTGGAAGGTGGCGCCAGCGCCGGCATTTGTACGAACTGGAAATGCCCCAGTCCATGTACGGTAAAGGCCGTGATTGGTCGAGATTCGGTCTTGAGTGGAATTTGGTGATACGCGCTACTGAGGTCGAGCGTTGAGATATAGCGTGCGTTTCGCAAACGCCTCAGTATATCTTGCATAAACGGTAGGGGATACGCATTTGGCTCGGTGACCTTGTTGACCTTTCTGAAGTCAATACAAAATCGATACGAGCCGTCCTTCTTGCGTATCATAACTACTGGGCTCGACCAGCCACTGTTTGCTGGTTCGATCACCCCTTGGGCTAACATCTCCCTTACCAGTCTATGCATTTCTTGCTCGACCTTGTGCGATACCGGATAGTAACGTTGTTTGATTGGCCTTGCATCACCGACCCGAATCTCGTGCTCAATGCCTGCCGCACATCCCAAGCCCACAGGGGCTTGCGATAAGGCCTCGTCGATGGTCCTCTGCAATGACGCCTGTTCAGTGGCCGTCACCTCGGCTAGTCCGATCGTAGCTAATCTCG
The DNA here is from genome assembly GCF_024137745.1 of Phymastichus coffea. Classification (NCBI taxonomy): domain Eukaryota; kingdom Metazoa; phylum Arthropoda; class Insecta; order Hymenoptera; family Eulophidae; genus Phymastichus; species Phymastichus coffea. The sequence continues at coordinate 2,052,519 of NW_026706844.1, forward strand.
GACCAGCCTCCAAGCTAGCTATCTCTAGCTTCATCTTGGCTTGTGATCCCTTGAACAGCAACGTATTGTCATCGGGGTCAAGTACCGCTCTGAATAACCTGATGAAGTTCACTCCTAAAATACATTCCTCGACGAGGATTGGGAGGATAGCTACCCTCGTCGGCATCGTCATCTCCCCTACGGTGAACGGTAACCAGGCGTGGCCGACGATCGTTAACTTACGACCGTCGGGTAATCCTGCCGTACCCGCGTGGGTAGTATCCAATCTGACGCCTAGCACAGACGCTATCTGCAGAGCATTGCTACCCATCGCCGTGGTGGAGACTCCCGGATCATAGAGAGCCCGTAATCGGAAATCTCCTATTCTCACTGGTAGCCACCAGCGCGTTTCCTGTTCCGGGGAATATCGGGAAACAGTTTCGGCGACTCCACGGTCCTGCTCCTTGCATATCATAGCGCTAGCCACTGTGCTCTCATGGGATAAAGCGACGTCACTTGCCGTTCGAACCACCTCGGTTCGAACTACCGGAGTTTCCACAGGGATTCCCTTTGACGGTTTATCTGCCGCTACCCGCACCCCCGAGGGCGTGTGCGAACCATTCGCCACCACCTCGGCCGGTCTAGGGTCTTGGGCTTTACTATCGTCACTACCCTTTCTCTCCGCGTTCGCTCTACCGCCATGATTGTCATTGGCGTTACCAGGAGAGACCTCGCTCTCATCGCTCAACACTCTCGCCACTAACGGTGCGGACTGCGTTGACGAAGGCTGCGAGATCTCATTAACGGGGTTTGGGTTGGGGGGCGAAGGAGTGGGGTCAACCCCACCTAACCACTCCTTTCCCCGTTTCCCTTATTACATCGGGAACAGTACTTCCTGCTGTACCCCAATAGACAACACTCGACACATCTGATTGGCTTGGAGAAATCCCTTTCTCATCTGCGAGGAGTCTCCGGATTCTTGGCTCGGTCCTCGGAGGTCAGGTTTTTGTCGGCGTGATTATTCTTTATCCCCGCCGATATCTCCCTGAGGGACAGCAGCACATATTTGGTTTAATATGTCGGTGGGTAGGACTTTCTTCTCGACATCGACCGACTCTAGGCTCGGATTAGGTGTCGCCCCCGAGGGCGTCGGCGTGTAGACGACCTGGTGCGTCACCTTCTCGAGTACCTTCTCCATGCGGTCCAACCTGTCGCTAACCTCCGGTTTGTCGCCGGACATGGCTGCCACCTTGCCCTTACGGCCCTTGCTCGCGTCGGCGCGGGGGTGGTATGCTATCTCCGGGTACAGAGTTTACTGAGGGTCTGGTACCGCCCGTTCTATCCTTCGCTGATGTAAGCTATTCTGGGCCGCCGTGGCTAGGGCGTTCAGGGTCCGTATGGAGTCTACTTCTGACCTTCGTATTTGGCCCTGAATGTCCGGGAGAAGGTTGGCATGCAGCAGGTCCAGTTGATTATCGTGCGTCATCTTGGGGTTCAGCCGATTTATCAGGCCCATCATATTAGCGACGTAGACGTTTACTGGTTCGTCTGGGCCCTGATATCGGTTCTGAACCTCCTTCATTAAACGCTGCTGTTGCTACACGCTGGTCCCAAACCATGCTCTCGCGTCTGCCTCGAAATCCGCGTAGGAGAGCCATTCATTCCTCATTGCCTCGTACCAGACGAGGGCAGGACCGACGAGTAGCTCGGATACGGCTAGGAGCATCTCGTCTTCCGTAAGTCCGGCGCTGCTCCTCGAGTTGTCCAGCCTTGACAAGAAGGTGTCGATGCTCGCATTGCCCTTTCCAGAGAACCTGAGTTTCCATCCTCGGACAATGCGGCCGACGTCCCTTTTTGTCGACCACGGGTTTGACGCCAGTTGGGATGACCACGTGCTCGGCGGGTGGTTGTCCACTTCAGCATTAACTCCACTGAGTTGATGCTGTCCACCCTCTCCGAAAGGGAGCATCCAGCGGGGGGGTCCTGCCGGTGGCCCCCGTGGGCCTCTGTCCGGATCCAGCTGGAGTGCTCTGGGATAGCCTGGTGTCGTAATGGCATGTGAAGGTGTCCTGGAATGCTACGCTCCTACGCGTGTTCTCCTGTTGCCGCGCTTCGTTGGAACTATTCGCATCGTCTTGCCGTATATTTCTGTTTTCGGCGTTTTCAAATGCGCTGATCCTGGCGGATTGATTGTCCAGTTGGTCCTTCACATTGATGCTGTTGCTGAGGATTTGGTCTAATACTTTTGTTAGATTCGACATATTCAAACTCAGTGAGTCTAGCAGCTCCAGTTTCTTCTCATTTTCTCTGGACCGGAAAATTAGGTCTTGGATCATCACCGCGAATGCCGGCGGGAGTTTGAACTGGCTGCCATCATCAGCCGTTATAGTAATACAATTATTACTGTTTATGTTCTCTCCGCTGTCCAGGACATTCGCGATGTTTATCGCGGTTTTCTGCACTCGCGATATTACCTCCGCACTTTGCATTAATTGGGCTAGCGGGTGTTCTCCCTCTTGCTCGGATGCTGTGTGTTCCGCACATAGGGATACAATCAGTTCCGAGCGTAGGGCAGCTCTTTTTGTTGGATTGCTGAGCTCGTTGTCGACTTCCGCGAAATCTGCTGCGGAGTAGTCGCCAAGCAACCAGTTATGCAGGCGGCCAGCTCTCGAGAGCTTGGTCCCGCTTGTTTTGAGTTCCAGGTGTTCGAGGTACTCATCGATTTCTTCCTCCTGGAGCATCAACACCCATTTTTCTATATCTGTCTGAGTACGGTCCATATTCCTCTGTTAGTTGTCTTGCGGCTTGTTTCGCGCGAAATTTACACGCTTGTTATGTGTGGTGCGAGTGCGAGTGCTGTTTTTCAAAAAAAAATCGTACGCAAGTGAAAATTTTATTAGCCGATACTAGGCTTGTCAAGGGCGTTTAATGTTATGTCTGCTGAAAGACTTCGCTCGCTATTACGCAATATAATGATCCTGTCTATCAGACGTACTAACTGTTTATTAGCGCGGCTGTTTTGGTTAGTATCTAAAATATTTTAACGAGCGTTGCGCGTAGTCACCAATAGTCGCAACTAATAATATTAAAAAAACCGTTTACTTTAAGACAACACGATATCAAATAAAATTATTAAATTCAATTAATTTCGTTTGAAAGTTGCCGGTGTTAGTTTTCCCCGGGCCAACGGGTACAATATTATTGATTTGCGGCAACTTTCAAAATTTATTAGTGTTTACGCTTCTAAGAGTCTTTCGGTCGCACTCGGACGCGGTTACAGTTATTATTTACAATTTTACGCCGCGGCGCGCCTTCGCAGACTAACTAACAGGCTATGTTTACTACTTTGGCTCTCAATATCAAGTGTGCACAACAACACTTGATTGCCACCTAAGTCGCTGGTTGACTGAGCGCAAGGTCACTATTAACAACCGGTGTTTTGAACAATCAGAAACACCGTAGGTTCTTTTGCGTTGGCCGCCATGTAACGGGGTTGCTTACCGTTTAATTATTTTTATTACGATGATTGCATAAACGCGCTCGCTATCACCTATATCAAATAAGCAAGTCGGAGAGCAAGAGAAAACGGGTGTCAGTCAACCAATAAATCTACGAATCTACAAGGACTAGAGTCATTACGGAATAAACACGCTGAGAGCACTTGTTAATATCACGAACGGAACCTTTTATTGTCTATCAAATGCTACATTAGATCGGCCCGCATGTTTATGTTTACATTGGCGCTCGCTCGACAACAACATGCAGTGTCGGGACGCTCGCTGCTCTTTGTTCGAGGAGCTATTACATGCACGCTTCGGACGCGGAAAATTAGTTGTTACGCATGCAATCACGATCGCGAGATCAAGCTGGCCAGCTTACCTTTATTCTGCAGACGTACGAAGACGCGGTAACAATTCGTGCTGCGAGAAAGCTGTCTATTTTTCGTGTCGTGGATCGCGAATTCGCGCGCACGTGGTTTCGCCCTCAATGGCGAAACCTCACACACACACTTTCAATCTCGCAGAGGACGACGCTTTTCCGTCGGCTCAGGTCTGCTCCCTTGGTAGCTGCACGGTACCTCGGTAACAGCGATCACTTCAAGTTAGCACTAGTACGGACGTTCTGTTTGTGATTTCCGGTCTTTGCGGCTCGCGTATCGGTAGTTGATAGCGAAAATACGGGCGAGCGTGACGGTGGATGAACCCTCACTGGTTCATTTTCAATCGCGCGCGTTCCGTCTGCTCGCGTGCCGAATTCCTTCTATACATTTTGCGTCTCCCCGGTAGGTGCTTCCCCCGCAGGCAGCAATTAGGTTAAATTATTAGCGCTAATTTGACGTTTACCGTCACAATGTTGACGCGTATTAATTAATATTGATACATATTAATTAACCCATTAAGGCCCATGCCAAACCTGGGAAAGATAGCGCCAAACTAACTATGCCAATCGTAGCTAAATCGAAAAAAAAAATACCCGTGTTTTTTCTTTTGCCATTTTCAATTGTTTATAAAAAATTATTTAAACAAATTATAAAAAGTTATTATTTTCAAAAAACTGATAGCGGCAATCGATTCTACGGGAAAAAACATGAAAGAAATGTATATAACGTTTTTTTGTCAGACGTCAATTTGTTAGTGTAAAACGGCTATAAACAATTGCAAGTCTGTCAGGTACATGTGTATACGCCAAATCCCAAGCAAAATCTATTGCCGATAGCGCCAAGCTAACTATGCCAATCGTAGCTAAATCGAAAAAAAAATACCCCTGTTTTTTCTTTTGCCGTTTGCAATTGTTTATAAGAAATTATTTAAACAAATTATCAAAAAGGTATTATTTTTAAAAAACTGATAGCGGCAATCGATTCTACGGGAAAAAACATGAAAGAAATGTATATAACGTTTTTTTGTCAAATGTCAATTTGTTCCAAAAACAAATAACTGTAAAATAGCGATTTTCTATAATACATTCAAATTTCTATGAAGCTTCATCCATGTGGTCATTTTTGTGATCATTGCATACAACTTTAGAACATTGTTCACAGTACAGCTGAGTTCTTTTTTTACACGATGAAACCTCGCAATGTAGGTACTTACCTATTTTTATTTTGTGTTCGTTCGATGAACTATCACTATGTCTGACAGGGCGGTCCCTTGAAAATTTATCGAGATAATATTGGCAAACTTCTTGCACAAGGTCTTTCGTTCCCTTTGGTAATTCTGGATGAAGCTTATTATAGATGACGGTAGAATTTGTCAATGCTGCCTGAATAAGTCTCACAAAGAGACTATACATCCATTTCTTACTTTTAATTGTAGGCGTCAATGCATTGCAATGTTGATCATGCAGATCAACTCCACCCATGTATCGATTATACATTGAAAACGCTTGAGGGAAGAGAATTGACTTCTTAGATGACTCGTGCCATCTCTGTACTTCAACTTTTGGCTCATCACCATATTTCGTTGAAAGAACTGATACAGGTTTTGAGTCCATAACAGTGATATAATTCAAATTTGAATTACTATCGTGCAAAGCCATAGTTGTACCCCTTTCTGCTGTTTTTGGCATCTCAACTTTTTCTTTGACTCGGTTTTGTCTAACAGTCCCAGTTGCTGATAATCCTAGTTTATCTAAATAAACCATCAGATCTGGACTTGTGAAAAAATTATCAAAATATATATGATATTTACGAAGATCATCTTTGTCAGTTACTTCTAATAGAGGTGAAAGTAACTTCATGACGACGTTTGTCAGAAAAAGAAGGCTAAACTGAAAAAAATTTGTGGAAAGTTAGTTAGAATTTAGTGAGTTACAACATGTTGTAACTCACTAAATTCTCCAATTTCTCGAGAAACTTTCCACAAATTTTTTTCAGTTTAGCCTTCTTTTTCTGACAAACGAAACAAATTTTCGAACGATTCTCAGAATGCGTTAGTGCACGTCGCTTCATGTTGCTAATTCAATTATTTTGAAGAAACACAGAACGTTAACTACAACAAAATTCTTATTGTATTTCTTATCACGAGAACACTATTACTGGCAGATTTCATTGTTGATCGGTCAATCAAGCTGGGACAACTGTGAAAACTTTTGAGCACGCTATTCTAGCTACTACTTCCTTAGATACAGGTGCGCGCTGTAAACACACATGTTTACAATACTGCTATGTCCTTATCGTATGTGTACTATTAATAAACACTGATATTTATATATACATGTGTTTCTCCATTAATATGATTGTGTATGGGAGAATAGAGAGATAAAAATTAGTAAAAACAGTCAATAAATAAAAAAAAATTAATTTTCAAAATGCTGGTGTTGAATTTTTTATTATTAAATGTGCATCTGTGGAAATATCGAAAAAATATTGATTTATTTATTAATACCATCAACCACAACCAAAATTATTTTTTTATTTTTTTTGTTTGATAAAAATTTTTAAAAATCGATTTTTTCAAAAAGGGCTCAGGGATTTTTTTTAATTCTTTCTGGGATCTTCTAATTATTAGTGTTTTTACCGAAATATGCAAAAAAATTGGAACCTGCTTTCACTTTTATTTAAATGTCGCTCAGACCCACCGTGACTAGCCAACACGACAACTTATACTATAAATATTTGTAATGAAAACTGAATCTGTAAGATTACATGAAACCGTTAGCCCGCCACTCAAACGTGATCTCTAACACGGTTTCAATAGAAAAACATTTTGCAAACTCAGTAACCCAAAAATTAGCCTATGTTAGTCAAATTTATAAATGTACTAGAAATGTCCAAATATACTAAAAACTTTTGTAATGAAAACTGAATCCATAATATTACATAAAACCGTTAGCCCGCCACTCAAACGTGATCTCTAACACGGTTTCAATAGAAAAAAAATTTTGCAAACTCTTTGCAACTTCGTAACCCAACAATTACTATGTTAGTCAAATTTCCAAATGTACAATTTGTGAAAATTCAAAGCTTTCTGTCCTATTTTCTTAAACAAATTGACGTCTGACAAAAAAACGTTATATACATTTCTTTCATGTTTTTTCTCCTTAGAATCGATTGCCGCTATCAGTTTTTTGAAAATAATAACTTTTTGATAATTTGTTTAAATAATTTTTTATAAACAATTGCAAACGGCAAAAGAAAAAACAGGGGTATTTTTTTTTTCGATTTAGCTACGATTGGCATAGTTAGTTTGGCGCTATCGGCAATAGATTTTGCTTGCGATTTGGCGTATACGAGTACACAGGTACCTGACAGACTTGCAATTGTTTATAGCCATTTTACACTAACAAATTGACGTCTGACAAAAAAACGTTATATACATTTCTTTCATGTTTTTTCCCGTAGAATCGATTGCCGCTATCAGTTTTTTGAAAATAATAACTTTTTGATAATTTATTTAAATAATTTTTTATAAACAATTGAAAATGGCAAAAGAAAAAACACGGGTATTTTTTTTTTCGATTTAGCTACGATTGGCATAGTTAGTTTGGCGCTATCTTTCCCAGGTTTGGCATGGGCCTTAATGGGTTAATCTGCCGTCATTATCATTATTATTAATATTTTATTTTTTATTTCATATATTGTTTTTCCTTTAATTTTGTATAGTATTTATGTTATACTTAATTATAATCGCGATCAGAAAAATATAACTTTTTTCCTGTGCTATTGAAACGCGATACGGGTGAATAAGACGCTCATTTCCCAGCAGGCTAAAGGCCACGCCAGAGACGTTTCTGGTCGCGTAAGCGTAATTAGAGTATTTGCTTCTGAGATCGGGTGCGTGCTTCTTCCGTTCCCACATTTTGTGCTCAGTTGACCGACTAGTATTGGCAACGTGATACTTTTCCTTAAAAGAAATATATATATGAAAGTCGAAACGCGGCTTAGCAAAATTTCTTTGGAATATTATTTCATGAACGATCGTTCGAAATTTGATGTGCACGTTATAACGGGGTTTTAGCTCGAGCTCTTTTCGGGCTAAATCAGCTATATAAATAAATAATTCTCGCGGATTAATATTTTAATAAAGCGAAGTGTTTGGGTCCAGCTGCATCAGCTTGCCTCCTTCCTTATGTAGAAATTCGGCCCGCGGAGAGTGTCGTGAGCTACAGGTCACTTGGCGAGAGACAACCTAAAGAGTCTCGCTGCGAAGTAGTTATGCAATATGGCAGGTGTATCGCAATAAGACACTGCGGATTTTAATAGAAAGGAATCGTGTATTTAGGCACTCGCGAGTACATGGAAGCGCGCGTGTTGACGAAATGCGAGCGGCAGCGAACAAGGCGACGACAAAACGCAACGCGCCGATCTTGTCAGCGACCGAGGAAGATCGGACAACGGATTCGCTTAAAGCGGCTCGAGGCAAGACGCAATGCCGAGCAAAATGACAGGGTGCGTAGGTCGGGCGAAAGGCTAGCGCGACGAATGCGGTTAGCAAGCAATAGGAGAGAGAGAGCCAAAGAGAGAGAGAGAAGAATCGAGTAGGTACTTACAGTAGTTGTCGTCGGTTATCAGAACGGCAGAAATACATGTACAATAGATAGCGACTACGCTTACTCCTGGCCTACACTCACACGGGCGTTCTCGCTTCTTAGCCTTATAGCTGACGGAATTCCTGTCAGTGTCAACTACGTGTCTTCGCTTATCACTGGCGATCTTCGGATTCGTACAATCGCCACTGCGTGTTCGCTTACTCCTTCGTAGTTCCTCGCAACGCAAAAGAAAAGATGTTGCTGTTAAACTATGCTAGCGTCCGCATTTGTCTCTGCTCGCATGCTAACTGACTCATTACGCGCTCTCTTTCTCTCTTCCCTTCGCGATCGCGGTCTCTCCGCGACATCCGCGCTAAGGACTATCGATAGTATAGATCGTAGGGCTCGACTCTTACCTTGTTCGCTGACATTTCAACTAGGCTACAAATTACAAATTATTATAGTGCATGATAAGGTATAAATATGATTAATAAATAAACTGGCTGCAGGGAGAGAGAGAGACATAACGAGAATACGGCTCGTTATAACGTTTGCAAAATATTTCCCTTCCGTGATATAGACGAATTTATTTTTTTTTATTATTCTGTTGTAATAGGGGATTGATACTTGATATTATACCATACCATCCTGCTATTAAAATTTATCTTAACTATTATACTTTTTTCATTTTTATTACTAAACGATAGGTATATATTATTAACTATTAATAATTAGTATTTTGTTAATAATTATTATTTTCATAATTTAATGGAATTATTAATTACTGAATTAATCATGAATAATTAATTGATTAATTATCATTCGAATAATTTAATAAACTAATTATTTACCTTGTTAGGAATTATTATTATTATTTTTTATTGACAACGGAAAATTTTATTGTATTGTCGCCTTTATTTATTTATTTTTTTTATTATAATTTTATTTTATTTTATCTATTATATTAAAAATAAAATAAGACCCTGGGCCAAATATAATCTATAAACTACTGCGGGGAAAATTTAGTGCGACCTTATATGAAAAAGAAAGCAAGATACAAACGTACATAGGACTAACTCCATAACGAAATGGAGTCGGCTACTAGTACTTTACAGTTATTGACTATATGTCGGCCAGCTTTACCCTACAAAATATAGTACAAGGAATTACGGAGTTCGATGGCAAAAATGTGCCGCTTAAAGACTTCATCCAGAATATTCGCAACGGAAGAGCATTGATATCAGATACACACGAACAAAATTTTGTCCGGTTAATAATTGCTAAACTACGAGGACCCGCACGTGACTGCATTTATGGAAAATCCATTAAGGCAGTTGATGACTTAATCAGAATCTTAAAGGAACAGTTCACACCTTACAAAGACTTCGCATACTACGATTCCACAATCCATAGTCTACGTATAGAGCAAGGGGACACTGTTGGAGACTTTCACGACAGGAGAACCTTTCTGTTGAACTGTGCACAGAATGCGCTGAAAGAAGAGCTCGGAGAAGACTACTACTGTGGGCAAAAAGTAAGGTGAATTTGTTTGTAAAATGAAAAATATTTATTTATTCTTCTACATCAATGTCATCCCCTTCGAAGTAATCTCCTCCCGATAAAATACACTTATGCCAACGTTTTTTCCAATCCTCGAAACATGCCAAATAGTCCCTTTCCGGTATAGCCATCAGCGCCTTCTTCGATTCAGCTCTTATCTCCTCAATCGACTCGAAACGCGTTCCCCGGAGTGGTCTCTTGAGTTTTGGGAATAGCCAGAAGTCACACGGAGCCAAATCAGGCGAATACGGTGGTTGCGGAACGATATGCGTCGAATTTTTGGCGAATTTTTTGCAAGAAAGTGAGCGTTTTCGGTACCAAACGAGATTTTACTTTTCGTAGGCTCAAATGGTCTTTCAAAATTGTTTTCACAGATCCTTCTGATATTCCGATCATATCAGTAAGGTCTCTAACAGTCAACCGACGATTTTCGAGCACTAATTCCTTCACTTTATTGACGTGTTGGTCATCTGTTGACGTCGATGGTCGTCCGGAGCGCTCCAAGTCATCAACACGTTCTCGACCCTCTTTGAAGTCTTTGTACCACTTACATTTTTCTGCGACATGGTAGAATCACCAAAGGCCTTCCGCAACATCCTCAACGTTTCCGCAGCCGAAATTTCATTCCGCAAACAAAATTTGATGGCACTTCTTTGCTCAATTAAATCAGACATTGTAAAAATCGAAACATGCACTCTTGGTCGTTTGGTAAACACAAGCGTAAATATATTACTGATGATGACATTGACATGAAATTTGTCCCAGATGTCATTCGCAGTCCTACCAACTCAAGAAAAAAAGAACTAGTCCGAAATGTTAAGCCCGCGAAGTTTAAATTGAAAATTCACCTTACTTTTTGCCCACAGTAGTACACCGAGACGAGGATGACTTCAATGCGCAACTCGACTATTAAGACTTTCATAGATGGATTGCCAAAAGAAATTAGAGACTTAGTGGATATTAAACAGCCTAAAACCTTGAAGAATGTTTATAAGGAAGCATTGCGTATAGAAACAAGAAATAAATTAAGGGCAAGGCATGGGGAGTCGAACCCTAACAAATGGACAAATTTATTGCGTAGCCTCAATGTTAACTTCGTACAAGACTAACAAAATGATTAAGAGGAACAATTAGAGGACGAGTGGGAGGAATTACCCGCAGAAATCCAACAATTGTTCGTACAAAGAAAGAACGGACAGCAGTCGTATACGAATAACCAGAATAACCAAGGACAGCAACAGAATCGATCTCAAGGGCAGAGACCGTACCAAAATAGGAACTGGAAGCCTCGTTACAAAAATTATCAGGATAATGGTCCGCATGCAGGACGGTTATATAACCCGGATACAGACTCGTATCACCATCCCTCTGGAAAACGTTATGGAATAATAGCCTATGACCAGCAGCAAAGAGGCGAGCTTAGACCTAATCCAAAGTACCAGCAATAGAATAACGCAAATAATTTTAACTCCGATGGGGCTCGCCCAGCAGCAAATGGAACGGGCCCCTGTCAAATGTGCCGCTAGAACCAAGACAAAGTTGAACACCAACAACCGAATGCGAAGACGATGTTGACCGACATCCAGGAAGTATCAACGTTCGAAAAACCGGGAGTACCTCCGGCAAAAGTGATGACGATACTAAGAAATCCGCAATCGTTAATGAACCAGTCATCGCAGTTGCCTCAAATTGGGGACTTGGCACAGGAAATAATCAGATCTATGCGCCAATAAGAGTAAGGTTTCGCATACCAGAAACCTGTAAAAAGTGGACCGTGTTCACGGTTGATAATGGATCAGCAGCATGAATCAGCTTCTCCTGCTCATTCCTACCAAGCCGCGTACACGAATACTGCTAGCTACGGTGTTTTATCGCTATATCCTTGGCCTTAGCGCAACACGAACGGGACTCTCGAAAGCGAAATTTTAATCGTAAAATATAACAAATGATACGTTACGTAACATCCTTCCCCCCTTAGAATCGTTGCCGTCCTCGGTAACGTTTTGGAAGGGTCCAATTAGGGTAGTACAGGAAGAAAATAATAATATATAATAATGATAAATAATAATAGTAAAATAATATAAATGGTCCTCTTTATTGATATATAAACAGAATAGTTAACAGAAGGAGGCAAAAGCTCGAGATTTTGGTCCAATCTTTATTTGTGCAACGCAAGTTGGCCGGTATCCTATCCGGTTGTTAGATCTAGCCCCTCTAAGTCTTGTAGACAGGAAGCTTGGTCCTGGAGTAACAAGTCTTGGTCCTTTGGTTTGGTTGAGGGAATTTGCAAAAACAAGGTCAGCTTGTTTATGCTGTCAAAGGGGGATCCGTTGTAATCATAGGTCCCTAGATTACAGTCTTGCAAATATTGGTCCCAATTGGAAAGATACACCGCTCTTCCACAGAACCAATGCGTTCTTAGCACATTTCTGTTTTGATATTGGCAAATGTCCCTATGTGCTTCTAATTCTGTTTTCGTAACATAGTGTCTACAGGCACTATGATAGACGTACGTGGACCTGTTCCGGAGTTTGGCTGTCACATGTCGAGGTGGCGAATGTTTCGCCTTATAACGTCTATTTAAGTTGGTTAGTGCCGAAGTGACACTCCAACTAAATACGTATTTGATTACTCCCATAGGCCCGCAAGAGCTTTGCCATGTTTTGATATAATCTACTGGTCCAAATTGTATGAAGTCGTCGTGGTCCGGCTGTTCTGGACATGATTTGCCCTGTTTATCGTGGTGTGGTATGAGGAAATGCAGTCGTCGATCGGCTTCATCCTCCTTCGTATAGGCCGGTGTAGTTGGTCGTGGCGTGAATCCAATTGGGTCCGTTGTTTTCTCGCTTTCGTCTTCCGAAGAATGGTCGTTTGTAGTATAAGGTGACCATTCCCCCACGGTACACGGGAAGAATCTTAGGACCGGCGCAAGGTAATCATCCTCAAGAAGAAATTGTATAATGATTTCTCCATGATTTCTCCTCGCGTGAACGCAGCGACCAAGTGTACGCTATATAGCGACTACATACTTGTGTCGTTACAGGATCTGGAGAGAGGAGCGCGACGATCGGCGAGGTGTCGCCGTAAGTGCGAGTGAGAGCGAGAAGAGCGAGAGAGAGAGCGATTTTGACTGATTTTTGACGGCGAGAGAAGTGGGAGCGCGGCGGCGCGAGGCTGAGAAATTAAGAGAAAGGAAGGGCAGTTAGGCGCGAACTCTCGAGTAATTAGGGCCGCCTAAGGAGAGACTGGTGGAGAGAAGAATTCGGCAGGAGAGGAACTACTGCCAGGAGTGCGACTACCACCTGCCAGGAGAACCAGGTGTTTTAAGCTGAGCCCGGACAAGCAGCGACCATTCGCCGTCCACGGAGCAAAAGCCGTGTTGCGACCCTTCCTGCAGCAACCTCGACCGTCGCCAGGGCACCGTTTCCTGCAGGATTACGCTTTCGCCGGCGTCGCGTCTCTGTCGACGGACCGTCGGCATCCGGTGGGTCCAAAGCCAGTTTATCTCTCTCGCGCCAGCTCTCGCTCGATTACGGACATTGGCGTATTTTTATTTTATCGCGCACGCTGAGCGATCTCGCTCGCGTGATCCCGCGAACTCTGGTCGCGGAAAGGTTGAGCGAGCGCGCTCGCCGCGGCGAAGTTAATCTTGTAGCGATATTTGTGAAAAGGCGTCAATAAATGAGATCGCCATATGTAATATAATTGAATTAAAGTGTCCAATTCTTTGTATCAACCTCCCCCAACCAGCGCGAACTTCGGCCTGTGAAAGTCATTTCGACGATTTTTAGGGGTTTTTTATAATAACTATCGGCTTTTCCTACCCGAGGTTTGTTTAATATCCAGGCGTAATCACTGACTTTCCCTTTAAAGGGTCTAGCGTGTTTATGATCTTGGTTTTTAGATTTTTCCTTTTTACGAATTTGATTATCACCCGCCGCTATCTTTAGTTCTGTTAAACGTAAGACTAGATCGCGTAGGTATTGGTTATAGGTCCCTAATTTTTCCTCCCAGGGTATCTTCATGGGGGAACGAGCGATTCGTCCGTAAACTAGTTCAAAGGGGGTGTAACTAGTTCCATTATGTACGAGGTGTGTTCAAAAAGTAAGGTGATTTTTCAAATTTCACGGGTAACGTTTTTTCGATTATCGATTTTTTTGTTTTGTTATGTTGGTACACTCTTCCCTAACATCTGTACCAAGCTTCAAGTGTATAGCATTTTTTGTTTGGTTGTGAGAGGCGTAAAGGTTATAAGTGTTTTGCGTGCTCGGCGATTTCTTACTATTGGAAAATATGGATCAAAGGATTTGCATCAAATTTTGTGTAAAAAATAAAATAAAGTGCTCCGAAACACTTGAAATGTTGACGGTGGCATACGGTGAAACTGTTCTGAGTAAAAGAAATGTTTAAAAGTGGTACAAACTCTTCCAAGATGGCCGGGAAGGTGCCAATGACGAGCCTTGCTCTGGACGCCCAAGCACGTCAACAACTGATGAAAACGTTCAACCAGTGAAGAAAATTGTTCTGGAAAATCATCGAATCACTATCAGAGAAGTTGCTGAGGATGTTGGTATAGTATATCGCTTGGCTCGTGCAATGAAATTTTTTCTAACGTTTTGGGCATGAGACGTGTGTCAGCGAAGTTTGTTCCGAAATTGCTAAATTTTGACCAAAAGAACCGTCGCATGAGCATCGCTCAAGAACTATTGAATAACGTCAACGACGACCCAGATTTACTCAAAAGGGTCATAACTGGTGACGAATCATGGGTATAGTATATGGTTATGATATCGAAACCAAAGTCCAATCGTCCCAATGGAAGAGCCCAGATGAGCCAAGACCGAAAAAAGCACGCCAAGTTCGATCAAATGTCAAAATTTTGCTCACTGTTTTCTTCGATTACCATGGCGTGGTGCATCAGGAGTTATTACCATATGGACGTACGGTCAATAGACAGTATTATCTTGAAGTTATGCGCCGTTTGCGAGAAGCAATACGAAGAAAACGCCCAAAATTGTGGAAAAACAATTCATGACTTTTGCATTACGATAATGCCCCTGCTTACTCATCTTTGCTTGTGAGAGATTTTTTGGCGAAAAACAACACCACAATCATGCCTCAGCCACCATATTCATCGGATTTGGCCCCATGTGACTTTTTCTTGTTCCCAAAACTAAAGAGACCTATGAAAGGACGGAGATTTGCAACGATTGAAGAGATAAAGACTGCATCGCTGGAAGAGCTCAAGACTATACCGAAAAGTGCTTATGAGAAGTACTTTGAGGATTGGAAAAACCGTTGGCATAAGTGTATTGTATCTGAGGGAAATTCCATTGAAGGGGACAACATAAATATTGATAAATAAATAAATATTTTTTCTTAAAAATACAAAGTCACCTTACTTTTTGAACACACCTCGTATACTTGTATTATACGTGAAAACGGCAAAGGGGGTTAACCGATCCCAGTCGTCGAATCGCTCCGAATATATTCGTAAGAAATCGATTAATGGTGCATGGCTTCTCTCAAGAGATAGTCTGAGGTCTATATCCGGAAGTTGTTAAATGATGAATTTTGAATAAGTGTAATAGTGATTCTACAATTTCTGAAAGGAAGCTTGTCCCGTGACCTGACAATATTGCTCTAGGGGCACCGAATTGGCATATTAAGGCCTGGCTAATGCGTCAGCGATAGTGGTTGCTCTAAGGTCCTTTATTGGTACTACAATTAAGTATTTGGTCAGATTGCATTCCATGGTCAGCAGGTGAGAATTTCCACTAGGAGTGGTTCGTAATTTTCCTACGGTGTCTATCGATACCTTGTCGAACGCTTCGATTGGTGTGTCCGTAATTAGCATCGGTTCCTTAGTCCTGTGACGATCAATTTTCTTCTCAAGACAACTCGGACATTTCCGTACGTAATTTAATATGTCCTTTCGTAGTCTTGGCCAATAATATCTTGCTCGAATTTTCTGATATGTCTGATTACTACCCTTATGACCACCCACTAGGCTGTCATGTAGTGTTTTAATTATTTCCATTTGAATATATTCCACTGGTTTGCCGGTGGGAGAAACATATTCCCATAACAAACAATTACTTTTACAGGACTCTTCTCAAAAATTCTTATTAATATTTCTGTTAGTAATCCAGGTCCAAGGTCATCGGTATAGTTCCCTCGTCTAGCAATCCGGAAACTTACTATATTTCTTTTAATCAGTATCTTCTTTAAATTTGTATGTCCGACTTTTATAGCCTCTATAGTAATGGAGTCATTATATTTGTCTTTTATGACTACAGAGAAAATATTATGGCTTTCATATTTGGTCGTTAGTATTTGTCCGACCTTAGGTTTCAAAGATTTCATATTGCGTAGGTCTATAGCCCCAATTTCACTTAATAATTTCGAAATAGTAGTTCGGTCATTACTGTCTCGTGATATAAAATGTACAATGTTATCTCATCGATAGGTTAAACATTGTTGGCTCGTGCTTACATTATTTTGTAAGATATATTTTGCAGGTCCTATTGAGGAATTTTCGCTGCCGGTTTCACTGCTTGAGCTTGGGTTCTTATAATCTTCGATATTGGTTCGGTTAAATTCGGTCTTCGATATTGGTTAATTGGTCCTGTCGGCGGTAACAAGAAGAATAATTCAACATCTACGGGTGTTTTTGAAAAGTATAATTCTACAGGGCTCTTGTTTCTAAGATCTGACTCTTCGAATATGCCCTCACTCAAGCCCTTCAAATCTTACCATAAGTCGAGGTCCTTTAACCATAGGAGTACTTCTGGCTCCCGGTATTCCTGTTTTAATAGTTGGGGTTACTGATATCTCTCGATATCGTGGCTGCCTCAAAGTTTCATCAACTTCCTTAATTCTTTCGGGACTTGCTGCTTTAGTTATATCCGGGAGAGGTTGGTTTTCATCTTCGTCCGGGCGATCTGTGTCTGAGCCACTGTCATGTTCTAGATGAGTTTCCATCAATTTTTGCGAATCTTCCACTAACTTCGTTATTCTATTCGCCATTGCCTCATTAGAATCATTTATTTCATCATATGGGTCAAGGCTCCATAGTGTCTCTTGTAGCTCTTGGGGGGTGTCGTCTTAATCTGAGAAATGAGAAGGCATTTCTATGGTTCGGTTGTCTGGCGCAAGGCCCATGTCGTCCCAATAGTACGATTCATTATCTAAGCTTTTATGTCTTCGCAAACTAGCTTCGAATTTTTCTGCTGATTTCCACACTTTGTTTGCCAATAAACTAGTCCTCTGTGCCGGGGCTCGTTCTTCGCATCTTTTAGTGGAACTTTCGTTTTCTGCTAATTCATCGTCTTCTCCAGAGTTCCCGCTGGTTTGAGGTCCACTAACTTCTAACTCTATTCGTTCAGTAAATTCCGATTTATCATTCTGAACTTTATCGCCTGAGTTGTCCCCTTCCGTTTCGGTTTCCTTTCTCAGCCCACTATGTCGCGGATCTTCTATCGGGGGTCTGTCATCCGTACTGTCTTGGACATTTTTCGGATCTTTATCCTCCATCCTAGTTAAGGATAACAAGCGTCCCCGAGAGGAGCTTGCCTGTTTCAATCCGATCTCGCTATCAGAATCCGAAACACTGGCGCTAATGTTTTCCCTCTCCAGTCGATCTAAAATATCCTGTACCCGTTTGTGTCGAACACTCGACAGATATTGTCCAAAAGACGAATCTTTAACGAACTCATTATTATTAACCTCCTTCAAGGCAACTTCGATAGCAGATTCATCAGTCGATGTTACTCCTTCCCGCTCTGTAACTTTAGGTGGGGTTTTCTTGTCCAATTCACCAGTTTTCAATCCGGAATCGTCTATTGCTGCATCCGATGTAGTTTCTCGTAACGCATCATTACCTGAATCTTCGGGATATTTTCATTCAGCTCTTTTTCTTTCTGAACCTTTTCGTCTAAATACTCTTGCAAGTTAATCGGGTTCCTTGAGAGTGCATCTGCGTTGCAATTTAATTTTCCGGGTTTATACTTGAATGTATATTGATAGTCTGTGAATTTAAACATCCACCTCATTAACCTTTGTCCTGGGTCTTTGCGATTATGCATAAAGTTTAGAGGTTCATGATCAGCAATCAGGGTAAATTTTTTGCATAAGAGATAAGGTCTAAACTGATTCATCGCGTATAAAACTGCAACACACTCATTTTCCGTGGTAGTATAGTTTCTTTCAGCTTTATTCAACAACCTTGAAAGATACGCTACAGGCCTTTCATGACCATCCAATTCTTGTGATAAAACCGCTCCTATTGCATAGTCCGAAGCATCTGTGGTTAAGGTAAAGGTCTTCTCGAAATCAGGGAAAGCTAGGATAGGAGCCTCACAAAACATCTGTTTCAGCTTTTCGAAAGCCTCTTCCTGTGGCGGTCCCCAGTTATATGCTTGGTCTTTTTTCGTTAAATCACTGAGAGGCTTGGCTATATTCGAGTAGTCCTGGATAAAGTGACGGTAATATCCGGAGAGTCCAAGAAAAGGTCTGACACTTTTCATTCCATTGGGCGTTGGAAATTTCTTTACGGCCTCAACCAATTTAGGGTCCGGCTCAACTCCTTGCGCACTAACAACGTGTCCCAAGAATTTTACTTCTCGACATAGGAAATTTATCTTGTCCGGTTGTAAGACTAATCCTACGTCGGTAAGTCTTTCAAACGATTTCCCTACTTTAACTTCATGTTCGTGTAAATTCTTAGCGTAAACTATCACGTCATCCAAATACACTAACATTTCTACGTTTAACAGTATCGATTATTCCTTCCCTTAATCGTTTCTTAATTTGCTCCGATATATATTCTCGGTGCACAGGAGGATGCCTATACTGTTTGGTATTAACTGGTACTCTGTTCTCTAAGTGTATTTCATGTTCTATCAAGTTAGTACATGGTAAAGGTTCTCCAGGGAGTAAAAACACATTTGGATATTTTTTCAATAAACATTTAACACTCTTGAGTTCATGCGAGCTAAGGTGCGCTGTTCTAATCAATTGCAATAATTGATTACGCCGTTTCTCGGGTTGATCCATAGTCTGTGGTCTCTGAAGGCTACCTTTCTGATCTGAATTCATGTCACTAGAGAATTCCGATTTGTAATATTCAAATGGAATAATTTCCTTTGGGTCCACTTCTATTGTTACTTCTCTCTCATGGGTATTGATAGCCATAATTTTGCAGGTCTCATGATCATTAGTGACTATGCCTTCCCCAAGAAACACTTTATCGTCAGCCACATTTATTCTAGGTAGATACTCTTCTGCGAGCGTACTCTTCAGCAAATTAATCTGTATAAGTTGACGAGTCCTTTGTGCTAATGTACTCGTATATCGTACCGTGCCAACCGCCAATCTCTTTTTGCTATTTGTAATCTTATTACTCGCATTTTCTTTAAAAGCCAGTCGTTCTATTCCTCTGTCTAAGTCCGCTGCAGTTTCAATATCCGATACTTCATCCTCACGAGCTCTAATACTCATAGTTTGTATCAGATCATCTTGTAGTCGGTCAATGGGAACATCATTCGGTAAGAACGGTATCGGGTTCATTACATCACTATTTACCATTAGGCTGTTATGATAATACAAAATCACTGCGTTGGTGTCGATCAAATAATCTCTGCCTAACATTCCATCCTCTTCAATAGGAAAATTGTTCCATACTATGTGGAATTTTGCGGATTTTCCATTAATGGTTAATATTGCCGTACCTATGGTCGGAACAGTGTGTGCCGTAATACCACTCAAGGTAGTAACCTCCCTCGGCTCAAACCTCGTAGTCCAATTTAATACACTAAACTTAATTAAGTTCACGGCTGATCCATTACACAGGTCTGCAAAATCAGAATTTTGATTGTTATAGAAAAGCCATAGGTCATTTCCGAAGTAATTTTTGGCGTAGAAAACGAATCCGGAGTCCAAATTGCTCCATCACGTCAGGATTTTGAGATATCCTAACCTAAAAATGCGAAAATAGTGGTTTTTTGCTATTTTTGAGGCTATGTAGCACCGCGGCATTCTAATTAATCAGAAAAAAACCAACGGCACCTTAAAGTATAAGTCTGACACTTTCAAATACCGTTGAGTTTGCTCAAATAGCTCATTTCTGCATCAAAATATTCCATCTTGAATTTTTCAAGTTTCATGAATTTAGTTGTTTACTTCGTTGGTAAACTCACATAGTTCTGGAGAAAAATGAATACGAATTTTGTTTAATAATCCCATGAAAATACGGTTACGAAAAAATTTGGAAACGAAGATTTAGTAATGAAAATACAAAAGTTTACAGAAATACACAGACACATAAACTGAATAACAATATATCACTAATTTTGACTAATTTAGGATACTCAAAGGTATTTTAGGATGTTGAACTTTGAGTCATTTTGGCTTTTAAAAACTTTTGAATAGAAAAAAAAGTCGATTCAAGATTTAAAACTAGAATCACATCTTAAGTATAAATCTACAACTAGATAAACTGCAAAAATATCGGATTTGTTAAATAACAAAATTAGGTTTTTTTTCGAAAAAAAAAATTTACCAACTTGTTTTACCTAGGGTAGGTGGGTTCACCTATTTGAGTATAGAAGTATAAGTATAGCAGTTACAAGGGTTTTAAGGGTATGTGATAATGAAGTCTATAAAGCTTCAAATAGGGTAGTCCATCAGTGATGGAGAATTTGGTTTGCTTAAAGAAAAGTAGTTGGTGTACCCAGGGTTAGGTGGGCTAGTCTGTTTGATGTGCTAGGGTGGTTTATGAGGGTTCATAAGATGTATTTGGATAAAATACTTGAGGGTTAAGTCATGTTAGCCTATCTGAGGTTAAGTTGTTTATTTTTTAAAAGAAAGGCGATTAGTCAAACACTTTTTCTCCAGAACTATGTGAGTTTACCAACGAAGTAAACAACTAAATTCATGAAACTTGAAACATTCAAGATGGAATATTTTGATGCAGAAATGAGCTATTTGAGCAAACTCAACGGTATTCGAAAGTGTCAGACTTATACTTTAAGGTGTCGTTGGTTTTTTCTGATTAATGAGAATGCCGCGGTGCTACATAGCCTCAAAAATAGCAAAAAACCACTATTTTCGCATTTTTAGGTTAGGATATCTCAAAATCCTGACGTGATGGAGCAATTTGGACTCCGGATTCGTTTTCTACGCCAAAAATTACTTCGAAAATGACCTATGGCTTTTCTATAACAAAATCTTGCAGACCTGTGTTATCAACCGTAAACACTTTTTACATGTTTCTGGTATGCGAAACCTTACTCTTATTGGCGCATAGATCTGATTATTTCCTGTGCCAAGTCCCCAATTTGAAGCAACTGCGATGACTGGTTCATTAACGATTGCGGATTTCTTAGTATCGTCATCACTTTTGCCGGAGGTACTCCCGGTTTTTCGGACGTTAATACTTCCTGGATGTCGGTCAACATCGTCTTCGCATTCGGTTGTTGGTGTTGAACTTTGTCTTGGTTCTGGCGGCACGTCTGACAGGGGCCCGTTCCATTCGCTGCTGGGCGAGTCTCATCGGAGTTTAAATTATTTGCGTTATTCTGTTGCTGGTACTTTGGATTAGGTCTAAGCTCGTCTCTTTGCTGCTGGTCATAGGCTATTGTTCCATAACGTTTTCCAGAGGGATGGTGATACGAGTCTGTATCCGGGTTATATAACCGTCCTGCATGCGGATCATTATCCTGATAATTTTTATAACGAGGCTTCCAGTTCCTATTTTGGTACGGTCTCTGCCCTTGAGGTCGATTCTGTTGTCGTGAAAGTCTCCAACAGTGTCCCCTTGCTCTATACGTAGACTATGGATTTTAGAATCGTAGTATGCGAAGTCTTTGTAAGGTGCGAACCGTTCCTTTAAGATTCTGATTAAGTCATCAACTGCCTTAATGGATTTTCCATAAATGCAGTCACGTGCGGATCCTCGTAGTTTAGCAATTATTAACCGGACAAAATTTTGTTCCTGTGTATCTGATATCAATGCTCTTCCGTTGCGAATATCCTGGATGAAGTCTTTAAGCGGCACATTTTGCCCATCGAACTCCGTAATTCCTTATACTATATTTTGTAGGGTAAAGCTGGCCGACATACTATTCAATAACTGTAAAGTACTAGTAGCCGACTCCATTTCGTTATGGTCCTATGTACGTTTGTATCTTGCTTTCTTTTTCATATAAGGTCGCACTAAATTTTCTCCGTAGTAGTTTATAGATTATATGTGGCCCAGGGTCTTATTTTTATTTTTAATATCGTAGATAAAATAAAATAAAATTATAATAAAAAAAATAAATAATTAAAGGTGACAATATAATAAAATTTTTCGTTTGCAATAAAAAATAATAATAATAATAATAATTCCTAACAAGGTAAATAATTAGTTTATTAAATTATTCGAATGATAATTAATCAATTAATTATTCATGATTAATTTACTAATTAATAATTCAATTAAATTATTCAAATAATAATTATTAACAAAATACTAATTATTAATAGTTAAAAATATATACCTATCGTTTAGTAATAAAAATGAAAAAAGTAAAATAGTTAAGAGAAATTTTAATAGCAAGATGGTACGGTACAATGTCAAGTATCAATCCCTTATTACAACAGAATAATAAAAAAAAATAAATTCGTCTATTTCACAGAAGGGAAATATTTTGGAAACGTGCACATCAAATTTCAAACGATCTGTTAAAAACATTTAAGATAGTAGATACGCGTCCCGGGTCGTAGAAATATAGGAAACAAACGGGAACGGAAACTCGATCATTCCCTTTCGAATCGGGACACTTGCCCCGCATGTGTTGCTCGTTAGCAACAGACGGCGGCGGGGAAAACCTAATGAGGGTTCGCACGTTCGGGGAAAAACCCATTTCCCTTGTAGTCGAAAGGAAAAATCCAGGCCCAAAAATAGAAACACGCGTTTGGCTCTCGGTTATTTTGTACGGTGCGTTTAATTTTAAGATTGTAATGCGGTATTTCTAACTCGCGAATTGATTAATTTGCCAAATCCGAACGCGAGCCTCTCTCATAGCTCTACGCTTCATTGACGTGCACAGGTGCCTAAGCGTTTCTGTGGCCGTAAAGCCCTGACAGATTCGCAGAGTTCGCTCGCGAAGGCTGTAGACCTTTCCAGAAAACTTCGGTTTTCAAAATACAGGTCACTATGACGGAAAGGGAAGGCTATTAGGCCGAGCCGTGGACCGGTAGGCTACCAAGCGGAAGAGTGAGCGAGACAGAGCGAGCGTAAGGAGGGTGTGGCTAATGCGAGCGCGATGTATCAGGCCCAATGAGGCCAACGACTCGATGCAGTCCCGGCGGGGGCGAGAGTAGGGAGGATGGAATAAAGAAGCGACTCGACTCAGACCGATATTCAATTTTTGTTTGTGACGCGTAGAAAATAGGCAGATTTTGTTCAGAGTGTTGTTAATAAAATATCATTAAAACAAAAAGAAGTTCTTTGGATCAATCAACCTACAAACCCCTTTCTGCTCACTCCCGTCCCTTTCACGATCGTTCATGAAATAATACTCCAAATAAATTTTGCTAAGCCGCGTTTCGACTTTCATATACTATATATATATAAATATAGTATATATATAAATATAAATATATATATATAAATATATACTATATATAAATATAGTATATATTTCTTTTAAGGAAAAGTGTAACGTATTTTCGAGTAGACACACACGTCGTTAGTGTACTTTTAGCAAACGAGTGACACTACAACTCGTAGTGGTGAATTGCTGCATGTATGAGACCCCGCTTACTTAACGCTCGCTAGTTATTTGATAAATATAATTTATATATAAGTATATTTTATGGGACATAAATAGTAATAAAAAAAATCAAATAACTAAAATATATTTGTATAGGGGTCCTTCTATTACTATCGCAAATATAGGCACAATAATTCATATATATATAATCAAATAATGATATGGATCGAAATTCTTATTAGTCTCAACTCCACTGGTTAACGACAAAGGTATCAAAGGTAGTAATGGCTGCGTTTGACGAGCAATTTGAATTTAAGTTCTTTTAAATATAATCAAAATATTGCAGACGTACTATTCATCCTATACACATGCATATTATATTATCTGGAGACGTGCTTAATTGTTAGACACTTAGTCAGCGTAGGCTATCATACGACGTATTCGAAAAGATCGTGTGACGCTAGTCCGACCGGTCAGCGCGAGCGGTATTTATAACAATAAAATAAGAAGAGTCGCGAGAATAAAATACCAAAGCCAAAATAGTTAAGAATTTAACAATCACACACACACACACACACACACACACACACACACACACACACACACACACACACACACACACACACACACACACACACACACACACACACACATACATACACACACACACACACACACACACACATATATATTTATACACAATATAAATACGCGGAATTTGCCAAATGGTGATTACTCCAAGAATAATTATTATTATAGAGAAATAAGTAAGAAGAAGACAGTTTTATAATAATAAACCTTGGGTTACTTACTTGTTAAATGTTTATTTGTTATTATTAATTGGCGTCAATTATATCGTTATATGTATAAATGTATTAATGGACTTGTCCTTGAATTTATACTGCTATATATATGTATATGTTGTTAGAATGTTTGTCCAAAGGTATAATCATTTATCTCAACTGGTCCTTATAATAACTCTTGTCCTTACAATAAGTAATTATGCTTGAATTTTGCTGCACGTAAGCCGTATACGTATATATATATATATGATAATACATTTTGTAACGGGGTAAAACCGTTTAATTATTTTATTCGCGCAATTAACCCATTAAAGCCCACGCTAAGACTGGTTGAGATAGCGACAAACAAACTGTGCTATCTTTTGCATAAGTGAAAAATAAAATATACGTATTTTTTTTTATGTTATTTTCAATTGTTTATAACAAATTATTTAAACAAATTACAAAAAAATTCATAATTATCAAAATCTAAATGCGGGAATCGATTCTGGAGGTGAAATCAAGACGAAAATCTATATAACACTTTTTTGTCAGAATTCAATTTGTTAGTGTAACGTAGGAATAAACAATTGCATGTTGGGGAGAAAAAGTGACCATGTCAAGTCCCAAGCAAAATCTATCTGGAATAGCAAAAAATAAACTGTGCTATCCTTTGCATAAGTGAAAAATAAAATATATATATTTTTTCTTATGTCATTTGCAATTGTTTATAACAAACTATTTAAACAAATTATAAAAAAATTTATAATTTTCAAAATCTGAATGCGGAAATCGATTCTGGGGGTAAAGTTTAGACGAAAACCTATATAACACTTTTCTGTCAGAGGCCAATTAGTTATTGTAATGAAGGAAGAAACATTCGGCCTCCTGAGAGTGTTTCAAAAAATCGTATAAAATGAAGCTAATTATTGTATTTATCCATCAATATTGGCATGAATTATTGTAAATATAATCGGTGGGATTGAATTATTGTTCATTGCCATGTCCTTCTTTATGACTTTTGCAAACAGGCATAGAACATTTCTCACAATACCATTCCGTTCTTGTCCGACATGTTGAAATTCCACATTTCCTAAGACTCCCATGTTTCATCACGTGTTCTTGGGATGAAGTTTCACTCTGTTTCTGTCGTTTGGGGGGACGTTTGGAAGATAACTTGTCAATATAATATTCACAAACTTCTTGAACAATATCTTTGGAACCTTTTCTTTCGTCTGGATGTAACTTATTGTAAATCACTGTAGCGTTTGCTAAGGATGCTTGGATGAGCCGTAATACAAGGCACCATGTCCATTTCTTACTTCGAATTGTAGGCATCAAAGCATTACAGTGTTGATCATGTAGATCGACGCCACCCATGTGTTCATTATACATAGAGAAACAATGAGGAAAAAGAATAGATTTTTTCGATGATTCCTGCCATCTCTGCATTTCAACTTTTGGTTCATTTCCATATTTCGAAGAGAGAATCGATACTGGCTTTGAGTCCATAACTGTAATATAATTCAATTTTGAATTCACTTCATGCATTGAAATAGTGTATCCTCTTTTAGCTTTTTTTGGCATTTCGACTTTCACTTTCACACGATTATGCCGAACAGTTCCTGTCGCCGATAAACCATTTTTTTTCAAATGAATCATAAGATCTGGGTTTGTGAAAAAGTTGTCAAAATAAATATGATACTTTTTCAGTTCTTCTCTCTGTGTTTTTTCTAATAAATTCGAAAGTAACTTTATCACCACTCTAGACCCTAAACCAACGGCAACTAAAGGATTTCGTTCATCGATTCCTGATTTACCAGTGTAAATATCAAGATCATATATATACCCATCAGAAGAACAGACTGCCCATTCTTTTATTCCAAATCTAATGGGTTTATTCCTTATACATTGCTTGATACCAAACCTACCAAAGTATTTTACCATTATCTCATCTATTGATAAATTATAGTCAAAGAAACCAAATTGCATACAATTCTCACGAAACATATCATACAGAGTTCTAACCTTCCAGACTTTATCATTTTGATCAGTTTCTTGAAGTTTATAGAATCGTATGTTCTTTTTTATGGCAACGAAATTATTTCTAGACATAAGTTCCGCAATTACTGGACACTGAAGTATTCGCTTTTTTGACCAGTAATCACGAATACTTTTTCTAGAATTGAAGATAGTAATCATTATGATTGTAATAAATTTTTCTAGATCATCCATACATAAATCAAAATGATTTTCAGAAGTGGCTTCAATGATATGGTTTTTCATTGATTTCGAAAAGAAAACCTCAAACAACTCAAAAGCATTTTTGGATTGCAATGATGAAATAGGTGAAATATTGAAGTTGCTCTCGACATGCGGAGAAATATCATTCAAAGCATCATTTTTCCAACTGTACTTATGATTCGGTTCCAACAATTTCTGAGTACTTGTGTATGTACTTTTAACATGTTCGTAAGAACCTGATGGTAATTCATTTGATAATGTATCTTCATTTGGATCACCGTCCGAATCTCCATCTGAACTTTCATATTCATTAGGAATGAATGCTATATCAATATGTTGACCTTCATCACTATCAGAATCTTCAACTAAATTTGGTAGATCGCTAATTCTCCGTCTCGGCATTATCAGTAACGTTACCAATTTAGAACAAAATAAAAACTAAAAGTTTTCCGAAATTATTATTTCAAAGAATAGATCCAATGTATAAATGTTTTCAACCGTTAGCCCGCCACTCAAACGTGATCTCTAACACGGAAGGATTTACGAAATGAAATAAACTTATCCAATTACAGTATAAGATCTCAAAATTTATCAGTAAAAAATACTGATATGATTCCAGATACCATGTGTGAGAATGAAAACACTTATTTGTCAATAGTTTATTTCTACATAAAGATATCAAATTGAACTCTGACAAAAAAGTGTTATATAGGTTTTCATCTCAATTTTATCCCCCGAATCGATTTCCGCATTCAGATTTTGAAAATTATGAATTTTTTTGTAATTTGTTTAAATAATTTGTTATAAACAATTGCAAATGACATAAGAAAAAATATATATATTTTATTTTTCACTTATGCAAAGGATAGCACAGTTTATTTTTTGCTATTCCAGATAGATTTTGCTTGGGACTTGACATGGTCACTTTTTCTCCCCAACATGCAATTGTTTATTCCTACGTTACACTAACAAATTGAATTCTGACAAAAAAGTGTTATATAGGTTTTCGTCTTGATTTCACCTCCAGAATCGATTCCCGCATTTAGATTTTGATAATTATGAATTTTTTTGTAATTTGTTTAAATAATTTGTTATAAACAATTGAAAATAACATAAAAAAAAATACGTATATTTTATTTTTCACTTATGCAAAAGATAGCACAGTTTGTTTGTCGCTATCTCAACCAGTCTTAGCGTGGGCTTTAATGGGTTAAACTAAAAGGACGCGCGTAGTTAATTATGCTTAGTACGTAAATCGGGGAGCATGTGGAAACGTGCGTCAGTCAACCAGTAAGTCCTCTTATCTAAGGAAAGTGAGTGGAAGCTATGAGGTATAAGTGAATCGAAAAGCACTTGTTAGTAATACGAACTAGATCTTTTATTATTCCTCATAATCTACAGAAGGTCGGCCCGTGCGTTTGTTTACATTGACGCTCGCTCGTCGGCAACACGTATTGCCGGGATGCTCGCTGCTCTTTGTTGTTAGAGCCGTTACATGCACGCATCGAATATTAGAAATTGATTATTAATCACGCAACCGCGATTGCGAAATTAAGCTGGCCATCTTACCTTATTATTGCAGGCGATCGGAGGAAGCACAAATAACTCACACAGAGCGGAACAGTTTCTGTTGTCTATTTCGCGAGCCGCGAGTTCGCGCACGTTGTGGTTTCGCCCTCGATGGCGAAGCCTCACACACACACTCGTCCTGGTCTCAAACTGGTAGCTGGATGGCACTTTGGCGGCTACAATCTCGGGTAACTGGCTGCTGCTGTTTTGATGCGTTGGCGTTGATGGCTCGTGAATCGGCGATAACGATAGCGAAAGCGGGCGGACACAACAATGGTCAATGCTTCACTGGTTCGAATTCTATCGCGCGCGTTCCGTCTGCTCGCGTGCCGAATTCCTTCGTTACCTATTTCGTCCCCCCGGCAGGTGCTGCCCTCACAGGCAGCAATTAAATTAGATTATCAGCGCTAATTTGACGTATATATATATATATATATATATATATATATATATATATATATATGTGTGTGTGTGTGTGTGTGTGTGTGTGTGTGTGTGTGTGTGTGTGTGTGTGTGTGTGTATTGATTTTATAAATTAATGACGAAAACTGAGATGAAAACCGATTATAAATAAGAAAGACAAATTTACAAAAGAACTGAATATAATCTGTATGACGTAATTCTGAAGAGAACAAAACTGTGGCACGACTGTCCGTGATTAACTCTGGCACGGGAATGAGTTATTAGGCGTGGGTGATACAGTAATCCAGTGCGGGAGCGCCATCACGCGCCCACTAAACCGCCCACGCGCGCCCAATGCGTACAACTAATACGTGCGGCGCAATTATACATAATACTAATAGACAATATTAATCAGGATTAAGAAAATTTAAAAGTTGTCACTTAACAAAAAGAATCACGTTGACAATACTAGTCGGTCAACTGAGCACAAAATGTGGGATCGGAAGAAGCACGCATCCGATCTCAGAAGCAAACACTCTAATTACGTTTACGCAACCAAAAACGAAACTCCACCGAATTCCTGAGCGTCCGACCGTGTGAAAAACCATTTTCCACGTCTCCGGCGTGGCCTTTAGCCTGCTTGGAAATGAGCGTCTTATTCACCCGTATCGCGTTTCACCAGCACAGGAAAGAAGTTATATTTTTCTGATCGCGATTATAATTAAGTATAACATAAATATTATAAAAAATTAAAGGAAAAACAATATATGAAATAAAAAAATAAAATATTAATAATAATGATAATGACGGCGGATTAATTAATATGTATCAATATTAATTAATACGCGTCAACATATACTAACACTATGTAACAATATATATTTTTTACACACTAATCAACACGTATAGTGTATTAATACCAATTGCATTAATACACGTGCTAATCAATATATATATATCAATCAATATGCAATAATTTTATGAAGGTATTCAATAACTTATTAAAAAATTTATTAACGCGAGAGAAAAGCGAAAAGATAAAGCCTGAAGAACCACGCTCTGCTACTAGTTGATAGGTGACAATTCGCGCGAGGTGAATTTATCCCGTGCGTTGGCCTTTCAACAGCCGAGCGGCCTTTTACTCGGGCGGCAGTCAGGCTCTCGGGCACCCCGTCCCATTCGCGCGCCAATAACGAAATCTTCGTAGATTTGAATCTAGGCTCCAGATACCGCGATCGTGAGATATTCGATCGGACGTATTCGTATATACGAGGGTGGATTGATAAGTTTCCGGCCTGACCAAGAGATGGCGCCAGTCGGCCTACCTTGAGGTGGCGTTCTATAGTACCATCCTTAGATAGCTTGTAGCTATAGTTTCACCCCGATCGCTGTGTTAGTTTAGGTTTGAGAGCACACTGAACAAGACGCCTCTGTGTTTTTCTTAAAAATGGAAAAGCTGGAAAATCGTGCTCTTATCAAATACTTCTATTTGAAGGGGTTGAAGCCGAAGGAAATCAAAGAAGAGATGGACTCAACACTGGGGACATCCTCCCCATCATATTCAACCATTAAGCAGTAGGTATCCGAGTTTAAAAAGGGTCGTATGAGCACCTCTGATGAGCTTCGCTCAGGACGCCCTATTGAGGTCACAACTCCAGATATGATCGATAAAATCCATCAAATAGTGCTAGAAGACCGCAGATTAAAAGATATATATATATATACATATAGACTCGTGTTCTTCGCCTCGCGTTGTCAATTATTTATAAACAAATAGTACTCACTTGTTTTCTTAATATAGTTATTGGCGTTCCGTTCTTTATATATTGTTATTGATTTTTTTTTATTTATATGTTCTTCCTTCCTTTTGTTTTTAAACGTATTGTATGGTCCGTCAAATGTACGCGTATATATGTATGTGTCCAATTGATACAGTGGATTAATATATTTCCTTGGTCCTAACGGCGTGAACAAATTGCCTATATGGTTGCTGTCTTTCTTTGGCTTTTTATTAACACTCAAGCTCTGATGAAGTAACTCAAACTGAATTAAACTTTCAATTAGGTAAAATACCGGATAACTCGGACAAATTAAACCAAACTAAATTTATATTTCAATTGGCGAGATAAACTCTGAATTCGGAAATATTGCGGCCTTCTTGCTCTGACGCTCAGTCCTGACTGACTAATGTCTGTCGTCGTTTTCACCAGTTCGTTATATATCCTTTGTCCCTCGCATTCCGTCTCTCTCTAGCGCATACGCTTCAGACGTTTACGCGTTTCTAATCGGCTCGTATTATTTAGACAAGCACGCTGACTGCAGTCATGCTGTCGCAGCATGCTGCAGCAGCGTGAATCAGCTTCTCCCGCTCATTCCCACCGAGCCGCGCACACGAATACTGCTAGCTATGGTGTTTTATCGCTATATCCTTGGACTTAGCGCTCACGAACGGGACTCTCGAAAGCGAAATTTTAATCGTAAAATATAACAAATGGTACGTCATGTAACAAAAAACAAAAATAAGTTACTATAACAAAAGCACTCAACACTTTTTGAAAATGAAAGCATATTACGATGAAAATTATACAAAAAGATTGATCTTCTTTCACCACCATCAGTGATAGAAGCCGAAGGAATGATTATTGATGTTACATATGCAAGAGATCAAGTATTGATATAGTGAAAAGATCAATCAGCGCGTGTTAAAATCAATTTACTGTCTTCATCTCGTTTAGGTGGTAGGATAATTAGTGGAAACGAAGTATTTATAACAGCTGCCTCATGTGGATTTAGAAAGCATTGTTCAAAAGCTGAAGCTTATTTTGCTGAAACATCGTATGATTTTACAAAAACGTTTTATGGGTTACAAAGTAATGTTATACATAAAAAAGAGCAGCCAACAAACATAATTCCTTTAGAACCGCCCATTTAGAACCAGGTACATGGTTTTGTAATGAAAATTATAAAACCATCAATATGGATATATTACAAATATTGGTTGATTGATTTGAAAGTATAATGAGTACATACTATATTGAGTGAGTGTTTCAAGTGATTTCGATAAATCACGTACACTAAATAAATTAGAACCTTCAAAAATTTATTATGAGAAACCACTTTCACGTACAACAATATTTTTAAAATTGAGTTATTCAGCTACTCATTATTTTTATTTAAGAACGATCAAACGGATAATTTAAAGAATAAAATCTTATTAAATAATTTCCCATATTGATAATGCAATAAACTTATGTCCTATGCAAGACATAAAAGAAATTGTAAATTCATAAATGAGTCGCGGATCAGGTTTCAGTGCGTGAAAAATATAATATGTTTAGATTAAGTAAATTCTTACTCAGTCACTATAAGAATCGTATAGCCAAAACAGAACAAAAATAAAAAGCATAAATAGCACCTGAACACACAGGTCAATAAGAAAAATCTGATCATTAATAATGTTCAGTAGTAGTCTGAAATCGTAGTTTGTGATACAACAAATTAAATACGCCTGTTTTTCTCAATCAAACAAAAATATACCTTTATAATAACAATTCTTTTCTTGTTCTATAAGTTTATTTAAAAGTAAGTAACACTAACTTTACATATTATAATTATATCTTTATATCCGTTCACTTCGATACCTAGGACGTTTCTATTATTTAAATCGATATTTAAACATTCGAATCGATGTTTTTTCTATTTTTCCCTTTTCCTAACAACGCTCTATTAGCACGGTCAATCTGTTCTAATGCGTAATTAGACGGCATTGAAACGTGGTTCAAAATTAAGAACGGCTGCAGCCCCGTGAGACATTTTCTCACGTGCTCATGACCACAAACAACCGATGGCTGCCTATCTAGAACGCTGATAAAGAAATAAGAACACTTCACCAAGAACAAACGAAACGAATTTATACTTGTTACGTAACAACGCCCATTTTATCAAATAATATTAACTGAGTGCGATCAGAATTAAGTAAACTAGAGTAAGAAAATAGATCGAGCATAGCTCAATAGTTTGTAAGACTTTCGAAAGCGATGGATAAAACCAAATTATCTTACCACAAACCTGATGAAATTAAAATTAAATTCAGCCGAATAAATGAAAATGAACATACAAATAAATCAAGGAAAACCCATCCAAACATAGATTATAGATCTAGTTATGGGTAAACTGGAAATCAATTAATCAAAATAATCAAAATTAAACTAAATCAAATCGAATCAAATTAAATGAAAATATATAGTCTCTAAGAGTCAATCACTATATATTATAGAGCTGCTGCAGCAGCAGCGAGGCAACAAGGTAACCAAGCGAAGTCCAACAAGCATACACTTTCGCAAACTCACTCATTCGCCAGTTCGCTCTCTCAAAAGTTAATACTCGCTAATAGAAAAAACTGTATGGCATTTGTTACCTGTACATGCTGTATACAAATGCATCTAGAAAGCCGACATTCACAAAAGAACAAGATTACTAACAAAGAAAACCAAGTCATAAAAAGCGAAGCAATAACGACTACTAAAAACAACTGGAATAGTCGAAGAAGGAAGTGATCTGAAGCAGAAGATAAACCAAGAAGAGAAGAATAAATTCATGATTTAATCAGTAATTTGACCTCATTTTATTATAGACCAATTAGGTTCTAACGGTTTAACTCGTTAGAAAATTTTAATTTTAAACAGGAGCTTAAAATTATTAATCCACACTAGAATAGTGCAATTACTAAAGAAATTTTTCCAAACAGGGTAAAACTGTCTCAGTCTGCCCGCGCGAGTACTTACTCCATTTTTTATTTTCTCTCTCGCGAATAGTGGCAACGGTGGTCTAAGCGGTGAGGATGTCTATATTTCTATTTCTCTTGATGTAACTGATGATAATGTTGAGCTGAAACTGTCCGTGTTAGAGATCGAGATTGAACGTCAGGCTAATGGATAAGTAATTAGAAGGATAAAGAATTTAATTCTCAAAAAAATTTTTGATGCATGTTCAATACAAATTTAAACTGTTGGTTTCTATTTCATTGTCGTAGTTCTATTACTTAATTATATTGAAAATAGTGTGTAAGATTTATTCTATTACTTAAACATATTAAAAATGGTGTATAAAATTGATATATATTGCAACGGTAGTCGATTCGATTAATCGATCCGTTCGCGATTCGGTAATACTCACGACGTTAGAGTGAACGACTAAGAGAGAAAGAGAGAGAGCGTACGAGAGTTTAAAAAATTTCAGTTGAGCCTCAGCTGCTTTCGCGATAGTATTGCCGTGATTAGATTTTCCACTGTGTTTCGCCGTTATTTGTTGAAAGTTTTCCTGGGACTGTAAAATATGTGGGAGTGCAAATAGGGATCATCACAGCACCAGCATTTAAAGCAGCAGCAAGCAGTAGCAGAATTTTGAGAGAGGCAGCGCAGCTGATATTCGAGGAGCATCGACTGTTGATTCTCATCAACAATTACGACTGATCACCGTAATTGCACTACAGGGTAGGTGCACCTCCTTTTATTATTGCGCGACAAAATACTTTCAAAGGTATTTTGTCAATCGCGATCGTATTTTTTTGTATTCGCGCCGAGCGTTAGATTTTGGAATTCTCTCTCTCTCTCTCTCTCTCTCTCTCTCTCTGTCTCTCTCTCTCTCTCTCTCACCGAATTATAATAAATAATTATGAATCCTATTCGTATGCGTTAGTTTTTCGGCCCGTAAAAGACTTGTAGTTTTTATTGATTAAACTTTGGTAATTTTATTCGCCGTTTACTTCATTTCGTTTCCTATTAGCTTAATAGATCTATAAAGGCTTAAGTCTTAATCCGATTTCGTCTAGGGGATTAGGCGGATTAGGTATTAAGTCATTCATACTGAAGATAGATCGAGTGTCACAAGTCAAGTGACTTAAGGTGAGTTCAAGTCGGTTGGAAAGAAGACACTGAAACGATATCTTCAAACGTAAAGGCGAATACACGTATAACTATACGTGTTTAACGGATCGGCTGTTAGTTCTGCATCATGGGAGTTTGTGCGTTCATAAATTTCTCATTTTTGTAGAATAACCATCCGGTTACATGGCGCCCAACTGGTATTAAGACCCGCTTCGTGCGAATAGAATTGTGCGTCAAAGGTAATCAACGCACGAGAGAGAGAGAGAGAGACGATTGCGCGAGCACTTAGGAAGGTTTGAGCGGGTGGTAGCGATAGATCGTGAGCGGTACGCTCTTTGCAGGGGAAAAAACGGAATCACTTTGACTTTTTTCTTATAAATTGTTAAATTTGTTGTAAAAAGGGCTGAAAGCGGTAATAACACAGGCCTGCAAGGTTTTGTTCTTTTGCAACTGAGGGTCATTTCCGAAGTAATTTTTGGCGTAGAATTCGAATCCGTCATCAGAATTTCTCCATCACGTCAGGTTTTTGAGTAATCGTCCCCTAAAGGTCGAAAAAACACGTTTTTTGGCCATATTCAAGGCTTGATTACATCGTGAGTTTATATTCTTTTCAAAAATGGTTGACGGCATCTTAAAGAAGCACTCTTACCCTTCAAAACCCATTTTTCAAATTTAAGATATCATTTTTTTTCATCAAGATATCATCAATGGAAATTTGCCATTTTTGAGGTTTCACCATCAGTTTAAAAATTCGGCCAATTGTCCTGGAAGAATACGATATATTTCTTAGTATTTTTTGTATTCTAGAATCATTATCCAAAAAATACTAAGAAATATATCGTATTCTTCCAGGACAATTGGCCGAATTTTTAAGCTCATGGTGAAACCTCAAAAATGGCAAATTTCCATTGATGATATCTTGATGAAAAAAAATGATATCTTAAATTTGAAAAATGGGTTTTGAAGGGTAAGAGTGCTTCTTTAAGATGCCGTCAACCATTTTTGAAAAGAATATAAACTCACGATGTAATCAAGCCTTGAATATGGCCAAAAAACGTGTTTTTTCGACCTTTAGGGGACGATTACTCAAAAACCTGACGTGATGAAGCAATTCTGACGACGGATTCTAATTCTACGCCAAAAATTACTTCGGAAATGACCGTAAGTTGTAAAAGAACAGTGACGACTCACTATTTTGCAGGCCTGTGTAATTAGTAGGTCGAAGTAATTCCAAGTCGTTTTAAGTAATCAGGTTTGCGGAGCGCGAGGCGCAGGACATGCGTCAAAGAATTTGAGAGTTGGAGGACGGAATGCATGAAATGGCTGATGTAGCCCGTTCTTCCCAGCGTGACTCGATTCAACCGCGTTCCAGATGAAATGGGGACTTTCAGGATACATTCACCTGTCACTACGATTCTGGGATTCCGGGAAGCACACCGGCTCCTCCAAGACCCAGGAGAAGGGACGTCACCCCACCGGAAGCCCTCTAAAGTAGAGGAGGTGAAGAGGATCCGGAGGAATACGGGAGATCCGTACCTGTTCGACAGAGGAGTCGAAGCGGATCGTCTGGCACCGGTCCTCAATCATCCTCAGGGCTCTCCACAACCGGAGATGTTGGGAAAATCATCCGCGGATGGAAATTGAGGTTTACGGGCAGTAGGGCACAGAGCATGGACACGTTTCTGTCAAGGTTGGAAGATCTGCGCGTGGATGCAGGGCTAATGGACGATACTTTGTTCCGTATCAGAGATCCTCGAAGGTAATGCGAGGAGCTGGTACGATAACAATAAGTACCAGTGGTTCAGTTATGCCGCATTCGTCGCCGACACCCGAGAATGGTTCGTCACAAGCACGCAACAGCAACAAAGGCTGTTTCAAGAATCTCAGAATCGATTCCAGGGCGAAGACGAATTGGTACGAAACTACGTATCCAACCTGGTGGCTCTTGTCAATAGACTGGATCCACCAATGCCCTTGGAGAGGTTATTAGACCTGTTATATGCAAACCACCTTCCAAACATACAGATTCAGCTGCGTCGGAGCGAGTTGACGTCAATACGCGAATTTAACAGGAGGGCGAACGAGGTACAAAACACCTTGTCTTACGGTCGTCGTCCACGCGTATTTGCAGACCCCAACTCGACGATTTTCTCTCAGCACGCCTACCAGCCGAGTAAAAGAACGGTTGGTAGTAAATCCCAAACCGCTGCAGTGGCTAGCGAAGGGAAGGCGCGTGCGAAGAAGGAGGGACATCCGCAGCACGAATAGGGCGTGGACAACCCTGCTAGGAGGCCTACCGAGCAACCAACGGTATCGGCTACATAAACCTCTAGTTCTGATAAGAAGATGGAGGAGCGTCTGGAGGGTATTTAGCGAATACTGCGTAAATTGGCCAAAGAAAGGCAAGACCAGCCCTCCAGAACAGCGTAAAAGCCGATGGCGTGGGGGAAGGAAGAATTCTATTTTGCTAGATAACCACCCCGTTACAATATATATATATATATAAAAGATTCATGTAGATCAATCAGTCACAATGTCTAGAATACCATGCAAAGAGAAAAAAAGACTAGTTTTGTTATACAGGGTGTCCTATTTTAAAGGAACCACCCCGAAATTTTCGACGGTTGGCGTTGTACAAAAAAATTGTTCAGACAACAGTTGTTTGGGACAATGGGGGCAACCTTTCTGTAAAATCCGATTTGACCTTGAGATTTATTTTCAAGGTCATTTGAAGGTCAAAGTCATTTTTTGAATAAGAACCCATATTTTTGATCCCGGATTCGGAAAGAGCGGAAAATTCTACGTTCAGATAACGTATTATATGTGGGGTGCGGTTAACCTCCCCCCCCCCCGCCTAAGGTCATGTATGGGTCAAATTTATGATTTTCTTCATCTATGCACAGGGATGATCGGGCAAGAGTAAGGTTAATTGTAATAACCTAATAACTCGATAACCCAAATAACCTAATAATCCGATAACCCGAATAATTCTATAACACCAATATCCCAAAAAAATTGTAGGGTCAAACAACAGTGACCTTGAGCTTAAACTTCAGGTTGATTTCAAAGTTGACTTCATGTATTCAAAGCTTTCATAAGAAGTGTCATTTTTCATTTTGTGGGATAACATGTCATTTCTATTCTTTTTTCTGGTGTGATTCCGGATAAGCCTACAAAGTTTCAACTAAATTGTTTAATAACACTTTTTTAGTATTGTTTATGACAATAGTGATTCACGAACAGTCCTTCTCAGGATAGTTCAAGTGTAATTTTCTTAGTTGACTTATAAGGAGGGAATATGCCGGATTATTCGCAAAACGAAATTGTTGATATTCTGTTGTCTCTCGGAGCATGTCAAGGCCGATATCGTGCTGCGGCAAGGTATTACCGCCAAAATTACCCAAGGAGGCTTCACTACCCGAACCACGTGAGAATCCGAATCATCGAGCAAAGAGAGAGACGTCGACCCCGAATACGCAGAAATCGTCGTAGCATTATGATGCCGAACAACGATGATCCACGAATTCTCGTCGTTTTAGCAATGGTTGATTTGGATCATCATATCTCGTTGCGTAAAATTCAGAGACGTACTGGAATCCCAAGATCAACAGTCGCTAGATTTTTACGTCTGTACAGATTTCATCCGTATCACATAACTTTGACTCAAGCTTTGATGCCAGATGATCTCCTCCGCAGACTCAAATTCTGCAATTGGGCACAAGCAAGGATTCGTGAAGATCCTGAATTTTTCAGATACGTCATGTTTTCGGACGAAGCTACATTTCATGGTAATGGGCAACTCAATCGCCATAATAGTCATTATTGGTCTATCCAGAACCCTCATTGGGTACGTCATGTTGATAATCAGTATAGATGGAGCCTTGTAGTTTGGTGCGGTATAATAAATGGTTATCTGATAGGACCTTATTTTTTCGATGGGAATGTCAACGGCGCAGCATATCTTGATTTCCTGCAGAATGAATTACCAGAATTATTGGAAGATGTGGACTTGGAAACCAGAAGACGATTATGGCTTCAACAGGATGGTGCACCGTGTCATCGCTCACTAATGGTTCGTCACTTTTTGAACCAACGATACCGAAGACGATGGATAGGCATTGGTAGTGACATTACTGAGTGGTGTCCAAGATCACCAGATCTGACAAGTCCAGATTTCTTTTTATGAGGCTATTTGAAAAATGTTGTTTATGCACAGCAACCAACAACACAGCAAGATATGATGCAACGCATCATATAAGCTTGCAGAGCTATTCCGCGTCACGTTTTGATGTCCACAGTTGAAAATTTTGAACGTAGAATTCACCACTGCATAAATTTGAACGGGGGTATTTTTGAACATCTTATGAGATAAATGTTTGTGTTACAATCTTGACCATAACTCTATCTGTAGTCAACTTCTTGTCTTGATCGGCTGAGCATTCTCACCTTGCCTTCATTGGCTGGGTAATCAATACCTTGCCTTCACTGGCTGGGTAATCAATACCTCACCCTTACACTTGAACTATCCTGAGAAGGACTGTTTGTGAATCACTATTGTCATAAACAATACTAAAAAAGTGTTATTATACAATTTAGTTGAAACTTTGTAGGCTTGTCCGGAATCACACCAGAAAAAAGAATGGAAATAACATGTTATCCCACAAAATGGAAAATGACACTTCTCATGAAAGCTTTGAATACATGAAGTCGACTTTGAAATCAACCTGAAGTTTAAGCTCAAGGTCACTGTTGTTTGACCCTACAATTTTTTTGGGATATTGGTGTTATAGAATTATTCGGGTTATCGGATTATTGGGTTATTTGGGTTATCGAGTTATTAGGTTATTACAATTAACCTTACTCTTGTCCGATCATCCCTGTGCATAGATGAAGAAAATCATAAATTTGACCCCTACATGACCTTAGGCTGGAGGGGGGGGGTTAACCGCACCCCATACATAATACGTTATCTGAACGTAGAATTTTCCGCTCTTTCCGAATCCGGGATCAAAAATATGGGTTCTTATTCAAAAAATGACTTTGACCTTCAAATGACCTTGAAAATAAATCTCAAGGTCAAATCGGATTTTACAGAAAGGTTGCCCCCATTGTCCCAAACAACTGTTGTCTGAACAATTTTTTTGTACGACGCCAACCGTCGAAAATTTTGAAAATTTTGTACGCTATCTAACTCTTCGGTTCAAGACTCGCCTCCTTACCAATCTGCCACGGGGAGATGAATTTTCTGAGTAGCTGTCAAATATTGCGCGCTCATTTACAAATGTGCGTCAAATCACGGAGAAAGCAATCAGTAGAGTCGGCGAATTTGAATTAGGACGGGGATAGTTTAAGTGTAGAGGTTGTGAAATGCAAGAGTCAAAAAGTTATTCAAGGAAATATCACATAGGCAGTAGACGTATACGAGAATTTTTCTATAATACATAATTACACGGTATGTCACGAGTTTTCTGCTTGAACGTAAGATTATAATAGTGAGAGAGAGAGAGAGAGAGAGAGAGAGAGAGAGAGAGAGAGACCCAAAAATAAGCTTTAGCGCGCACCTCATTTCTCCAGTGAGGGATTAGGTCCTAATCGCGACCGTGAGAACAAAGAAAGACTTATATTGCCATTCCAAGGTACTATTGCAAACATCTACGTTGATGCCAATAATCGGGTAAAGACAATATGTTTGAGCCAAGTAGGAAATTGTGAGATCAACCTCTGTGTTCATCAGTAGTCGTGGTGAAGACATTTGCTGGCCACCATGGAGGTAGTTATCAGGAGCTACTTATTGTTATTGATTGATTATTGATTGTTTATTTTCACTTTTCGGATGCAGAACACTTGCATTCTCCAGAGCATCTCACGATACCGATGTCGTATTGATGAATAAAGGAAAAAGGGAAATGGAATTGCACATGAAAGAAAAATTATGAGAAAAGAATTTAATGAAACACGTGCGCACATTGTCTGTTGTCAACTTCTATTTCCGGTTCATGTCGGGTCGCTCCCTTACACCTATTTTATTCGTTGACAAGCTTTCTCGCTTGTATATTCGTGGCTCTCTCTCTCTTTTTCTCTTCTATCTCGCTGTTTGCCTCATTTGTATTTCAAAACGGTTATTAAAATGCGCTCGTTACATTATACATTAAATTACAGTACAATTACAGTTTGTTTAAACAAAGTTTAATTTATGAATTTAGAATTATATGTAATTATTATGACTTATTATACAGTAAATAAACAAATAAAACTTTTTTTTTCTTTAAATCTACGAAATGGTGATTCTATTTTTTTTTTTTTTACATAAAACCCGGAGACACGTATTTCATTATTTCATTGTTTTTGATAGTAAAATTTTGACCTAAACGTATTTTTTAAATATATTAAATTTTTTGTAAAATTGATAATTTAAATTCATTGATGGATAAATAAAATGATTCATTATTAAATTATTCAATAAAATCGAAAAGAATACTATTTGAAATTTTCGCGTTCAATTCTTATTTCCTATCAGCAAGCTAATCTAATGTCAAAATCTTTATCTTCAACTGACACATTATAATCAATAGAAACCTCACTTATGCAAACTTTGTTTTTTTAAGAAAGATAAGTAGGATTGTACTCGCGGGGCAAGTCTTACTCACCTATCAGTTCGAATCCACGATCCTTCCTTCAAATTATGACGTAGGTGTTCGAATCATGGAAGTTCGAGTATATCACAAAAGTAGTACCTGTGCAACAGAAACTTTTGTTTGAAAGTATCATGTTACTTTTAGGAATATTTGTTATGACTTTAATTAACGGAGAACTGATCCCGATTATTAAGAACGTGATTAATTTGTATAATATATCAGTATCAATTTGATTTCATTATTCCACACAATTATTTGAAATTATGACAAACGTTGACTTTGCTGAACATTTTTTTTTATATTGTATCCAAAAAGACGGTTTTATCATAATTAATCTATTTCTATAGGGTTTTATTTCGGGAAAGTTTGAAATCATTATTTTTTTTACCTTAGCTTATTATTTTATTAATAAAGAAGGAAACCAAGTAGTTCATAACTAGTATTTTGAGGATAATTTATCAATCTACTTTTGTTAAATATATGAATAGAATTTGTAACTTACAT
This sequence comes from Phymastichus coffea, assembly GCF_024137745.1. NCBI lineage: Eukaryota > Metazoa > Arthropoda > Insecta > Hymenoptera > Eulophidae > Phymastichus > Phymastichus coffea. The sequence goes on from NW_026706844.1 coordinate 2,094,308, forward strand.
TGTTATTCAGCTATTATTTGTTCAAATTTCAGTCAAAAGCATATTCGATTTTCATCGAATCCTTCTATAGAAAAAATTATGTACAGCAACGCAGAGTATGAAAAATGGCCTTTTGCCAGATCGACCTCTTCCAAAGCATGGTCAGAAAAAAACTACCTAAATCCGCGATATAGTGCTCGTTACTCTCGCCGAAGTCTGGAAGGTACAAACATTTGTTTCATCAATAAAATAGATGATTGCAGTTCTAGATTTCAAAATTTAGAATTAACTGACAGTCCTACTTTTTTCGTGACTAACCGTCAAGATAGTCGAGAAAATAATATCAACGGAACTACATTAAAGAAGAATTATGAAGACAACAACGAAGGAATGATACAACTTTTTAATAATGAAAATTCATTTCAAAATACGGAATTGCTGAGCAAAAATAGTAATAAATGTTCGTCGTCATCAAATAATGTAGATGCTCCAATCATACCAAATCATAAAAGTTCTGAATCACCTGTACTTGTTGAACAATACGTGCCAATGAAATCATTAAGTGTTGGCGCATTAAGAAATAATAACATGGATCAGTATGAAAGACTAAGTGATTACAACAAACAAACTAACTATACTGAAAGAAGTGACATGTCAGTCCAGATGTATCGATATCTCAAGCACAATGAACTAAAACGTCGAATTCTAGATCTCTGCAAACGTGAGAATTTATTTGTTATTAAACAATGCTGGAGCGAAGCCCTTAGATTACGTGAAATGAGAAATGAGATGATTTTGTTGAAGAATAAAAATATTTTCGAAAACTTGGATCTTAAAATAAACAAAGAGATCAGGGAATGTGGACTCCAAATCATTCGAACCAGAGAAGCGCTCAATAAAAAAAGGACTAAACTTTGCAACTTTTTGTTTTACAGGTAAGCCTTGTTTAATTATATATAATAATATATTGAATATAATTTAATATATCTCAGGCTTGCAATGGCTCGGTCGGTAGGGCGACGGACTCGCACACGGTAGGCCCGGGTTCGATTCCCAGTCCCTGCTGATTGATACACGCACCACTGAAAAAAGTTTCATGTGCTTCGTTCTCAAACACATTGCAAGCCTCCGTCGCTGATTAACACTGATGGAGTATAAATAGAGCGACGTTAAATAAAAAAAAAATAATTCAATATACAATGTATAATTCAATCTACATTGAATTGTTTCAAACTGACATATACCGTTCGATAGTGATTTTTTTTAGTTCTATATGCATATATACGTAGATGTCAAAATCAATGTAAATAGAATCCTAATTTTTATATACGCAGCATATATTATCTATGTCTATCTGATAAGTATCAATACTATCATTCTGCACTGTCATGGATTCCCGAATAGTACAACTAGCATCAGCATGTTATTTTACCAGTATTCTTACATTGTAGTAAGGCTATACTTCTATCACCGAGACGACCATTCGACACTCGGTTTCGGGTGACATATTATCAGTACGATTTATGTTGAATCGTAGCACTTGCCAAAGCTTCGAGTAAGCGTTTGATTAGACCGTGAGAGAAATTCGCTTACCTCCAAATTGATACTATGTATGAGAAACATATAAATTAAGGCTATATATTATAACAGGGTTTTAGCTCGAGCTCTTTTCGGGCTAAATCAGCTATATAAATAAATAATTCTCGCGGATTAATATTTTAATAAAGCGAAGTGCGCTATCCAAGGCGACCCTGTACGCCAGCACGAACAGTGCTTGGGTCCAGCTGCATCAGCTTGCCTCCTTCCTTACGTAGAAATTCGGCCCGCGGAGAGTGTCGTGAGCTACAGGTCACTTGGCGAGAGACAACCTAAAGAGTCTCGCTGCGAAGTAGTTATGCAATAAGGCAGGTGTATCGAAATAAGACACTGCGGATTTTAGTAGAAATGAATCGTGTATTTAGGCACTCGCGAGTACATGGAAGCGCGCGTGTTGACGAAATGCGAGCGGCAGCGAACAAGGCGACGACAAAACGCAACGCGCCGATCTTGTCAGCGACCGAGGATGATCGGACAACGGATTCGCTTAAAGCGGCTCGAGGCAAGACGCAATGCCGAGCAAAATAACAGGGTGCGTAGGTCGGGCGAAAGGCCAGGGCAACAAATGCGGTTAGCAAGCAATAGGAGAGAGAGAGAGCCAAAGAGAGAGAGAGAAGAATCGAGTAGGTACTTACAGTAGTTGTCGTCGGTTATCAGAACGGCAGAAACGCACGCACTCCTGACCTACACTCACGCGGGCGTTCTCGCCTTATAGTTGACGGAATTCCTGTCAGCGTCAACTACGTGTCTTCGCTTATCGCTGGCGATCTTCGGACTCGTACAATCGCCACTGCGTGTTCGCTTACTCCTTCGTAGTCCCTCGTAACGCAAAAGAAAAGATGTTGCTGTCAAACTATGCTAGCGTCCGCACTTGTCTCTACTCGTATGCCAACTGACTCATTACGCGCTCTCCTTCTCTCTCCCCTTCGCGATCGCGGTCTCTTCGCGACATCCGCGCTAAGGACTATCGATAGTATAGATCGTAGGGCTCGACTCTTACCTTGTTCGCTGACATTTCAACTGCGCTACAAATTACAAATTATTATAATACATGGTATGGTATAAATATGATTAATAAATAAACTGGCTGCAGGGAGAGAGAGACATAACGAGAATGCGGCTCGTTATAATATATATCATGGCGCACGGCGAACACCAGCACTCAAGACTAGACACAAAAGTCACTGCAGATTCTACTCACGATCAGACTATTATTTTGCATGACTAATCTTATTTTCATCTAAATTCACAATCATTTCTTGGTATCACTACTCGAGCAAGAGCAAACCACGCAACGCGTAAACTTAAAATGATCCGATGTTTTTTTTTTTCCATTGAATTGAGATCTGATGAGGTTGGATATCTACTAATGAAACATACGTGTGTAACCTGAGATGATTGTTTGATTATTAATTTTTGATAACGGGTTGGTTCTCAAAATTGGATTAGAAAATTTTTGTTTAAAATGATTCGGCACGTGTACTATCTAGTGACTATCGTTACAATAAGCAAAGCACGATCTTTTTCTCGTTTTCAAATTTCTTTTGGAGCAGAAACAAATCATTCTTGGCTTTTTGTAAAATTTTGTTGTCCTGTGGCCATATGTCTGTTACAATTTCTATCCATTTATGGAGAAATCTGTGGTTTAATAATCTTCTTACTCTTAAACTTCTGTGGGGTGGTGCACCATCTTACTGGTACCACATTCAATATCTTCTAAAAAATAACATATTCTATCTTTAAAAATGTAAACATCTTTGCGAATTTACATTTCCGTCAAAATAGTAAGACCTAATTAGATAGCTATTATTTAAGAATTCCACACTAAACTATAAGACTTCAGCGATGTTGTGAATCAATTTTACGATGTCTGACTAATAATAACTGTTGTGTCGATGAAATTGACCGTCACTATGGAACGTTACTTTATCAGAAAATATGACGTAATTGAAAAAAATGTTGATTACTATTTAATATTTCCTGGGCACAATTGCAAAAGTTAAGTCTTCTTTAGATATTTCGAACCATCAAGCTTTAAGTTAAGGTTATGTAATAAGGATGGAATCGATGAATAGCCAAAATTCTTCAGACTGTGCTACGTGGAATGTTTAATACGGGTTTAAGTGTATCAATGCTCACACAGTTGAGACTAATACATCTCTTTCAGATACATTAATACGGCGTCGTTTTCGCCGTAGTCCACGTCGATGCTTTTTATCTATTCGACAACCATTCTCGATACAACCTCGCTGTTGCGCGATATTTACGATGACATTTACCAAGCACCAACAGAATATTAACTATTTCATTACGAGGATAATCTAGTATTCTTTGGACATGTCTAATTAATCATTGATATCACGTGTAGACGTAGATATTACAATAAGACGTATGATAATACGAGGTGTGATCAAAAAGTAAGGTGAATTTTTATTTTTCTCAAAAAATATTTATTTATTCATCAATTTTTATTTTATCTCCTTCAAAGTAATCCCCCTCGGATATAATGCACTTATGCCAACGCTTTTTCCAATCCTCAAAGCATTTCAAAAAATCATTTTTTGTGATCTTGTTTAGTTTATCCTTCGATGCCGTCTTTATCTCCTCAATCGTGGCAAAACGCCGTCCTTTCATGGGCCTCTTCAGTTTTGGGAACAAGAAGAAGTCACAGGGGGCCAGATCTGGGGAATACGGTGCCTGTGGCATCGTTATTGTGTTGGTTTTAGCCAAAAATTCGCGCACAAGCAACGATGTGTGAGCAGGGGCGTTATCATGGTGCAAAAGCCAATTTTTATTTTTCACAAATTCGGACGTTTCTGGCGGATTGCTTCGCGCAAATTGCGCATAACTTGCAGGTAATATTCCTTATTTACTGTTCTACTCTGTGGCAAGAACTCATGATGCACCACGCCCCTGCAGTCAAAGAAAACTGTAAGCAAAACCTTTACATTTGATCGAACTTGGCGTGCTTTTTTGGTCTTGGTGATCCAGAATGCCTCCACTGGGACGATTGAGTCTTAGTCTCGATGTCATAACCGTATACCCATGTTCCGTCATCTGTTATAAACCTGTTGAGTAAATCTGGATCATCGTTGACGTCATTCAGTAGCTCTTGGGCGATGCTCATGCGACGTTTCTTTTGGTCGAAATTGAGCAATTTCGGAACAAACTTCGCTGACACACGTCTCATGTCTAAAACACTCGTCAAAATTGATTGGCACGAACCAAATGAGATGCCAATATCATCAGCAATTTCTCTAATGGTAATTCGACGATTTCCCAACACTATTTTCTTCACTTCTTCAACATTCTCATCAGTTGTTGATGTGCTGGGGCGTCCAGAACGAGGTTCGTCGTCGGTATCTTCTCGGCCTTCTTGGAAGAGTTTATACCACTTGTAAACATTTTTTTGGCTTAAAGTAGACTCACCGTATGCCACTTTCAGCATTTCAAGTGTTTTGGAACATTTGATTCCATTTTTCACACAAAATTTAATGCAAACTCTTTGATCCATGTTTTTAGACAGCAGCAAATCGTGGAGCACGCAAAACACTTCTAACCTTGATGCCTCTCACAAACAAACCAAACATACTACAAAGCTGAAATTTGGAACGTATGTTCTAGACGAGTGTACCGACATAACCAAATAAAAAAGTCGAAGATCGAACGGACGTAGCCCGCTAAATTTCAAAATTCACCTTACTTTTTGATCACACCTCGTACGTGCGTTCCGCGTCGTCTCATTCGTGTCCATAGTACTTACAGTCGGGTGTTCTTAGTCTATTCATATTGTAAAGGTACTGTCGGAAGTACCCGTGGCCCGTCAAGAGCTGGGTGACATAGAAATTTACATCACCAAATTTCCTTCCGAGCCTCAAGTTCTGTATCAATCGTCTCGTCCAGTTACCATCTCGTTCCTCTGTCCATCGGCCTTACCAAATGTCAATTGTTCTATCGCGCTCAGCGATTGTCGCGTTCTTTCGTCCTATGTCCCCGCTACTTCCATAGATCCTTTTGCGTTCAAAGGCCAGAAGATCCACGAGTATTATGCCAGCCACCGCCAAAACAGCCTGCACAGAGACTGTTCGGTAGGAGCAAGCGATTCGCAGTATCGCCCTGTCTCTGTACCATCATCATCGACTTACAGTATTTCTTTGTCTTCAGGGAGTCTACCCATATTTCCGCGCCGTATAGAAGGATCGAGTGAGGTGTCGCCATTAACAGTCGTCGTTTTCCCGATCTCGGTCCCGTCGATCTTCGATCGTCTCGTACGTTATCCGTCTGTTTTTTAGATGCAACACTTGTGGCAGCATTTCGTCCTGTCCTTACCTGTGCATTCGGCTTTAACATGGCCGAAGCCCAGGCATCTGTAACATTTTATCACCGTCAGTCGTTTCCGAACGCAGCAATGCACCCAGCCAATTCCGATCTAACCACGCCGAAGCAATGCGTCGACTTCCCGCGATTGCAATTCGCAGACCGCCATATACTGCTCAGCGCGGTTTGGACCGAAAATGTGGACTTAGTCCGTGTCTCGTCCCATCTCTCGTCTGAGCGCGTCCGTCACGTCTTTCGGAGTCGCAACGCAGTCCAGATCCATGATCTCCTATTGGACCTTGGAGGTCATGGCCCTGACATTGCCCGCTTCCCCGATCACGTCTTGGATCTGTCGTCCAAACATCTCACGTCCATCCAGCTTGTCTGCGTCTACTTGTAGCTTCAGAAGACATAAGCCATTCTTCGTCTTCCTCAGGGCTGTCACCTGCACGTGGCTCTCCTTCGGGTCGATCGTCGTCCGTATTTTCCGTACTATATCGGAGTACGTCGTGTCCGTGCCCGGCCTGATCAGGACAGCTAGACCCCTTTTCCGTTAGGCCGGTCCGCCTCTGTCAGACCGATTCTTTGCGTCCGTTTTCTTCTTTGTCTTGTCTGATCTTTTTCGTGTTACCGTCTACCAATCCTTGGTCGGTTCCGTCATCAGTAACCTCTTTTGTGAGGACTCCGGCGTGGTTCCGATTGGCGAACGTTTTCGTTTCGTCCGTGGCGTTTCTTCGTTATTCTCCGCTGTCGTGCCTGTATTGTTGTTGTCTTGGGGACGCCTTCCCGAAACTGTGTCCGATCGCTTGTGCAGCGCGATGTCCACAGTCTCGAGAATTTTCTTAATTTCCATCTTCACTGTCATGTTTATGTTCTTTTGTACGTTTGCTGCTTTGGCCATTTTCGTCGCCGTCTCTTGTATGAGCCACAGCAGTTCCATCACGTCTTGTCTATCGTTTGTTATTGTGGGTGTTCGTCCTGTCGTCGGTTCTTGGCTGTCAGCGGCAGAGACGTGCTCACCCCGCTGCCGCCGCTTGACACACTGTCCGTCCTGTGTCGTCTTGGTAAGTTCAGTAGGTTCGTGTCGTTCTCCTCATCCCCGTGCACAAAGTGTGACCCTCAAGATCCGTGCCGCTGCCCGTGGCCACTGGGGCTTTCACTCGATCGGAACCCGGGATGGATTCCCCCTGAGAAGGAGTTACCACTTGAGGTTTGCTATTATCAGTATTATTGTTATTATTGCTATTGCAATTATGCTTATTATTATTATTATTATTATTATTATTATTATTATTATTATTATTATTATTATTATTATTATTATTATTATTATTATTATTATTATTATTATTATTGTTATATTACTATGATAATTTTTGTTATTGGTAAAAATATATAAAAGAATATTAATACTCAAACTTCATTTGCAATTAAAGAACACGTTGTTATTGAAACAGAAATGTATATACATTCATTAGTTTAATGAATGTTATCATACATTCAATGATAATTCCACAGATAAACGTCTTTCACTAACAAAAGTTGTTGACAATATGTGCGAATCAGTATATTCTTTTTTAGATTATTTTCATCAAGTGTTTGCCTTAGCTGCCTGTGTTATTTTTTCGGCAGTGAATGAGTTTTGTAGGTATTCTAGTTCGATGCCGGAAAGTACGAATAGTACGTCTTTTTGTTTGTCAGTGGTATCATACAGTTGTAGAAAATTTTCTTTAGTGATTTTATATAGATTTACATTATTCAATTTCAAAGTGAATAAAAGTTTCTATAAAATTTAAAAGTAAAAAATAATTAGTTTAAAAGTGATTATTTTTAAAATACGTAAGTATTTTATTCACTTTTTGAACATCTTTTCAGTAATTGTTACGTTTCATATAAAATGAATAATTAAACTTTTGTATTTTTGCTTCTTCAAATTAAACTCGATACCGCTCAAGGGGCTCGTTTAGAAAAGATACTGTTTTGTTTCGTCTTGTTTCGAAAATTTATTGTAACGAAAAAAAATTTATAATTTTTTTTTTCAAAATTCCTTCAGAAATAAAAATGTTTAGACCAGTACAGTCTTTTGTTTAGCTATTTCGAGTGTAAGAATACTATCGTAATAGTTACTTATCATTCATTTTGGGCACGACTCCTACACAATAGGCCTTATATTTTCACCAGAACAAAAAGTGTAACCAATTAAAAAATGATTATTTAAAGTGTGAAATAAATTTTGAACTAATATGAGTTAGCTGAAGGTGCCATGTCTGTTTTCAAAGCGAGAAAACACACTATTTTCGGTAATTTTTTAAAAAGAAGTTAAAAACTGTATTTTATTACAGAAAATTGTTGGTTCAAAAGGGTTTTTCGAAAAATTATTTTAAAGAAAATGGTGGCCGTTTTATGAAATAACGTGGTTTTTCAAAGACTCAATTTTTCATTTTGCTTCCTCCCAGAGAAAGCTTTATAATAGTAAAATTTTCAGTTAAAACTTCATAGAAGTAAGTTTGAATGTGTTTGTAAGTCGAATCATGTATTTTTAGAAAATTTTTGGGCCTAGTCGGATTTTATTTAAAAGATATAACGTTTTAAAAAAAACCCTTTTTGTGAATAACAAAGTTATGGTTATAGCTAATTGTAAGTAAATTTTCTTTTAGTGAAAACATAAGTATTTTGTATTCTTTCAAAAACAATTTGTATGATTTAAATATCTTAATTTTTTTCATCTGAAGAATGGAAACATCGTTTTTCAAAAATCGAAAATTCACTATAAATCAAAAACGTATTGATAAAATCAAAATGGTTTCTTTTCACGCATTCGAGATAGAAAAACAAAAGTGGATACCAAATTTTATCGATATCCGATGGACAGTTCAAAAATGGTATGCGTACACACACACACACACACGCACGCACACACGTATTCATACGGAAATTTTCTAAAAACTCGTTTTTTGAATTTTAACGAAGTTTTTTTATGAAGCTGAAAATTTTACTATTATAAAGTTTCTTCTAGAAGGAAGCAACATTTTAAGACGATTGCTTTTATGATTTTCAAGATATCTTGGTCACCGAAAAACAACTTTGAAAAAGACAGATTTTCTTAACATGGCTATAATTCACTTAATTTATAATATTTTTCAATGCCAAAATTCATGAAAGTTTTTCAATATATCTACTTTGGAACCAACAATTTGCTGTAAGCAAAAAGACAGTTTTAATTTCTCTAAAGATCCACGAAAATCGCGTGATTTTTTCCCCTTGCAACTAGGCATAAACCATCATTAGTATGTTACGCATTAAGGGCGGAAAGAAGACGATTATTGACAAGTGTGAAAGTTGTCACCCTAGCGAAGTGAAGGTGGCAATCACTTATTATGATCGTTTTCTTTCCACCGATTATGCACACCACATTTTTTGTCTAATCTGCATCGTAAGTGTGTTATTACATACATGTAAATGCGAGTGGAAATTATAGTACTATTTTGTGCTAAAGAACCCTAGGATTTAATGTAAGCCCTACGACGGAAATTTTATCCTTTTCTGCACTTTTTCGCCCGTAAGTTTATTTTCCGCCCGATTTACATGCATATAACAGCATACTTTCGATGGTGGCAGGGCAAAAAGATATTTTCAACATGTATGTAACTATGGTACATATATATAATAAAGTTTTTTAACAAACTCAAAGAGTTTTTTTATAACATGTGAATAAAAACTACCATTTTCGGCGCCTATAAAGTGAACCAAAAATAGAGTTTCCCGAACATCACAAAGTGGAACGAGAATTCTTCTCTAATGCATAAATTAATGATTTCATTCAATTTACATTTACTCGTTTTATTCTGGTAGAAATGTAGCAGTCGTACTTTACATGCAAAAACACAGCTTGTATAAATCTGACAGCTTGTTTTTATTTTAGATTGAAAAATGAAAATTAATCCGTTAAACGTTCTAAACTTATTATTAGCATAATTTCAAGCGTTAAACATACCAGATAGTGTCACGATTTATCATGAAACAGAGTTGGCCGAAAAAATAAAAGAAATTTTATTAGATGCAACACATGATTTCAATAATGTAGAAATGATTACTGATGACTCGTTGGACTTTCAAGAAGAGTATAAAAACCATAATGCGGAAATAATTGAAGATGAAGTGCAACATCATTTTCCTGATCCGGATAATAACACCAACAAATCAATGTACAGCAGATAATGAAGAACTAGATTTTGAATACAAAAAAAGAGCTGTAGATTTTTGGAGAAGTAGTAAAACGAAGCAAAATTTAAGTCTCAAAACAGTGTAAAACAGATTCAAAAAAGTATCATCTATTAGTCAACTACGTCGTTGGGCTCATTCAATTAATAAAGGTGGCACGTATAGAGAAAAAGTAGCACAAATTTGTCAGTATACGCAGGATAATTTTAAAGCAGCTCTCGACAGTGGTTCAATTGTTGGTTCAAAAGCACACAGAATAGTTTCTAGGAAAATAAATAAGTTCCTAACAAGAAAAATGTTAGAAAGTAGTACAGAACTTACGGCTGAAGCTGAAGCATTTATCGATGATGTTAAATCGTGTATACCAAAGATTGGACTCGAAAATTAGTATAATTCAGATCGAAGCGAATTTTAGCTAGAAATGGATTCTGGAAGAACATTAGCAGTGGAAGGAGAAAAGCAAGTGCAATGTCTGGTACAGTCAATTTCAGCAACAACGCATAGTTATACTATACATCCACTAATATCAGCTACTGGACGATTGTTGTCACCGCTATTTCTAGTTTTAAAGGAACCAAGTGGTTAGTTTGGTCCTATTGTAGAACAAAACATATTTAGACCAGAAAACGTGTACGTGGAAGCATCGAAATCTGGAAAATTAACAACAAGTAAGAGAACTAATAACAATTTTTACATTGTATTATCGTTGATCAGTTAATTAGTAAGTTGTTTAATTGCAGATCACTTCAAAATCTAGTTGGGAAAAATATTTTATCCCCGTGTAGGCCATCACTTAATATTATTACTTGACTCTTGGAGTGGTCATTGTGACAAAGTTATAGAAGAAACGATGCCACAAAATAAAATTATTAACATAAAAAAAATTCCAACTGGAACCACAGGAAAAATACAACCACTTGATGTACATGGATTCCATATTTGGAAAAATTTTGTCCGAACATTTTCTGATAATGTAATGTTAATGGATCATGATATGAATTTACATGTGAGAAATAATATAATTAAACTTCAATCATTGGTTCACAACCAACTGTCTTCACCGAGATACATAGATTTGTTTACATATTCCTGGTATAAAAGCGATTACGTTAATGAAAAACTAGATAATTTTGATAATCCTACAAATTTCAGTTTTGGAAAGTCTTGTGCAACACATTGTGAAATAGAAGGGTGCACAAACGTTGCTATTGTACGATGTGCTTGGTGCAAAAAGGCATTGTGCTTTAAACACTTTTATGAGGACTAACATTATTGTAAAAACTTCGTAAAATTTATGCTCAATACAAAAAATGCACTATGGCAAAAGATAAAAGATTGTAGATTATTATTATTATACTCTAATATTATAAACAAAAATACATTGTAAGTTAAATTTACAATAAAGGAATTTCAATAACATTCTGATAATAATTTCTACGGAAATTATAAAACTTTTTCACACGCAAAATTTTCTTGTTTACAAATTTAGGAATTTGAGATGGTTTGGATAAAAAGCACAGGCATCTAGCCTATTTGTTGTTTAGGGGTATAGGGTTTAAGGCTCTTTAGTTCACATGTACAGGCTACAAAGATCACACCATTGTAAACAAGTTTTTATGAAAGTTAAAATTTTTTTTCGACATTTTCGTCCACCACGTTGGTTCCGCCATTTTAAATTTTCAAAATCTGATATCAGATTTGTAAAGAGCGATCTCGAAAACCCCTATATACAAACCTTCTACAAAATATTATTGATTGAAGTATACATATAGTTATTTTGTGTTAGGGGTAGTATCTATGAAAAAATCGAAAAAATTTATTTGTTTATTATAGATGTTTACAAATTTTTTTCAATTTTTTTAGTCGTTTAAAATTTTTTTATTATGTAAAATTTTTTTTTTCGATATTTCCGTCCGCCATTTTAAATTTTCAAAATCTGATAACAGATTTGTAATCAGCGACCTTGAAAACCTTTATATACAAACTTTTTACGAAATATTATGTATTGAATTACATATTTACAGTTATTTTGTGTTAGGGGTGGTTTACCCCCCTTAGGGGTAATATTTATTAAAACACCGAACGACATGAACTAAATTTTGTTATTGTGGATGTTTAAACATTTTATCCAATTTTTTTTTGTCGATTTAAACTTTTTTATTATAAAATTATGCCAAAAAATATATGTTTTCAACCCCTAAAAATTAGGGGATGCTACCCTTACTCTTCAAATCACCATGAAATACTTGTTCCTTTTGTAAGAAGTAACCTAAATTTTGTTTCACTGAAAAATATTAATTTTAAGCCGAGATATTAAAAAAAACGCTTTTTGGGGGTTAACTTTAGGGGAGGTTTATACCCCTTAAAAGTGAAAATTAGCCGATAAAAAAATACCTGTCTCTTATTTTTTTATGTTCTACAATATGTAGCAAAATCATAAAAATTGGTGAGTTCGGGTTGGGTACCTTTCCTTGTAAGTCTGTAAAATAAGTTTTCGTTCCTGCAATCATCTCCTCGTTTGAATAAAATGTTTTCCACGCCAGCCATTTTTTCAGATTAGGGGACAAATAATAGTTCGAAGGAGCCAATTCTGGAGAATAAGGGAATGTGAAATAAGTTTGAATCCTATTTCCTTCAATTTGACGGCCACAACTACTGAGGTATGAGATGGTACGTTGTCGTGATGGAAGAGGACTTTTTTGTGAGCCAATCGTGGATGTTTTTCTTGCAACTCAGTTGTCAAATGATCTAATAACAATGAATAATAATCATATATAATGGTTTTATCCTTTTCTAGATACTCGATAAAGGTTATTCCTTGCAAATCCCAATAGGTAGTCGCTATAACCTTCCCGGCCAAAGAAATGGTCTTTGCCTTTTTTAGTGCAGATTCCCCTTTGGCAACCCATTGTTCAGACTGTTCTTTGATCTCAGAAGTGTAGTTATATATTCATGTTTCACTTACAGTGACGAAACGACGCTTAAGATCCTACGAATTCGTTTTGATCAATCGTAAGCGATTGTAGAACCTACTTAACGGATAGCTTTTTTATGTCTAAATATTGGTGCAAAATACGATATACCCATTCGTTCGATATTACTACAGCACTAGCAATCTCACGCACTTTCATTCTTGTGTCAGCCATTACCATATCATGGATTTTATTAATGATTTCTGACATGGTGACCTCAAGAAGGCGTCCAGAATGTTTAGCGTCTTTTATGCTCATATGTCCACTCCGAAAATTTTGAAACCACGTATAAACCATTCTAATCGAAAATACACAATCATCATAATGTTTATCAAGCTTCTGTTGTAATCTCCTGAAACGTTTTGCCTTTAATAAAGTAGGATAGCAGCTTCAGTTGTGAGCATGGTTCGATTGTATACACCCGACGTTTTTTTTGACAGAAAGCAAATGAGTTTTTTCTGACAAATGTCATTTATGTATTATGGAAGCACGTTTTTTATACCAAATATCGAAGCGACCAAACGCGTCTGCTTTGTGCTTTGAGTATATTAATATTTCTGTACTTAAAAAAAATCACAAAAATTTATTTAAACTTTTTCAACAGTATTTCAAATCGAAGTGAATTAATTAAGGTGAGTGTAATACATATTTATTCAGAATGAATTTATTCCTATTTTGAGATGTAATATCGATTGCAATCAATATATTAACACCAAACCAATTTTTTTCACTATTTCTCAAGGTGGCTGGAAAATTTGGTTATGAGCTCCGAAATTAGTTCGGTTGTAGGTACTCATTCTGTTTTTTTGAAAATGGTGGAATGTCGTCGTTAATTGAATCTAACTACTTAGTAAACAATATCTAATGGAATATACGTATGTTGATGATTTTTTATGTTTTATAACGAGCGGCGCGACTGCTGCTCCTTATGTCTCTCTCTCTCTTTCTCTCTCTCTCTCTTTCTCTCTCTCTCTCTTTCTCTCTCTCTCTCTTTCTCTCTCTCTCTCTCTTATATCATAATATACCCTTGTAAATTAAATATGTATTAATATGTATCACTAAGTTTCAGTGAGCTGAAGTGAGGTAGGTGATAGAGAGAGAGCCGGACAGAGAGAGAGAGAGAGAGAGAGAGAGAGAGAGAGACGGGTTCGATTATTATCGTTTCAATTAAACATGGACTAGTTTATTTTCAATAAACTCTACAATACGCTTGGCCCGCGTGTTTATGTTTATACGGCGCGCGCGACAATATCATTCATCGCCAGTTCGTTCACAATCCTTTGTTCGCGACATTCGTTTGCATGCACGCTACCGGTTTTCTCATAATCGCCGGTACGAGGGGAGAGTAATTAAGCGCGGTCGTTTAACAAAAATCGCGACGTAAAGCTGGCCAGCTTACCTTAAATGCACAGTCGCACTATCAGGGGAGCAAATCAGTATTGCCTCTGGTATCTCAGGATGCCGCTTTTCTCCGTTGTAAGTGTGGTTTTCCCCGCCGTCCTGTCGACTCTGTAAGAGGGATTCCGCGACCTCGTGGTCGCCTACGATGGCGATGTTTCCACTAACTTCGAACGGCAACAACAAAGAAAACTTCGACGTAAGTTATCAGCAGGCTCGCTTCCGCACTTTTTTAATATCTGTGTTCGCGTACGAATTGATCCGGCTCTTCTCTGCTTCCAAATTCTCGGATGGCTAATCCTCGACTGGTTCTTTTACCTTCGCGCACGTTCCGCCCCATATCGGACCAAGTTCCCATTTTCCGTTCAGCCAGGAGGTGCTGCCCTCGTAGGTAGCCACATGATCGAGACGGTAGCGCAAACAAGACGTTTACCGTCACAGCCCCCTCCCAATCCGGACCCTCGTGGTCCTTGACGATAGAATTGTTTGTGCTGCTCCCGTCGAGGTAAAGTGAATAAAAGGCAACGAAAAACCATGTTCATTGGTATATTCTTTTTATTGCCCGGATATGATCCGGGATCGGCCCTGCCCACCAGCGTGCCCTCCAATCCAGTCTTTCATTTACGATCTCTGGATGCTGCCGGACACGAGGGCAACGGTCCGTGCGGGTTACTCCTGGCTAGTGGCAGATGTAGCAGCCTTTCCACTGCGCACGGGACATGGTGCCCCGTGGGATGCCTCGCTCTCTGGGGGTTAGTGGTAACCCGTCTTGCCGATTGGGCGCGGACCATACTGGTCTCTTCACCTAGGGCAGCTCATCTGTGGGCCCCACCACCAGGTTAATGTGGACGGGCCCGGTTGCCGTGTCCACGCTGCCACTATTCAGGTTTATCACCAGATTCACCCCCCACGTCCGCTAATTCTAGTGGACGGTAGTCGTGGGTCTAACTTCTGGTGCCTTGGTCGTTAGAGAGGCTGGACTGGCCGAAAGTCGGTCACTAACCGGGCCCTCGAGGGCCTGGCGGTGACGACGCTGCACTTCTTTTAGCACGGCGGCGAACTGGCGCCGACGAGACATCACCTTGCTCCAGTGTTTCAGGTCGCTGGGGTGGTGTCCTTTAGCCGTATACGCATCTAACTCAGCGTATACAGCTCGTTGAAGCGCGTTGAAAGTGGTCCAACCCAGTTCGACCGCCGTCAAGCCCTCGACTATTTCCTCCCACGATCGGTGACTACCCGGCGCAGTTGGTTGGTGGAGGAAATCGGGGCGCCAGGCAGTACCGATGGGAGCACCATCAGTTTGAGTGCCCGTCGACACCTTTGGCGCCGCTGCTGGAATGGCTCCAGCTGGTGGCCCTGGCAACGACGCGGTCTCCTCGCGTACGATGCCCGGGACAGACGGTGGAATTCAGGATTCTTCGTTGTCGACTTCTTCAATTAGCACGGATGACGAGCTCTCGTGAACTCGTACCCGTGCTTGTTCCTCCTCCTTATCTTGTTTCTCCTCCTTCTCTTAAATGATGTGGAGGACGGTGTGCACCACCCCGTTAACTGCGGAGCCCAAATCTAGTCCGATAAGGGCGGCCGCCGCTTGTTCTATTTGCTCCTGCGTGATCTTCATTCTGTAACATTTCTATATGTCAATATCGGTAATCATTTCCTTTGATATCGAAGGTGGGCGCCTGTTCGGCTGCCCAGGGCTTTCGTCGCCGGGGTTGAAGGTGGGATCCTTTGCGTCGGTCTCCCAGGTCCTTCGTTCGCAGAGTGTCATTCGTCAACGGTAGGTGTTTTCGGGGGTCTCCCTCTCTTCTTTTTCACGACGGTGGAAGGGGAGACGCGTGGATTTAACAGGTACGACAGAGCTCGAATGTCAGCGCGTTCTTGCGGGGTCGTCCCCGTGGGCGCTTTACCGTACTATTCGGTGGGGCTATTATCATACTTGAGGTCTTATCAGGGTGATCGGAAAGGGTTTAGTGGGGGTGGCTCGAACTCATCGCGTTATCGCGTGGTATCGTATCGCTCGCTATAGGCGGGTGATTCATCGCCTCAGCTCCCTCGGTGGTAAAGGTGTCGTCGTCATCTTGCCGTCGCGTTTCATCTTCTGATAAGATATCCTCCTGTCCGTAATAGGGTTTGAGGTCTTTGACGTGAACTAATTCCTTGACTTGTTCCTGTTGGTTAGCAAGGCGGTACGAGTTGACTCCGAGTACCTTAATGATCACATAAGGGCCTACGAATTTCGGCGCTAGCTTTGCGGAAATACCCTGTGTCGCACTGGATAGTACACGGTTTCTTTTCTATACCCAGTCCCCTTCTTTAATCCTGAGGCCCTATGCTTGACATTTTAATATTTCGCCTGTCTAAGGAACTCGTTCGAGGCGATCTCTCGGGTTGGGCTTCCTAAATACCGAATCGGTTATTCTTCATGTGTTCATTCCACTGTTCTATTCGAAGCAAATCTTCCTCTCGTCCCTTTACCTACGGAGGGTATTCGGGGCTTCCGGTTGCCTACCGTAATTGAGCATAGATACTTTCGATACTCTATCTCGAAAGTATGGCCTTGGAGTTGCAAGGCCCATCGGGCTAGACGTCCTATAGGATTTTTCAAATTATACAGCCATTTCAGACTGTTGTGGTCCGTTACGATTTTGAATCGGTACGCTTCTATATATGGGCGGAACTTCTGAATAGCCCATACGACCGCCAAGCATTCGCGCTCCGTGGCAGAGTAGTTCTGCTCCGCCGGGTTAAGAACTCTACTAGCGTACTCGATGATTCGGTCTTCGTCTTGTACTCTTTAAATCAGAACGGCGCTGATTCCCGTAACGCTAATGTTTGTTTTCAACACATACAGTCCGTCGGGTTCTGGTAATCCGAGGCACGGTGCGGATATCATGAATGCCTTATGTTTGGCGAAGGCTTGCTCTTGGTCTGGTCCCCACACATATTCGAACTTTTGAACGATGATCAGACCAAGGGTAGAACGAACAAAAGAGAAATGTGCTGGTAGACGGACGAGATTAGCCACCTCCCTGGGGAATGCATTGCTTGCCGAGGAGGATGAATCGCGCGCAAAAAAGAAGAAAAAACCAGATGTGGATAGACTAGCGACCGCGTACAAAACAGCACCTAAGAGACTGCCCGCGAAAATCAGAGACGATAAAAGCCGATACGCTGAAAAACAATGGGAAGAAGTGGAGCGCGATTCTTGGGAATTTAGCTACAAGATTGTGATCAAGAAAATAGGGGCCCTAAGTCCTTCCAAACCACAAGATAAAGACACCATGAACATACAGTAGACGGACTTTTTCCAAATCAACCAGAGACGAGCGACATTACGGATGACCAAGAGATGACAGTGCCGGAGTTTGTCAAGGTGAAGCTCACTAGAGCTACATTTATAATCAGACCTGATAAGGCACTTAGACCAAACGATATTCCGGGAGAAATTTTCACGGGTGCACGTCCGGGACTCGTCCTGGACATGTATAACGCAGTCATATAGGTTGGGCTGGCACCTTTCCCAGACGATGGAAGTCGGCCAGACTGATTCTCCTATATAAAGGAAAAAGCGAACCGAATTTACCCCTGAGTCTGTTAGACACAGCTGGTAAATTGTACGAAGCGCTATTGAAACCGAGACTGACGAACGCGGTAACAACAAACGGAGGACTAGTAGATAACGAGTACGGATTCCGACAGGAACGCTCAACAATAGGGGCGATTCATTGAAAGAAAAAAGTTATGCAAGCTCGAGCATTTATTGAACGTTTTGAATAGTAGTGCATAGAAAATTATTTATTTGGAAATTAAACATCTGCTTCATACTGTGATAGGAGAATAAGGGAACAATTTTGTCGGGTGAGTCCATTGCATAAATAAAATAATTAAGTTCAAGAAGCCTAGAGACAATGTTCTTCTTGCCAGTAAGATGCGGCGGGCTAAAAGTGCTACCACAGCGTAAGGATGGCGTCCTGTGCATTGATAAAGCAGCATTGGTGGATTAACTGATGCAAATTGGGTTTGTTTATGAACAATCTCCCACGATGCAGAACTAACCGTCGCTTCGTTAATCACGTATGAGCATACGTGTATTCGCCTTTACGATCAATACTTTCACTCCAATGTCTCCTTTCCAATAGAGTTAAACTCACCTTAAATCACCTGACTTGTGACACTTGCTTTCTTTTAGGTGTACGGAGACTAATGTTTCTTTCCACTATTCCCTAGATCAAACCTGTTTAAAAAAATGTCAGGTAACGGATCTGTTAAATTAAAGGAAAACGAAAGAACGTAATGCGGCGAATAAACACCAAGACTTTTATAATAATAAAAGTTACGGTCGTGGGCCGAAAAGTTACTGTGGGCCGAAAGACTGGCGCACGCATATAAGATTTGCAATTATCCGAGGGGAGGGAGAGAGAAAGAGAGAGAGCGAGAGAGAGAGAGAAGGAAAGAAAGGGAGAGAGAGAGATTAGTTCGTTTACGAGGGTGAATTGATAAGTTTTCGGCCTGACCAAGAAAAACAACGTTTTTAAGAATTTTTTTTTATTTCTCAACATAATCTCCTCCATGGCTGATACATTTCTCATAGCGGTGTTCTAGTTTAGTAATGCCATCTCTATAGACTGATTCGTCAAGCTCTTCAAAATACCCATTTACAACTTCGATTACTTCTTTATTGTCCGCAAATCTCTTACCACCAAGCCATTTTTTGAAGTTAGGAAACAGATAATAGTCATTCGGGGCTAGGTCTGGAGAGTAGGAAGGGTGCGGCATCAATTCAAACTTCAGATCGTTGATTTTAGCCATCGCAACGATTGACTTATGCGCTGGTGCGTTATCGTGATGAAACAAGATTCTTTTCTTCGCCAGATGAGGTCGTTTAATTTTCACCTCGTGGCTCAAACGTTGCAATAAGTCTGCGTAGTATTGATTAGTGATAGTTTTACCCTTTTCAAGGTAATCAATGTATATAATACCTCCTGCATCCCAAAAAACAGTAGCCATAACCTTGTTCGCCAAAAAAATTGTTTTTGCCTTCTTTGGAGTTGGTTCCCCTGGTCCAATCCACTGTTTAGACTATTCTTTGGTTTCAGGAGTGTAGTGGTGGATCCAAGTTTCGTCAACGGTTACGAATCGACGCAAAAATTCGCTTGGATTACGCTTATACAACGCTAAATTGGCGGTAGAAATGTTTTTTCGAATCAATTTTTGGTCGACTGTTAGCAAACGCGGCACCCATCTTGCACAGAGCTTTTCCATATGCAAATGTTGGTGCAAAATATTTTGCACACGTTCATATAATATCTTACAGGTCTCAGCTATCTCACGCACTTTTAATCTGCGGTCTTCCAGCACTATTTGATGGATTTTTTCGATCATATCTAGAATTGTGACCTCAACAGGGCGTCCTGAGCGAGGCTCATCAGAGGTGCTCACACGACCCTTTTTAAACTCGGAAACCCACTGCTTAATGGTTGAATATGATGGGGAGGATGTCCCCAGTGTTGAGTCCATCTCTTCTTTGATGTCCTTCGGCTTTAACCCCTTCAAATAGAAGTATTTGATGACAGCACGATTTTCCAGCTTTTCCATTTTTAAGAAAAACACAGTCTTGTTCAATGTGCTCTCAAACCTAAACTAACATGGTGATCAGGGTGAAACTATAACTACAAGCTATCTAAGGATGGTACTATAGAACGCCACCTCAAGGTAGGCCGGGTGGCGCCATCTCTTGGTCAGGCCGAAAACTTATCAATCCACCCTCGTATTGCGCCAATAAGGTAGAACCCCGTCTGGTAGTTTAGAAAATGTACAAATCAAATAATAACAAAATTTAAAAATGACAAAAGAAAAAGATGCAAGGATAAATAGTAACGCATTTAACTATTTAAAGAAGATAAATTAGGTGAAAATGCGTGAGTTGAATGTACGGCGAGCAGCGAATTTACAATGGCATTAACAGTAAGAAGACTAAGAATATATATGTAAAAATCAAAATAGAATAAAATATGTAAAATATAGTAAAATAAAAATATATATAGAGTTTATTCAACTTAATGTTACAATTTGATTATTTACAATGTACATTTCAATTTTATTGAGTGACGTGTCTTGTTTCTTTGCTAGTGTTTTGTGTTGTATATGTGTGTGATTGTGTTTTGTTTGTGTTAGTGTCTTTTGCACTTCCTTTTCCTCTTCTTTCATCTGTCCATATTAGGGCTTTTACACCTTTTCTGCGATATCCTCCGCTCCCTCTGCTTTTACTCATGCTTACTACAGTTCTCTCTTACCAATTTCTTTCTTCTCTCTTTTCACTTTTCTTTTTCTTTCTCTTTCTCTTCTTCTTTTCTTCTTCTTTTCCACTTTAGTTCCATCATCCATGCTATTTTTTCTTTGCTCCCAACCATTATTTCTTCCCACTTTTCTCCTTCTTTTCTTGTCATTTCGCATTTTTCTACTATGTGTTTCCAGTCTTCCTCTTCTTTTTGGCACAATCTACATTTCCTATTTTCATCTTTTTCCCAGTATCTACACCCTCTTGTCTCGTTCCCTAACCTAAACCTCTCTCTTATCTGTAGCCCTCTTATTTTCCCTTCATTTTGTATTTCTTTTAGTCTACTCTTCTTCATTTCCTCCTTTATCCCCTTCCACTCTCTTATATATCTTGATTCTTCCATCTTGTCTTCCATTTCTTTTTCTTCTTTTTTCTTCAATTCTTCTCTTACTTCTTCCCAGAACTCTTCTCTTTCATCGTCTCCTTCTTCTCTCTCTCTCTGTATTTTTTACTTTCCCCTAGTCTTTCTTCTCTCTCTCCTTTTTTTTCATTTCTTTCTTCTCTTTTCCTTTCGTTTCTCTTCATTTCTCTCCATGCTTCTTTCTTTATTGTTCCATCCCTCTCTTCTTTTATTTTATTTTCATATCTCATCGCTCTCTCTATTGCTTTTTCTTTTATTTCTTTTCTTCCTGTTTCCCATTTTATCAGATAACTCGGTGTGTTTCTGTCCAAACCCAGTACCCATTTTATATATTTCATTTGTAGTCTTTCTATTTCCTCGTATCTTTTCCACCCCCATATTTCTGCTCCATACATTATCACGCTTTTCATTAACGCGTCAAATAACATCATCCTTAGCTTCCAATTTTCTTTAAATAATCTTTCTCCCAACCCCCATACTTTTCCTAGTCCCATATTTATTTTACCTTCTGTTTTCTTTATATGTCTCTTATTCCCATTATTTTTGTTTATTGTGAATCCCAGATAGTTATATTCTTTTACCATTTCAATTTTCTTTCCTATCCACTCAAAACTTTCTTCCTTTCCTCTTCCTCCTCCTTTCTTACATTTCATCATTTTTGACTTTTCTACATTTAATTCCAACCCTCTTTCCTCTAGAAATTTCCTTAGTTTTTTCAGCATCTCTTTCATCCCATTTTCATTTTTTGCCAACATTACTATATCATCCGCATATCCTATCGTCCAGATTTTCTTTCTTCCTATTACCACTCCTTCTTCCTGAATTTTACTCATTTTCTCTTCTAACTCCGCAAAGGCAAGATTAAATAGCGTGGTGCTCAGCGAGCACCCTTGCCTTACTCCCTTTTCTGTGTCGAATTCCCCTATTATCTCTCCTCTAATTTTTATTCTGCATCCTGTTTCTTTATATATTTCTTCTATACTTCTTCTGATCCTTTTATATATTTCTTTTTCCTTCATTATTTCCCATATCTTCTGTCTTCTTATCTTGTCAAACGCTGCTTTCATATCTGCGAAGAAGACAAACAATTTCCCACCTTTTTCCCTGATTTCTTTTCCTATTGCCGTTTTTAGCACATATATTGCGTCTGTTGTTCCTCTTTTTAGTCTGAATCCCATTTGCGTATCGCTTAGTATTCCTTTTTCTTCTATCTCTCTGTCTAGTCTTTTCCTTACTATTTCTGCATATATTTTGTAACCTGTGTCCATCAGCGTTATACCCCTGTAATTGCTTACTTCTTCCTTTTTACCTTTCTTGTATACTGGTATTATTATTCCCTTTCTCCATTCCTTCGGGTATCCTTCTCCGTTCCATACTCTATTTAGACATTTTTTCAGGTCATTTATTAGGCTTTCAGTTCCTGCCATCCACGCTTCATTTGCAATCCCATCTTCTCCTGCTGCTTTTTTCTTTTTCATTCTCTTTATTACTTCTACTACCTCCCCTACTTTTATTTCCCCTCCCTCCTCTTTTTCACCTCTTTCTTCTTTTTGATTGTAGTCCTTTTCTTTTTCTCCCAGCTGCTTCTTGAAGTGTTTTAGCCATTCCTCATTACTTATTTTTTTGTCTATTTTTGTTCTTTTTTTCTTTCCTCCGCTCACTTTTTCCCAAAATTTCCTTCTCGTTCTATCTTTGCTTATTTCCTCCGCCATTTTCCTTCCTTCCTCTTCTTTTGCCTTTCTTATTTCCTCTCTGTATTCCCTCTTTGTTTCCAAGTATCTGCTTCTATCCCCAGTTCCTCTTCTTAGTTCTTTCAGAGCATTCATTATCTTGTCTCTTTTTACCTTACATTCTTCTCTCCACCAGCTTTTTCTTGTTCCTTTTTTACTTCTTATTTTCTTTTTTGTTACAGCGTTCTGCACTCTGATTTTTATCTCTTCCCATTTTTCCGTTCCTTCTACTGCTCCTATCCATCTATGATACTCTTTTATTCCTTCTTCGCTCCAGTCTTCTCTTAACCTTTCTTCTTCTCTGTTTTCTTCTTCTTCAACCCTGTTTTCTAGTTCCACTTCTACTGGTAGGTGATCCGATTTGGTTCTCTCTCCCATTTGCATTTTCTTCACTCTCTCTTCCCCTCCTATATTTCCTATTATGTAGTCAATTGTCGACATCCCTCTTGCTCCTATATAATTTCCTATGTAATTTCTCCTTCTTCATCTCCTTCTTTTTTCCCATTCATAATCACTAATCCCGTCTCTCCTAGTCATTTTACCATCTCTTCCCCTTCTGCGTTTATCATACCATCCTTTGTTTTTATTTCTCCTATCTGTCCTTCGCTGTCCCATTCTCTTCCTTCGCCTCCTGTTCTAGCGTTAAAGTCTCCTCCTATTATTAATATTTTTCCTCTATTTTCCTCTATTTCTTCGGTTAGGTACTCATAATTTTCTTTTTTCTTGTGCTGCATGTAGACTGATGCAACCGTTCATTTCTCTCTCTCTATCTCTATTTCCCCTACTATAACTTCTTCTGTCCTTTCTTTCTTCCATTTTACCTTTATTCTCCCTTGTCTTTTTCTTACTGCCATCAGTCCACCCCCTATCTCCCTACCCCTTTTTCCTTCCCTTCTCGAGTCCCTCCATTCAATGTTATACCCATTCAGATTTCTTCCTATTCCTATTTCTGCTTCTTCTCTTTTCACCCATGCCTCCGTAAGTCCTACTATATCAAAATTTCTAATATATTTCCAGTCCAGTAAAATAAAAATATATAAAGAACAATATAATTGAAATAACATTTAAAACAACAAAAATAACAATAATAAAAGATGAAAAATAATACAAATAATAAAGACAATAAAAGTAATAAAAAGCAATAAAAATGATAAGAACCATAAAAATAATAAAAGTAGTAAAAAATAATAAAAGTAGTAAAAGTAATGAAAGCGCGATGGCACCTATTTTACAGAAAAACGGTCTGAAAGGAGGAAAGGTATGAAAGTGGAGTGACGTGCATTTGGCTAGAAAACAACCATATTTAATTAGCTATTTCAAGAACTAAATTTCGATAGAGGGGTATTTGTGGGACGATGGATAATTTTGGGAGAACGCGATTGGATCGACCTTGTTAGATATGCGAGTGTAATCAAACAGTGCCGGCACTGGCATTAATTTTTCGCGAGTCGCCCTCTCAATCCATGCTCTAGCCTCATAATTTAAAAATAGATCACGTGTCCAATCCTTGAAGTCAGAGATCCGATCGTTGGAAAACAGGGTCAAACTCAATGAGTTGAGTATTCTCTAAGTAAGGATCGCGAAAGAATGGTTCCAGGCCTCAGTTCGAGACCCGGAAGGCTATCGGGATGACAGTGAAGGTAGACCTACGTGTCATCGGCATAAAGCATGTAGTTCATGAAGGAGAGAACAAAGGGCAGGTCCGAGATATAGTTTGCAAATAACAATGACCCCGGAATACTACCCTGCGGCACTCCAGTAGCAACCCTGAGCCTGTCCGATACCTCGCCGTCCTCCCCCATAACAGCCTGAAACCTGTTAGTCAGATAGCTGAAGAACCATCTCAAGACAGCGTCAGACAGGCATAGGTCCCTGAGCTTGACCATCAGACGACCATGGGGGATAACGTCAAAAGCCTTGGAAAAATATAGCAGGACGAGAATTGTAATTTTACGCTCCTCAATAGCCCTGCGGATGTCATCCAGGACACCCAGGAGTGCAGTCTGAGTGCTATGAACGCATGAATCCAGCCTGCCTTGGATCACGCAGCTTACAGCGGTCCAGATAAGACGAGAGTTGTGAATGAACGAGCCTCTCAAACACCTTCGATACCTCAGATAACCTTGCCTATCGGTCTGATGTCCGATAAAAGAGTGGGCGAAGGTACTTTGGCAAGAGGGGTGATGAGAGACCGTTTCCAGGAGGTCGAAAAAACGCCGCACAGTAATGATTTGTTGACAAGATGCATGAGAGACGAGAGACAAGTAGAAGAGACCAGTTTAAGCATCTTGACAGACAAACCATCGGGACCGAATGTTCTGGATGAGAACGCGTTTAGTGCATCCATAACCTCCTGGCTAGTGACCTCACGAAATTCGAATGGGGAGTGGGCGTGAGGAACATTTGGGGGACTCGCTAGAAGAGCGTCAAAAAAGTTACATGTCATGGGAGGAGATGAGTTAACTATATTGGCAAAGTGGGTGTTTAGTACGGCTGGGGAAAAAATCGAAACGGGGATGGAAGAGCGTGCTTTGTGACTCCCAAATTTCGTAACTCGCTCCATCTGGCCTTACTGGTGCTTGCGGAGGACAGTCTGCTTGAGATGCAAGAATTTTTTGCTGAGTCGAGGGCATTGGAGATGTCATTACGTAGTCTTCGATACCCAGCGACGTCACTGACTGAGCGGGATGAGGATGCCAGTTTATAGGCAACGTCACTGACTGAGCGGGATGAGGATGCCAGTTTATAGGCAACGTCACTGACTGAGCGGGATGAGGATGCCAGTTTATAGGCAACGTCACGCCTTTTCATAAGAGCGAGAATACTCGGAGTCACTCAGGGTTTACGCCTAGAAGACAACTTAATGCACCTGAGAGGGGCTACCTCGTCGAAAGACTTTATAAGGACTTAAGTAAGAGAGTGCACCGAGTTGTCAAGGGAATGCAGGTCAGCATCGATCGACGGATGGGAAGAGCGCTTCAGTCGTACTGGAGATTTGTTGATCAGCTACGAGAGAAAGCTGCTGAGGGTCTCATTTAAGGCCGCTTCGTCTACCCGATTTAAACCGCGGGACCTAACGACTCTGGTGATATGCTTGTTAGTAGTGAAACGATAGGTGAGGGAGATGAAATAAAAGCCAGCAATAAAAGGAGTATCAGATTTTCCAAATGTCTGGATGGCATTTGGGTCTTTCACTATGAAGAGATCAAGAGTAGTGTGGGAAGGGGGATTTATATCAAGATAGTGATGTGTGGGATCAGTGGATACGAAGTGGAGGTTGTGTAGGTCAATGAGAGATCTTAAAGCTCGAGCATCAGGCAGAGAGCTGGAACTTCGGTCTGCGTTCAAATCACCGGTAATGATGACATTTCCGTACAGGGGGAGGTAAGTGCTATCGAGCAAGTGGATTTGGTGCGCACTGGGGGAAGAAACCGTGGGAAGGGCAAACGATTGATCAGTATCAGAGAAGTCACTCCGGGATTCCACCTTCAACGTCTTCGATGGGAAAAGCTCGCAAGGTGATGCCTGTCTCTTTCGGCCTGAGGTTTCGACGAAAGACGAAGTGCCAGCTAAAGCAGAGTCGATTTGAGTGGAAGGAGGGGATTGTAAAAACACGCCACCGGACTGACTAGAGTTGGCCAAGACCACAGACTCAATCGAACAAGTACGGCAAATAAAGGTCGCAAGGTCAGAGTTTAAGGTTATATCGGAACAGTGCTGATGGAAAGGTCTATCACAGGCCTCGCACTGCAAGATATTGGACACTCCGATAATTCAGCGTTTCATCACACTCGGCGCATAAAGACAAGACCATTTTATAAAAGTGGGAGGTTTTGGAATTCAAACAAATTAAGACAAAAAATGGAAATTCATAAATTGTGTCAAAAAGTTTCCCATCTCTCCTCCCCGGGTCTCAGAACTTCACAAGAAACTGTAATAAACGGGGTAATTTGAAAGGACAGATTGATATGACAAATTGAAAAGTTTGAATTTCGCGCGAAAATTTGAGTCACTGACCAGTCATAAACGGGAGCAGTGAAAAGTCAGGATTTAAAAGATTTGAAAATTGGCGCCACAGTGGCACCAACTCAGTTAGTTAAGGATCAAAAATTGGCGAGAGATTGGGGAGTAAAATGATGTCATTTACAAGAGGCGGTAAAGGGATTCGCAAATTAACCTAGAAATGATTAAAACGCAAAAATAAACAAGTAGCTTATACGCACAAATGAAATGAGAAAAATGATCGATGAATCGAACGCAGAAAATTACATTACAAATTAAGTGAATGGTGGAAAAGAAAACGCGATTTGACACAGTCGATCCAATAAAATTAAAATTAAAATTAGAATTAAAATTGTCTAGCGTGTAGATAGCGCTAGATGAAAAATACAACAAAATTAAATTAAATAAAACAAAACAAGATGAAATAAAATTAAAATAAAATTAAAATTGCCATCGCGATGACTAAACGCAAGACAGATTGAGTTAAAAGATGTGATGCGGCGAAGAAATAACACCGGCAGTGAGGAGTCTCTCTGAGTAGATTGAAATATGTGGATTAACGGTAAAAATTGTTGAGACAGGTATTTAGCATCAAAAATTTTGTTGTGTTGCATTCGGTGAGGTGTGTAGTGTGTAGTGTGTAGAGTGTAGCGGTCCTGGTATGGAGGCTGTGTTGTTGTTTGCGTTGTTTGCAGAGATGTGTAGATCAAAACTCGTTAAAGTTGGAGATTTGATGAAGGTTATGTTGTAACCAGACAGGCGGTTAATTCATCCACTGACCAAAAAATTGACTAAAAGCCAAGAATTTTTAGCATGAAGCGCGGTGGCCAGCTGGACGAACTCGCCGAGAGAGAGAGAGAGAAAATTCGAAATTCTACCGCGAAATATAATGCTCGGCGCGAATGCGATAACGGTCGCGTATAACAAAATACTTTCGGAAGTATTTTGCGTGCGAAAAAAGGGAGGTGCACCTACCTGCGGTACAATTACGGTGATCAGCCGGAATTGATGTTGGCAAGCGATTTCTTCTCCCGGGGGATGCTACGGTGATTTCGCCTTAGCTACCGGATCGGCTGCTGCTCGTCCAATTCCTCGCTACTCTTAATTCAGTTGCTTTTCCTCGCTCCTCTATAACACACACGCACGTATCAAAACCAAAAAAACTTTCTTTTGTCAAACGGTAAAAACACAAGAGAAAATTTGGCGGTTTTCTGCACAACAGCTGAGGCTAAACTGAAAATTAATCTCGCGCGCGCCCCCTCTCTCTCTTAATCGTTTGCTCTAGCACCGCGAGTGCTGCCTAGTCACGAATGTATCGATCGTACGAATCGACTACAGTTGCAAGGTATAGAGCAACATTATTCGTCATCAACATCTTCGTTATTTGCCCTAACTTTTACAGGTAAATCTTTGCTGAATTTGTGAAATTCAAAAGGTATGAAAGGTATGATGTTATTTGTGCATACATTCAATAAATCTTTCAATTTCGCAGCAGATACTCCTTGAAGATCCGAATAGGCTTTTTATAGTTTGTATTTTGCTTCACTGACGTGATTGATGGCGATTTGATGGGGTGCTCTTTCGAAAAAAATTTTCGAGCTCATCTGGTTTCTTGAAATCATATATCATGTCATAGATTATATTGTCACATCATGCGGAGGTTGAGTGATTTTGTCTGCTTTGATAATGACAATCCACTGTTCGGGAGTGTAAATAAGCCATCCACATGCATGCTGTTCGATAACGGAATGCATACTGTTTTTCAGTGTACACTTTTCTCAGTGTAGAGTGAAGTTGAAGCTTCTCCTTTATTTACATTAGCTTTTTGTATATTTTTTCACCAATTTTCAGGGCGACATTATCTCTTTCTTTTTAGCTGTTCAATAAGCACGTACTTCAATTTTTTCTCATTATACAGGCACATAACAGAAATAGGTGGTATGTATCAAAAACGACATACATATATTCCCATGTATTTTGCCATGTTAAATCCGAATTCTCAGTCAGTTCGACCCTACCATGTTAGGATCAATCGCATTTGAAGGTAAAACCCAAAAAAAAGTAGTAGTGTAACTAGTGTTTCTATGGTTTTGAGGATTGCTGAATCTGAATTTAGAGTCTGTTTAATCTCAACATATTTGTATCAAGGTCATTTCCAAGATCAAATGTGCATATTGTGCAAAAAGTTAAATTTTAACTGCAGATTCTGAAAGTACGGTATCATTGGTCATCAATGACCGCATGGTTGCTGCGCTTACCGACGAGTTTTTTTCACGAACGAGTGGGACGTTTAAGATCGCGCAGCCTGCCGTTGCGTCCACCTTTGCAGGTCGTGAAATCGACAAATTAGTACGCCTAGCAGGCCGCTTCACTGCTTTCCTCTTCACGCAATAAACTGTATTCACACTATCCGATATTTCCTGACGAACTTCGCGACGATACAACCACCGCGGAAAGGCCGGAAGCATGTCTCAAATCTGTCCAAGTATTCCATGTTCTCCTTTAACATCCTCACACATAACGGATTCGTAACCTCTAGCGCCTAGTTCTATCTCCTCAGTCATTGGCACCTCCGACGAAGTATAGACCCCTTGAAAAGACTCATGTGCCAGCGTGCCCTTACCTCTACTTTCCATGGGTCGTAGCGGATGAACACCTACAGCCACTCCTAAATCATTTTTCCGGTTTTCGCGTCTTGAGGTCGGCATAGTAACCGCTGCCTCTCCTTCTTCGCTGGTTTCGCTCTCTCCGTTTAAGCTTTTTGACGAGAGTTCAGGGTCCTTCCTAAAAATGAATTGATCCGGGTCCAAAGGTGGGTCTAGGTCAAATCTTTCCCGCGCCACTACAAACCGCAACTCACGATCTCGTAACTCTTCTATTGTACCATGCGTACTGACCCATCTTAAATTCATTAAACCGATCAACTCCGCGGGCTTGATCTCATTGATATACTTTTTAAGTGCATTTACACGCATGTTTTTCAAGATACGGAG
Organism: Phymastichus coffea; assembly: GCF_024137745.1. Taxonomy (NCBI): domain Eukaryota; kingdom Metazoa; phylum Arthropoda; class Insecta; order Hymenoptera; family Eulophidae; genus Phymastichus; species Phymastichus coffea. The sequence goes on from NW_026706844.1 coordinate 2,124,217, forward strand.
TATCTTTACGCTGATTCTACACACAAGGGACATCGCGAATTAATGAAGGACCCACCCATGCGGCGAGTCCTTCCTTTTCGGTTGATAAAACGCTGGAGAGGTACCAAGAGTTAGTGAAAATGTCGCTCGATTTTTACAGTACATATAAAATAAAAATTAAGTTCAATAATAATAAAATAAAAAAACACTCAACATTAAAACAAAACAACCATATAGATTATCACACACCGGTTGTTTCTCAATATCAGGTAACGGGATCAGCAAGCCTGCCCTGTATCTCTTTCAATTTTAATAACTAAAAAAATTTCTTTATTATAGCGCTCGTCCCATGAAACATCGTCCACGCTATCCCCGCCGCAATCCGGTGCGACCCTAGACACAAAATCCATATCATAGCTTTTATACTCACATAACCTTAACCTATGGCCCCTAAGCTATCGAATCCTAACCTCAAAACACTATAAACCGTGCTTAACTCGAGTTTAATTAAGTCAATCTTCAACAGTCAAATAGCAAGCCTTCAAATTCACCAAACTCTGCTCACAATAACTTAAACCGAGTAAACCTCCAACCAAACCGCAAGCGTTTGAATTCACAGAACCCTGCTTATCACAAATTTAGTCGATTAAATCTTTAACCAAACAGCAAGCCTCAAACCCTTCTCACCTCAAGTTGAATCGATGAAACCTTCAAGCAATTAATGAGCTTTCAAATTCTTGAAACTCAACCCTACTCATCTCTAGCTCAATCAAGTAAACCTTAACCTAAACACAATCCTCAATTTCACTTAACTTTAATACCATGAGTTCAATCGAGTACACCTTCAACAGCAAGTCTTCAAAGCTGAAATAATAGTCTTCAAAATCTTCTGACTCAAAAATCCAAATCTCTTTGATCCATGTTCATAAATCTAAACATACGTAGCCATTGCCTATAAAGGAATAAACCTTAAACCTTCAAAATAAACCTTAACCTATAAAACGTAGCTATATAAATCCTAAATCGATTGATATCAATCTTTAAACTATTTAAATTGATTTAAATCTTTACCTATAAACCTATACAACTCTCACTTATAAATCTGAACCTACACACTCTTAACATACAAACTTCAAACCTACAAGTTCTAACTCGTCTAGCTTAAGCACAGAAACTCCTAATCCATGAAGCCCAAACTTATAAAACTCGCACTTATGAACTATCAACCTACTTTACCCTGACTCTCAAATACACCAATAACGAAACCAATCTCAAACCTACAATTCCTAAACCTCGACAATTTTCATCTATAAACCTGAATTACATAAACTCTAAACCTACAAATCTGCAATGCCTAAAACTTAAACCTTTTTTATCTGAAGAATCCATATACCTCTAAACCAGAAACCTTACATCTAAATATTACAAATTTATGTTTCAATTGCTTCAGTCTAAATCAATCCACTTGAAACCTATAAAACTTAAAGTGTTATACCTCTGTTTATACCTTGTCTGTAAATCCTATGCCTATAAAGTAACTTTAACTTTAAGCTATAACGGAACTACAGCATAACTGTAACTAAATATTCGTTACGATTTGGCTCCTGCAGTTATTTAAAAATACGATTACTTTTATTTTGTAATTTTAAAAATATATTTTAAATATAAACATTGAGATTTTTATTTGAAAAGACTTATTCAATTGAAAAATCAAAATAGGATTCACTCAACATTTCCTAAATTTTTTTTCTTCCTATGATGATATTCACCGTTCATCTTAGGGGTTGATTGATTGTTCACCAAAGAAAAGAATAAGACGTAGCTCAATTTCTATTGCGATCTGAAACCTCCTTATGATTTTTATTGAATTTTTAAATCTGATTTAGCCTCTATGTATGTTCAAGGGAATGATTTCACCCTTTTACAGATTTTATGGGTTGATGTTCACATTCAATAGGTGGTGACTTTATTATTTGTAATATTTATCGTTCTCTAAAAATATTCAATAATTTTTTATCGTTTTTGAAACTATTCTGGTTTTTCTTGATATTTGAGAGATTGTTACCCCCTTTAAAGATGTTAGGGATCGATTTTTCAACTCTAGGAAAATTTCATCTATATTGAATTTACTTAATTTCAATTTTACAACAATGATTTTATAAGAAAAGTAAATCGTTGGTTAAATTCATAGATGCCGATGATGCTTTTATCATTAACCCGAACCCAACCCCTAAATAGGGGTGGTTTTTGAAAATTTTGAAAAAATGTAACGGGACGCGTAAGGCCCCATCAGTCGGTAACGAACCGACATTAGCCCCCGCAAGAGCGGGAGCCGCCAACCGGCTCCACTACCAAGTCGTCTGCCTTAGCGACAACACCTCCGTACATAACCTGCCGATCCGCTCCCGCGTTCGTGTAACACGTGTTCCCTCGCATGTGACTACGCTCTTCGCCGACTCGTTATCTAGTCGATCTCTGCCACCAATAGCCCGATCTACCCTCTCGTCGAAGGATCATCGCAGCAGGCGGACACCAGCACCGACTGCCCAGAAGCTGCAGCTAGTGCATACGCGATTGCGACTAGACGAAGCGCCGTGAGTAACCCCCTTTGTGTACACCATTGCCCGTCGTGTCTGCAACTTTGTCGAGGCACACGACGGGGCGTGCGCCGAGAGTGGGAAGTGAGTGTGAGTGCGCGTGAGATTGTTCGCGAGAGTAATTGCGGCTCTCCTTGTCCGTCCGCGCTAGCGTTTGCGGCTCGACCTCGGTGATTCTCCTTTGTTCTGCTTGGTGATAATATACGAGAAGTTCTACCCGATCCCCCTCGCGTTATTCTTTCGATCCCCGTTTCCTGAACGATACCTAGCCGTACGGCAGAGCGGGTGTAAAGTCGGAGCCGACAAGTGTTCCGACGTTATGACGGCCTCCGCCTCTCTAAATTAAACGTAATAAGCCCGTTATAAAAACTGATGCTCATTTTCATTTTCCAAGACGAGCACATTGGTATTTTTAAATATTTTTACGATTGTTCCTGTTGTCTCTGTCGAATGCACAAAAACAGGCGAATTTCGCAGTCACTCTTTCAATAGGTCAAAATTGATTTATAGTACATTACGATACAAGTGCGGGTAATTAGATTCTTATCTCGTGTGGCGTTTACACCCGAGCGAAGCGAGGGTGGAAAGGTACAAAAAACGAGAAACTCTTTCCCGAACATGTGCCGTACCATATTTTTTTATACGACGTGTGGAAAGTGCGATTTTCAACGCACTTTTTTTGCCGAGCGTGCGAGAAAAACGCACTTTGCGTACGGAGTGTCGAAAAATATTTTATAATAAATTTTAAAAAATATTCAATCGTAAAATAGACTCTAATTCATTTTGTTTGTGATTCTAATCTACATGCGTGATTCTAACTTTGGTAAAGTGCGAATTGAAAGCAACAATACCACCAATGCAAAAAGAAAACGAAGTCCGACGTTTAAAGAGGAAAACGACTTGGCGAACACTAAACAGTGAATGAGTGGAGACAAGATGAGGGAATATATTCAATGCGAAAGATATATATTTAAGTTTTTCTGACCTACTTTTTATTTTATTCTTTTGGGCATTTTACCTATTGTAGTTTTACGCGCTTATAAGAAGTATTACTATTTATTCTTTGAGAGGTTACAAGGTCGGTCCAAGGCTGGAGAGCGGATGCTTAAGTGCCTCCTCCAAGGCGTGCAGGGCCTTTTATTAACTGGGGGTTGTGCTCTCTCTCGTCCATTTGAAAAAGCTTCGTTGTGAAGCTAGCTCCATTTTCCTCAATAGCAGGATGATCTTTTGTCCAATTTTGGTGGCGTTAATTGGACTGGGAGTGTGAATTTTCCGAGGGGAGCGGGACATAACGAAAAATAAGATTTGGGGCTCTCTTAAGAGATAGACCCACTCGTACCGTTTTGGTCAAAATTTAAACACTATTATTAGTCCAGTCGAATTATAATTTGAGATGGATGTAAAACCGAGAGCTTTCGTTATTAATGAAATCAGTCCAGAAGCTCATGTAGACTGACGGAAAATTAGTTGCCTCGCCAATTTTGCGCCGCTATTTGCAAAATGCATGTTTATAGCTAAAAAGATAAAAAAAATGCCATTTTTTCGTCACTTTATGCAATTTTGTTCGTTAAATATCAAGTTAATGACAAATATGCATGGAAACAAAGTTGTAGAGCGCGAAATTTGCTATCGAATTCCATGGTTCAAAGTTGCAAAATTCATTCTACCGTTGCCGCAATAGTTGAATTAAAAAAAAAAGTAGCCGAAAAAATACTGTTTTTGTATGCACGATTGTTATTAACAATGACAACATACCTTATTTCGTATAAACTCTTTGAAAAGCTCTATTCTCTATGAACCGATTGCAACGAACCTAGATTTGATACCTTTTTTAGTTGCTGAGTTATCGCATTTGTTTATTAGGATTATGCAAATCAGATAATCTTTTTGCAATCACCTGGAGCCCGGATTTTTTTTTCAAAAGATGCCGCGATTTTTTTACACAACTTGTAGGGTATAAAGTATAATATCCCGTAGTTTAATCAATAATTTTTCAATTTTAACACACCTTTAAAATTAATTGAAATAAAGTCACAATTTTGACGTTATAAAAAAATGAAATATCATCGCGGTTTTTTGTTCAAATCAAAATCGGGAAAATTCGCTATAAAGTGCTCCAAAAAACGAAACTTTTGTCGCCTAACACGTTAAATTTCAATGATTAAGTCCCGAGTTTTTAAATGTCAAAGTCTACAAGCTGTACGCGTCTATCTAGCCATTATTTCGCAAACAAAAAAAGACCGTCGTATTAGTTTACCCACGTACTTTGCATGTACGTTAAAAAAAAAAACAATTTTCACTCCTAGTTTCTTCACAAATAAATTAAAAACAAGGGCCAACGCGCGAGAAATCCGCTCTCAGCCGGCAGAGTCGGCGTGGTGGGAGAAGCTTGGCTCAACGAAGAAAAACTGAATCGGTGAGTTCAAAATCACTGCGCGCTCTTTACCTCTACTTATCTTCGCTTCTAATTAACCGATTTTGATGTTTCTTTTTTTAATTTAATATAACAAATCTCAAGGAACTCGAATATGAAATTAGTTTTGCACTATTTTAATTTGTTGACGAGCTATAATGATTATAAAATTTTTTTTATATTCTCGCTCACACTAACGATATTATTTTTTTACCGTATTTTCCGGTGTATACGACGCACCGGTGTATAAGACGCACCCCAAAATTTGAAGGCACATTTTGGGAAAAAATGAAAATTTTGATAAAAATTTAGTTTGGAGGAAAAAAATTCGTTTAATTGTAATAAAGCACGTCTTTTTTGTGAATTAAAGTTAATTACGGGATGATAAAAAAATATTGATATCTGTTAGCCGACGATGATTAGATACATTGCCGTTGCATATCTCTTACCACGGGGAGGTCGACAATCAAAAGAGACATTTTCTATTTTTTTTGTTTTATATTGTTTTTTTTATTTTTTTTTTCGATTTTTGTTGTTTTTTAAAGTTTTTTTTGCATTTTTTAAATATTTTTTGTTGTTTTTTTGTATTTATTTTTGATTTTGTTGTGTTTTATTTATTTTTGTTGTTTTTTTGATGAAATTTTTATCTTACAGAATCTAACAAATGTATCCAAATTTTCTTACCACCTTCATCCATCCATCCTTTTGGGTATACATGCACTATTACACCTGTCGGTATTTTATCCTTAGGCATAGTTTTACGTTTAAAAATGATCATTGGAAGTAGCTTTACATCATCAGCTCAGCAAGCAAGAACCACGGTGTAGTAGAATTGTTCATGACCACTAGTCTTTATCGTAATCGTTTTTTGTTCTTTTTTCGAAACACTTTTAGTTGACGGAACATCGAAGTTCATAGGTGTTTCATATTTGCTTTCTGTCCGATTTCAAAACTCATTGCTTGTCTACGGTGAATTATATTCCGGTGAAAAGAGAGAATTTTGTCTTCGTACTATTTTGGCATTTTTTGACAAATTTTTGTTTTCACTCGTATAGCTAAACCATTGCGTTTCTTGTAGCGGTGACATCATGAAGGACTTCCTTTAAAATCATTTATTTGACTTTTTAAAGCTACTTTTTGTGTATGTATGCGTATCATTTTCGTTGAAACAGCTAAGCCTTTGGAACGATTATCTTCAATCCATTGTTTAACTTCATCCTCTAATATAAGCCACTTGCTTTTTTACCACATTGCGCATGCTTTGATTTATGCATTTTAATCAAATTACTCTTCTGCGAACGCCAAAGCCTTTTTTCCTTAGTTTTTTCCCTTCGGTGGTGGGCCGAAATGATCTTCGGCAGTTCTATTGCCATGTTCTTCAGCAAATTTGATCACATTCAATTTGTAGCCCACTGTGTACGATTTTCGTTTGTTAGTTTCGCTCATATTGGAATTCAAGTCAGTCTCTTACTTCAAAAAACACTTTCAAAATTATATTGAAATAAATGATGCAACAAAAATACCGTTTTTATAAAAAATCTCGTATTAATTATCTAGTATATTATGCGAAGTTTTTTGATCCCAAGTGGCATATAGGTAATAGGTATTTTTTATCATCCTCAGACATAAAGTACGTTTACTATATATTATTGAAATAATAAAGAACTTACCTATTAAATAAGTAATCACTCTGTCATTGGCTAGTTTTGAAAGATATTCATAGTTAGTGAGGGTTGTCTAATTGCTACTATTCAGGCGCACGTTTTAGTTAGGTTAGTGGATTTGGGGTGTCTTACATTCGGTGTATAAGACGCAGGCTGGTTTTGGAGTCAGGTTTGACGGTAAAAAGGTGCGTCTTATACACCGGAAAATACGGTAAATAAATAAAAGGTAAGTGGTTGTTCAATAATGCCGAGCTAAAAGTTATTAAAACTTGCAAAATCGTGATCGTAAAATGATTTTTATTGTTAATATTTTTTAAATCGAAGGAACCAATTTATTAATAATTATAATTTGAAAGTCATTTAACCATTTTTTTGTCCGGAAACATGAATAGAATAATTTAAAATAAGTTTACAAAAAACGCGGGGTTATATATATTATACGTTTTGACAACGTATAATCGTTCACAAGGAAGCATTCAAGTTGGTTCGCCAGGTGCAAACGGTTACCTGTAGAATGTATAGGACTATAACCAGGTGTGCGCTGACGGAGGGTCATTCTATCCCCGGATTTTGTGAGTGACAGTTGTTCTTGAGAAGTTTGTCTAAGAGTGATACGCCATTATTAGTGGCGGCGTCCTTGCAATATCGAGTGTTATTCCTCTGAATGTCATTTTGGAGTTTTCCATCGTATCTTTGATGTGCAACGTTCTGTTTCAATGTGAATGGTAAGTACAACATTCTTCAACAATTTCCGAAAAAAACGTAAAATTTAGTAAAAATCAAATCTGGTCGGTTTTCATATAAGCAGTTGAGAAAATGAATTTTGAAAATAGAACGAAATGATCAAAAAAATAATAGTTGTTGTTTACTGAACTGTCTTTATATTCAATTTATTAATTTGTTATAAAAAAATATTATTTTCTTGTTAAGTTGTACATAATGTGTGTGATTCATAAAATTGTATTGCATGCAGTTTGACTAGCATAGCCAAGCAAAAATGGCGCCAATTGAAAGGTGAAAGATTATTGTTCTATAGTGCGCGCGTCTACCTGGACTGAGTGCACCGTAGGAGGTCTGACACTACTAAACGTACCAAAAACATTTCTTCGTCTGTTTGAAGCGTTCATTAGTCAATCAATAATATTTTTCTAACAATTATTAATTCTTACTACACAACCAAATTTTTTAATCATGTAGATCGAGACAAATACATTAATTAAATATAAAAAATACTCTTGACCAAAATTACATTACAACCTAACAGTTTATATTATTTTAAAATACTATAAGCCTTATTCATATATTGGAATTCGAGTTAGATTGAAACAATACCAGTTAAATTGAATACAATAGCTGTTAAAAAACAATTGATATTCGTTCGCGACAATAAGCTCCATCGATTATATCAATTGTATAACATTATTTTAAGAACACAACTTTTTCTATTGCAGCAATAAACAGGATGGCTGACGATCCAGGTGTTTGTCTTTTATGTGATAAAACAATAGCCAGTGATGCTGATGTCCGCACAATCAAAGGTGATGGATTGGAAAAATTCATCAGTGCAAGTAAACAACGAGGGGATCATAGGCATTTGAATTTTAAAGTACACAGCAGTATCAACTTCCACGCGCCATGTGCCAAAAACTACACAACGCAGGCTAAAATCGAAGCATATTTGCGACAAAAGAAGAAAGAGAAGAAGAAAGGTGAAACTCCACGTGCTATCCGATCAACACATATGGTACCATTTAATTTTAGAGAACTTTGTATTGCGGAAAAGATGCGTCTAATGATTATATCGAATCACAAAAAAAATCACGTGTCGAGAAGCGAATAGTTGTTAGGACCGTAGTTAAAAATGATTTGAAAGGTACTATAGTAAAGAGATGTGGCGTATTAAAAAATAAGTTATCGATAGAGGTATTAGCTCGCGTTGAAAGGGTTGAGAATTTAGTTGATGTCGGGGCTAGATATCATCATAATTGTCAAATATCTTTCCATTATAGCACTACAAAAGATTCTTCGGTAGAATCAACTAACACCGCTTTAGCTGCTCAATTTATTGCGACTTATTTACAAGAGAACAAAGACGAATGTCAGTTTAGTATCAAATCTATCTTGGAAAATTTTACGGGTGACAAGAATGTGGATATTAAATACTTGAAACATAATATCGTTAGTGTGAGCGAGAATATAAAAAAAATGTTATAATAATTATAGCTCGTCAACAAATTAAGATAGTGCAAAACTAATTTCATATTCGAGTTCCTTGAGATTTGTTATATCAAATTAAAAAAAGAAACATCAAAATCGGTTAATTAGAAGCGAAGATAAGTAAAGGTAAAGAGCGCGCAGTGATTTTGAACTCACCGATTCAGTTTTTCTTCGTTGAGCCAATCTTCCCCCACCACGCTGACACTGTCGGCTGAGAGCGAATTTCTCGCGCGTTGGCCCTTGTTTTTAATTTATTTGTGAAGAAACTAGGAGTGAAAATTGTTTTTTTTTAACGTACATGCAAAGTACGTGGGTAAACTAATACGACGGTCTTTTTTTGTTTGCGAAATAATGGCTAGATAGCCGCTTACAGCTTGTAGACTTTGACATTTAATAACTCGGGACTTAATCATTGAAATTTAACGTGTTAGGCGTCAAAAGTTTCGTTTTTTGGAGCACTTTATAGCGAATTTTCCCGATTTTGATTTGAACAAAAAACCGCGATGATATTTCATTTTTTTATAACGTCAAAATTGCGACTTTATTTCAATTAATTAAAAAGGTGTGTTAAAATTGAAAAATTATTGATTAAACTACGGGATATTATACTTTATACCCTACAAGTTGTGTAAAAAAATCGCGGCATCTTTTGAAAAAAAAATCCGGGCTCCAGGTGATTGCAAAAAGATTATCTGATTTGCATAATCCTAATAAACAAATGCGATAACTCAGCAACTAAAAAAGGTATCAAATCTAAGTTCGTTGCAATCGGTTCATAGAGAATAGAGCTTTTCAAAGAGTTTATACGAAATAAGGTATGTTGATATTGTTAATAACAATCGTGCATACAAAAACAGTATTTTTTCGGCTACTTTTTTTTTTAATTCAACTATTGCGGCAACGGTAGAATGAATTTTGCAACTTTGAACCATGGAATTCGATAGCAAATTTCGCGCTCTACAACTTTGTTTCCATGCATATTTGTCATTAACTTGATATTTAACGAACAAAATTGCATAAAGTGACGAAAAAATGGCATTTTTTGATCTTTTTAGCTATAAACATGCATTTTGCAAATAGCGGCGCAAAATTGGCGAGGCAACTAATTTTCCGTCAGTCCACATGAGCTTCTGGACTGATTTCATTAATAACGAAAGCTCTCTGTTTTACATCCATGTTTCAATACTTTTTGGTCTAATTCGACTGGACTATATTAATAATAATTGTACGCAAAGCTACGTTTAATTAAACTACTGAAAACTAAACATAGGAATTTTATTATGACATTTATTATAAAATAAATAAATATAGTCTGAAGTTCACGCGTTCATTAATTAATTAATAGTTTATTGTTGTTTTATTAATTTGAAATTATAATAAGCTCAAAGCTTTCGTGAGCTTTTGTTCAACAAATGAAAAATTTGCAGTAAAACATGAACTTTCAACCATATTTCCTGTTAAAACTAATTAATATCAATTATGCAGCATTTATTGTTAACCTACTGCTTTAGAAACATAATCTTACAATAGAACTTTTAAGTGATAAGTGTAAGGATAATGATAAATATGCTAGATTATAAAATATCCACTTTAAATGAACATATAAATGATTATTTAAATAATTAGCGCAAATTTCGGGAGAATTGAACAATATTTTGACTACATTTTATATATTTGAACTGAAAGATAACTTTTAATTACGTAAAATTTGAATATTTATAATGATACCGCGGGAATTGAATATAAATGAAATAAAACTTAAAAATTACGCTCATGTTTTCCTATTTTCCGGTCTCAACTATACTTTGGAATAAAAACTCGAAGAAAGGTAATTAAATGGCATAGTTACGATCTATAAAATGTCATAAAAATATTTGACGTATTGCAAAATTAATTTCTCTTTTTATTTCAATGTTAAAAATTAGGAGGCTTAGAAAGTGAGGTTTTGAATGAAAAACATAGGAAGAAAATGCAGATTGCGTTTTTACGACCTGCATGTGGCGCGACCGAGCGTGTGGCCTGATCGGCCCGAGTTTTTTTTATATATAGGCTTTTCAAATAGCTTTTGGCTTGGTCTCCTCGGAGGAGACTGGAAAGTTTCGAACGTACGACTCTTAGCTCGTTTTCCTATTTGATATTTTATAACGGGGTTTCTGCTCAGCTTCGCCTGGACAGGAACAGTTATATAATATATAAGTCGCGGGAAATAAATTAGGTTGCTCTCCAGAGCAGCACGGTGCTCCTGCACCGGGTGTCCTGGGTCCAGCAGCTCAGTTGCCTCCTTTTCGGTCAGAAAGCTTGAGTGTCGTAGGCTACGCGTGAAGATGCGCGACGGCCAAAGAGGGAGATTCGCGCGTGTACAGTCGCATACACAATTGCAATTCAAGGAACAGGGAGTCGGCGGACAATAAGCACTCGAATAGAATTAAAAGTAGAGGCGTATAAATTTTAATTAGCAACAAAGGAATACATAGTATCGAAACGCGTCGATATAAACAATGTTAATCGCAACGCAACAAACTCGCAATAGTTTAACAGTGAAGCGAACGGAACTGCGCACGCGCTACGCGGTTAAGGTCGCGCAAGCACTCGCTCTGTTGTGAGCTGTGCACACTGGCGACAGCGAACCGGCGCGCACCGTTCGAACGTGGAAGCGACAGCGCTTAACCTCGTCGAAGCAAGTAACAGCGAAATCACCTCGTAGGAGCCGGGTGTTCGCGAACGGCAAACCGCACTTATTCGTCTCAGATACGACGAATATATAAAAGCGACAGCACGTTCGCGGAGAGAGAGGAATTGCCGGTACCAACCGTGGCCGCGGCGCAACGTGTACAAAAGAAAAGGCGAGCGTAAACGCGCGGCTTAGTTAACGCAAAAAGGGAGAGAGCGGTATAGAGAGAGAAGCCAGGTACTAGAACTGGTACTTACAGTATAGCCGCTTGTACGCCTATTCTAACCCGCAAACCGAGGGCACACGATAGCGGGCTCGCCTCTGCTGCGTATTCGCTTCCGCTGGTCGGCTGACTCGCAATAACGCCTCTCTTCTGGTGTATGCAGCGTACGTAGGCGCGTGTAAGGCTGGATGTTCGCAGTAGGCCTCGGCTCGCCAGAAGGAAGTCGAAAATACTCCTGACGACTCGCACGAGGAACGTTAACCCGTCGATCGTCGAAAACGGACTATATCAATTTTCGAAACTCTCTCTCTCTCCTCGCAAGGAAGCGTCTCTCCGCGAGGTCCGCGCCGCGAGTCGATATCGATTACCGTACGCAAGTCGCGTCGCTTACCAGTTCGCTGACGTCCGTAATGCTGTAACTATTCAAACAATATGGTAATTTATAATGATTATTAAATATATTAGTTACTGGCTTCTTCGGGAGAGAGAGACATAACAAATATACAAACGATTCGTTATAATTTTTTCTTTTGAAAAATAGACTCTTAACTTATTATCTATTTCTTTTTTGAATTTATCATAAAACTTAAAATTTAGGAATAATGAAACGAATTTTGCAAAAAAAAATAAAATAAGACTCTGACGTCATATACAGCTCTAAATAATACCTTGCTTGCTCTAATCTGCTAATCTGCTTGCTCTACGTCGCTTCACAAAGGTAAAGAGCAATGATTTTCTATTCCTAGTGGGGGGGGGGGGAGTTAACAGAAATAAAGAAATACAATAGTTACTATGCAGTTACACTGAACGTTCCCGTTGATAAAAATTCTTCAAGTAATGTAAATCACGAAAGTTTAATTAATCAAACAAATGAACGGCATGAAAGAAGTAATGATTCTAACGAATCTAATGATTTTGTAGAATTTAAAATTCTGACAAATTTAATAATTCAAATCTAAATACAGAGATAGAACCTTTTTAAAACAAGTTGAGCGATTTATTGCAGGGCTTAGGATTCTTCAAAAAAAATTCTGAAATTCTATCGTTTAGGTCAAAAGAAAAACACTTTTTAACTCCGAAAATCAGGATAACGTATTATCGTGACAGAGATATACGTTTTAGAACATTTTTTTCTATTGAAAATGTGCAGGCTTACTGCAATGATATGAAAGGAATGATAAATAATTTGCATAGTAGCATTCGTTACGAATCGAGTGACTGGTGAGTGTTTCTTGATTCTTCTTGTTGAACTTTATAGACAGTAATCTTGCACAACGGTAACATTTATGCTCCTATTCTTTTAACACATTGAGTTGTTTTAAAGAAAGAATATGAAAGTATAAAATTTATTTTTTCTTAATTTCAATATTAGAAATACGAATGATAGGTATGTGGTGATTTAAAAATAATAACAAAACTTTTAGGTCAACAGACTGGATTTCCTAAAATCCCCTGTTATTTGTGTGAATGGAATAGTAGATTTCGTGACCAATATTATACTCAAGCATTTAACCATCTAGATCAGCATTAATACCTTGTTCAAAGAATATAATACATAATAGTTTAGTTCAAGCATCGAAGATTATACTACCACTGTTGTATATCAAGTTAGGATTTATCAATAAATTCGTCAAAGCGTCTAAAAGCCGTGAAATTGGTGCATTTGCTTTTTCACTGTGAAGTTTCCTAAGCTATTGAAAGCAAAAATAAAAGGTGTTTTTGATAGGTCACAGATTCGATCATTACTGAAAGATAAACAGTTTCAGAAAAAAATATCTGACGAAGAAAATGTGACGTACGAAAGCTTTCAAGCAATAGTGACAAAGTTTTTAGGAACACAAAAGATCCAAACTACAAAAAAATTGTAGGAGATTTATTGGAAAACTTTAAAATTATTATTAAACTATAAAAATATTGAAGCTTTAATGAATTAAAAATTACATTTCCTACATTCACATCTCAAGAGTTTTCCCGAAAATCTTGGAGCTCTAAGCGTGGAACAGAGTGAGAGGTTCCACTAAGATATAAAAACCATTAAGTAGCGTTATCAGGGAGTATCGAATGAATGCATGACGTTAGAGTATTAATGGAGCTTCGATCACGACACTAAGAATCAGCATAAAAGAAAAGGTGTTCGAAGAGCATTTGAAAAAAAAATTACTCGATTTTATAAAAAAGAATAAAGGTATAATAAAAAACGTATTTTTGCAACCTGGCATAGGCGCCTCCAAAAATTTCTGGTAATTCCTAAAAGAAATAATACTTCATGCGGTTTAAGGCGGATAATACTAAATCGATTTCACCGTAAGATTCGAGTATATACTTTATTCGCCAATATAACAAACTCCCATTTATTTAGAAGTTTATAGAATTTAGGTTTCAAGGAAAATTAAACTATACATTAAGATTAAGGTTCATAAGTTTGGAATTCACAGAATTAGAATTTAAAGATTGAAGATTTGTGGGTATTTATCCTGAGTCTATGGATGGGTAAAAAATGAAAAATATAAAAAACTCCTTCTAACTAGTATTGTTCTCCGTGTATACATATAGAAATAATATTAAGACAGATTGACCACAAAATCAATGGTGGCTGTAGTACCAGACTCAGGATAAATAAAGTAGCTGATATAATTAAGATTTAAAGATATGAATTATAGGACTTGCAGTTAGGTTGAAGGTTTACTTGATTAAGCTAAAAATGAATAGAGTTTCGTGGACTTGCATGCTCACCAATAAGTCGAAGACATAATCGACTCAACTTGTGGAAAGCAGGGTTCTGTGAATTCAAAAGCTTGATGTTTGGTTGGAGGTTTACTCGGTTTAAGTCGCAATGGGCAGGGTTTAGTGAATTTAAAGGCTTGCTGTTTGGTTATGGAAGATTGACTTAATTAAACTCAAGTTGAGCAGAGCTTATGGTGTTTTGAGGTGAGGATTTGATGGTTTAGTGATCATAGGTTAAGGGTGTATGAGTATAAAAGTTACGATATAAAATAGAAACTCTTTGTGTATTTGTCTTAAATAATATTTATTTAGATATTTATCTAATATCTAAAATAGGTGCAAAATATCAATTTTTTTATCTTTTCTTGGATTTTTCTGAAAAATTTGATGCAATCTGGAAATTCCGAGTGCAAATTAATAATCAGCGACTCCAAAAACATATAGTACATCTATCTTCTCATCTCGGATGCCGGCAATTTTCTTTTTGTGGAACTGTGGTATTTGCGTTACGACTTAACGTTATTTTACACAACTGCGTGAAATAGTATATTTTTACTCGAATCGTATCTGCTAGTTTTGCCGCAAATTAGGATTTTCCTGAAATGAATTTTCAGTTGACATTCTACTGTTTGGGTTGTTTGGTTAAGCATCTTACTAATGTGTTATTCGAATTCGCATCTTACTATTAAGAGCAGATGAAAAGTTGTCCGTTGGCTACCGCTGCACTCTCTTACAGCGATGAGATCTGCTCAAGGTTGCGCACTGACACTTGCATTAGATAAGATAAGATGTACGCTAATTTTGTTTTCTGGATCCTCTACCCGAAAGTACGTACTTCCTGGCTCTGTATCAGTCCGGGAAGAGAGACTTTTGTGGCCTCGGTCGAGATCTGCGCATGCGCCGAGTAGCTGCTAGACCTAGCCTTTCGTTACCCTGCTCGCTGGTGCTACTTGTGTGCAATTGTTTACAAGGCCTGAGTATGGATGACACATCATCTGAAGGCTCAGCAGACGAAGAAGAAGTTTTGAGAAATTTCGAAAAAGAAGCCCGGCTGATTGTGAAATCCGGTACACTTCCGAAAAAGTCGGGAGAACGTTACATGTTAGTATATAACAACTATCAAACCTGGCGTACTGCAAATGAAAAATCACTCTCTACTTCTGAAGAGAATTTAGTAGTCTATTTTGATGAATTGAAAACAAAAGTGAAACCTCCAACACTATGGAGTATCTGGAGCATGTTGCGGAAGACGCTGAGCCCGAATAACAGTATTGATATAACTCGATTTGCAAAATTGAAAGATTTGATCAAAACAAATAACCAAGGCTACAAGCCTAGAAAGGCTTCACTTTCAAATGGGACCAAATAATGAAGTTTATGAAGGAAGCTTTGGATCATGATTACTTAGTTTTCAAGGTATTATTTATTATTTCTTGTTGACATACTTCTCTCAATTAAACCATTCATTATTATCGTTTACAGGTTATACTCATTTTTGGAATATGTGGCTGTCTGCGTTGTGATGAATTAACGAATATGAAAGTTTCTGATATTGAAGATCTAAAAGGCAGGTATCTCGTGACGATAGGTGATAATAAGAATGACTACCCAGGACAATTCATCATTGGCAATCTTTTTTACGATAAAGTGCAAACATATATTTCACTAAGACCTGGAGGCATTGAATTTGACCGACTTTTCATTCAGTATCGCAACGGCAAATGTATAAAGCAACCTATTGGAAGACACTCAATTGATGGTATACCCATGAAAATCGCAGGGTTTTTGGAACTACCTAATCCGCAGAGATACACAGGTCATTGTTTCAGACGCACAGCTGCAACGCTACTTTCAGAATCTGGAGCGACTATGCAAATGATAAAGCAATTAGGCAGGTGGCGGTCTGATATAATTGCACAAGGGTACATCGAAAATTCAGTGCACAATAGGCAGATGATTTACAATGGTCTTGTACATCAAGCTACAACAAGTGAGACACCAAACCAACTGCCAGCACCCATTCCTTCAACTAGCAAAGAGTCAATCAGTGCATCTATACATAACTCACGATCAGTGAATACTGAAATAACCTATATTGATAATGATTTACAAAATTATGATCTGGTTGGGGTACATTTTTCTGACGAGTTCACCATTGCTGATCTGGATAAAACTGCAAGTAAGATCCAAAAATATTAACTTTATCAAAAGAAAAACAAGAAAACTCTTTATGTTCGATAAACTGTAAAACTTTTCATTCATTATAAATACATTTTTAGATGCAGTCAAAGAAGTATATTTTTTAACAGCTAATAATAAAAGGATAGTAACACCACCTGTAGCAAATCATTGTGGAAGCTCATCAACTGCAAAAGATAAACAATCATTCTTCTTAAAACCACCAGTAAAAATTGATTTTACAAGTCCATCAAATGATCAACCTAGAATTTATAAAAAAAGAAAACTCACAGAAAACTTGAACACAGATGAAAATGCAAATAACATTGATGCCATGTTGAACAAGCACCCTATGAAGTTTGAAAATTGCACTTTCAACAATTGTGTATTCAACTTGAGTTCCACTACAGGTGAATATCTTTCTTAAAATAGGTTAATAAAAAGTGATTTTAGGGAGTTGTAATGAAAGTAAATGTAAGATGTAAAATGTAAAATGTGATAATACTATAGTAAATAGTAGATTTGACATAGTATTATTATCTAGTTCTAATCGCTTTGTAATAAAAAGAAATGAAAACGAATCAATTATCGGCTTTACGTTTCTGTCTTATTCTCATTCTTTTCCTTCTGTATTGTGTGTGTTGTTGTCCGCCCGACTTTTGCAGAACCTAGGTGAAGCCGATATATAATACCTACACACACACACACAATCAGCTGGCCGTGCGAGTGGCCCGGAAGAACAGTAATACGCGAGTCGACCGCGGGGGCGCGCTACTGCAGTCCGCAATTGATATTTCAGCTGAGCAGCAGACGAGAACGAGATTTTGTTATTAAAGAAATAATACTTGAACGTACTTTCGGGTGGGGAGGAAGAAAAATAGTATACGACACATGGCCAGAAAGTTGGATTTCCTGGCCGGCGGAGTTTGACGCCCGAGGCGAAGCCGAGTAATATACTATTAGTAAGATACTATTACTTTTCGGCAATCTCGGGAACATTAAAGCAAACAATACAAACAGATCAGCACTCGTTACTAAGTCATTCGTCAACACAAACAATCAAGATTGCTACCTGCCTTGCTTAACTACTCACACGTACATACACATACATGCTTAATTAATTAATTTATCTTAATTCATTCCACTCTAATCTATGCAAATTCGAAAGAGGAGATGAATGGCGGCATAAGTTAAG
Source organism: Phymastichus coffea (assembly GCF_024137745.1). Lineage (NCBI taxonomy): Eukaryota > Metazoa > Arthropoda > Insecta > Hymenoptera > Eulophidae > Phymastichus > Phymastichus coffea. The sequence continues at coordinate 2,142,078 of NW_026706844.1, forward strand.
GGATTGACGTGGAAAAATTGAGAAGAGTGTCACCAGCCATGGTAGAATACGGATGTCTCTACCCGTGCCGCGTAATTGAATTGCGCATCTCACTTAGTCTTTGTTATTTGATTTTGTACATTACGACGTTTGTCCCAAAAGTTTCCGGATCTACGTTGATATCTTCACGCGGAGAGACACAAGCAATCTCCGGAGGATACGAACGTCATTAGCAGCTCCTAACCTTCTCGTCAGTAGCCCAAGATACCGATGAAATGCCTTAGTTCTCGCGCAACATATATTTGTTTACAACTTTTTTGCGTTCCTTGCAATTCATTTATTGCTAAAAATGGCAGAACGAATCGAACAGCGAATGTGCATAAAATTTTGCTTGAATCTCGGTAAAAGTTGTGTGGAAAGTATTGAAATATTTCAAAAGACCTTTCAAAAGACAATCTTCGCAGTGGAAACTGTCATCCCAGCTTCAGTCGAAAATAGTCTGTTAAAGTTGAAACAATATCAAGTCAATGTTGATTGTTTTTTTTTATTATATGGGCGTTGTGCATCAGGAATATGTTCCTACAGGTCAAACAATCAACAAAAGGTACTACGTTGAAGTGTCGAAAAGATTGCATCATGTAATTAGGAGAAAGCGATCGTAACTTTGAAAAACTGGTGACTGGCTTCTTCATCACGACAGTGCTCCAGCGCATGTATCAAACCTTGTGCAGCAGTATTTATTGAAACATTATTGCGCAAACACTGTTTACGGCAGTGGCGCAACTCCGCCAGACTTTATTCAGGCGAAGAAGCTGTCGATCGCGGAAGAGAAAAACGAACGATACAGACGGTAGTGAGTCGAGCAGTGAGTAAGACGGTAGACGGCCAGCGGTAAAAAGTCAAAGTACAGCTGAGGACAAAGGGGCCAGCCGAACGCACAGACCGCCAAGGGCCAAAGAGAATCGACAGGACAGAGGACGACTGCCTTGTTCCGGTATCGGCTCGGAACTCTACCGGGAGAAGCCGGCAGGAGTTGCCCAGCGACGACCAGCAACATCGTATGCAGGGCGCAGCCAGGCCTCCCGTTCCAGTTTCAAGGTCAAGTTTCGCAAATTAATTTCTCTCTCTCTCTCTCTCTCTCTCTCTCTCTCTCTCTCTCTCTCTCTCTCTCTCTCTCTCTCTCTCTTTCTCTCTCTCTCTCTTGGCACAGAGCGTAATTGTAAACGTTAGGTAGGTAGCAAGGCGTGCACACGCCGGCTACCTGCCCTAATTACGGTCGGCGTCATAAATCGCTCAAATAGAAATCGTCCAGGTGATCCCTCGTTGGGCGACTTTCTCTTTTAGCTAAGTAGCCTAAATCGGTTCGTCGTCGAGGCGGTTATCTGTCGGGCGACGCGCGTTGTGTTTCGTATAGATTTGTAAGCGCAATTAGTTAGTTAACTTATTCTTTGTTCTCTATTGTAATAGGTGTTAAGAATACCGTTGTGATCTATAGTATTAAGTCGTGTTAGCAACACCGTTGTGTTTATAAGGTTAAGAGTTTGTAAAGTTGATTATAAGAGTTCATTTTATAATGCGGTTTATTATTATACGGTTATTCATGTACGGTTTTGAAATCCAAGTGTTATTTGATTTTGAGTTGATTAGAATTAGATTTGTTTAAATACGAATTTGTGTTTTGTATATAATTCCGTAACCACTTTCATTTCTTTACCTTCTCCCCCTTCCCGCCTCAATTACTATGAGTGAGTGCGCCTCACTTGCCCACTCTAAAAAAATAATTAAGGAACGAGCTTTCGTTACAAATTCAAATAATGAAAATACATTTTTCCCTTTTATACGTATTAAAATGATATCTCAATACTTTTTTCATTTTAATTTATTAAAGTTGTCTTGATAATTTTTTAAATTGTTTTTCACTTATCAATTATTAATTACATTTGTATTGTCTGTTACACAATATACTTCTTGACATCCTTTACTTTTAATTTTCGTAATCTTTTGAGTTATATGTATTTACAAATCTATTATGAAATATAGTATTCAAATAAAACATCTAAATTAAATAATACAAATATACTTACAGTTATTGAACACGTTAAAAAAAATTATTTAACTGATGATATTCTTATTAACAGTGATGAGGCGAAAACAATGTGGAAACATTGGGCTCATGAAGACGATGAACTAACCAAAATCGAAAGCAACGTTATAAAAGATCTTATGATGCAGCAACTTGAAGAAGACTGGAGAAATCTAGCCTTGCGTGACAAGAATCGTATGTCACAGTTATGTTACAAAATAATGAACAAGTCTTATTTGCAGGACGAACATAAACTTATTGATGTCATTCGAGTTTCAAACAACAGATAAATCCTATCTAATATTAGAAAAGCGAAAATCTTTTTTGTACAGAATTGTTAAATATTGCCTATGTAGATAAAAATGTTGATATAGCAAGATTTTTAGTCAATTGTTTATTCTAAAATATATTAAATTTAAACATGTATCGACAACATTATAAAGTATTTTGTTAGATTTATGAGCTTCTAATTTAAAAACACAGATACCGAATAGTTTAACCCGATTCAGCTGAAAATGCCAGTATCGGTACATCGATCTTTGAGACCTCATAACTAATGTTACAAGCATCAGAAACAATTGTGAAGGCCATATTCTGAAATTTTAAGAAATACTTTTCCCGATGGTGCCACGAAATTTTTGCAGAAAATTGTTTATCAAGGTAAAACGCAGTTTAAAAAAATACGAATTTTTTAAACCTTATTTTTGGAATTTTGCGAGAGTTTTCAAAAGGTTTCCACTGTGTAATGATGTTGGAACCTTACTAACCGGTCAAGTAAATGTTCAAATTTGACGAATACATGATTCCCGGACACCTGTAGGTGCCCAAAATAGCGCCTCAAGTGCGTAATTTTTTCTATTACGTTCATGAATTCATTACTCGAAAACTATGAGCTTATAAAAAAAGTACCAAGAGAGAAGAAGGAATTTTTTATATACAAGAAATTTTTTTTTTGGCTATTGGTCAATTTTTACAACCAAAAAATTGCTCAAAAATATCCGAAAAATACTTACATATTCTTTAGACAATTATAAGACTTTTATTCTTAGCAATTTTTGCTATATTTGCATAGCTTCCAAGGAAAAAAATAACAAATATCAAGATAATAAATCCTCTATTAAAAATTTTCGTTCAAAAACTATACGGTTGTTACGGCTTACGACGCATCCTTTTTGTAACAAATGCACATTCATGAAATTCAAAGCTGCTAAACTACTCGCACGTCAGCAAAAAGCTGACGAAACGCGAGGTAAATGACACTCCGAAATAAAGTCACCGAACGCAAGAATTTATATTCAGCAAAAACAAAATGTCACACCATATCGCAATACTGAGCTGAAAAGAGCTGTAAAAGATATAAAAAGGAATGAACAAAATTACTCGGGGGCAGTTGATCAGTAGTCCGTCAGTCAGTCAATAAGTACCTGTGAGACTCAACTCCGTACACACCGGTCCGACAATTGGTGATTATTTTACTTAATAAACTCGCGACTGTTACAAAGTAATATCGTGCAAGTATTATTCAACGACCTATCCAATACAATTCAACAAGCAGTTAGAGCCTGCTGCATTTCTATCAACAATTAAAAACTACGATTATCAAAGTAGTGCAATTATCATACATACATATTTACATTTCCACATACATTTATTATAAGTGAGACATATCTAACCACTAGTCAACATATTGGAACGTCTCATTCATTAGCTATTCGTAGTTAATGCACAAGACGTAACAATTGGTTCTGGTACGAAAATCAAACAATATATATATTATTATTTATCTAACAATTTCATTGTTACAATTTTTTTTTGCCATCTCAATAAGTAATTGTGCTTCTATATATTTCTACCATAACTTTTTTTACTAACAATAATTTTTCTTATATTTTCCCTGCTTCACTCTATTTTGATTTTGTCGAATTCCCTTTGTTTATAACAAAAAAAAAAAAAAAAAAATGCCCAAATGAGCAAAAAGTCCAGCACAACAAAAGACACATCATCCGTAATTAGAAAACTTACGCGATCACAAATTGACAAGAATCCAAAATTAGAAGACCTTTTAGAAAAAGGACTGGATGAATTAGCTCTCAAAAAGAGTAACAAACTACGAAGATCGCCGACTAAGACCAAAGAAGGAATCGTAGGAAAAGAGAAAAACACAGGAGCAATAAAGAAAATCATACCAACAGCTGACCAATTAGTTGATTTAACAGAAAAACAAACAAACAAAACCGACTACACTGATTCAGACAAATATTCACTATTAGACCAGACGTTTGACACATTTGACTCAGAAAAACACGATAGATATTCAGACATTGGAGGATTTTTAGGTGAACAAAGTCTAATATTAGGGACACCAAAAGATATATTATTCAGCATAAACACAAACGAAGAATCTGTCTACATAAAATACGCATTATCAAAAAACTCTGACGAACCTATTAACCAACAGCAGAACATCGAAGACTCAAAAAAAGACATTAGAAAAATAAACAAAACACAATACATAAACGAAAAGGAGAGTGAAAGAAATACTCAGCAAATTCAAAGACAAATTCAAGGAAACCAACGTATCATAAGTCCAGCAACAAACCCAATAAATATGGCAAATTCACACCCAATCAAATTATCACTCAAGGAATTGGTAAATTATGTTCCGGACTTCGATGGCAAAAATATGCCACCCGCAAAGTACATCAGGAGACTACGACGAGTAAAAAATTTAGTAGATGACCAAGATGAACACAATGTAGTAGAACTATTGAAAGTGAGAATGAAGGGAGAAGCAGAAGAAGCTTTAGGAAACAGCTGTGTAGAAACAATAGACGAATTAATTACAGCAATACGAAGTCTATATCCAATTCAAGAAGACATACACGAACTACGTGCTAGGATACGCAATATAACATAAGAAAATACAGAATCAATTATTCAATATACAAATAGATTATGTCAACTAGTATTAGAAATAAAATAAATATACAGAATACAAGTAACAAATGAAACAGCCAGAAAAAATTTCAACGAAGAATTAGATGCAGACGCAGCAAAATACTTTAAAAAAGGAATGCGAGCGGAAATAAAATATGAATTGGGCAACGAGATAACATTACAAGAAATGTCCAAAAAAGCTATAGAAGTTGAAAATGACATAAATATTAGAAAAGCAACAGACAATGTGACAATTAATAACACATATGCCGAATACAATGATTATTATAATAGACCTGAACTACCAAAAAAAATCATGATATGTCAAATTTGTCATGACCCCCAACACTAAGCGCTATTTTGCCATTCTGCAGCATGCGTCTATTGCAAATGATCAGATCACTTTTCCAATAACTGTAAAAATTCAGTAGACAAAATCAATTTGATATGCAAATACTGCAGCCAAAAAGGACACTCAATAAGCGCTTGCCCGCTAAACAAACGAAAAAATATCCATTGCCAATACTGTCAAGAATTAGGACATGAGGTAGGTCAATGCCCCTACATTGCCGACTACATAAAATGTTGGAAATGCGAAGAAACGGGACATGAAGGCATCAAGTGTAAAAATAAGATCATACAAAAAGTAAACAAATGCGATATTTGCGAAGAAGGAAGTCATTCAACGCAAGGGTGCCCTGAAGTCTTTTGTAAAAAATGCAACAAAAAAGGTCACTCAATCAAATTTTGCACAACAGGTAAAAATAGATCACCTTATAGAATATGCACCATATGCCAAGAACAGGGACATAAAGAACAAGATTGTGAAGAAGCGCGAATATATTTCACAGAACAAAGACGCAAATCAAGTTACAAGTGCCAATTATGTGATCAATTAGGTCACACAGCAAAGTTCTGTAGAAAAATTGCGAATACACAACAATCTGCAAATCCTCAGCAAAGTCCACAAAACTACAACACCTACAATAAAAACTACAACAACGGCTACAGAAACAATTTTAACAACGATCAAAGAAAGAAATTCTGCGCCTATTGCAAAAATATGGGTCACACAGCGAGTGAATGTAGGAAACTACAAGCACTAAAAAATTACCCACTTCAAAATATTTCAATCACATGCGAAGGTTGCAACGAAACAGGACATAACATAGATAACTGTGAAAAAATTAAAAGATTACAAGAAGAAAGAGTATTTTGCAGAACCTGTAAAGGTGTCGGTCATACAATAGAACAATGCCGCAAATATGGGGTAAACTCGGAAAACTCTGGAGCTCCTTTGGGAAGGAACGCCTAAGGAATGAGCAGACAATAAAAACGTTCCACGAGAAAATATCCACTCTCCCAATACAAACAAAACAACACATAGATATATACAGCAAATTCGAAGGAAATGTAAAGAAAATAGAGAGTACCATGCTACAGACAGATATAGCTAAAAACAGTACTGATATTAATCAACAAATTACAAACGACTGTACCAAAATATACATTGTCAAACTTAAAAACCTTCTCAAGTACATAGAAATATTTGAACCAAATTCGAATAACAAACTGCTACTACTAGTAGACAGTGGAGCACAACTAAACATTATCAAGAATAGCAGCATTCCATAAAAGCATTTAAATAGAAACGAACAAATATCTATTGCAGATGAACCATTTGATTTCCATATAGCACCAGATAACTTTTCTATTCCTTACGATGGAATAATAGGAATAAATGCTTTATCCAAACACAAATTAAGATTAGATAGAGGTTACTTGGAAATAAACAATCAAAAAGTGCCATTAAATGAAACTACTAGCAGAAATCAAACAAACACATTTATAGTACAAAAGTCAAAAGAAATTAATAAACATCATGACACATGGGAACCCATAGCATTTGACAAAAATTACATAGCAGACAAAAATGATATCGAAACAAATACGACAACACACAGCAAAGAAGTATCAATACCTAAAGATGTAACATAAATCTTAAATATAATAAGTGACATACAAAAAGAAACGAAAAATAGTACGAATGATCAAATATATGGGAATCCAGAAACAAAAATATTATCTCAACCTAACTATCACTCAAGCTTGGCACAATTTATTGGAAATATTAGTAAAGCCCTGGAAGACGAATCCAATGAAACCGAAGAAAATTATACTATTAATGATTATTCAAATTTTTGCGAGACGTTAAAAGATAACGTTGCAGGAGAGATTGACAGAAAATATGATAAAATAACGAACCAGCAAATTCACATTATGAATGATATAGAAAATAACTTCAAAAACATTAATGAAAAATTCACAGCTAAAGAAACTAATTTAAAATCGACACATATATTTACAACTACACACAACAAAATAGCACAAAAAGAGACACAAGAACGCGAAATAAAAATACGACGAAAGCAATTGATAAATACAATAAACTTAGAACACCTGATTCAACGTAAAAAAGAAAACATAGAAAATTTAATACTGTCATTCGAAGACATATGCTGGTTAGAAGGAGATAAACTTGGCAAATGCAACATAGAAGAACATGAAATTAATTTAACTGATGATAAATCAGTATATGTTAAACAATTTCCTCTGCCATATACACTCAAGCAAATCGCATGTGATGAAACAAAGAAGCTAATTACAAATAACTTAATTAGACCCTCAACAAGTGCATTTAACGCGCCAGTATCGATCGTGCCAAAAAAGGGAATAACCAAAAGACGGAAAGAAAAAATGGAGAATGGTAATAGATTATTGAAAATTGAATGCAAAAACTATTCCAGACCCTTATCTTATACCCAACATATTAGAAATTTTCAACTGCATAGGAAAAAACAAAGTTTTCACCACCATCGATATGGTTTCTGGATTTCATCAACTAAAAATGAAAGAATCAGATATACATAAAACGGCGTTTAGTACCCTGGCTTGGGACGTTTTGAATTCAAAGTATTACCTTTCGGACTAATAAACTCACCTAGGGTCTTCCAAAGAACACTAACAAAAGTACTCGGAGACCTATTGGAAAAAGGGTTCTGCTACCTGTACATCGATGATATAATTATCGTTGCAAATACGGTTGAAGAACATAATAAAAGATTCAAACTCATAGCAGAAAAATTAAGAATGGCAGGATTAAAAATTGAAACGAGTAAATGCAAATTTCTTCAAAAGTAAGTAGAATTCTTAGGCTACATTATAAGTGAAGAAGGCATCAAAACAGACCCAAAGAAAATAGAAGCAATAAAGAAATTTCCTATCCCGAAAACTATCAAAAATATCAGAGAATTCTTAGGCCTAACAAGCTACTACAGACGCTTTATTGGACACTTCTCACAAATAGCAAAACCTATCATAGATTTACTGCAAAAAGAACAACCATTTATTTGGACTGAAGAAAGACAAAAAGCATTTGAAAAATTAAAAAATGCCCTATGCACAACTCCAGTTCTTCAATACCCAGATATGAAAAAACCATTCTTCGTTACAACAGATGCTTCAAACTACGCGCTGGGTTGTGTACTCTCTCAAGGAGAGATTGGTGATGACAGACCAATAGCATTTGCATCAAGAATCTTAAAATCAGCAGAGAAAAAATACTATACATACGAAAAAGAAGCACTTGGCATAGTATTCGCAATAAAGACATTTAAGAATTACATATACGGAAACAAATTTACCATCGTTAGTGATCACAAACCATTGTTATCCTTCAAATCAGCAGATAACAATTCAAGAATACAAAAATGGAGACTAAAACTAGCAGATTATGATTATGATATTATCTACAAACCTGGCAAAATAAATACAAATGCCGATGCACTATCACGAAATCCGATGGAAGATATAAAAATAAATGCAGTTACCAGAGCACAAAAAGCAAAACAAGAATCAATAGAAATAATAACAAATGAACGAGAAGTACAAGAAAAACAAGAGGAACAAATCAAAATAACAAGAAAACAAGACAAAGAAAAAGAAAATAGAAATAAAAATATTACACAAGCACAAGTACATATGGAAAATGAAGAAAATACAAATAATGAAGCAAAAATACAGAAACAACATAACATTCGATTTACGAAAAAACCCATCGAATCATTATACATTTTATCGACAACAAACATCAATCATTAGATAACGTAACACAAAGACTAATAAAAATGAAATAGATACAACCAGACAAAAATCTACAACCCCAGGAAATTGAAATAATACAGTCAAGAACAAAAAATATCTTCATGGCCTGTCTTGACACAAGACAGTCCGCTATGAGGATAAAGGAGAATCTCAAAGGTCTCTTCAAATTATTAAGAACATTAATAATTTGCAAGAAAATAACAACATTCAGCATCTCAAGAGACCTACAATTAAAAAACATACATTGGGCCGAAATAGAAAACATTCTAGCATCAACATTCGAAACTTCTGAAACTAAAATTATCATTTGCCTAAACTACATCGACTACGTAAAACTCGCAGACCGAGACAATATATTCGACCAATATCACTCAAGTGCACTAGGAGGACATTCGGGAATCAACAGAATATGAAAAACTGATATAGAGAACCGTATCAAAAACTGTGAAACTTGTCAAAGAAATAAACTAAAAAGAATAAAAACTAGACAACCAATGATAATAACGGACACTCCCATGAAAACATTCGACAAAATCGCAATGGACATAGTAGGACCTCTAAACGTTACTCATAATCAGAACAAATACATTCTTTCTATACAAGACCTACTCTCAAAATTCATAATAGTTGTTCCACTCATTAATCAAACCGCAGAAACAATTGCAGACGCCCTAATCAAAAGATTTATATGTATTTTCAGTTCACCAAAAGTAGTCCTCACCGACAGAGAAGCGAACTTTATAAGTAAAATCTTAAAAGCCATTGCTCGTAGATTTAAGTTTGCAAAAATAGAAACAACCGCATTTTCACCACAATCAAACGACTCCCTAGAAAGAGCACATCACCCCCTTTGTGAATATTTGAAAATTTTTTCTAGTAAAAAAACTGAATGGGACAATTTATTAGAATTAGCCCAATTTCATTACAACACAAGCGTTCACAGCGCACATAGATGTACATGTACTCTGCATGAACTGGTCTTCGCTTACCCACCACGATTACCGTCTAGTGAACCGTTAAAAATTTCAGAACAATTGCCAACATTCAATAATTATCTATCAACACTTATACAAAACATGCAGGATATTGCATGCTTAGCGCGAGAAAACCTCATAACAGCAAAAGAAAAATCAAAAAAATATTATGATCGCCACATAAACCCTTGCAATTTCAAAATAGGAGATCAAGTGTGGCTCATTAAAGAACCTAAACCAGGAAAATTAGAAAAGAATCACAACCTGGGTCCTTTTGAAATATTAAACATCACAGACAAATATAATGTAACAATAAATAAGGGTGGAAAACCGAATACAGTTCATGCAAATAAATTAATATTACACAAGAGTATATAAACTGATAAACCTTTCTCTGTTTTAGGACAAACAAATCATGTATTCAAAAATAACGTTATTCATTACATTTTTTCAAATTACTTATGCATACATTGGATATCACTGCGGCACCACAAACACAAACATCACAACATTCTCTCTACTGGACGCTGATGAATGCGACTTTAACACCGAAACCATAAACTCAACAATAGCAAATATAGAACTTATCCAAGCAGCCGAATTTAGAGATGTTCCAGTACATCAATGCAAAATTGAAATCCATCGGACAGTATACCAATGCGGATTATTCGGACATCTCGAACCTGAACAAAACGAAGAACAAGCATACTTGTATGAATTGAGCCATGAACAATGCCAAACTATCCACGAAACGAGAATTTTTAAATATGACAATTTTCATACGATTGCTGATTTAAAAATAAACGTCACAACAACCAAGGGCATATACTTCGCTGGCGATGCAGGAAGCTGCAGCGACGTAGCCTACGCAACAGGTTCGGATGGTGGAGTAAGGTACTTGTTCAAGGCACAATTAAAATCACATTAATACAAGCCTATGCGAAAATTTGTCTGAGTAATGACAAATTACATTTAAGCTCAGGAACGACGTGTAAATTTTCAGACACAACTTGCGTAGACTCTGACGGGGGTTATACATTTTGGGACATTTTACCTCAGGAAGAATCTTTTACTAACACTTACGATATTTTATATAAAGGTCCAGTAACAAAATACTTTAACACACACAATGACGACATAATATACATGGTAAACACTAGCGACACGACCTTTGCTTTAACAGCCAAAGATAAAATATTGAAATGCTACAGAGAGTTCATAAGAACAGAACACCCAAAACTCATTATCGCGGAAGAAAACAATAACTTCAACAAATACAAATTCGATAAAGATACTGTTACTAGCAAAAGCAAGGTTAACATAGATTTATTCACATACGTAAATTCTAAATTTGTATATGTCGAAAAGCATTTGGGCAGACAGCTGAACGACCTTTTCAGAAAAATCATTACAGATAGGTGTGAAGTAGAGAGGAAAACAATACAAAACTCCCTATCCCTTGTAACCCTCTCCCCTGACGAATTCGCATACAACATCATGAAGAAACCTGGATACATTGCCAGGATCGCAGGAGAAGCAGTTCATGTCATAAAATGCACCCCTACTGTAGTGAAGGCACAGCACCTCAACGAATGCTACAACGAATTACCAGTAATTTCAGGCAATAAAACCTGGTTTCTTACTCCAAAAACACATATCCTCAAAAGAAAAGGTACTCCAATGAACTGCAACTCCATAATATCTACATACTACAAAGTAAACAACAAATGGATAAAACTAACGCCCAAACCAATGGAAACAATACCACCACAAGCACTCAAACCTAACACAAACATAAAATGGAAATTTGAATCCATAAATTCATTAGCAACTAACGGCATATACTCACAACAAGAATTGGAGCAACTACAACAAATAATGTACCCAATGGAAAAAGCATCTCTGTTAAATATTATAGCTAAAGAGATCCCACACAGCATGCAATATTGCTGCAATATTGCTGCAATGTTTCATGAAAGGTTTGAAACATTTCTGCAAGCTTGCATTGAAATATTTCTAAAATATTGCTATGTCCGCGAAATTGTGGCTGCAGTAATGTTGCAGGAAAGGTTGTAGCAACTTTTTTCGCAATATTTCTGCAAGGTTATCATGCAATCTTCCTAAAATATTTCTAGAAACATTGCAGCAACGGTTCTTGCAATATTTCTGCAAGCCTTCACTGAAATATTTCTAAAATATTGCTATGTCCGCGAAATTGTGGCTGCAGCAATGTTGCAGGAAAGGTTGTAGCAACTTTTTTCGCAATATTTCTGCAAGGTTTTAATGCAATCTTCCTAAAATATTTCTAGAAACATTGCAGCAACCGTTCTTGCAATATTTCTGCAAGCCTTCACTAAAATATTTCTAAAATATTGCTATGTCCGCGAAATTGTTGCTGCAGCAATGTTGCAGGAAAGGTTGTACCAACTTTTTTCGCAATATTTCTGCAAGGTTTTCATGCAATCTTTCTAAAATATTTCTAGAAACATTGCAGCAACTTTTCTTGCAATATTTCTGTGGATTTCCATGCAACCTTTATAAAATATTTCTGGAAACATTGCACCAAGTTTTCTTCAAATATTTTTGCTGGTTCCCATGGAATGTTTCTAAAATATTTTTAGAAAAATTCTTGCAATTTTTCTGACAATATTTCTGCAAGGTTTTCATGCAATCTTTCTAAAATATTTCTAGAAACATTGCAGCAACCGTACTTGCAATATTTATGCAAGGTTTACATGTAATCTTTCTGAAACATTTATAGAAAAATTGCAGCAACTTTTCTTGCAATATTTCTGCTGGTTCCCATGGAATGTTTCTAAAATATTTTTAGAAAAATTCCTGCAATTTTTCTGACAATATTTCTGCAAGGTTTTCATTCAATCTTTCTAAAATATTTCTGGAAACATTGCAGCAACCGTACTTGCAATATGTATGCAAGGTTTACATGTAATCTTCCTAAAATATTTCTAGAAACATTGCAGCAACCGTTCTTGCAATATTTCTGCAAGCCTTCACTAAAATATTTCTAAAATATTGCTATGTCCGCGAAATTGTTGCTGCAGCAATGTTGCAGGAAAGGTTGTACCAACTTTTTTCGCAATATTTCTGCAAGGTTTTCATGCAATCTTTCTAAAATATTTCTAGAAACATTGCAGCAACCGTACTTGCAATATTTCTGCAAGGATTACATGTAATCTTTCTGAAACATTTATAGAAAAATTGCAGCAATTTTATTTGCAATATTTCTGAAAGACGTTGACGCAATTTCACTGAAAAATTTCTAACAATATTGCGAATACTTTACTTGCAATATTTCTGTAATTTTGCTTGCACGAATATTGAAATATTTCAGTTGAATTTTGCAAGCAAAATCACAGAAATATTGCAAGTAAAGTATTCGCAATTTTGTTAGAAATTTTTCAGTGAAATTGCGTCAACGTCTTTCAGAAATATTGCAAATAAAATTGCTACAATTTTTCTATAAATGTTTATAAATTTTTCTAGAAATATTTCAGTTGAAATATTTTAATATTCGTGCAAGCAAAATCACAGAAATATTGCAGAAAAATCACATTGATGAAAAGTTTCCAATATTATAGACATTTTCAAGACGCAGTATAGAATTGACTATCAGAAATATTTATACTATACCTTGCAATGTCTTCGTGACTTTTAGTTGTATATGTGTATAAACAAAAGAAATGTTATAGGAAACATTCAATAATTCTAAATTAGTGGTTACGTCAACTTTATTAAGAAAATATTTATTTTTTCATTATATTATTTTAAAATATTTATTTACGTTACACCTAATACGATGTTTTTTGTAATGACAAATTAATAATTTTATGGTATAATTTAAAAATGTTTTTACAAATATTGAATCAATTTCGCAATGAAAATCGCAGCATTTTTTCCGTATTATTTCTAAAGCTTTAGTTGAAAAGTCATATAAATATTATTTAGAAATAATTAAGAAATTTACGATAAAAAAACCTAGGATAATTAAAATATATGATACTAAAATAGTGATTTTTAGAATATTTATGTTAAAAGAAAAATTGGTAGGAGTGGGTAACGTTTAGGAATAATTATTTATATGTACACATACACAACAATTAAATGAAAATTATGAGGTCCACCAAAATGACCTTTGCTTTTATTATAAGTAATAGTTATAGATTTTTACAGTTTGTAGTTTATATAATAAGTCAAAAATAATTTAGTGAAAAAGTATGTCATTTTTCTTCTCTACGCATGATCAGATTCATCATCTGTTCCATCCAATTGTAGTGGCAATATAAATGAGTCAGACTTCCGGTTAGATTTTCTACAACAATTATATAAATTATATTCATAACTCATACACACCTATAATTTTGTTTTTTAATACTTACTGACTACGTTTGAATCTAGTGGAGGCTTGATCCAAGAAACTACATAGCGATTTCTTTATATCGTCGTCCGTAGCCTTAGGGAATGATAACTTTGAGGCCGCTAAAAATTATAATAAATTATAGATTTTAAATTACGTTACATTTATATATACAAAAAAACTTACTGTAAATGCATTTGCAGATGTAAAGTTCCGAGAAACATTTATTCTTTTCTTCACCCTTGGATTTTCTCCCGTAGAAACTATAGTTTTGTAAAACCTCATCGTTGATCAGCTTTGGTACCATGTTGTATATCAAGTCATGTACATTGACACCTCCAGCTCCTTGAAGATGTTCTACCTGAAATTTCGTTCAACAAAAGACAACAAACATATGATTAATTTAGTATATTTTTATCTTTACATGGTTAAGCAAATTTAAATCATAGTATCAAATCGTAGCATTCAATTGAATAAAATGTATACGGACAAATATATAATAATGATGAATCATGCTATGGAATGTGGTGACGTTTCATTGCCGAACAAAAATTGTTACAATCTTAGAAATAACCATTACCAAAAAGTCAAAAAAATAAACATGCAGGTATGATCACACCAATACAAATATAATAATGTGTAAACATTTTGTCAATACAAATAGAACTCTAGTTATGATGCCCATAAATAAATTAATCATCATTTATAATAGTATGTGTTAAAAATCTGTTGCATATCTCAACACACAAAATAAATACAGTCTAAAGAGGATAAAGTTTTTTTTACTTTGCTAACTTATTTTCCCATCGTGCAAACTTTCATGTTCCCTTTCCAAATCGAATAAAAGGTACCATTTCCCTATAAACGGAAATCAACAGAAAATGGAATACCATTTAACAGAACCATCGATTACAAATATAGTATTTTACCTAATTTAATTAATCTACAAATAAAATAGTTATAATAAATAAATTACGGGACACAGTAAGAAGGTATTTGTCAAGAAGAATGTTTATCGAGTATATTGTTTAGGTAGTTATAGATTATCTTTGAGTTGCGTAGTTATGGTTTTAGTCAATAAAAATGTACGTCTTTCATATAACAGATGTACTTATATCTGTATTAGTGATAGGTATGTTACTATATCGTCGTAGCCAAAGTATTATGAAAACCTGATAGTGAAAATATCCAATGTTACACTAATGAATACAATTTCTACCACTGCAATCTATATTTAACTACTTACGTCGAGCAATATTTGATTTCCTTGATTGCAGCATTTATCCAAAATTCCTATGACATATGCAATGATTGAGTCTTTAATTATTATTATTATTATTACATATCTCGAGATATCCTGTAGGAATATGCAAAACAGATCGAACCGTTCAATGATAAAGTTTTCTCTCTTCCTGTTGCTGCACTGCTGCACGGCATCTAATATGTATGTTCAACCAATAAGGTGACTTTAAATTTTGTGGTTATCGTACATTCGATCATCGATTTTTCCATTTACTTATGTTGGTACACGCGCCAGGACCATACGAGCTGGTCTTTTCAAAGTGTCGCGAATTTAGAATTTCCGCGGACTACGTATATTCGATTTTTTTTGTGGTGTTATGTTGGTACACATGTCCCTAACTTATGCTGGCAAGGTCGGCTATTTTGAGCGCTCAATTAGTTTTTTGACATCTGTTTTGTTTTGATGTGTTTTGGCTCGTTGGCGAAGTTTACCTATCCCAAAAAATGGATCAAAGAATCTGTATTCAGTTTTGTGTGAAATACCAAATTAAGTGCGCAGAAGCATGTCGAATGTTGACTGCGCCATATGGCGAAGCTCCCTTAGACCAAAGTAATATATATCGTTGGTACAAAATGTTCTCAGAGGGCCGACATGATGTAAACGACAAAGAGCGTGCCGACGCCCGAGTACGTCAACAACAATCGAAAATAATAATGGGGTGAAGAAAATAGTATTGGCCAATCGCCGAATAACCGTTAGAGAAAATGCTGAAGACTTAAGCATATCGATTGGCTCGTGCCATTCGATTATAACCAATAACTTGAGCATGAAACGTGTGGCAGCGAAATTTGTTCCGAAATTGCTAAATTTTGACAAAAAAGAGTGTCGCATGAACATCGTTAAAGTGCTGTTGAATGACGTCAATGACGATCCAGATTTCCTTAAAAGGGTCATAACAGGTGACGAAGCATGGGTATATGGTTATAGCGTCGAAACAAAGACTCAATCGTACCAGTGGAGGCACACTGAATCACCAAGACCAAAAAAAGCACGCCAAGTTCGATAAAGAGTGCATATAGTTGCAAGAACTCAAGGCTAGATCGAAAAGTGCTTTGAAGATTAGAAGGAGCCCTGTAGATTCTGCACGAAAAAATTCTACACAAGCCGATTAGAATAGCGTTGACACAGGTGTATTGTACTTGGGAAGGGGAGTGAGGGGGTCACTTTTAAGGTTACAACATAAATATCGATGAATATAATTCGCGCCTGCCTCTACCTTTTTCCCCTTGCAACCCATTGACTCTAGTCAATTTATTCGCGTTGTTATCTGCCTACGCTCTATGCGGGCCATGAGGCATAGTTGCCTTCATCGGCGTCCTGTATTACCGTGCACTAAGTTTGACCTTGAGGACCATTGCACTTGCCTTACGGCGTCGTTATACTCACCAATTACCAGGTATACAAGATTTTATTACAGAAGCGAGCTCTAGTATTCCCGAAGGATTTTGGTGCGCTTAATCCAAATCTGGCCTCAGAATTATTTCATCACGTCCGGTTTTTAAGATATCCTAACCTAAGAGTGCAAAAAACACTGTTTTTTGACATATTTATGGTTATGTAGCATCGTAAATAAATTTTATTACAGAAAACTATTAAGAGCATCTTAAAATATAAATCTTCCCCTTTAAAATGCTGTTGAATTTGCCCAAATATCTTGTTTTTTCACCAAGATATCTCATTTTGAAATTTTCATATTTATGAATTTCTCAAAATTCGAAAATCCATTAACTGTTTGTTCCTGGAATTTTTCTGTTCAGTGAATTTACTTGAAAATTATTACTTGGGAGTCTCTGGGGTTGCTTATCATGAATCTGAAGTTAGAATTTCAAAATTTTCAATTCAAGATTGGGTGTTCAAGATAGCGGTTCCCAAAATTTTGAAAAAAGATATTCACAAGTTTGAACGAAAGATCAGACAATTGTACGTCAGAAATATCAATTCCTAACAAAAGATCCTTTTATTCCTGACAAAAGATCAATTGAAAAGAGTAAATGAAAATCATCCACTTGGGTCTTCATGGGTTAGTGGATTTTCGAATTTTGAAAAATTCATAAATATGAAAATTTCAATATGAGATATCTTGGTGAAAAAAAAAATATTTGGGCAAACTCAACGGCATTTTAAAGGGGAAGATTTAATTTCAAGATGCTTTTAATAGTTTTCTGTGATAAAATTTATTTACGATGCTACATAACCATAAATATGTCAAAAAACAGTGTTTTTTGCACTCTTAGGTTAGGATATCTTAAAAACCGGACGTGATGGAATAATTCTGAGACCAGATTTGGATTCAGCGCACCAAAATCCTTCGGGAATACTATAGCTCGCTTCTGTAACTGAAAATTACCTATTATTTCTATACTTGTGAATTATTTTTCTTCCAATCAATATTTATAACGAAAAATTAATCCCGACGATAACACATAATAATTAGGCAATTAGAATCCGGAAATTTCTATTTCACATACACACACACACACACACACACACACACACACATACACACACACACACACACACACACACACATATACTCACCACAGCCTCTGCAAATTTTTTATGTAGTAATTGGGCTTCTACTATATCAATTTTTTTCTTTTCATTATTCACATCTGCATCAATTGGAAAATATTCATTCAACATTTTTAAATGATCTTGCGAAAGCACATTAGGTTTCGATGAAACCTGAAACTGTCTTCTTTGATTTTTTAATAATTTTTCATTACTTTCTTGCTTCTTGGTAAGATAATTGACTTTTCTAAGAATGAGTTTCTGCATATCTACGTAAAATTAATAAAAGTTTTATTAAACACTTCGTCTATTTATCATATCAGTATTTAACGAATACATTATACACAGGATGGATAATGAATACGAAACTCCAATATCAAATGAGTTATATGTTTTAAAAACGTGCGATTTCGAAAAAAAAAAATATTCCTAAAAATATTTACGAAACTAAACCTAAAAGTTTGAATACATATGGGAAAATCTCACAAGTTGTTGCAATTTGATGAAAAAAATTTTTTTTTTCCAAAATGATGGCACATTTTTTTTTATGGTTATTCGCTATAAGATAAGCTTCAGAAACGAGAATTCGTAGGTGTACCTCGTTTTTAAAAAATGTTCAAAAAGTTACACGCAAAAAAAAATTATAGTAGATTATTTCATTCTTTATTACGTAGATAATCAAAATTAAGAAGTTATTCAAGAATATTCATGGTTGTGGGATAGCCTTATGTAAATGTGTTACACTTTTGCCCCTATCATGTTGGTTTCCTTTATAAGCATATAAAAAACCCTAAAAAAATCGTAAAAATGACTTTGTTTTTTAATAGTTAAAAAAAGAAAACCTACTAACAGGAAGTAATACAGGAAGTAATAAATAGAACTAGTTGTTGAAAAATGAATGACTGCGATTTTTTCATTAAGTAGCATATAATTATTGAATTATTTATTTTACGGAAAATGGAATAATATTAACGTATACCCATTTTTACGTGCATTCAACCTTGTGGATATGATAATCAACATAATTTTTAAATCTTAATCAATTTTGAACGTAAAAACTGAATCGGATGAAATATACAACTTTTTGATTTTAATGAAAATGATGAAAAAAAAAGGAAAATGTAGAAATTATTATGGAACATTTTTATACAGAACAGATTATCAACCTTTTTTAATTTAATAGGTTGATGTGCCCTTCAAAAATCATAAATTTTTTTTCCAGGAAACAAATGGTATGCTTGATACATAGTCGTATATTTTTTTCATTATCGTGAGCACACTCTTCTGTAAAAGCTAGAACGACTTGTCTTGAAGAGAAAAACAAGTTTTAGTAATAAAATATCATGTATAAAATATGTTCAAGGTTCCAGAATCGAAATCGCCAAATTTTGAAATTTTTGTAATTAGTAGTGACAGTCGTATTATAGGTTGCCATATCCTCCATTTTGATGGCACAGTCTTGAAACTTCACAGTAATACTAGTTTTTAGTCTTTCTTTCATTACCTCAAACCATGAAACTATACTTTCAATGTTCACTTAGTTATAAAATAGACAAGATAAAAATTTTTTCGAGTGACAGATTTAAAATGTTATTTTTCAATCTTTTTTTACTTTTATGATTATTTTATTCGACAATACTTCAAATATTTCACTTTATACTTATACGACCTACTTCTTTGAGCTTTATACTTGAAATAAAAAATTATTGGCGCATGGGAAAAATGTTAGTTTTTCCTACACAAGCGAGGGACCAAAAATTAACAACTTCTGAGATTTGCACATATATGTAGATAATTTTACGTTAACTTAACGGATCAAAAACTTTTTCTACTCGATACCGGCCGCTATAGATGAATAGGCTAGTAGCAGCCGACAAGAAAAATAGTATACGACACTCGACCAGATTGCTGGATACCCTGGTCGGTATGGTTTGACGCCCGAGGCGATGCCTCCAACTTTCTGGCCACGTATCGTAATATACTATTTTATCCGTTAACTTGACATAAAACTACCCATACATAAATATACTCGTGTTATCCATTACAAAATCCAAGATGATAGCACGATAAGCTGTTAAATTCAAGTGCTGATATGAAATCTACAGACTTTTTAACGATTGATATTAAGGAAAATTTAATTACCATAAATTTTTTGTAAGCTTGGTGCGGTTTCCCTCCCCATCTCCTCAATTTCATCTACATCTGAATCTTGAAACTGATTACAAGATATTTGTTTGGTTGCAACATTAGATACTGACGATTTGTTCGGTTGTAATACGTTGACCTGCGCTGATATTCCTTCCAAGTTCAACGTAGCATACGAAGGAGACTTCTCTATAGCTAAAGGATCTTGTTGCAAAGAATCATCGTTTCCATCAGTATCATTTGATTCACTATTGTAATTTACTTCTTCAAGAGGATTGCGTTTCTTCGGGATTACATAATCATTTGACAAACATTTCTTGTTCCGTCGTTTTCTAGTTCTTTTCAAATTTTCAGCATCACTTGGGTCCGTTACATTTTCAATTCCATGTAAATTTTTCTCTTCCACTGCAGTTGGGTAGTCCACTGAAATATTTCAATATATATATATATATATATATATATATATATATATACACACACACACAAAAGTGATTTCACTTCAACTCCTGGAGTCCAAAATTTTATTGTATAATGTTAATTCATGCTATAGGTCTTTTAAGTATGTTTATTTTATATATTTTCTATATATTTTATATATTTTTTCATATTTTTAAAATAAAAATAGGATTTTTAGTACATACACATCAGAATACCTGTAGCACACATTGGCGTTTAAAAAAAAAAAAAAAGTTTTTGACTCCGCGAGTTGAAGTGAAATAATCCGTGCGCGCGCGTGTGTGTGTGTGTGTGTGTGTGTGTGTATATATAGATATATTAATCCTTACAACAGAATTTCACTACTTTTTGGAGAGGTTTCTCAACGTAATTTTCATTGGGATCAGTATCATCTACTATAGCTTGTTTAATATCGGCTGTTGATACGTCATTTGGAGGAAAACTGTAGGATTTTCTATCATAAGAAAGCCAGCGACTAGGTATGATAATTTTGTTACTTTTTTCGTCAACGATTATTACGTATTTACGAGTCATCTTTGCACTCTGTAAGTTCAAAAATTAAATGAATAAAGATTATAACGATTATAATTATCAATAATGATGTACAACTTATGACACGTAATGGATGAATAGAAAATTTTACAATTTTCATTTTCAGTTGGTTCATATTTTATATTGCATTATTGACAAACATTCATTTTTACTTTGAATAATTTAAAGAAGATATTTCATCACTTTGTCTAATAAATCCCGATAAAATCTGGTAATTTAGTTATACAACAATATCAGTATGCTTTAATAAACATTACAACTTGTATGAAAAAAAGCATTAATAATGAATTGAAATATTTTTTTATTGTTGACAGGGCTAACAGGGACATGCTCCTTATTGAAGTATAAAAGTCGCCATATTAAGTTATTGGCCTCCCTTTTTTTATCTTGTAGTACTCGGTAGTAGCTTTCGTTTACTTTATTTTATGTCGAAAAGTTTTATTTATGCGCCTAATACAGGCATTATGTACGTATAGCCACTTATTTTTTGAAAATATTAACTTTCTCACGCTTTTTGTGCGTTAGTGTGAACGATAATCATTTTTGGAGAGCTCACTGTTTTTCTTAACATCGTTTCTGTGAATAAGCAGAGCCGATTTTTAAAAGTTGATGTTTTATTTTTAAGTACATATGAAAAAAAAATTTTTTTTTCTAAATTATTTTCTTTCAAACTGACTCAAAATAATCTAAGAATCAACTTTTTCAAATAACTGTTCCGCTCATTGTAGATTAGAGATCTTAACAAATAAGAGCAAAATCTACAAAAACGATTTCCCCTTATTACTTTAACACCCAAAGTGGTAAAGTAGATTTTTTTGTCTAAATAAGGTGATACGTAAATCGTGGCTGTATTGGACGGAGAATTAGGATTTTCTGACCTATAATAAAGCAAACAAAGGCTTTTATCGAGTAACTTAGATAGTAAATGTTTCAGGTCGATCCCTTTATTAGGACGATTTTTATACGTCAATAATAATTCTCATGTTGAAAAATGACACTTTTCTTAGACAATATCAATTTAATAGAATCTATGGAAAAGAACGTTAGTTAGAAATGAAATTAATTAAATGAAGACCCTAACATTTTATTATTACAACAATTAGGTCGTCTTATGTTCCGGATGAATGTGTCATAAAAAATAAAAGTATTTACCACTTGGCAAATCAAGAGAGTCGGTGTGGACTGGTTCGGATCAATTCAGTTGATTAATTAGTAGTAGAGCAGAGAATGAAGTAAAAACCAGGACGACCCCTTCACAAACTTCATACTCATACCACTACTAACGTTTTAGATCCGATTATCCATTTTTATTAATGATTTGATGTGTCCTCAATTTCTTCGATTGTAAGGGTGTATGTATCATCTGTAATATCTATCTTCGAGCGTCGCCCTAGCAATAATGTACGAACTTCTTTCATAAAGTAATCTGAGATTCGACATTTAACTGCTATCAACCGGAACCTTGTACCATGAACAATAATGCTTTTTAAATATGGTAGCCTCATTACCTTCGTTTTCTTCTTTCCACGTTTATTTACAATCAATATTTTTTCCAGTAATTGACTATTCAAAGTCAATAGGGAATTCTCTAATTCGGAATCGTAACTAATATCCAAGGATATTAATTTTGTTAGCGCTGAAAAGTTTAGACGACGGTCTGAATCTAGTCCAATGATATTAAGTTTTCTCAATGATGGCGCATTATCAATCATTACTTGCACGAATTCTTTAAGACATATGTTGTTAGAGACATCAAGCTCAGTTAAACGGTTTGTAACTTGTATTCTCATAAGTGGAATATTTTCATTAGTTTCTACGCTATATTTCAAGTTAAATATTTCTACATTGTTTTTGGCCGAAAATATTAGTGGCACCAAATCATTTATGCTGTGCTCATCATCCATACAATGCGAATCTTGCACATAAAGAGCTTTCAAGAGATTCTCATTTTTTTTTTCGTAAGACAGAAAATTTACCAAATATTTAATAAGAACTGAATTGCAGTTAACTATTGACAAGGTTTGGAGACTTTTAGTACATGGTTTTTCCAAGAACCGGAGTCGTGTTTTTTGACTATTCAAATACAAATGTTTCAAATTACACATATTGTAGTCATTTTCCAAATTGTCACGAACTTTTAAAATACACAGAGTATTTATCTCAAAATATTCACTTAAAATTGTAAATATTTCTTTAGTTGCATCAACTCCGAACAGATCAATGATATCCAAATGAAGTTTTCCGTGTTTACCTCTAGATTTAGCGAGCATAATCTGATTTTTCAAAAGTGCTGTTACGATGTGAGGACCAACATTTCATAATAGGCTAATTGATATACTAGAAAATCTAAACGTTTTAGAATGTTGAAGTATTTTTTTCAAACCATCTTGGAACTTGTACACAAACCATGTAGAATCAAAGTGCAACGACACATTCATACGCTCAAATATTAATTTTTCTGGCTGATTTGAAGCTTCGTAAAAGTGTATGAAATCCACAGATGACAAGATCTTTGATAAAATGAACAGTATATCGAAATTTTTCATCAATCCTTCATATAATATAGAATTATTTGTTTCTTCTGTTATAATTTCATCGTTATTGCATAAATCTTGCATATTTATATTTTCATGAGGCTGTTGAGGTTCTAATCGAACACGAGCGTAACCAACCACTTCAACTGACTTTTTTTGGCTATAAAAACTCCACTCTAACTTGTTCATCAAGGCTTTTACCTGTAAACGGCAAGCCGTCTCCATATTGTGGCAATAGATACGTGCCATACATCCTTTTGCGAAGGAGTAGCGAAACATAGATATTGAAACATCGTTAATTGAATGATCCGATAACATTTTTATCAAATCACACTTATTCATTCGTTTGTGTATATTGTAAATGAAAAAATGTTGTGCTACGTGATCTTCAACAAAAAGTACTGGGAATGGAGTTGATGTTGGCTCTCTGAAGGTATTACCCCTATTTACATAACGTATAATTCGTCTGTTCATACTTCTACAATGAGTTTCATATCTTTTTGTAAAATATTCTTTATATTCATCCAATAACAGTTCTACCATAATACATTGACTATGTTCCTTGCATTGAGTTTTTGGTAAGTTATTCCTGTAATTTCTTAGTGACTGGTATAAGCGTTCAAATTCTTCCATGTTATTGTTCCTGAATTGTTAACAGAAATGTAAAATATATTGTAAGTATTTTTGAATGTTTTTATGAAATATAAAAATATTTTTTTAATTTAATTCGAAGGGAAAGAAAGCTCTAAGCCGGTATTGGTATTGGAAAAGTTGCTTCGCTTCGATTTTTTTTTGTCCACTAACCTCCCATAGAGATTAATTACCGAGATAATACAAATAGTCCAAGAGCTACCCAACAAAATGTGATGTCAAGATATACACACCATTTTTTTATATGCGGTAGATCTTTTTCTGCCGATGCTAAATTATCCTTGCTATCTGCAGGTACGTGGGGCATATAAAAGTTATGGATTTTCCAAACAATTACTAGCGACGAAAGCCGCGCTTCGCGCGATTATTTTTTGACTCATTCACGTGCTATTCAAGTAAAAATTTTGGATATATTTTGAAATTCAAAAGGAATTCGACATTCTATATTTATTTATCAAACAATCAATCAAACTATTAATTCAATACATTATTGGACCCATATTTTTAACCGTGACGCATGCAAAAGTAACGAACTATAATCAAAATATTATCTCACGAGAAATGAAATTTGATGAAATATACACTTCCAATTAATTTATGACACCTATATCAAGAAACAAATTACATCTTAGAATTAGAGAATTAACAACGAACCGCAAGTCGCACGACCCACTCGGCTTTGTATTATAATCCATCCTGGCTACAGCTGTCAGCTGCTTGCGTCGACTCGAGAATCCAGATATTTGTGGCTATTCCACGAGGATATGCACTGATGAAAACGTATGCCCTTTTGAATTTAAGCTATTCTTGCGATTTAAAATCGATATGCGAAAGGGCATACTTATATGTTATCGCATCATTATGAAAAAAAAAAAAAAAAAAAATTCTTTGAAAATTCATAACTTTTGTATGCCCCAACTACCTGCCGACAAGAACGCGGTGCATTAGTATCGGCAGAGAAAGATCTACCACATAAAAAAACGGTATCTTATGACACCACATTGGGGGGTAGCTCTTAGATTATCAGTGTAGTGTCGGTCGAGAATGAAAATATTTACCTAAGACTTGTAAATGAAGCATTGACTAGATTTACTAGCAGTATCAGAGAATGAAGTGAAAACAAGGACAACCCCTTCGGTAAACTTCAATATTTGTTACAACTAGTTATTGAAACGTATGAAGTAGTGGATAAACGATCAATTCTTCAGGACATTGAACTGTAAATACTGTAGCATGTATTTTATCGCAACGCCATTCTTCTAAATTATTGGTTTCCTCTACAATGTTAATGCCTAGTGAACTGCT
This sequence comes from Phymastichus coffea, assembly GCF_024137745.1. Taxonomy (NCBI): domain Eukaryota; kingdom Metazoa; phylum Arthropoda; class Insecta; order Hymenoptera; family Eulophidae; genus Phymastichus; species Phymastichus coffea. The sequence continues at coordinate 2,168,047 of NW_026706844.1, forward strand.
CTGAATTCCTGACGCAACAAATGAATCTTTCTTCATTTCACATGTTTTTCCAGTGATATACATATTCTTATTAGGTTTGAAAATACTAACAACATTAACCCATTAACGCTCACAGGGCGATTTTTCGAGACCTGAGTTTGAACTATTCTCATGTCATGAATTCTCGTGGAAAAAATTCAGGAACCATTGTTTCTTATGTTTTCGAGTGTCCTCTTTCCAATGATGCTGGTTAAAATTGTCGCTGAAAAACTTTTACGGTCCAAAAATCAAAAATAAATAAAAAAAACATGATTATCTGATTTAATTTTTTTTTTAAATCGACTTTTCGTTCCCTAAGCATTTTTTTTAATGCCTAAAACCCTTATAGATCGCGGCCTCGAGATTTTAACTACAAGTTACTATGGTTCTCCGGATATGAAAATTTTTCGTATAAACAAAATGGCGGCCGAAGTGAAAATATTTATCTAAAACTTTACAAATTTTTTTCTCGAATACTATAGATTTTCATGAAAATTTTTAAAGAACAAAAATGTCTTAGAATTAGTTATAAAATACTCTCAAATTTTTTCAGAATCATCCGAGAAAATTTTGGGATTTCGGAAAAGTCTCTGAATTGAAAATTTTAAAATTATGTCGGAAAATTTTGAAATAATTTGAGAGCGTTCTTTGTTTGTTTTTAAGACATTTCTATTCTCAGAAAAACTTTCGTAAAGTGCATGGTTTTTGGTAAACAAAATATTTATTTAGCAAACTTTAACATTTTTTTTCTCGAAAAGTATACTCTTTAGGAACATTTTTCTGAGAATAGAAATGTCTTAAAAACAAACAAAGAACGCTCTCAAATTATTTCAAAATTTTCCGACATAATTTTTAAATTTTCAATTCAGAGACTTTTCCGAAATCCCAAAATTTTCTCGGATGATTCTGAAAAAATTTGAGAGTATTTTATAACTAATTCTAAGACATTTTTGTTCTTTAAAAATTTTCATGAAAATCTATAGTATTCGAGAAAAAAATTTGTAAAGTTTTGGATAAATATTTTCACTTCGGCCGCCATTTTGTTTATACGAAAAATTTTCATATCCGGAGAACCATAGTAACTTGTAGTTAAAACCTCGAGGCCGCGATCTATAAGGGTTTTAGGCATTAAAAAAAATGCTTAGGGAACGAAAAGTCGATTTAAAAAAAAAATTAAATCAGATAATCGTGTTTTTTTTATTTATTTTTGATTTTTGGACCGTAAAAGTTTTTCAGCGACAATTTTAACCAGCATCATTGGAAAGAGGACACTCGAAAACATAAGAAACAATGGTTCCTGAATTTTTTCCACGAGAATTCATGACATGAGAATAGTTCAAACTCAGGTCTCGAAAAACCGTCCTGTGAGCGTTAATGGGTTAATGACGATACCATAATTAAACATAACGCAACTATTTCTGTCTCGTTGTAAATGAAGCATTGACTAGCAGTATCAGAGAATGAAGTGAAAACAAGGACAACCCCTTCGGTAAACTTCAATCTTTGTTACAACTAGTTATTGAAACGTATGAAGTATTGGATAAACGATCAATCCTTCAGTACATTGAACTTTAAATACTTTAGCATGTATTTTATTTATATTTATCACAAGGCCATTCTCCTAAATTATTGGTTTCCTTTACAATTTTAATGCCTAGTGAACTGCTCTTAATTCCTGACGCAACAAATAAATCTTTCTTCATTTCACATCTTTTTCCAGTGATATATATATTCTTATTAGTTTTGAAAACACTAACAACATTAATGATGATACCATCATTTAACATAACCCAACTATTTCTGCTATCTGTGATATCAATTCGAAACGTGTCTGATTTTAAAATTTTATAATAATATGCATTTGGGTGGTCATTGACAATTACAGCATTGGATGTCAGTTTTTCAACATCAAACTTACTATTCTTAGAAGCATATTGACTTTTTAAATTACTTGTTGACTCATATTCAGACAACCTTCTAGAAATTTATTGCAACGGTTCTCACCTTTTCTTATATATTTCTTTATAGAACAAATATAATTCTCGAATGGAAATGCGCTAAAGCTTTCAACTGTACCAAATTTTTCGACGTCTTTGCATAAATGTCCTATATTGTGGACATTGTAAGTAACATTGTTTTTCCCATACAATGTTTGAAATCCAAAAATAAATTTCATTGCTAAGGTTTGACATAATTTTATATTATTTTTATCACGAACCAATATTTGATTGCTGAGTATTATCATAATTATATGAAGTGTTAAAAAATTTTCATATACTGATGGATGAAGTACATCTTTGAGTATAAACGGACCAAAATACAGCAAAAAATGTCTAAATTCAGTTGCCTTCCACTTTTTCCAGTAGTCCAAAGATCTTGAACGTCTATTAAATTCAAATGGTAACATGTTCTTTAAATATTCCAGTCTCTTTGAAATTTTGTTAATCTTATTAATATTGAGTCTACATATTTTTCTTATTCTTTCTTTGTCACCAATCCAGTGTCTCTGCTTCATTATACCTAAATACACTAAGTGCATGACATCTAAAACTACATTTGAAACAAGACCAAAGTAACGTAACCGTCGAAAAATCGTTTCCCCACGTTGATAATTGTCAATATAATGCATGCTATTGAATTCATCATCATTTCTCAAGAAATCGTTGCAATATCTGTTTAATTCTTCTATGTTATCTGTGGGAAAGCAAACTGATGAAATATATACACCTTCAATAGTACATTTACTACAACTATAGTAACCCGAGTGACCTTTAGTACATAAAACGAAAGATTTAGCTGGAGCGTCCAAAATAAGTCTATCTAATCTTATTTTGTATAGCTTATTATTATATGAAAATCCATTGCTTATTAAATTTTCTAATTCATCTACAGTATTTTTTAAAAATATATTGTGATCTTTCGGCTTTTTAGTACCACAATAGATGCCAACTCCATATACAGTATCTAGTTCAATATCTTTCATCGATATGATCCACAGACCTCTCTCAGATGAACTGCCAACAAGTGGAGCCCCATCTATATTCATTGACACTTTTACAGTATCGAAAACATCCTTACGCAAAAGACGAGCTTCGATAATTTTTTTAATTCCATTTTCAACACCTAGATAACAATACTCGCCACTATCCATATCGATAATATTAGTGGATTTTAGAGTTTTTAACAGTGTACGCGGATCTTTAGGGAACGGAGTACTAGTATTCTTATTTAATATCGCTAATAATAATTTCAAATGATCATGTTCAATTAGACAATCCTTGGCCCACTTAATTATTTCCTTCCGAAAATTTTCATCGTCATTAGTTGTAGGATTTGGCATTGTTACATCAAAACCATCATCCGAATATACGTCTGAAATGGATTCCGCATCACTATCGCTAAACCGATATGCATCAGAAGAAGAGTATGAGTTAGTATCACTGTCGGTTGCATCACCATCGTCATAGTTATCGTCATTCTCATCACTTGAAAGAACATATTCAGGCTGAACTTCAAGTGCGCTTGTTGAGAAGTTGTTGTGCGCGAAAAATTTACTAAACAAATTTTCGTGAGATTCATCGCTATCATTTTCTCTGGTTTCAGGACATTCACTTGTTAAAATATCTGGTTCAAATGTTTGATCATTACATGGGGTACTACAACCCGCCTTAGCATTTGGAATAGAAGATGTAGAACGAAGGTATTCAATATTTTGAAGGTCGTACTCAGTTGTTTTTTTAGATAACCTTCTAATATGACGGTTGCTTTCTGAAGGGACTCCTTTTCTCTTCCTTGGCATTTGGTTCAATTCAACTAAATAAAAAAAAAATCAATAACGCTTTTATGCTTCAACGTTGGATATAAACATTCAAGAAACGTAAGTTACTTTAAGGGGACCAGAGGGTGTCTCGTAGTGAAAAATTGACACTTTGTTTATTGCCGCGTAGAAATCGTTCTACTAAAGATATCGATGTAAGACTTTTTTCAGCTGAAAGAATTCTATATAAGCTTTGATTTTTTTGCTACAAGTTCCAGAATAATCATTGTACACCTAATATGGACACAACAAAGACCAAGCTCTATTTTTCAAAAAATGGGGCTTTGCCACGCCTTTCTGAACGCCATAGTGGACAAAAATCGTTTTGTGAGAGCTCATTTTTTTTGTTATGAACCGGACTACAGAATGAGCGGAGCACTTTTCTAAAAAAGATAATTCTTCCTATTTTTTGAGGATAATTTGCAAAAAAAATTTTTTTGAAAAATTAAAATTTCATATATTGGCTCAAAAAAATAGGAAGAATTATCTTTTTTATAAAAGTGCTCTGCTCATTCTCTAGTCCGGTTCATAACAAAAAAAATGAGCTCTCACAAAACGATTTTTGTCCACTCTGGCGTTCAGAAAGGCGTGGCAAAGCCCCATTTTTTGAAAAATAGAGCTTGGTCTTTGTTGTGTCCATATTAGGTGTACAATGATTATTCTGGAACTTATAACAAAGAAAATGAAAGCTTATATAGAATACTTTCAGCTGAAAAAAGTCCTACATCGATATCTTCAGTAGAATGATTTCTACACGACAATAAACAAATGTTAGTGATTTACACGTATAGAACAAGTGTGCGTGCGTGTGTGTACGACCGGCGGGCGAGAGAGAACGATACAGTTCCAGGGACGATTCCGAATTGCGCTGATAGAGCGTGCGAGCGAATCAAGCCAAGAGAGGGTAGTCGGGATGCGAAGGCATTTGGCCGAGAAGCGCGAGTTATCCCCCCTCCCTCGAGACTCAAGCGAGTTGGGCCGTTGGCGTGGGTCAGAGAGGTCTGAGACGCGACAAAGGTCGGATGCGTGTAGGACTCGACGGCTGAGTGCCGAATAGTTGTAAGCCCTTGTATTCATATCTTTTAAGTATTCATTAAAACTACTTAATTCAATTGATACATTTGATATATTGTGCAAAGGAAGCTAAAATCTATCGTAATGCAATGACTGTAGCACATTTTTTTATTTCGTCGAAGATTTCTTTTCATTCCCATAAAAATATGTAAAAACATCAGTTTTTCGGATATTTCAAAGATAAATCAATGTTGTAATTGTTTCTTCAACGTACAACTAAGAATTATCCTTACAAGGCAAATATGATGAAAAATATATTGGATAAGGAGGATACTATAAATCAAGTAATTCTAACCAATGTTTTCCAAGACTTCTCTCAGCCTGACATAACAGACTACACAATTCTACACATTGCAGCAATCAAGAGAGATGTTGAGGCATTCAAAATCTTAATAGACAATAGAGCTGATTTCACGATGCAAAATGCGCATGAATGTACAGTGCTTCACTACCTTTTTGAGTGCACAGCTGATAATAGCAGAATTGAACTGATAAATTATGCATTATCAGCCCATTTAAAATTAGCAAATTCAAGTAATCCTTGTAACAACAATGGTATTACCCACTTTCACATTGCGTGCATGGTCAACAATACCCAAGCAGTGCAGTTCTTTCTGGAAAATGCAGCATCTGTGCGTCTAATTGTGAAAATGGACTCGCCTAGATTTCCAGGTACAGCTCTTTACACTTCGCTTCTGAAGTTCTAGCATTGAGACAATAAAACTGCTTTTAAAGAATGATATAGATATAAATGTAAAAAATGCTCAAGGCAGAACAGCTTTGCATATTTTTGTACAACAAAAAATTAATTTATGTGATTCTTTGAGATACAGCGAAATAGATGCCACCACAGTGGTTTTGGACAAAATTGATTTGATGGATAACGCAACCAATCTGTTGCTACCAAACAATGGTATAGATAACGTGGGTTTTTCTCAGTTCCATAGTGCATGCACAATGCGAGAATCTACAGTAGCTGAAGATCTTATAGAGCAAGTGACAGACATCAATCGTTGTGTTCTGTTTGACTCTCCAGTGTGGCCTGGTTCTACAGGTCTTCATTTTGCTGCTCATTGTAACATGAAAATCTTTCAAATGCTTGTGCAAAAGATAAAAGCTCGAACTTTCAGATGTTACGTTGAAAAATATGGGTAGCCGTGGAAAACTTTGAGATAATTTCAGAAAACCACTGAAAATGACCACTTTCTAGGTTATGTACGTTAAACAAACTCGCAGTTATTACTCTATACGTCATAATACAATATTTTATATGTTTGGAAATTGCATTATTCGATAATACGTTGCTTCGAAAACCGTTGTAACATTATTGTAGCAGTTGATAAAAAAATTTATTGTTCGGTTGTGCCTTTGATTTTGGTGGTAGTCGCTGGAGCCCCCTTAATTGAAACCGTATACAAGAAAAACAAATAGTCAACTGTCAGCTTAGGCCTGAACAATTTTGGGTTACTGATAATCATTTTTTTCACATAAACATTGAACTACGATTGTTCAATTGTTTGTATTGTTGAGATTTTCTTTGCATTAATTACGACCGCGTGAATTGCAATAGATTAACAGTGATTTTATTAAAATATTCTTCTGAATTAAGTGTAGAGATCAAAAATATTGATATTGGTGTACTTAACAAGTCTATGTACTTTATTTTGTCTGAACTTCAAAATTGAGAGAGTTGATTTTTGACGTTAAAAGCCACATAGAAAAATCATACAAAACTTTGAATTACAACGTCTTGCATAAAAAAGAGAGAGAGAGAAATAGAGATAGAGAGAGGAGGGAAATCCCAACCTCATATCTTTTATGCAAGACGTTGGAATTCAAAGTTTTATATGATTTCTCTATGCGGCCTTTAACGTCAAAAATCAACTCTCTCAATTTTGAAGTTAAGACGAAATAAAGTATATAGACTTGTTAAGTGCACCAATATTAATATTTTTGATCTCTACACTTTTTCATCACTGAATGGGGACTGAACCCTATTGACACACACACACACACACACATACACACACACGCACGCACACACACACACGCACGCACGCACACCCACGCATGCACGCACGCACACACCCAATAGTTAAAAGATTTATTGCGTCATATTTTAAATAATAATAAATATATAAGGTGTACCAGGCTGCCGTTTAGTCTATAATTTCTTAAACGTACCTTTATAATTACTAAACGACGCCTTGTTATCTCTGTGCTCAAGCACAGCAACCTACCTTGTCTCGGAGTGCGCCTGCGCAGAGTCTCTTCACTTTTCCGAGTTGGGTTCCCCCAACTCACCGCTTGGCGGCGCTGTCGCCCCTTACTAGTAGCGCTCGTGCGGCCGCCGCTGGAACCTAAGTTGACGATTCCCGCCTACCGATATTCACGTGATTCGTGCTACGTTACCGGCGAATTCGAATCAACTGTAAACAAATACTGACGCGACCCCCGGACAAAGGAAAGACTAAATAACGATTGCTAGATCAAATAAAGGCTAATGTTCACTTTATTAATGTAACTTAATTACACGGGGGTTTTGTCTAGAGACTTGCGCACGCTTGCGCGGATGACAACACACGCTAAATGAGAGAGAGAGAGAAAACCGCGATTACCGCGAACTAACCGCTCGCGCGCAACAATTATTTTCCTCGCGCACGCTGCGCGGGATCGCACGCTAATTACAACAATAAAAAGGGGGAAGGTGCACCAACCGCGAGAACGATGAGGATACGGTGGCCAACCGTATCCGAATGACAAATCGCTGAAACGCCGCTTCGCTGCTCGCCGCACCACCGCGATTACTGTTGCTGCTGTTGTTGTTGCTGCTGTCGCTGCTACTGCTGTTGTTGCTGTTGCTGCTGCTGCCTTTACTGCTGCTACTCTTGCTGCTGCTGCTGCACTCAGCACACCGCACCAAAGTTCGCAATGTCACCAGGAAAACGTAACCGGCTCGGGAGAAAACAAGGTTAGACGCACGATACAGGCGGACTGAGTGACACAGTCATACTGCCGGTCGGACCCTCCCCTCCCGGTCATTGCCCCTACGCGCTCTCTCTCTCTCGCGAACCGAACGCGGCTCCTCTCGTTTAGCCGCTCATTAACCTCGCGCGAGTCTAACGATTTTCGGTAATCGTTGCAGCCCCCTCCTAGCTTCGAACTACCTCACTGACTCGCGATCCTAAGGACAGGATTGGGAAAGGAGAGAAACTAACACAATCCATCCTCATTTACATTACGCTTTATTTGCCCATCCCGGGCCACCACTCCCCCACGTCTTCTGCCGGAGCCCCCTGGCGCCTTGTGCCTGGGATAGCGCCAGTGCTCCGCCTTGTTGGGGCACTTGGACGTGGTGGTTATCCCGGGATGGCCGCATATATAGCAGCCTTTCTTCGGCCGCCCACTGGGGCCGGGCTCCGATCCATGGCCCTGGCTCCCTGCTGGTGGATGGGGCGGCTGGGCTGGAGCTGCCGGGGCGGCGATAAACGTAACGCCGCCCACCGTGGCGGATGTGCGCCCCCCCTGGGTGCGCACCACCACGGTAGAGTCGGAGACCGACCCGTCCACGCGGACCGTGAACTCCTGTCCGGCGCCGGTGGCCCCCGAGACTCTCTTGGCTTGAGTCTGCGTCGGGGGCCTGGCCGGAGTCCTGGCTGCGGCCCTATCCGTTGGTGCCGTCGGTGGTAAAACCGCCGGCGGGCCCGCGGCCGCTGGAGACTCCGGTCCCCGGTCTACGCGCAGCAGGGCCTCTCCGTATGCCCTCTGCCGCCGGACCACAGGAGCCCACTCCCCTAGCATCTCTTGGGCGCCGCGGAAGTCGAGGAACTCCCCCAGGTGCGCGTGCACCCGGCGCTGAAGCTCCCCGACGAATTCCCAGGCGTTTTCTAATTCCTAGAGGCCCAACCTCACGTGCCTCCAGGAATTTTCAAGCCCAACCTGCTGGGGGACCCGGGGGTGGTTGCAGACCCACTGCCCCTGGCCGCAGGCCTCTTTTGGCCTGGGGCACTGTGTCGAGCCGTCGGCCGTCGCCGGCTTGCTCGACTCTGGGGTCTGCACCCCCTGGTCCGTCGTGGACTTAGACCGACGGCCCTCTTCGGATGGACCGTCGGTCTGGGTGGACGCTTCCCGGGTCTCGGGCCTTCTGGTCGGGGTCCTCATGGCTTCCCGGAGGAAGTCGTCCACCCGCTGGCGCGAGCGGCCCTCTCTGGCGGCCACCTCGACCCGGGTCCGGACGAATCTTCGGATGTCCCCGATCAGCCGATCGGCGTCCGGACCTAGTCTCAGGTCGAGCAGCATCTGGGTGGCCGTCTCGAAGGCCTCTTCGCTTACAACCAGCTTCCTCTCCATCTGTAAAAGAGAAGAGGGAAGTTAAGGGATATCTCAGGTTCAGCCCTTAACCTAACCGTCGCTGTGTCACGCTCGACGCTATTGCTTACGAGGACGTCCCGGTCCCCTGCGCTTTCCTCGCGAACATGGCCTATTTGCGGGGGTAGCTGGCAGGACCACCTTCCGCACGTGCTGAGCGGTTCTACGGGGCCTGCCTCTTCCCCTTACCGCATTGCCATCCAGGTCGTCTCCACCTGGTGCCTGAGATTCGCACGCAGGGTTCTTGCGCGGCCTACCACGGCCTCGCTTAGCCGGCGCCTCGATCGGTACCTTTGGAGCCGCCGCGGATTTCTCACACTCGTTCGCGGGGGCTGCAATCGCGACGCGCTCGCATATCGGATCCTCGCTGGATTCCTCAATCTTCGCTGGCGGGTCGCCTACGCCCTCCTCTTCCTCCAACGGTGTTGAGTCCCCTCCTCCTGGCTCCTCGTTGTCCTGATCCGAGAATGGACCGAAATAGGGCTTGAGATCCTTGGCGTGGATCAGCTCGGGCAACTCTTCCTGCTGGTTACCAAGGCGGTAGGTATTAGTCCCACATACCTCCTGAATTACGTATGGGCCAGCATACTTCGGCGCCAACTTCGCCGAAACGCCCTGAGCTGCGGAAGACAAGATGCGGTTCCGCTTCCACACCCAGTCCCCAACCCTAAAGTCGGCCTGACGTCTCCTCCGATTGTAGTAGACCGCCTGACGGTCCGCCTCCTCCCTGGACTTAGAGCCAGCGCGTTCCCATAAATTGGGTAACTGGCGCATGTGCTCACCCCATTCGGTCAGTTCTTGGCCCCCGGAAGCTTCCCGAGCCAACTGATCCTGGGCTCTCCTAAAGGTCGAGGGGGGAGTGGGCTGTCTACCGAAGACCAGCATAGCCGGGCTATAACCTGTCGCGCTGTGAGTTGCCGAGTTCAACGCAAAGTTGAACTCTGGCAGGTGCTCATCCCAGCTCTTATGGTCCCGCTCCACGTACGATATGAGCATGGCCTTGAGGGTTTTGTTCACTCGCTCTGTGGGGTTTGCCTGTGGGTGGTAAACTGGGGTAAGGGCGCGCCGGGTGCCGTTCCTCGACAGGTAGGCATCGACCTCTTGATTTTTAAATTCGGTCCCGTTGTCCGAAAGAAATATCTCGGGCGCGCCAAACCTGGTTACCACCCTCTCGTGCAATTCCCGTACGATGGTCCTTCCATTGGCCTTACGTACGGGTACACACTCCACCCACCGAGTGAACAGGTCTAAAAAGACCAAAATATACTCGAACCCTCTCGAGCTCTTTGGGAAAGGGCCAGTAATATCACTGGCCACCACCTGCCAGGGTCGCGAGACCTCTCGACGACCCATCAGCCCGCAAGGCGGCCTTTGTTCCGCCTTGCATTGCTGACATACCGGGCAACTCCTCACGTACTCTCTGACCTGATCGTACATCTTTGGCCAGAAATACAGGTGCCTAGCCCGGGAGAACGTTCGTTCTCTCCCCTGGTGTCCCGCTGCTGGCGCATCGTGTACCTCCTCGAGTACCTGATGCCTCTTCTCGGCAGGAACTACTAGCTTCCAGGCTTCCTCGTTGTCGATGGACCCTTCGCTCTCCTCAGTCGGATTGTAGTGATACAATCTCCCTCCAACCACCTTCCAGGTAGGTTGAGAATGTGGATCCTGGCATACTTCTCTATACTTTTGAAGGTACCAGGCATCGGCAGTTTCCGGCTGATGAGTCATGGCACCCACTTCTACCACCCCCTCCTCATAGGCCCTAGATAAAGCGTCTGGCACCACGTTGAGGTCTCCCTTTCGATACTCTATATCGAAAACATGCCCTTGCAGTGCTAACGCCCAACGCGCTAGCCTTCCTGTAGGATTCCTCATACTGTGGAGCCACTTAAGGCAACTATGATCTGTGATGACTTTGAAGTGGTGCCCCTCAACATAAGGCCGGAACTTCCCGATAGCCCATACTACTGCCAGGCACTCTCGTTCGGAGACTGTATAGTTCCTTCCCGCACTATTTAAGGAGCGACTGGCGTACTCTATGACGCGCTCCTGTCCATCGATTTCCTGCGTCAGTACGGCGCCGATCCCGCTATCGATCGCGTCCGTTTGTAACACGAACTGTGCGCTGGGATCTGGCGACTGCAAGATTGGTGCCGAGACCATTGCGTCTCGCAACCGTTCGAAAGCCTGCTCCTGTTCCTGCTGCCACGCAAACGGGATGCTCTTCTTCGTCAGGCGGTTTATCGGCTCAGCGATTGTCGCGAAGTCAGGTATAAAGCGACGATACCACGACATCATCCCCATGAATCGCTTCACCTGTCTGATCGGCCGTGGTACTGGGTACTCCATGATGGGCTTGATCTTCTCTGGATCTGGCCTTACCCCTTCACGGTTCACTAGGACCCCCAGGTACTTGACTTCCGACTTACAGAAGTGGCTTTTGGTCTTATTCACAGTGAGGCCCGCACCCAGGATTCGTTGTAAAACCAATCCCAGGTGTCGCTTATGCTCCTCAAAGGACGGCGAGATAACAATCACGTCGTCGAGGTAAGCAAAAGCAAAAGGATCTAAATCCGGGCCTATCACTCTGTCCATCAACCTCTGGAAGGTCGCGCCGGCGTAGGACAATCCGAAGGGCATTCACTTGAACTGAAAATGCCCCAGGCCGGGGACTGTGAACGCCGTAATGGGGCGCGACTCCTTTTTAAGAGGTATCTGGTGGTACGCGCTACTCAAGTCCAGTGTCGAGATGAACTTAGCATCCCTGATCCTTCGCAGGATGTCGCTCATGAAGGGTAATGGATAGGCGCCCGGCTTGGTTACTGCGTTTACCTTCTGGTAATTTACGCAGAACCGATATTTGCCATCTGCCTTCTTAACCATCACCACTGGACTTGACCACCCGCTGGTTGCTGGTTCAATGACGTCGTTGTCCAGCATGGCCTTGACCAGCGCGTGCATTTCGTCTCGCACCCTGTCAGAGACCGGGTAGTATTTCTGTTTACAGGGTCGAGCGTCTCCGATGTCTATCTCATGCTCGACCCCCACAGCACAGCCTAAACACTCGCCTCCGTCTGGAATTAATCCATCGACAAGGCTAGCCACTTCTTGACGCTGTGCTTCCGTGGCTTCTACCAGGCCTACGGGTGCGAGGCACGACGTACCAGTGACGCTTGCCACTTCCAACGGTACCGCCACTTTGGCTTTCGCCAAGTACAGCTGGTCCGTGTCAGGGTTCAGGTTGGCGCTGAATTCCCTTACGAAATTGCCGACGTAGCAGTCATCAGACAGCAGTGGCGTTATAGCGACCCTTACGTCTTTTGTGATTCCCCCTACCGTGAAGGGGAAAATCACATGACCCAAGATGGGACATGGGCGACCGTCGGCGAGCTTCGCTTCTCCCGCACGCGTGACGTCCAGGCCCAGCCCCATGTCCGATGCCAATCTAAGCCCGAGTTGACCCATTACCGTCGATGAGGCCCCGGTGTCGTAGAGTGCCCTCAACTTGTAGGCACCTATCCCCACCTGAAGCCACCATCTGGTCTCATCCTCGGGTCTGTACCTACGGGGAGCTTTCTCCGTCCCTCTCTCCTCTGTGGACGGGAGGCTTTCACGGCTCTTCTTGCCCTGGGCAGCCGCTACTCGCATCGACGTGCTCTCCCCCGCAGGTGTCTGGGCCGCCGGCGTATCCTCTGGAGTGTCAGGTGGTCTCCTGGAGCTTTTGGGTCTGATGGTCTCCTCTGCGACCCATTCAAACCCCTGCTCCACCACCTGAATCCGGCCTCCGTACCCTTCGAGGATACAAAATGCCCGGTTACCCAGATCAGGCATCTGCTCGGTCGCTGTCGCTTCCGACGCCACCACACTGCCAGGTGTCGTGGGGTCCGATATCCCTGGCGAGACCTTCCTGAACCCTGGGGTCGCTGACGGGCCCCTGCCACGTTCCAGCGACCCGCGACGAGAGGTCACCTTTACTGGGGACGCGGAGGGGACCTCCGTCCTCCGTTTCCCTGCCCGTTTCCCTTGTTGCAATCCGGGCAGTACCTCCTGGTAAAGCCTAATTTGCCACAAGACGAGCACTTAATCGGTTGGGAGTAGTCTATTTTCCTCCGCTGACCCTCTCGTCGCTGGCCAGGAGACCCTGGGGGGGTTTTATTCCTCCCCTTTTCTTGCGGCCGACCCCTCGGCCGCCTGGGAGAGTTAGCCTTCCTCTCCTTAAAGTACCGGTCCATCTCGCGTCGCAGGGTCGCAATCTGCGACGACAGATCCTCAATGCGGTCTGTCGCCTGCGTTGCGGCGATTGTGGGCCGGTCCTCGGGTTTCCTGGCCGGGGCTTTAACCGGTGACTCGGGTTGCAGCTGTTCCCTACCCCGAGGCTTGTTGGACATGGCCGCCGTTCGGGGTCCTGCCCGGGGCGGTGGTGCCTTAGCTGACACCCCCATGTGCTCGGGGTATAACATGGAGGTAGGCTCCAGCCTGGTCCTCGGGCGTTCGTCGTCCCGCAAAGCGGTCTCGATTTCAGTCGCCCGGGCGTGGAATTCGTCCACGTTGGAGAACGCATTCCTCCGCAGCTGCATCCGGATGGCGGGTAGGAGATTTGCATACAACAAATCTAACTGCCGCTGCTCTGGTATCGGCGGGCGTAGCTGGGCTAACATGAAGAGGAGGTGGCAGGCATATTCTCGCACCAGCTCTCCTTTCTCCTGGTACCGGGCTTGGGCCTCTTGTACCTTTACAGGGTGTCCCATTTTAATTTACCACCCCCTAATACAGGTTAATAATTTGCTCTGAGAAAAAAATGTTTCAAATAAAATTTGTTGGGTTCGAAGGGGGGCATCTTTTGGCTATTTCAGCTGCGACCTTGAACATCACCTTCAAGGTCATTTGAAAGTCAAGACCAAATTTTCATATGAAATGTGCATATTTTATGGCGGATTCGGATTCTACTAAAAAAGAGAAACACTTTTTGTCTGAATCATTTTTTGATCATCAATAGGTAGATAGCTCTCCCTTTAACTGAAAATAGAATTTGTTCTAGAAATAAGATGTTTTAGATGAATGTTACTAGCTTCAAACAAAGACAGAGGTATCCTTTGGATCACTTAAGGCAAGACCTTCACGTCCAACCACTTAAGGCAAGACCCCTTCGTTCAGCTAGTCACAGAAATTTCAATGTCTCAAGTGCTCTATCAATTGCCCATTTTGTTGAATGCACATTTGTATTCTCTGCTGAAAACTTCTTTGGACATCTATTAATGTTTGTGGGGTTAACGCCTGGAATGCTGCAACAATTCTCTCCATCATATTTTGTGCCGTCGTCGGGGCTTCCGCGTAAACTCTCTGCTTCACGGCCCCCCACAGAAAGAAGTCCAATGGGATCAAATCTGGCGATCGCGCAGAAAATTCACAGATTGGACTACCAATTCCAATCCAACTATTTGGGTATGTCGCGTTCAGAAATCTCCTGACAAGTAGTCGACGATGAGCGGGAGCACCATCTTGCTGGAATCACATGTCTCACCTTATTTCTAGCGGAATGTTTTCTAGAAGAGGTGGAATTTGGTTCTCGAGAATATCTAAATAAAGTTCGCCGTTTAAATTACGGTCATAAAAAATTGGACCCACAACGTATTCCCCAACTATGCCCACCCAAACATTAATTGACCACCGTCTTTGTGTACGGGGATCTCGCTGCCAATGTTGATTTTCTTCTGCATAATAATGCGCGTTATAAAGATTAACTCCTCCCATATTGTCGAACTTTGCCTCGTCTGTAAAGAGAGTCCGATCAAAGAAAAATGGATCTATGCACATTCGTGTTTCCGCCCATTGACAGAATCTAAGTCGCCTGGCAGGATCACCAGGCTCAATGGCATGTGTAAGGTGCAAGTGATATGGATGAAATCTAAAATGACGCAATACACGGGAAACTGTTGATCTGGGTACTCCATGCATTTGCTGAATTTGTCGCGTCGAAATATGAGGATCCTCAGCAATTACAGCACGAAACCCAAGCGCAATATGCTCTCTTGGGCCCGTCCGTCGCCTCTTCCTTCTTAAGTTACCTCCTTGAGCTCTTATCGTTTGAAGTTTAATATTCCTCCTAGTAGGATGACGAGCGTCCGGATACCTTTCAGCGTACAGCCTCGCTGCAGCCTTGTAATCGTGACATTCTCCCAGAATCTTGATCATGTTGACTATCTCTACTGGCGTGTAGTCAGCCATTATCTGTTGTAGGTAAATTTTTTAGGGAATATTTAATCTTAAATTAATAATTTAATTTTTATTTAATCTGAAATTCAGAAAGTCAATGAAAACCTAATGATGAGAAGCTTTGAGGAGCTGTAAGAATTTACAAGCCTTACCAATAGAACGATAACGAAGCAAAAAAATGTCTTTTAGCGAGAAATAAAGCATTTACGAGAAAAATATTCTAATTCTAATATTCTAATTCCTCGGATAAAATGTAATGGTTACCTGTAAATAAACATTTGACCTTCAAAAAATCTTGATGACCTTCAAATGACATTGATGGCTCTTAAGCAAGTTCGTGGTGAAGGTCACTACAGTATGTCCCTCATTGAATCTAGTAACATTCATCAAAATCATTCTTAACTGTGGGAAAAATTCTAACCTCAGTTTAAGGTAGAGATATCTAGTGATTTTTTCTACTTTTTTAAAGCCGTTTACAACAAAAATTTGGGATTTTTTCAAAAAATGATTCATACAAAAAGTGTTTTTCTTTTTTAGTAGAATCCGAATCCGCCATAAAATATGCACATTTCATATGAAAATTTGGTCTTGACTTTCAAATGACCTTGAAGGTCATGTTCAAGGTCGCAGCTGAAATAGCCAAAAGATGCCCCCCTTCGAACCCAACAAATTTTATTTGAAACATTTTTTTCTCAGAGCAAATTATTAACCTGTATTAGGGAGTGGTAAATTAAAATGGGACACCCTGTATAATTACTAAACGACGCCTTGTTATCTCTGTGCTCAAGCACAGCAACCTACCTTGTCTCGGAGTGCGCCTGCGCAGAGTCTCTTCACTTTTCCGAGTTGGGTTCCCCCAACTCACCGCTTGGCGGCGCTGTCGCCCCTTACTAGTAGCGCTCGTGCGGCCGCCGCTGGAACCTAAGTTGACGATTCCCGCCTACCGATATTCACGTGATTCGTGCTACGCTACCGGCGAATTCGAATCAACTGTAAACAAATACTGACGCGACCCCCGGACAAAGGAAAGACTAAATAACGATTGCTAGATCAAATAAAGGCTAATGTTCACTTTATTAATGTAACTTAATTACACGGGGGTTTTGCCTAGAGACTTGCGCACGCTTGCGCGGATGACAACACACGCTAAACGAGAGAGAGAGAAAACCGCGATTACCGCGAACTAACCGCTCGCGCGCAACAATTATTTTCCTCGCGCACGCTGCGCGGGATCGCACGCTAATTACAACAATAAAAAGGGGGAAGGTGCACCTACCGCGAGAACGATGAGGATACGGTGGCCAACCGTATCCGAATGACAAATCGCTGAAACGCCGCTTCGCTGCTCGCCGCACCGCCGCGATTACTGTTGCTGCTGTTGCTGTTGCTGCTGTCGCTGCTACTGCTGTTGTTGCTGTTGCTGCTGCTGCCTTTACTGCTGCTACTCTTGCTGCTGCTGCTGCACTCAGCACACCGCACCAAAGTTCGCAATGTCACCAGGAAAACGTAACCGGCTCGGGAGAAAACAAGGTTAGACGCACGATACAGGCGGACTGAGTGACACAGTCATACTGCCGGTCGGACCCTCCCCTCCCGGTCATTGCCCCTACGCGCTCTCTCTCTCGCGAACCGAACGCGGCTCCTCTCGTTTAGCCGCTCATTAACCTCGCGCGAGTCTAACGATTTTCGGTAATCGTTGCAAAGGCGACATCTAATGTATCAGGTAATAAATCGTATTAATAGAAATATGTGTACACATATACAAATATATACACACACATTTATATAAATTATATAAATAAATAAAACTCACCAAAATTTGTAAATATGAGATGCGTTTTTTAAATATGTAAATATATATATATATATATATATATATATATATATATATATATATATATATATATATATCTGTTATTTCAAATATATTAGTTGTAATCCTTGTTTTCTTTGTAAATGGCAATCAAAAGTTTTTATCACCACAATTTTCAAATATGAGATGCGTTTTTTAAATATGAAAAAATATATATCGGATATTGTGAATATCTTTGTTGTAATCCTTTTTTTAATTGTAAATGGCCAACGAAAGTTTTTTATTAATTTTTGCAATCTGCAATGGAACTGAAATATATAACAGATTATGCACTTGAAATTCACAACACTAACCATAATACAAACACCAAAATCAGGCAAACAATATTCAATTCGAATGATATTCCAATCATTCAAATTTAAATTACTTAACATATTATATCCACTGTAAAACTAATAAATACTTTATTTTTTCAGCTCTGGTTTCTTATGAGTGCCAAGAGCTTCTTGGTGCTCCTTAGCAGAAGAGAAAAGAGAGTCAAAACGATAGAGGGGGGGGGGGGAGAGAGAGAGAGAGGAGAGAAATAGAGATACAGAGAGAGGAGAGAAATAGAGATACAGAGAGAGAGAGAGAAATAGAGATAGAGAGAGAGAGAAATAGAGATAGAGAGAGAGAGAAATAGAGATAGAGAGAGAGAGAAATAGAGATAGAGAGAGAAATAGAGGTACAGAGAGATAGAGAGAGAGGAGAGAAATCCCAACCTCATATCTTTTATGCAAGACGTTGGAATTCAATGTTTTGTATGATTTCTCTATGCGGCCTTTAACGTCAAAAATCAACTCTCTCAATTTTGAAGTTAAGACAAAATAAAGTACATAGACTTGTTAAGTACACTAATATTAATATTTTTGATCTCTACACTTTTTCCTCTACAATCAATAGTTTTTTAAATAAAGCCAAAATAAGGTTTTCCAGTTCGTAATGACAAAACTGGATATCCAGCTATTTTCAAGGAAAGTGACAATTATTAATGGTAGCTAATTATAAATATTATTTTATTATGGTATTTTCTCATACTAATTACCATGCAAAACCTGATTGAAAAATATTAACTAGTACTAAAGTTATAATGAAAAAGAGATATCATATTTTTAATCAGTCTGTGGTAATTATATCACCCATTGGATATGATATCTCTTTTTAATCATAACTTTAGTACTAGTTAATATTTTTCAATAAGGCTTTGCATGGTAATTAGTATGATAAAATACCATAATAAAATAATTTTTATAATTAGCTACCATTAATAATTGTAAATTTTGTTGAAAATAGTTGAACATTCAGTTTTGTCATTACGCACTGGAAAACCTCATTTTGGCTTTATTTAAAAAACTATTGATGGTAGAGGAAAAAGTGTAGAGATCAAAAATATTAATATTAGTGTACTTAACAAGTCTATGTACTTTATTTTGTCTCAACTTCAAAATTGAGAGAGTTGATTTTTGACGTTAAAAGCCGCATAGAGAAATCATACAAAACTTTGAATTTCAAAGTCTAGCATAAAAAAGAGAGAGAGAGAGAAATAGAGATAGAGAGAGAGAAATAGAGATAGAGAGAGAAATAGAGGTACAGAGAGATAGAGAGAGAGAGAGGAGAGAAATAGAGATACAGAGAGATAGAGAGAGAAATAGAGATAGAGAGAGCGAGAGAAAGAGAGGTACAGAGAGATAGAGAGAGAGAGAAAAATAAAGGCTAATCAAAGCCATATTTACATAATTTAAATTACTTACCGGTTGGAATCTTGAAATCCAAGTAGAGTTTACGAAGCAGCTTTACGTATAATAGAAATTTTAGGTATCCATAATTAATTCCATGCACGTGAAAATATCCAGAGTGGAATCACAACCTGCAAAATTGTAGAGAATGAAATCTTGGTTTAGTTTTATCTACATTTTCTATTAGACGACATAAAAAATTATATGAAATAAAGTAGCAAAAGTAAAATTAATTGCATGTGCACGTGGTTGAAAGAGACCGAATTGAGAGCGAAAAAAAAAAATATTTCACAATGATACATGGATATTATTAGATAAATTATACCTATTCATACCTGTTAAAAGATTGAAACTTGAATCTGGTCCAGATGCCTCTTATAGCAGGATAATTACACGGATTATGAAATTTTTTTCTTTGAAAGCTTAGATAAAGTAAAAGTCGGCGTCGCCAGCGTCAGAGTTATGACCATGGAGACTGTATAAATAGGAGAGTTAGCGTCATGTATAAGAATTAGGGAAAAAACGTGTTTGAGATAATAGCGTCATTCGATAGTCAATATAAGGTTTTGTTATAAAAATTTTTTTCCTGGATTTTTTAAACGCATATTTGCATTTAAAAAAAATTATTGAAAAGTGCACTTTTTCAAACGTGAGACAAACGCGCCGAAACGCCGACTAGCGGCTAGCAGAAGAGCCCGTGACGTCATCACTATAAAACTTGGATATTTTAACACGTAACTGCGTTGAACTGCAAGTTTAAATTGATTGTTTTCAAAAGTGTCTTGATACAATGAGTGAAAAAGAGGTTCAAGTATCATCAAAAACAAATATCAAAGGCTATAGAGCATGTTTTGTTCCATTGTGTGGGAACAATTCAAAGAAAAATCCTGACAAAGTCTTCGTGTATATACCCGATAATTTGAATAAGAAGCAGCAATGGTTTAAACTTGCACGACGTGGTGACAAGCCAACTAATTCACAATTTTATTGTTGCCAGGATCATTTAGATGTAAGTGTATTATTAACATATATAATTAAAGTAATACCACTGAATTAGTGTAATCTAACCTACAAATACCTGTCTCCTATCTTTTTTGTAGATTGAGAATGATCTTGAAAACTACATGCGATTCAAATTATTTGGAGGTCGAATAAAATTGAAAAACGATGTATTGCCACGTTACTTTGATTGTCAACCTAATCGCAAAAGTGCTACCAAACCATCTGCAAGAAAAAGTTTCCAAAATATCAAACACAAAGCAGCTGTTGTAGAATTATTTTCCAATAGCAATAGCTTTCGACAAAAAAATGAAATACATGCAAAAAATGAAATTACAAGAGAGCTTGGCAATACAGAAATAGTAGATTTGAACATTCATAGTAGTGAGAATCAATACCGAAAGAAAAAATCAAGTCTATTGTGTACAAAAATCCCAGTATTGCAGCACAGTCAATTGAACAAGCAATTTAATTTTATAAATCACAATCAAAACGTAAATTTAGGTTTATCATACATCCCGGAGAAAACTTTACAAGAAAATGAAAAGGAAAACATGCAGTTTGATTTTGAAAATTATAATGAAGAAGAAAATTCAAATTTATCACACATTCCAAAAAGAGTTTTGAATGAAAGTCAAAAGTCGAACATATTATTGCAAGAGAATCAAAAGGTAAACATTCAATGTAATTTTAAAAATAGTAATCAAGGAAAATACTCAAATATATCTTACATTCCACAGAAAGTTGTACATGAAAATCAAAAGTCTAATACAGAATTACGAGAAAATCTTGAGGTCGATAAGCAATGCATTTTCGCAAATGACAATCAAGAAAAAAATTCAAACTTATCAGCAGTGAAGGGGGTTCTTCGAGAAAGTCATGAATCAAATATCAACTTGAAAAATAGTAGTCCAAAAAAGTATAGCAACAAGAAAATTCAAGTCAACCGAAAACCGCCTTTTCGCAGTTTAGGTGTGATGGTAAAATGTAAAACTGCTGAAAAGTCTACGAGTACCAGTGATATTGAAGATGGTGTGAGTAAATTAAAAATTAATCAAACGTATCCTGTTAACAATCTACAGAGGTTAGACGCTGATTTAGTAAGTTTATCAATCACTAATGAAAAATCATCACTAACTTTGACCTCAAAAACCATTAGCGAATATAAACCTTCATCTGGAGAAGTTCAAGATATAGAAGAAAATGATTTAGTGTGGAAAAGGAATGCCTTGAATATGACTGTATATTTTATTGCTACTGATCCAAAAAGATACTTAGGACTGCCACTTGAATGGTTTTGGCTTTTAGAACATTTATCTATATTAACTGGAGTCGGTACAGATGACATAAAATTAACGCTTATGAAAATAAAATTGAATGACACATTTGTCAGATTAGGCCATCAATTTGGAGTGAGTTCAACCAAAGCCAGTAATATTTTTCATACAACAGTATTCAAATTAGCTAATATTATGAAGACTTTTATTTATTTTCCTGATAAGAAGACAGTTATAAAATCAATGCCCATTCAATTTCGGGCAAATTATTATCACGTTCGGGCTATTATAGATGCTTTTGAAATACAAATTCAGAAGCCATCAAACAGTACTAATCAAGCATTATCATGGTCTGAATATAAAAAAGGAAATACATTGAAATTTTTAAAATCATGTTCACCAGATGGATTTATCAATTTTATTTCTCGTGGATGGGGAGGAAGAATTTCAGATACACTATTGTATCAAATAAGTACAATCGAAGAAACTTTACCACCAAAATGTACTGTGATGGCTGACAGAGGGTTCAAACACATAGATACTTTATTGTCAGCAAAATAGTGCAGGTTGGTTCGACCTCCAAGTAAGTCTTCTAATAGCAAACTAACAAAACTAGAATCAAGAGAAACTAAACGTGTTGCCAGTTTACGCATTCATATTGAAAGGGTTATTGGTAGGATGAGAGAATTTGAAATGCTGTCTCCTCATGCAAACTTGCATCATTCTGTTATGCCTTACATCGATTCAATAGCTATTATTGCAGCAGCTTTAGTTAACTTGCAGTCACCAATAATAAGACAATAAACTAGTCTTTCACGTTTGGATGTAAAAACTGACATGTATAATAAAATTTTGAATTTTTATGAAGAAATTAACCTGTAAGTTGAAAAATAAATTTTTCATTTTTTAATAAAAAATTTGGGACATTTTTCTTTCTTCTACAAATAATAAAATTGAAATCACTTTTGTGCCACTTGATTGATTCCTTCTTTGATTTTTATTTCAAAAATAGTGTAACACACAAATACAAATATTTTGATAGGTTTACTTTTTACTAATGTAAGAAAACTTCACATCAGGATACAGATGTCATCAGTCGAGGGAAAATATATTTCTTCCAAAATTCAGTTGCTTTTTCTATAGTTCCAGTAAATTTATCATCATATGTCAACCAAACTGTAGTTACTTTTTTATTCTGTTCAAAAAGAGGATCTGCTACACAAAATAAACCTTTCCTTTTGTTCGCACACAACATTTGTGTAAACATTTGTGCTTTACATTTTTCACTTATGACACCTTTTGACAAATAAGTTTTGATATTATCAGTTGAAGAAGGGCATTTTATTTCTACGATGAAATCTGATCCAACAGCATCTGGCGAGGCTCCAATAACAGGGCACGACGACAATAAATATAATCCGCAGCTTCTACAACTTATGTTTTTCTTTTTTTTCACTTTAAGCAATACCTGCTTTTCCAAATCTTTGCCTCTCTGCATGGCTTGTGAGAGAAAAACTTTAGCAGCTCCAATGATTTTTTTCACCAATGATCCGTCGGCTGTACGGCAATGAGCAGCTTCATAAATTAATGATGCAGTTATTCGTCCATACCTACATTCATACCATAACGGATCATCACTTTGACTCTTTGTTGCTTTTTCCACCTCTACTATCATTAATTTTTCAATTTTCTTTTCAGCAAATTTTAGGAATTCATCTGCTTCATTCATTTTCATTTCATTAAACAAAATCATAAGTTGATGCAATGATACAGCTTTGATATGGTTATTACTATTTATATCAAATAAATGTCGAGTAATCTGACTATCAATATTTTTTTTCTGGGCTATTTCAGTTACTGTTTGAAAAAAGTGTTTAATTTTTTCTGGTTCAATGTCATTTGGTGGTACAGGTAATTTTTTACCTTCAAACAAATCAACTGCTGCAACATACTTATTTGTAGTTGTCACTTTAGCTAAATTGGACTTTTTCCAATAACATTTAACTTCTGTTGGAGCAGGTTCTTCAGTCCGTCTATTGACCCACATCAAAAGTGCAATCGCATGCTTACAGCCACCTGTTTGGAGGAAAATAAAAGGCAACATTGATTTGCATTTCAGAAACTTGACTACCTATTTTTTTATTGATTTTATATTTACCAAGGGATGCGGGGCAATCTTCACACTCTACCGTGTTAACAGTATTACTTTTTTCGTTAACTATCAAAGTAACTTTGTACGGCGTATCACGAACCTTGTGTTCAGGACAAATTGAGGCTTTTAATATACATAAAGCTCCGTCTCGTTTCAAGCAAACATAACCCATAGCAGCATCTCCGTAATTTTCTCTTGAAGATCTATAGACAATAAACAAAATTGTTAAAATACATAAAAAATAATTATGCCGAACACTATGTTTATAACATATACATACTCATTCATTTTTGCATTTCGGACTTCAGGATCATTGAAATTGTCATCATTTTTTATGTAATTTAAAACCATAAAAATATTCACTTTTGGAAGATTTCCAGAATCAGCTTTTAAGAAATCAGGATCTAGCTTATTACTCATGTCTACTATTTTCAAAATAATATGTTTTACATGCGTGTATCTTGATCAACAATCCGTCCACCGTATAAACACTGCACATGAATCAACAGCCGGTATAGTAATGACGTCACGCGCACTCGGCAGCCATTACGGCGAGCAGGCCTCTCGTTTGAAAACAGTTTAAAATCACACAGTTTTGAATAATTTTTAAAAAACATTCCGACAAAGTATAATTTTTTAAAAAATTATTATTATATTATGTGTTACACGTACTTCATACTGTAATAATTATAGACGATTTAAAAAAAAAATTTTCTACCTAATTATAGTCTCGAGCATCAGTCAAGCATGAATCCTCTACCAGTAGCGCCTCTCTCGGTGATCAAGCAAGAGCCCAAGTTACCGACTCGATGTATGCCCCAAAGCGAGTTATATATATAATATATAGATATATAACTCGTTTATATAATATATATATATATATTAAATATGTGTATATGTGTGTGTGTGAGTGTGTGTATAGATATTATATACAACCATTAGTCCACCATTAAAAAAATTTTTATTTTATACCTGGTGTTTGGAATCGGATATTTGGTGCATGTTGCATGAAGCAACGTTTATCAACGACTTGGAATCTATGGCTTCGCACCCGTGTAACCCTTTAAGCTTTGAATACGCTGCCAGATATTTCGAAACTTAACTTTTAAGTAAGTTAACTTACTTAAATTTAATAACTTTTTATTAATAACTTTAATAACTTGTAACTTGTGAATCAAATAAATTATCACATATACTATAATCATCATTCAATATCACGTTACAAAACAAATGGAATAACGTACGACTTGTAATTATATTTTATAATAATATACAATGCATATAATTACCTAAAATTACGGGCTTGGGAGGACTAATAACATTTCTAGCTTGGCTCGGACATGCACCTACACAGCACTGAAACATTGCATGGGAATATTCAATGGAATATTTTACAAAAACATTGTAAGAATATTGCAGGTAAGTTTCTGAAACAATTTTAGAATGTTTCAATGAAATATTTTGAGCAATATTTTTGGAATGTTTCGGCAATGTTTCATTGCAATATTCCTTCTGGGCTTTTGAAACATTCCATTGGAACTTTTCTAAAACCTTGCAGAAACATTGCTAGATTCATTTCATGAATTGTTGTTGGAAAGTTCTGTTAAATTTGCTCGAAATATTGCAGAAAGGTTTCCGAGATAATTCGGGAATGTTACAATGAAATATTTTGAGCAATATTTCGGGAATGTTTTGACAATGTTTCATTGCAATATTACTTGTGGGCTTTGGAAACATTCCATTGAAACTTTTCTGAAATCTTGCAGAAACGTTGCTAGATTCATTTCATGAAATGTTGTTGGAGAGTTCTGTTAACTTTGCTTGAAATATTGTGGGAATATTTCCAGTATCATTCGGGAACGTTCTCATGGAAAATTTGAAACAATATTTATGAAATGTTCTGACAATGTTCCATACTGCAATACTTCTTTTATGCTTCGAAAATATTACATTGAAAGTTTTCTAGAACTCTGCAGAACTCAGAAATGAGCATAGTTCTTGAAGTAAAATAACAAACAAACATCCCTACATTTACGAAATGTTGAACCACATGTACCCCGTACCCTGCGAATATTACGCTCTGTATTGTTTCACTTTATTTCTCTTTATAAAAAAAAAAATTATCATCGCACCGACGTTACGTGACAGATCTAACTGAAAATATAAATATCTTCAATTTGAAAAAATGGGTGACTTCAAAACCGTAACTTATTGTTCATGATGTTGAAATTATAAATGAACAATCAAGTATTGTGATGATTACCACAATGAAAAATTACAGTTCAAATTTTGCATCCAATAATTTAAATGAGCTTTAGCGCAATTCAATATAGCCATCGGAAGCCACTATCGAGCGTTCGTGTTCAGAAATAAATTATGTACTGCATAAAAAAAATAGCAAAAACAAATGGCAAATGAAAAAAAAAAAATTTTTCAACCCGAGCGAATCTCGAACCCAGGATGCAAAATTAGGAGGCCGACACGCTGTCACTTCAGACACCGAGCTTCGTTATTGGGAGCTATAAAGCATCGGAGGTATCTGATTAACTCATTGGCGGAAGGGCTTATGTTAGGTTATGGTCCTGTAATAGGAAGCTTGTGATATGATAATGAGCTGTACAGACATTACATAAATCGGGATGAGTTTCAGTTATAGCGAGCGAGGAGATTATACTCGCCGCACGAAAAGTAATATGAAAAATTGTGGAACGATTGGGGTAACATTTCCAGGAAGTGTTTCAGCCACTATTACCGAAATATTTTAATAATAATTCTACAAATATTCCCACAAACATCCCTGTAATCTTTCCTGAAATATTACTCGCAAATTATCTGCAAGTTTCCTGCAAGGTTTCACCGAGATATTCCAAAACTCAACAGACAACATTTTCGTGAAAAGTTCCTGCAAGGTATCTGAAATATTTCTAGCAATATCCTTGCAATCTTTCCAAAAATATTCCTTGCAACGATTCTGCAAGGTTTCATAAATATTCCTTGAAACTTACTTGAAATCTTCCCTGAAATATTACTTGCAATGTACCTGCAAGTTTCCCGCAAGGTTTCAACTAGATATTTTGGATCGTGAAAAATAATATTCCAGTGAAAGGTTTCTGCAAGGTTTCATAAATATTCCTTGAAACTTACTTGAAATCTTCCCTGAAATATTACTTGCAATGTACCTGCAAGTTTCCCGCAAGGTTTCAACTAGATATTTTGGATCGTGAAAAATAATATTCCAGAGAAAGGTTTCTGCAAGTTTTCTGAAATATTTGTCGAAAAATCGCGTTGAAATATTTCAAGTGACTTTTCGAAACCTTCCTGCAATATTTTCGCAAGGTTTCTTTGAAATGTTTCATGGAATCTTTCGAAACAATCCTGTAATGATTCAACTTTAAAAATAGAATTGGATTTTGTACATCATTAAGGTATAGTAAATACGGAACTTGAGAAAAATTTCCATGACCAAATATTTACAAATGGAGTTTATTTATTAATTATGTGATGCAAGACTGGAATAATATTTATGTTTTATATAAAAAAAATCGCATTTAGTCTGTAATCCAAAGTTTCAGATTTTAAATAATAGAACTATAAAAAATAAAAAAAAGAACTTAAATTATAAAGAAATTTGTTAATTTAAATTGTAAGTTGTTTAGTTATTAATATAAAATCACGTAATTGAACATGTCTCTCCCAAACAGAAAATATTTCCAGCAATGTTACAGCAAGTTTTCTGAAAGGTTTCCGTGAATCATTGCCAGAAATATTTCGAGAAATATTGTGGCAATGTTTCATGTAGCATTACAGGCAATGCTGCTGCAATGTATCAATGAAATATTTTCTGCAATGTTTCAGCAAGGTTTCTGCAAGGTTTCCGTGAATCATTGCCAGAAATATTTTATAAAATATTGTGGCAATGTTTCATGTAGCATTACAGGCAATGCTGCTGCAATGTATCAATGAAATATTTTCTGCAATGTTTCAGCAATGTTTCTGCAAGGTTTTCGTGAATGATTCCCAGAAATATTTCATGAAATGTTGTGGCAATGTTTGAGAAATATTGCAAGAAACATTTTACTGAATGGTTTTTAAAATATTTCCGGAATATTGTAAAAATATTTCTGTAAACTTTCCCTGAAATATTTCATTGAATCTTTCAGTGAAATATTTCATGCTGTGTGGGATATCAGGAGAAGGAACAACAAAGAACATTTTTACAGAAAATACACTTGCGAAATTGGCTGAAAGCACTTGGAATCACATGTTCAACAAACTAATCACGTGCGGATCAATCTCATCAGTAATCATAATGTAATTACTGCAAATAATAAAATTGACGATTGATACCATCATCAGAGGATATACGCTGCACATGGTTTATGGCTGGTCTATGAACCTACTATGGGCCTTCTTCAGCTCAATAACCCACCTG
Source organism: Phymastichus coffea (assembly GCF_024137745.1). Taxonomy (NCBI): domain Eukaryota; kingdom Metazoa; phylum Arthropoda; class Insecta; order Hymenoptera; family Eulophidae; genus Phymastichus; species Phymastichus coffea. Next base: position 2,195,985 of record NW_026706844.1, read on the forward strand.
CTAATGATACTAGGACGACAAAACCATGACAGTATGACAAAAAATAATAAACAAAACGCAGAAATTCAACTGGAAACAGTGCACACAAACCTGAACGACACAGACGTCAAGATACAAATTTACCCTGATACCCACTGTCCTATTCCTTAACAAAGCTTACCTCTCGATTCAACACTAATCAAATACAAACATGACCTATTTTCAACAAAAGTCTAATTAATTGTCGTATAATTCAGTACCCCAAATGCTTTACGTCATGGCTACATTTTAAGCGGGGAGGGAAGCGAGATATTCGCTTTAGAATATTAGGCTAAGACTGCAAAGGAAATTAAAAAACAAATTTTTTATCTAAAAACAAAAGAAAGAGATATTTATTTTTACAAAATTACAATTATGTTTACAAATATAATTGCACTTATATACAATTGCAATTATACCGATGGTCCGCACTTGGACCCATGATTGCATTGTGGAAATCATTAGGAGCCTCCACGCGTGCTCGACAAGGGCCGTTGCAATGTGCTGGCAAATCATAAAAAAGTAATCCGCAAACTAGAAAAAGGAAAATATATAATGATAATAATAACAACGAATAAAAAAAAAAAAAAAAACTAAGTAACAAGAACTACAATCAATTTGTAAAATACTTATATAGATCATCAAATGACGCTTCCTTGGAGGTCCAAGCATTGTAAATTACAAATCAAAATCGAACTGTACAAAGTCGAGCAACCACGCTCCTTATATACTAAATAAAGTGCACACACCGCAAAATTTCTGTATAAACCGCTGGTAGCTTTGAATTTCAGAAGTATTTTCATGCAAACATTTCTCATATCTGTTATTAGCTGTTGTATCCTAATTTCATCTTTCATCATTTCATAAGATTTGGCATAACTGTTCTCATTGCGAATAATATTATCTAAAATTGACATTAATTCATAATCTATAAGGGGATTTTGTTGCAATCGATAATCTATAGCTTCGTTTTGATCGATTATAAAAAGTTGTCCATACGACGGATTTTCACCATCGCTAGGATATAAAGCTGTATTTATTTGATAATAGATTTGGCTTTGAATTTTAAAACAGTATGGAGCTGATCGACGTGATTGAAAATTAACTAAATTAGCATTAAATGAAGCAAATGATAAAGAACTATTATAATTTCGTATGTGATTGAAAAAAATTGATGATTGATTGTGTTCTCCATTGAATAAAGTCAAAAGTTCACGTGGAAAATCTGGGAATGGATCCAACGTTACTGTTCCATGACCACAGCAGTCATTGAATGATAATCCTTTATTTGAAACTTTCTTATCTTTGAAATGATTGGCTTGGCAGTGTTTGCATAAAATATTCATTAATCCTAAATAATCTTTTTCAATTATATTATCCTCTGAAATACGATGATAATCAGTAATTCCTTGTCGAACAATTTCTCGCCTTCTACGTTGATTTTCTCTTTCTTTGACTCGTCTGTTTTGCTTAGAAACCTCTACTTCTGCGATCGTAAGTTTACGTCGACCCATAATGGAATTGTCTACTAAAATATTAATGAAAAGTAGAAAAAAAAATTTACGTTTAATTCTAAGAAGCTAATTGTTAAAATTCAATATTTCTTTAATATTTCAAGTTTTTAAGTCTCTGTACGCTTGAGACAATTATTAATGAAATAACTTAGATTTAAGTGCTGGACAGATAGATTTATGTATTGTAAAATAATAATACAAAAAAATCTCTTCTTGTCTCTTTCTCTGTCTAACTAATTATTTTATTAAACAGAAATTAAATAGTACAATTAGAACTAAAAAATATTGATATTTAATGACTTTGTTTTAATTTTTAGTTTATTTTTGTTTTGTCTTAGTTTATTTTGCTTATCGGCTTGGATTTTTTTGGCTTTAGGCTTGATTTATGTCTGTATGGTTTGGTTCGTTTAGGTTCGTTTTGGTTTGGTTTGGTTTGGTTTGGTTTGGTTTGGCTTGGTTGGGTTGGGTTTGACTTGGTTTGGCTTGGTTTAGTTTGGGTTAGCTTGCGTTAGTAATAAAATACACACATATGTATGTACATCATTTAGCAATATAAAAGTTTATTTACATATAATAAAATAACATAGACTTCAAGAAATTGTAATATATTATATCAGAGAAATACTCATTGTAAATCTGTACAAGTAGAAAACCTGAAACAAAAAATATAATTATGTAAAATACATTTTACTACGCACAATAGCTTTATTAATTAAGCTACTTATACAGTATGCCTAATAGGGCGACTGTGCCAATTACCGACCATCGCACTCATCACCCGTCCAATTTTATAAACTTGTAAATTAAATGAATTTCATAAATTTAAGTAAAATAAACAGTTTTATAAACATGTACTAAACCTATTTGATGCATTAAAACATTTGCATTAATATAAAACAAAGCAAAATTATTGATTTAAAAAGGTTATAAAAGTGGCCGGGTACTGGTACAGTCTTCGTTTATGGCTTTCAATAAGGCCATTTACCAAACATAAAGAAACCGCGAATAAAAGGACTTTATTTTCTTTTAAGCAGTTGCCTAACTTTTTTAAATTATGTCTTAGTATACAATAAATAAGTGATCAAATTATTTTCATTACATTTAGCAATCTAAAATTAGATATAGCTTAAATGGCCGGTAAATGGTACATCAGTTTCTTAGATGGTTGCATATTGGTACACTCACCCTATGACAATTTCATAAAAGAATCAATAGCACTCAAGAAATAGATTTAGAAATAGATTTTTCACCATATCTACCTTGGAGTGTATCATTTCAATAAAATAAAATAAATTTAATACGATATTGCTTGAATAAATACAAAAACAAATATAGACATTAACTATTGTATTCAATAATAGCACTTTATGATACTTATTTTAGATCTGTATACATATAAAAATTCTACTCACTATAACAATAGCTGTGCAAATAATCAAAACTCAGATATGTGAAGTATTGTTGAACTGCAAGTTACTACTGAGAACCGGTTGTTACTTGCTATTTTTGCAAATACCCATTCACTGTATTATACTTTTCTGAAAGTTAATATGAATTTGGTAAATGAAAAGTAATTTAAAATTAGCGAAATAGCTTGACCTCATACATCAAATTGCATTATGTTGTACCTGCATTTTTTTATAAAGGTTAGAATATTTTCAGAACCAACAAATAATTTTGTTTGTTGTCTTTGAGGTCTTGAAATAAAATTAGCCTGGCACAACTTGTATTTAATTTTCACTCAAAAAAAAATGAAGAATATTCGCTTGCACTGAGATCTGTCACGCGTACATCTACTTTAATTTGAAGGTTTGAAGGTTAGACGGTAAATAAGACGTACTGCGAAGCTCAGAGCTTATTCTTCAGGCGCGCACATGTCACATACGTACATACGTAGATCTGATGATCTTGATATGCTTTGTCCCCATGTGTTACCCAGCGCCCCGAACATTTAATTTTTCAAACAATCATAGATGGCATTCTACACTCCATTGCTTTCTCTCTCACTCACGCACTTTCTCCCTTTGTTAATAAAATAGAATTACGAATTTGAAAAAACCTTTAATGAAAAAAGTACATTTTTTACAATAACTAATCGTACCATAAGTTATAATATAGTATAACTGTAGAGTATTATATATTTATATAATATGACATAGACATGAAATGCATTTTTACAACTTACATATAAATAGAAGTAGCACTTATGATAAAATCTTGCATTACATTACATTATAAGGACAGGGTATAATAATAGTTAAACGTTTAAAAGTTTTTACAGAGTATGTGCTAGTTACAAAATATTTTAAATTAAACTTTGTTACATTACTATTGTGACGGCTAGCCGTAACTTAGTTTTTTTTTATATTTAATTATTAAATATGACGAACGGAGTGGGAACCTTCCTGATTTCCCACGATGAAAACGCATTCGAAATATAAACTTTGATAGTGGCCCGAGCCTGCGTACTCAAGCTTACAATCAACGCTCTATCCTGCTTTGTCCCACACGTATGTGTTGACAGGGGCCTACGATCATCGCGTATACATCGTGAAGTGTTATCACGCTGATAATGGAAGGGGACCATAAAAATGCAATCTATCTTTTTTTTTCCCACCGATTTTTAAGAAAATATCCGTAATATTAAATAGATTTTCATCAATTTTGTAAGCCATTATAATGCGCACCTTTTTGTCACCGAATAGCCAATAAATAGAACAATAATGTATTTTATAATAAATCGTAAAAGGTTTGAATTTTTCTGAATGTTCATAATAGTCACTATGTATCGTCATAATTAATTAAGTTTAGTACAATTATGTATAAGTAATTATAAGCTATAGCGTTACTCTTGCTCTTAAAAGTGGCACTCCGAGAGCCATCTCTGGAGAAAAGGGCCCAAGTTAAAAAGGGACCGCCCTTTCTCTCTCTAAAAATTCACGCCCACAGACCAATAAAGAAATTCTGGATATGATTAGAAAATTTCCGACCAATACAAAATTTAGCCGTTATCGCTTCATGGGCCTGAGGAAAGGGATTTCCACCCAACCACCCACGGCTTATAAAAAGCTCTGTACAAGACTGGAGAGTAAGTTAAGTCAGAGGAAGTGAGAGGAAGTTAAGTTCAGACAGAGTAAGTGCGGAGTGAGCACCAGGAAGTCCCTAATAAGAAGTTTTTACCAGTGAGTGAATCCCGGAGGAAGCATCAAAGAAGAAAAATCACCCAAGTATATTCAGAGCATATAGAGAGAGCTTTCTCTATATGCTCCTTTCATGAGAGGCCAAAGAGCAGAGAGAGAACGCAACTTTAATAATAACTAAATTGATAAAATAAAAGTAAGTAAAATCTTAAACCTGGCAATCCTTTTCTTTCTTTAAGTAATCCGCCTTTCTTTTGGAAATTCATTAAGCGTGAGTCTGGTGAATTTCCATTAAAGTCCCTTAAGAACACATTAAGCGTGAGTCTGGTGTGTTCGTAATAACATTTGGTTATTACATTCCGCGTTAGAATACAGTTTTCTCAACGCAACAATATTGCTCGTCCCGGCTTATGTGTTACACGATAGCCAAATCAGAGCAACCCTGAGTTTACGCTTGCTCCAAGCGTACCTGAGAGTGACCCCGACGTCACACTATTAATTTACATTTTTACAGCATATAGTAATTTTATTACTCATCAATAAATATCAAGTATTTGGCTCAAACAATTATTAAAATTTATTGCATAGAGATATTTATGTTGATTTACATTAATCACAATTTTTTTTAAATATTCAATTATAATTAAACTGAATCTATAATAGAATGATTGAAATAGTAGCGTCCTAAAGCTATCAGTTGTCATTAATACTTTTTTTACGAAGTCTCATCATATTATTTAATAATACTCATGCAAATCGAAATGTTTCGATTGTTATTGATTGTTAAGAACTTACAAATGCAGTTTTTCTTATGCAAAACGTGAAAATAAATGAACGATTTAAAGAAAGCAAATAAACAAGTGAACTTAATTGTTAAATACTAAAATAAAAACTTTCCAAGTCTCATTTAGAACATCTATTAAGAAAAGTGAAGATCAATTCCAAGAACTACAATAAACTTCAATAAATAAAATTACTCTCGTTCCCGTTTAGGAGTCCGTATTCCTGCGGCTAATTGTGCTGCAGACATAGTTTCTTTGCCTGCAACTTCTTCAATGGAGTTTGAATCTCTGCAAATGATGACTAACACTGCTCCTTGAGCTGAAATGTATACAATAAAATAAGATACCTTCTTTTCACAATTGTGCAAATAGGAAATGTTTTATGATAAGGGTAACCATTTTTAATATTATAAAACCAACGTACCAGATGAATCTTCTTCTCCAATGACTTTGATGCGTTTTCCTTTTTGAATCTCAAGCTCAGTGTAATTTCTCACATGAATATTCACTTTGTACTTTCCATCGGTAATGCAGCCAAGCCCATATGTCTCCCTCTTGAACTGATTTTCAGTTTTAAAAAATTCTGTTTTAAGATTGCCTTCGAGGCCTGTGAACATTGTAAATGTATAAAATTATATATTGTAAATATAAAAAAATTGTAAATATAAAATAAATTTTATAATAGATAAAATTAAAAAACTGTAAATATATAAATTGTAAATATTTCAATCAAATTGAAGTGAAAAAATCATGCAAGCGAAAGACAAACTCAAATTGAATTTGAAAAATCAAAAATTTGTAAATAAATATAAATTGTAAATATTTCAATCAAATTGAATTTAAAAAATTATGCAAGCGAAAGACAAACTTACGGATTAATCCTGACGCCTTTCTCAGATTTTCAAATGTATGTACATACAGCTACTTTCTCTTGGTCAATAGGATTAGTATTGTTGTAATCCCCATGAAATTCAATATTCGTTATATCCTTGATGATGAGTTCAAATGGAACAACGTTGCTGTTTTGCTTGTAGTAAGTTGTAGCTTTCGTGTAGGCTTTCTCGATATTCAAAATCTACATAATATATAATCATATCATGTTATAGATAATGATATATATTTTCTAAATAATGTAAAAAAATATATCAAACAGGTAAATTCAACGCACCTTGCCAATAGTAATGTTTTCTACATATTTTGTTATCAAGCTCTGGCCCCAAATGAGAACAACAATTCTTTTGTTTCCCCCATTATTCATAACAAATTTGAAAAGATCAAATTTGTTAGTTTTTCCAACAACGGTAGATGCATGCACCTCATCAACGTAACCTTTCATCTCTCTAGAAAATTAACAATTTTTTTAAGATGATATATGAAACAAAAAAATATTTTATATTATTAAATTAAAAAAATATCTTACGTGAGTTCATCTTTGTCAGTTAAGTAGTCAAAATTTTCATCAGGAGTGAAAGGTGCCTGATTCTCCTGATTTTCAACATCCATCATTTCCTAAAAAAACATTACAATTTAGTCGTCAACGTGAATTATTAATAATATTATAATAGTTGATTAGATGCAAAACTAAAAGCGACAACAATATATAATTAATTAGATACGAAATTAAAACCGACATTGAACATAACCTAGCTCACAATAACCATACTTTTCTTAAATAAATATAGTTTTCTTAAATACTATCAAATATTTTTATCAAAATTTACATTTGTTAATTATACTTACCAAATCTATCTTGAAATAAATTCAAACAATGCGATTGCAATGATTGCAAAAGATGTTAAGCGAAGCAAGACACGGTCTTTTCTACCAGTAACTCTAGATCACGGTTACTATACACTATACACTATTAAAAAGACAAATGGGCTGTCACATTCTCACGTGATCTCTCTCAGCCAATCAGATCACGAATAAAATGACTTCACATCAATTTTTATAGAAGGGATAAGTCCAACAAAGAACGTTTTTGGTACGTAATTCTTTGTGACATGAAATATGAACATGAAACTATTGTCTAGTTCTTTGACATTTTGCACTTTTAAATTATGAAGCTCATCATACATACAACCACCACAGGCTCAAAACAGAAACATTATCTGGAATATTATTATAAGTTGAAAAATACACTTCGCAACAAAATTATTGCAACAACATTTTTTACCGAAAAATTGCCTTTTTTCAAATGCTTGTAATTCGGTCAATTTTCATCGTATTGAGATCATTTTTTTGTTTTGTAGGGAATTTCGTGTACTTATAGGAAAAAATTATTTTCAATAGCTGCGAAATAATACCACATTGCTGTTTTAATTAGGCCTACCAACTTTTTTTTCTTAGAAAACGCAATAGTTTGCACTTTTACCTGGACTGGCAAAATTTTTATCTCAAAAAAACACAAATACTATCTTAAAGTACACTTTTCAACGAGTATTTAGAAATAAAATTGGACTTTCTACGATTTTTTTTGACCGAGTTATGCCATTTTAAAGATATTCCTATATTTTAGCCAAATACCGCCAACGTCAGCATTATCTGATGCGTACCGCAAGGAGGTTGTTGGTTGGACTTACTTATCATTATGGCCCTGAAAAAGGCCGATTATTTGAACCGTTTTTTAACCCTTTCATACACATAAGAGTTACAGCTATGGTGTGGGTAAACTGTTTATATTTTATAGGGTTCCGAGCCGCGCTACATCTGAATCCGAGGTCAGATTTTGAAAATTCCAGATGGCGGATCTAATATGGCGAACGGGAAAGGAAAAAAATCGAGACTTGAGGAACGACTAATTATACTGTACTCTGTGTCAAGAAATCTAAAACAGGAATACATTTCTATGTGAGATTTTTCGAAAATTATATGAGATAGGAATTCTTATATCACTTGTCAGGCTAAAGGTCAATTGAATTATCAGCTGCATTGCCTTAATTCTATTAGTTTCAGTGATGATTTCACTTACTTACACTCAACACCACGTGAAGGTTAGAGTTCGGACTTTGATGAGTTATTTTTTTTGTACTTTTTGAAATTTTTATATTTTTTTGTGATTTTAATTTGATTTTTTTGATCATTTTTAGATTTTTTCCCCTTCATTTTTGTAATTATCGTTAGAAAAAGATTCAGAGATTGTCGTCAGTTTAAGTATACTCAAAATAACATGGTGTAACGGGGTGGTTATCCTACAAAATGAGAAATTTATTAACGTACAAACTCTCACGATACAGAGCTAACCTCCGCTCCGTTAAACACGTATAGTTATACGTGTATTCGCCCTTACGTTTGATAATTTCGTTTCAGTGTCTTCTTTTCAACCGAGTTGAACTCACCTTCAGTCACTTGACTTGTGACACTCGATCTATCTTCAGTATGAATGACTTAATGCCTAATCCGCCTAATCCCTTAGACGAAATCGGATTAAGACTTAAGTATTTATAGATCTAGTAAGCTAGAAAGGAAACGAAATGACGTAAACGGCGAATAAAATTAACAAAGTTTAATTAACAAAAACTACAAGTCTTTTACGGACCGAAAGACTAACACACGCGAATAGGATTCATAATTATTATTTATAATTCGGTGAGAGAGAGAATTCGAAAATTGCCGCGAAATCTAACGCTCGGCGCGAATACAAAAATTACGCTCGCGATTGACAAAATACTTTCGAAAGTATTTTGTTGCGCAATGATAAAGGGAGGTGCACCTACCCTGCGGTGTAATTACGATGATCAGCCGTAATTGATGAAGCAATACTCAAAGAGGCTTCTCGATTTAATCAGCTATGCTGCCTCGTTCTCAAATCTGCTGCTACTTGCTGCTACTGCAATGCTGCTGCTGCTGCTAAAATCCTGCTGCTGCTGGTTCCTCGTACACTTCCGCACATATCAAAATCCCAGGTAACTTTTAGTAAAACACGGCAAAACACAGTGCAAAATATTCGGCGGTACTTTCGCGAAAGCAGTTGAGGCTTAACTGTAACTTTTAAACTCTCGCGCGCCCTCTCTCTCTCTTTCTTAGTCCTTCGCTCTAACGTCACGAGTTACCGAATCGCGAACGGATCGATTGATCGAATCGACTACCGTTGCAGTGAATATATTCATATTATTTTGAATCTCTGAATCTTTTTCTGCCATTGTAATCACAAATCATTTGTTTTGCTAACTGTATTCTAAATGTTAATTGATCTTTACACTCACCTTCCTTATAAATTTGTATAGAATATAAGAATTGACTATAGCCAGATCTATATAATAACATATTATTGACTGCCACTATTTATTATATCTTCTTCCTATTATATATACTTCCCTCAATTAATCAAACCTATCTATACCACCCATTATTTTTTTATAAGCCTGAATCGTAATCGTCAAAATATAGGAAGCCGAGATCCATCTTTCAGTTTCCGAGCGATTTCGACAGTTTCCATAGGATTGAAAGCTAACGTCAACATTATGACTGGTTTCTTTTCCATCCATTTGATGGCAGAAATACCTTTTTTGATTCTATAATTGAAATCTCCTCTTTTCATTTTCTTCTCTGCTTTCATCATTTCTGGCAATTCTTTCCTGTTGTTTCGAACTGTTCCAATGGAGTAGATGCCTTTATCCAGAAGCTCTTCAACCATGTTGACGGAAGTGAAGTTATCAAAAGTTACCAAATATCCAACCCCCAGAATATTTGATACTAAGTTTAGAACTACACGTTCTCCAAGTGGATTTTTCGAGCCCTGTCTTGCTTTTCCAGTATAGACCTCAGATTTGACCACGTAACCTGTAGATGAGTCAGCCAAATACCAGACTTTAAACCCTCGTTTTATTGGCTTTATTGGCACATCACACACATATACTGAATAAAAGAGGACCATCCCGAGAAGGGGATCATTAACTCATCTACAGAAACGGTCTTTGAGGTGTTATAATTCTTATTACTTGTTTGGTTGATATGGTCAATCAACGGTCTCATTTTTTGGAGCTTATCGTAGTTTGGGTTAGTTCTTGGAAGCATAGAATCATTATCATTACAATGTATCACTTCCGTTAGCTTAGAAAATCGAGTATAAGGCATAATATTTGCAACACAATCAACTTTGAGAAATGGATCTGAACTCTAATAATTTCTTACTCTTGGCAGTTTATGAATACCCATCAGAATACACATTCCTAAGAGAGCTGAAAATTCTTGGTTATTCGTATCATGCCAATTCTTACTTATTTTTTGAAATGCATATTTGGGTAATTCTTGGCTATTTCGATTGACTTGTAACCCTTAGGTTACGGATTTTTTTTTAATTTGGCACAATTGTTGTACACATAAAACTGAGATTTTTCCCAAATTTTGGAGACGATACATTAATTATATCAAAAGTTATTAACAATTAAAGAAAAATGATAAAAAATTTTCAAACGGCTATATTTTAAAAACTAATAAAGATACCGAATCGGATTTTTCCCAAATTACTTATAATACCTTAAACTTTCGAAATAATTACAACACTAAACAATAAAAAATTTTTTTCGAAAGTTATTAACTTTTTGTTTAAACAATTGCTAATATCTCAAAAAGTATTTTTTTTTTTGAACAATTCTTGCTCCTACGTATTCCTGAGGATTTTTGCTATCGAAATCAATCATAAAATTCAAGGGCCCGACATATCGGAAAGCGTAGCCCTAATCAAAAGAAGATGCCTCGGTGTCCGGTCGCTTTCGACCGTGAGTCCGCTGGAGCGCTACCGCAGCCTTACGCCGAGGCGTCTTCTTTTGATTAGGGCTACGCTTTCTGATATGTCGGGCCCTTGAATTTTATGATTGATTTCGATAGCAAAAATCCTCAGGAATACGTAGGAGCAAGAATTTTTCAAAAAAAAAATATACTTTTTGAGATATTAGCAATTGTTTAAACAAAAAGTTAATAACTTTCGAAAAAAAATTTTTATTGTTTATTGTTGTAATTATTTCGAAATTTTAAGGCATTATAAGTATTTTGAAAAAAATCCGACTTCGATATCTTTATTAGTTTTTAAAATATAGCCGTTTGAAAATTTTTTATCATTTTTCTTTAATTGTTAATAACTTTTGATATAATTAATGTATCGTCTCCAAAATTTGGGAAAAATCTCAGTTTTATGTGTACAACAATTGTGCCAAATTAAAAAAAATCCGTAACCTAAGGGTTACAAGTCAATCGAAATAGCCAAGAATTACCCATTTAATAGTCTCACAAGTAACCCTACCCAAGTGTCACTCACCGATTTTAACCAAACTTGGCACATCGTTAGAGCACTAAAAAATATTGAACCCGTGTTTTTTTATTTTGGCCGAATCCACTGTTAAGGGGTAGAAACCACCCCTAATAACCCCTAACCAGGATAACCCACCTAACTCTGGGTAGAGCGAGTTTGATTAATTATTTTTTCACAAGAAAGTTAACTTCTCAACCCGGATAGGCTAACCCATTTATAACCTGATATAACCGATCCCCACAAATCACTATATCCCTTATAAACCATCCCTATCAACCCCTAAGCAGGCTAACTCACCTAGCCCTGGGTAGAGCGAGTTTGATTAATTATTTTTTCACAAGAAAGTTAACTTCTCAACCCGGATAGGCTAACCCATTTATAACCTGATATAACCGATCCCCACAAATCACTATATCCCTTATAAACCATCCCTATAAACCCCTAAGCAGGCTAACCTACCTAGCCCTGGGTAGAGCGAGTTTCATCAGCTGCTTTTCTGTAAAAAAATTAAGATCATAACCACTGATAGGCCAACACAACCTGAACCTTGATGTACCTCATCCGCACAAATCCGCACAATCCTCATAAACCGCCCCTATCAATTTCCAAGTATTAAAATGCTTCTATCTTTCAATACATAAAAAATATAAAAAACTTAATTTAAATTAACCTTTAAGGTGTACTATCCTAAAGCTTCAGTTTGGTACACTGTGGATGTATTTACGATCTCTTTTACAATTCGTATCTTGATTTAATTTTTTATTTTATTAAATTTAAATATATTTTATATTTTATTAAATATAATAATTTTTAACAAAAGTAAATTTTTCTGGAAATATGACAAACATTTTTTTATTAAAGTATAAATATTATATTTAGAGATTTACAAGATAAAAAGTGAATTTTTCACACATTTTTCAATTTTACATCCGGGTATTTTAGTCCTGTATGTACCTTCAGGGTTAAGTTTACGCGCAATCAGATGATATTAATTGATTCTAAGGAATAATATCGAAACGTCAACCTTAAGCATCATTTAAAATACCTATACCAACTAAAAACAGAACATAATTTAAATTTATCTACTATCATTTTTTATATCAACTTATAAGAAATAAATTCAAAGAGAAACAGAAGAACCGTGTGGAATAAATAATTTGATAACTTACGAGTATCTTTTTCTTTCTTTTTATTCAATAATAATTCAAATAGCCCACCATGCTGATGAAACCAAAAAATATTTTGAATTTATTGTATTCTGCATTTAATGACCCAGCATATAATATCCAAAGTCAAATAACAGATGAAGAACGATCTTTTGCTTCGTATTTAACAGACCTAATAAAAGTTTCATCGAATACTAAAATTTTTGTTGAAAATTACGAAACTTTATGTTACTATGATGATAGCGTAGAAGCTAATGCTATAAGCGTGGAAGATGAAGTAGAAGAAGATTTCGATGACTATGAAGAAAAAGAAATTTCTGACCAATCAGAGGATGTCGATTTGGATTATAAACAACGAGCAGTCACTTTTTGGCGTAAAAGTAGTACTAAAAAAAGGAGAAGTTTGGATTCAGTAAAGAAAAATTTTAAGATGGTAAAACATGAGAGAATGCTGTACAGATGGGAAAAAGAAATAGAAGAAGGAGGATCCAGATTAGAAAAGTTACGCAATATTTCAAAATACGTTTTACAGCAATTCAATAATGCTACTGAAAATCGTTTACCTGTTCATGATATCGATTTAAAAAGATGGGGGTTATTGGCAAAAGAAAGTGTACAATTAGCTTCAAAATATTTTAAAGCGTCGCCAAAATGGGTGCATAATTTTAAAGTGAAACATGGAATAGTTTCAAGAAAAATTAATAAGTTTGTTACTACTGCACAGTTGACAAATCAATACGAATTGAAGCAAGCAGCTTCTGAATTTGTAGACGAGGTATGGTCAGAAGTGGAAGCAAGAGGGAAAAAAAATATTTATAATTCTGACCAATCAGGGTTTAATCTAGAGGTTCACGCTGGCCGTACTTTATCAATCATAGGCACCCAAAAAGTAGAATGTCTAGCACAGTCGATAAATTCTTTAACACATAGTTATACAATTCAGCCAATCGTTTCAGCAGATGGAAAACTACACTCACCTTTGTTAATAGTTTTAAAAGAACCTGATCGTAAATTTGGACCATTGGTACAATCTACTATTTATAAAGCAGATAATATTTATGTTTTACCTTCAAAATCAGGAAAACTAACATCTGATATTGTAACTGAATGGTTTAAAAACGTTTTTTTACTTGCAGCTGATACGGATAGTTTGTTAATTTTAGATTCTTGGACTGGACAAAATGAAAAAGTGTTTGAAAAATTGGATACAGGTATGAAAAATATTCAAATTAAAACTATACCTGCTGGAACGACGGGAATGATACAGCCTTTAGATGTCTATGGATTTAGACCTTGGAAAAATTTTGTAAAAAACTTTTCAGATATAGTTATGTTGTACAATTTTAGCATTAACTTACATTTATGTAATAACATTTTAAAATTACAATCTTTTATGCATAACCAGTTTTCTTCACCACGATTTACAAACATGTTCAAATATGGATGGTACAAAAGTGGTTACGTACTTGAAAAACCAAATAGTTGGCAAACCCCTGTTCAGTATTGTTTTCAACATACTGATGTTAAATGCCACTTTTGTATGCTATTTGGGATTGTCACATGTGCATGGTGCACCAAATGTCTTTGTATAAATCACTTTTTTGCTCTTGACAATGTCGATAAACCACACTATTGTAAGCAATACGTTAATTCCACATAAATATTAAAATAATAATAGTAATTTCATTATGAATATTTTATATTTTAAATAATAGTACATTTTTTATTGTTTCGTGTTACTTTTGTCTTCACTAATTTTATGATATTTAAACGAACTCCACTTACTATAAAAAATCTTTTAAAATTCCAAACGGCCCTTTTCATGGCCAAATGATGTGCAAAATCCGATCGATAACCTCCACGCGGTGCACATTAGGTCACGCTAATGTCGACGGTTCTTCAAAAAGTAATTTCAAATCACAGTTACTGTTATTCTCAAAATATTTGAGGTCAAAAGATTTTTTTCAACTTTTTAAACCTTAAAAAAAATACAAAGATAATACAAGAAAAGTATAGTCGTTGTTACAAAAAAAAGCTTGCGAATGAACATTTTATTTGAAGAAGCTTACTTCCAACGAGTTGGCTGCGGTTTTATTTATTTCTATGAAATTTACAGGTTTTAACTCATTTTTTATACAAAAGTTTTATTACAAAGTAAAATTTTGTTGACCTTTCTCTGGTTATGATCTTTATTTTCCTATAGAAAAGCAGCTGATGAAACTCGCTCTACCCAGGGCTAGGTGAGTTAGCCTGCTTAGGGGTTGATAGGGATGGTGTATAAGGGATATAGTGATTTGTGGGGATCGGTTATATCAGGTTATAAATGGGTTAGCCTATCCGGGTTGAGAAGTTAACCTTCTTGTGAAAAAATAATTAATCAAACTCGCTCTACCCAGAGTTAGGTGGGTTAGCCTGGTTAGCGGTTATTAGGGGTGGTTTCTGCCCCTTAACAGTGGATTCGGCCAAAATAAAAAAACACGTGTTCAATATTTTTTAGTGCTCTAACGATGTGCCAAGTTTGGTTAAAATCGGTGAGTGACACTTGGGTAGGGTTACTTGTCAGTTACTACTGTCTAAAAGCGAAGTCGTGAAAATTTGAGAAAATAAAAATGATTCGACATTTTTCTTCGGTATCGAAAGTATATTGATAGTTGAAGGTGAATCAAAAAAGTTCCAATCTACAACAAAATTGCCTACGCAACATACTATCTTGATGCCTTTATAGTTTTCTTAAATCATAAAATTTATAATAATGGAAAGAAGGGAAATAGTGAGAGCTGGGAATTCACTTAATTTTAATTATATTCAGCAACGTTTCGTCAACAAATTTGCTGACCTCTTCAGACTCTTTTTAACAGAAAAACAACAAATTATTAACAATAAAGTTACAAGTGTAATTTTAATGGCATATAATTATATGTACATGTGTGTACCTGATTTCTCTCGTAGTCAAATTATTATAGGCTAAAACGAATAGCTCGTAGCCAGTCACGTTACAATACAGTAAGAAATCAAGTATTTCAACACACATATATATATATATATATTCTTCAGCTATCATCCCTTCCTCATCCATCTTAATAAAGGCTTATAAATATCACTAAGATATTGTATATCCTCTTGTCTATTTAGTGTTTTTATATAAGTCGATATGCAACATTTCGGATATTCTGCGTTTCTTATAATTCTTTTCATAATCCAATATCTTAGCTTTGTCCCAGTCAAATTCGTGTAAAAGAGTTCTTCTATGTGTAGCTACTACTGTAACTGAGTTAATGTTTTATTTGTGATCATTTAATCTAATTTTTAAGGATCGCTTACTTTCATCTATGTAGACCGCGGAACATTGTTTGCAGTTAAAACTGTAGACAATACCAGTGTTGTCTAATAAATCAGATTTGTCTTTTCCTAAACGAATGAACTCTTGTAATGGTTTTTGTAATAAAGGAATTGGAGTAATGTCATGTCTTTTTAACACAGAAGAACATTTTTTAAAGATATTGCAAATATTTGGAATAGCGACTATAGGTAGTTTTTGATTTTTTAATTTTTTAAAATTATTCTTCCCTTTTTTATATTTGCTAATCCCTTTGTGTATGTGTTTTTTGACAAATTCAAGAAGGTTAATTATTCTTTTTTAGAATATTAGTAATAATTTTTAAATTGTTGTAATGAAATTTTTTATCAGCAAGTAAAAACACTCGGTCAACTAAATTTGAAACTATATTAACTTTTTGATGAATTGTATGTTCTGAGTTAAAATTAAAAATTCTGTCAGTTTGTGTTGTTTTTCTAAACCAGTCAAATTCTTATTTATTATTATTTCTGATCAATTTTAAGTCGAGAAATGGAATAAAATTATTCATTTCAATTTCTAACGTAAATTGTAATCTATTATGATAAGAATTGAACGTCTCGATAACTAAATTAATTTTATTTTTTGGAACGCACATCAAAGTATCATCAACATATCTATAGTAGAAAACAGGATTAATTTGATATTTATTCCACAACACGTTCAGGCAGTGTTTCTCTAAGTCTTCCATTACAATATCAGCCAATAAAGGAGAGATAGGGGAGCCCATTGGGCCTCCAAATATTTGTTTATAATAAATTTTGTTGAACACAAAATATGTGTTGTTAAATAAAAATTTTATTGTCGCAATTTTTAATTTGTTTATAACGTTTGTCCAATCCCTCCAAGGCTAAATCACAAGATATATTCGTTAATAAGGAACTTACATCTAATGATATTAAAACGTGATCATTTGGAATACAAATATCTTTCAATTTCTGTTTTAACTGTTCGCTGTTTAAAATGTGAGTGTTAGGTTTATTTATAACTGTTTTAGGAGCACTATATAAGAATTTTGCTAATTTATGAGTAGGGCTATCAATTGATGAAATTATTGGTCGTAGTGGCACATTTTCTTTATGTATTTTTGGTAATCCATAGCATTTTGCTATAGACGTGTCGGTTTTAGTGAAATCATTATTATGCCAATATTTATTCAGAAAACCATTATCATTCCAATCTTTTAAAATAATTTTTACGTCTTGTAATTTTTCAGAGGGTTTGATTTAACTTTGATATAAGTGATATTATCATCTAATAAAGTATTCATTTTTTCTAAATATTCTTTTTTCGACATGACTACTGTGACATTACCTTGTCTGCGTTTGTAAACATAATGTCTGGATACATTTTCATAAATTTTTTGTTGATTTTATTTTTTTGTTGAATTCTTTTTGTTCAATAGATATATGTTTTTATTAGCTGTTTCTAACATTCTCGTTATTTTACTGCGGAAATTTTGGACCAAGTGAAATTATTTGAGCAACCTCTGAATTTCCAGCTATTACCTTTTTTTCCATTATTTCAAATTTTATCATTTGACAAAATTGTCTACATTTTAAGTCCATTCTGAATTCAAAGAATCACTGTCATTATTTTCTGAATCATCCAATTCTCATGAATTACATTCATCTGCATCGTCAATGGATTCATCTGAACTAAAATCCGACTCTTCGGGATTAACTGGAAGATTGTTTTTTTTTGCTACGGACTCTCTTAATCATGTTTATGAAAATATATTCTAAGTTTTTTTTTCGATAACAACTCAATTTGATCAATTGAAAATCTTAATTGCAACACTGACGCTCGTCATTCGTTACAAAAATATTGAAACGCTATGAAAATCCCGAGGATTCCACTTGACACTGAATATTGAAAATGTGGGAGATAATAATTTTCCTCTGATTAGGCACCGAGAGTATCGTCACACTTATGAGTGACAATGCAGTATACGGATAACGAGCGACTGATTGTTGCTAAATAAACTTTGTAAATAACCGTAAGACAAATTGGAGAAAACGAAGAAAAATGTTATACAATATCTGAGCAAAATACATATTTTAGTTGTTCAGTCGATTTGTCGAGAAGGGTAACTATCCAATCAGTTTCCTACTTATATGGCTGCAACGCTTATGTGCTCGAATGGAATAGACGGCATAGGTCTGTGTTATTTTCAAAGTTTATGAATTTTTTACTTAAGAACTAAGAGAGATATAGAAAAAATACCAAAAACAGTTTCTATTTATTTTTTACGTAGAATAGGAAAAAATAATTTATTTTTCAAAATCTCGATTTTTTTACATTCCCGTCCGCCATATTGGATCCACCATCTTAAATTTTCAAAATTGTACCTCGAATTCGCGCGGCTCAGGATCTTATGAAATATAAACAGTTTCCCCGCTGTATATCTGTAACTCTTATGTGCACGAAAGGATTAAATTAGGGACCCCGCGGCTTGTCACTTTCGCAGTATTTTTTGACTCCAAACCCCATGCGCATTAGATCTTTAGTTCCGTGTATTGCCACCTCGCTGATGAATTACCTTTCCTAACCGTTCTTGCATATTAATGCATGCTTTAATTGAATCTTGAAGTATTTACTGCCAAATTTCTTTTAGAATTCTCTTAAGCTCTCGGAGGTTTACAGAAGGTCTCTCTAAACTCCGTAATCATCTCTCCATCATGTCCCACACATGCTCTATAAAATTGAGGCCTGGGCTATTAGCAGGATGAGGCAATACCTCTACATTGTTTTCTTCCAAGTAAGTACGAGCTATCCTTGCAATATGGGGACATGGATTTTTATGAAATTACGGCCCATTTGCCGATGTATTGGAATTGCGTGAGGGCGTAAGACTTAGTTTATGTAACGTCCCGCTGTTAGTCCTGGGGGTGATGGGAGAATCACTAAATCTGATCAATGGTTCACTGAAATACCACCCCATACCATAACGGATCCTCCACCAAACGTTCAAGTTGGATCAACGTGATTTGGTGCAAACCGTTGTCGTCTACGACGCCAAATTCGAATTCTAGCATTGTTTCCGTAAAGACAAAATCGAGATTTATCTGTAAAAAACATATGTCTCCAGTCTCTAGGTGTTCAATGTCGATAATTACGGGCATAATTTAGACGAGCTTGTCGGTGAACTGGTCCTAAATTAGGCATTCTAGCACGAGTTCGTAATCTCAAACCCCTTTCGTGAAGGTGTCTCCTTATCGTCTGAGCGCTAATTCGTCTGCCTGGCAAAGCATTATTCCCTTTGTCGCGCAACCTGCCGTGGATTGCGCAGGGTTTCATTAACAATGTTACTATAGGTCGGCTCTTAGTCGTCTTAACGAGCAGACGTGTGTTACGAGTAGACGTGTATCGTCACTCAGCAGAATTTGCTGTGTTTACCTCGCGACAGTGCGGTATTATGTTAGCGTGGTTATTGTTTCGTGCTTCATAATAATCGACTATTGCCGCGAATTTCCGTTGTGAACTGTTCGCAGTCCGAGTGTCTGCTTGCATTTAATCTAGTAATGGTTTCTGTAAATGGAGGCCATACTACAACCCAAAATACCGATAGTACTCTTTCTCATAAAGTTTCTTCCTCCTACGCTCAAGCAACTTATCAACCTAAAAGTGATGAAGTAATTATGATTGAAGCTATTGCTGGATTATCTATTGATGATTACATTGATAGTTTAGAAAAGATTACAGATGTCAACAATATCAAGTTTATGTCTAAAATTTCTGGAAGTTGTGTCTGTGTTTTTCTTTCTTCAATAGAGATTGTTAACAGTCTAGTCAATCAATTAATTAAAGTCGGAGATCGAGAGCTTCAAATTCGCCCACTGATGGAAAGAAATAAACGCGTTGTTATATTCAATGTAAATTCTATCATTCTAAATCAAGTTTTAATCAGTGCGCTAGAATGCAAAGGAATCAAACTTGTATCCCAAATACATTATATTCGAGCTAGTATAAGCAAGCCAGGACGCACTCGCATATTCTCTTTCCGTCGACAAATATATATTAAGGATGAAGATGAGTCGCGTTTGCCAGATTTGCTCCAAATCAACTACAACAATACAAACTACTGGATCTTTCTTAGCACTAACTCTACCAGCTTTTTAATTTGTAATCTTACTGACCACATCGCTAAGCAATGTTCGAGGAATAACAACATCGAAACTACAGCTAAACAAATTAATTTATCTATTTCTCAGAATCAAGGCAGTGATGTCACTTCACCATCAACACCTAACGATAATCCAATTATACATTCATCACAAGAAAATTCATTATCATCCGAAGTCGTTAATCGTGACTCGAAAGCGCTTTATTGCTTACAAATCTCATTTTTCGCAGCTAGCTGGCTCTGAAGAATTCAAAATCCCGAATCAGTCAAATACTCCAAATAATAATGTTGGCTTTAAAAATGTGACTTTTTCCACTTTCAGCTCCTCTAACTCATCACTTAAACCTCTTGCTTCCAAGAAGCTGAAAAAATCGAATTCAGTTAATAACCTGCAGAAAAAGGATATAGTTTGCGAAGATCTTGACGTTCCTTTAAAAGCAGTTAAAAACGACATTGAACTCCATCCAAGGGAGTACTGTTTGAACTATGATCAACTTAAAAATTTTTTAGTTGAAATGTACGGCAAAAGCAATGTGCTTGAAATTGCTCTCACATTTACAACTAATATCCCGGCTTCATGTAGTATGCTCACCAATTTAAAATCCTTAATTTTCGAAAACAATCTCAAAGCTAGATGTGGTAGGATAATTAAAAAATTGTCCGAGAATGATCAAGATTTATTCGAGTCAGGCAGTGAAATAGAATCAATTCATTCCCAAAATCACTGAAGAAATATCAACGGACCTAAAAATTGTTTTCTGAAACTGTAGAATCCTTAAGTCAAGAATAGAAGAAATCCCTAAAATTCTCTAGCACATCGACATTCTACTATGCGTAGAATCTTGGCTCAATGATAAAGATCAGAATATCTACTTTCCCGGTTTTAAGACTCTACGTAAAGATAGGCAGCATGAAAAAGGAGAAGGTCTCGTTGCTCTCATCAAATCTAATTTAGCGTATTGTGTCCTTACTAACCTACAGAATCAATCATTCAAGACTCTAGGCTTCAAAATTACCAATACCACTCCAATATTACTATTCATTCATATTATACAGCACCAGGTACGATTCATTTACAAAGCGCTTGGGAGAAAATTTTTAATAATCTCGATACTAATAGATCTCGATACCTTGATCATGGGCGATTTTAACGCTTATCACACAGCATGGAACTGTAAAGATTCTGATGACAATGGTGAAAAGTTTTTGAATTCCTACCTCAATTCTGACATCTTCTTACATAACAATGATTCCCTGACTTACTACCGTAACTCAAACTATTTCTCAAAATTAGATTTAATTTTTTCCACAAATAATTTTACTGACAAAATCAATGTTTTAGTGAATGAGGAAACCTGGGGCTCAGATCACTTTCCAATTTTCATTGATGTTAATGCATACAAACTTTGACATCAGAAAAAAACGTTTAGTATTAAGTCGACTCGAACTGACTGGGTCAAGGTACTGACTTATCTTGAGGAAAATTATATAAATTTTCTTAAAGATGGCTACGTACTAGCTCAACCCAACGAAAAATACTCAATTTTTACCGATATAGTTGTTAACGTTATTAGAGCATCCACACCTGTCAAAAGAAATGTAAATAATAAGATACACAGAAATCCAGTTCCTTGGTGGGATTCAGTATGTGATAGAGCAAAGAGACTTCGCAGAACTGCCTTTATGAAATGGAGATTTTCTAATAACCAACACGATTATTTTGAATATAAAAAGGCTGTTGCAGTTGCTCGAAAAACCTTTAAGTTTAAAAAAAGAGCCAATTTTCGTAATTTTGCTGAATCTCTGTTTTAGGATTAACCAAAGCTATGTATAGTATGGAACAAAAGCAAATTACTCAAAAGCAGACGAGCCAAAGTCACTCCTCCTAGCATATCTGAAAACCACCAAAACATAAAAATCATTAATCAATGCCTCGATCGAATTAGCCCGAGTTCCCGACTACGTATCGGATAATGCTGATGTTGGCGGTATTTGGCTAAAATACGAGGTGTGATCAAAAAGTAAGGTGAATTTTGAAATTTAGCGGGCTACGTCCGTTCGATCTTCGACTTTTTTATTTGGTTATGTCGGTACACTCGTCTAGAACATACGTTCCAAATTTCAGCTTTATAGTATGTTTGGTTTGTTTGTGAGAGGCATCAAGGTTAGAAGTGTTTTGCGTGCTCCACGATTTGCTGCTGTCTAAAAACATGGATCAAAGAGTTTGCATTAAATTTTGTGTGAAAAATGGAATCAAATGTTCCAAAACACTTGAAATGCTGAAAGTGGCATACGGTGAGTCTACTTTAAGCCAAAAAAATGTTTACAAGTGGTATAAACTCTTCCAAGAAGGCCGAGAAGACACCGACGACGAACCTCGTTCTGGACGCCCCAGCACATCAACAACTGATGAGAATGTTGAAGAAGTGAAGAAAATAGTGTTGGGAAATCGTCGAATTACCATTAGAGAAATTGCTGATGATATTGGCATCTCATTTGGTTCGTGCCAATCAATTTTGACGAGTGTTTTAGACATGAGACGTGTGTCAGCGAAGTTTGTTCCGAAATTGCTCAATTTCGACCAAAAGAAACGTCGCATGAGCATCGCCCAAGAGCTACTGAATGACGTCAACGATGATCCAGATTTACTCAACAGGGTTATAACAGGTGACGAAACATGGGTATACGGTTATGACGTCGAGACTAAGACTCAATCGTCCCAGTGGAGGCATTCTGGATCACCAAGACCAAAAAAAGCACGCCAAGTTCGATCAAATGTAAAGGTTTTGCTTACAGTTTTCTTTGACTGCAGGGGCGTGGTGCATCATGAGTTCTTGCCATAGGGTAGAACAGTAAATAAGGAATATTACCTGCAAGTTATGCGCGATTTGCGCGAAGCAATCCGCCAGAAACGTCCGAATTTGTGGAAAAATAAAAATTGGCTTTTGCACCATGATAACGCCCCTGCTCACACATCGTTGCTTGTGCGCGAATTTTTGGCTAAAACCAACACAGTAACGATGCCACAGGCACCGTATTCCCCAGATCTGGCCCCCTGTGACTTCTTCTTGTTCCCAAAACTGAAGAGGCCCATGAAAGGACGGCGTTTTGCCACGATTGAGGAGATAAAGACGGCATCGAAGGATGAACTAAACAAGATCACAAAAAATGATTTTTTGAAATGCTTTGAGGATTGGAAAAAGCGTTGGCACAAGTGCATTATATCCGAGGGGGATTACTTTGAAGGAGATAAAATAAAAATTGATGAATAAATAAATATTTTTTGAGAAAAATAAAAATTCACCTTACTTTTTTATCACACCTCGTATAGGAATATCTTTAAAATGGCATAACTCGGTCAAAAAAAATCGTAGAAAGTCCAATTTTATTTCTAAATACTCGCTGAAAAGTGTACTTTAAGATAGTATTTGTGTTTTTTTGAGATAAAAATTTTTCCAATCCAGATAAACGTGCAAACTATTCTTTTTCAAGAAAAAAAGTTGGTAGGTCTGATTAAGACATAGCAATGTGGTATTATCTCACAACTATTGGAAATTATATTTTTCTAAAAGTACACGAAATTCCCTACAAAACAAAAAAATGATCTTAATACGATGAAAATTGATCGAGTTATAAGCATTTGAAAAATGTTGTTGCGATAATTTTATTGCGAAGTGTATATTTTATACAAGTAATAACAAACTGTTAGATTGAATACAAACCTAAACAGATGAATAAATAAAGTCTGGTGCATTATTCATAAACCTTACAATCTCTTTCCATGTAAAAGTGAATAATTTCGTTGGCTTATATCCCTTGACATTATATTTCAATATATTTTTCAGATTTTTATATTTTTTTATGTCAATTGTAACGGGGTGGATTAGCAGGTTCAAAATGGGTTTATTAAAGAACAAACTCCGACGAAGCAGAGCTAACCGCAACTCCGTTAAACACGTATACGTGTATTCGCGTTTACGTTTGATACTTTCGTTCCGATGTCTCCTTTCCAACAGAGTTGAACTCACCTTAAGTCACCTGACATGTGACACTCGATCTATCTTAGGCGTGAGTGTCCTAATGTTTACTCCAACTATTCCCTAGATGAAATCGGTTTAAAAATTTACCGGCGACGGATCCATTAAACTAAAAGGGAACGAAATAACGTAATGTGTGACGGCGGACAATATAATTTTTATTTAATAAGAATTTTTTTTTTGTGTAGCATCTAAGTCAAGAACGGAATGAGAACAATTGCTCAATAGCGAGGGGGGCCGAGATGAGTATCGCGATAGGAATCACCGACTTAGAGTGTAGTTGTAAAAAAGTTAGTGGGTACTAATTTTATAGGGGTTTCTAGTATCTATCAAGTGGCGTAAACTACATGTCTGGTTTTTAATTTTTTTTCCAAAACTGACGTTCAAAGTAAAAAATGAAATTGATTTTTTTTACCAACTTTGATGCGATATAATTTAAAGAGAACCGATGAGAGGTAAAATCTGTCTTTACTATTTGAAAGCTTGTCTCAAATGCTACAAAACCCATGTCCGAGAAATTGTTTTGACCTACATCGTATATTATTTAAAAACACATGTTACGAATCAAATCATTATATCTCGGAAAATATGCTCTTTACAAAAACAGTTGTAGCATTTTGGTAAAAAAAGACTATTTATAAACTTATAAAACGATAAAATAATTTTTTTTAATTTTTTTATTTGAATTCTTTTACATTATACGTAATACAGTGACTTAATGTAAAAATTATTTATAATTCTATAACTTGTTTAATTAAAAATTTATTTTATAAACAATTGTTACTTGAAAATTTGTAATAAAAAAGTACATAATGTTTAACAGGAAGGGGGGGGGATAAATCGTGCTAAAAGAGAAAATGTTTGCGCAAAATCCCACGGTGCAAAGCTAATCGCCACTCTGTTAACTACGGTATGAGTATACGTGTTTTCACCTTTATGATTGACACGCTGCTCCAACTTCAAGTAACTCCCTAGATTGAACTCACCTTGAGTCACGTGACTGTGACTCTTGTTGCTCGTATCGTGTGAAGAGGCTGATGTTTACTTCCCCACTCTCCCTAGACAAAATCGGTTCCAATACTAAAATGAGATTGAACGTTGACTAAGGAGCGAAAGATCATAAAGAGGTGAATTATCCTAAAACCATTTAATCAGCTAACCTGTACAGCCTTAATCCGGGCCGAAAGGTTTTCGCACGCGTACAAATTTAACATACAATCCAGGGGGGAGAGAGAGAAAGAGAATATAAACTTTGACGCAAACTGACGCTCGGCGCGGCTACGTAAAGAGTTATACGCTCATGTACTAACTTTTACGCGGTACTATCTAATTAGTTAATCGCAGTTATGATAGGTGTACCTACCGTTAAATGCGGTTACGGTGCTCAGTCGTAACCGTACGTCTATCTGCGCTAACCAGGCAAGTTTATTACCTGCGCTAATCTCTCTTTTGCAGGTGTTGACACTGCTCTTGCTGCCGTGCTCAGGTAGCTGCTGGTGAATTCCGTCGTTTGTTATTGCTAGTGAGGTAGTGGCTAGAAGGTCACTGTCGCTTCACTATCCTTGGCTCGCTCGTAATATTCTCGTTATTTGTTGTCTAAAGTTCGCACACTACTTTTAAGGTACTTGTCTCTCTTGTCGGCTATCTCGATACTATTTTCTACATCCACCGTCTCTCCAAATCGATCGCTCTCACACCTCGAGTGCTGCCGAATCGCGAACGAATCGACATTTACAATTGATTACCGTTGCAAAAGAAATAGAAATATTTATAGTTAAAAGCTCATTTTTATACGTCTTATTATTTATTTATTTCAATAATTAAGTTATTATTAATTTATCTTAATAATGAAGTTTTCAATGTTTTTTCTTTCAAAAATATAAAAAAAATTTAAAAAAAACAAGATTTCTCCATCATTCTATAAGTTTATCAATGGTTCTTTTGACCAAAATGCAACAACTTTTTTCTTTAGTTTTTCTGTAAAGAGCATATTTTCTGAAACATAACATTTGATTGGTAACATATGTTTTTTAATCAAATACGATATAGCTAAAAAAATCGTATAAAAGACAATTCTCGGACATGGATTTTTTGTAGCATTTGGAACAAGCTGTCAAATAGTAAAGACAGATTTTACCTCCCATCACTTTCTTTTAATCATTAATTATATCAAAGTTGGTAAAAAAATCAATTTCATTTTTTACTTCTGACGTCATAGTTTTGGAAAAAAATTAAAAAACAGACATGATAACCTTACAAAATGAGTACCCACAGGGTTTTTTACAACTACTCTAAGTCGAGATATACAACTTTAAAGTTTAGGTTTTTAGCCAACAGGGTGACAAATGTCATTGAACGTTACTGTAAATGCACTGGTAAACATACTGCAGATAAATGAAATAAAGATAAACATAATTGTCCTAATTGTACTTGCAGCAGTAATAAAACAAAAAAAAAAACTATTAAGCACAAAAAAAATTATATTATATATCAACATGAGAAGCCATTTAGGCAAAATATAGAGAAAAAATTTATCATTACTTATAAATATCCTTAACAATAAATTTAGTTTAATAGTATGTACAGTAACTTGGAACCTAGAGCACTAACAGTATTTCAACGTAGAAGGATCTAAAATGCATCACAACAATAGTAAAATAAATAAGTCTGATAGAGTAGTAATCTACATCAGTTATTATACAGGGTGTCCAAAAAGTAACAATACACCTGAGAAATTTTCTAAGCCGGTTATTTTTTTAACCGGGTGAAGGTTGTTCTTGAAGTAACTTTTTACGAGGAATCCGATGGTAACCTTGGATTTGACCTTGAATCTCATTTTCAAGGTTATTTTGAGGTCAACCTCATTTTTTTAAATGGAAACCCCTATTTTTTATGGCGGAATCGGAAAGAGCGGAAAATTTTACGTCCAGATATGTATTGAGGTATGAGGTTGAGGTAACCCCTAGAGGTCAACTGGAGGTCAAAGTATGAATTCTTAAAAATCTCGCGAATTCAGGGATTAAACAAAACAAACAAAAGGATAACCCCAGGTAACTTTCAACGGTGCTCTTTAATTTGTCCTTGAACCTCATTTTCAAGGTTATTTTGAGGTCAACCTCATTTTTTTTAATGGGTACCCCTATTTTTTATGGCGGAATCGAAAAAAGTGAAGACTCTCACGTATGGATGAGTTGAGGTTTGAGGTTAATGTGACCTCTGGGGTCAGATGAAGGTCAAACTGTGGCTTTGTAATAGTACCGGGATTTTAGTGGTACAAGGAAGCAAATAAAGATCATGGAAACCCCCATTTTCGACAGCGGCAATCGAAAGAGCGGAAAATTTCACATCCAAATATCTACTTAGATCATAAGTCAAGGGCGAACTTAAAGTTTAAGGTCAGTCGAAGGTCATCCAAACTTAAAGACGCCCTAAAATTTTTTAAAGTTTTTTTCATAATGGAGAAGGGTATTTATTTAGTAATTACCCATCGGAGATCCGTAACCTTGAATTTAACCTTCAACCTCATTATCAAGGTTTTTTCAAGATCAATTTTTTTTACTTTTAGCGTTACCCAGGAACAACGACGTGGACGTAGTAAAATCTGTCCCCTTGGGGTGCTTTATTTTCGTCAGTTCCCCTCGCCTCTCACGATCGGGGTGCTTGATTTTCGTGAGTTCCCCTCGCCTCTCACGATCGGGGTGCTTGATTTTCGTGAGTTCCCCTGGCCTCTCACGTATGATTTATCTTACATTAGCACATCTTATTTTAAGCGCTCGAATTGTTCACCGTTCACTTCTTGACAGTAAGCTAATCGGTGGTAAAAAGCATCAACAGCATTTTGGATCATTTCAGTGGGAATGAGAGCTAATTCGTCTAAGATCCTTTGACGTAATTCGTCCAAGTTTTGGGGTTTAGTTTTGTATACCCGATCCTTTAGATAACCCCAATAGAAATAATCTAAAGGCGTCAAATCGGGGGACCTAGCTGGCCATTCAATTGTGCCTCTCCTTCCTATCCACCGATTATCAAACACCTCATCTAAGTAAATTCGAACGTCTCGTCCATAGTGAGCTGCAGCACCATCCTGCTGATACCATGTATTTTCGAAGTTGTCTCCGACTATTTCTCTAATTGCTGGAACTATTTGATTACGAAGCATCTCTTCATAATTTTGAGCGTTTAAGTTACCATCAATAAAGAATGGCCCTATGATTCGATTATTCACTATTCCAGCCCAAACATTCAACTTCTGCGGATATTGCGATATATCTTCTCGCATCCAGTGTGGATTTTCCGCAGCCCAGTACCTGCAATTATGTCGATTTAATGTTCCGTCAAGTTGAAAAGTTGCTTCATCAGAGAAAACTATGTTTGATGGAAGATTTGGATTTTCAATTATGCGTGCCATCATATCTTCACAAAACTCAACACGACGATCGAAATCGTCTTCATTCAACTTGTGAACCAGGTGTACTTTAAACGGATGGAATTTTGCTGTTTTTAAAATGATATGTACGGACGATGTACTTATGTCATGCTCTTGAGCAACTCTGCGGATGGAATTATGTGGATTTTCAGTGAATGATAATAGAACATTTAATAAATTTATCTTCATTTGTTGCTGAGCGTGGTCTACCTGATTCAGGTAGATTTCTGACATGGCCAAAATTTACAAACCTTGAAATAGTATTCTGAACAGTAGACACAGCAATTGGAGTTCTATTAACCCGAAATGTCTCATTAAAAAGATTTCTCACTGCCCTGTAAGATCTTTCTACTCCACCCCAGCCTCTCATCATAAGAAGTGATATTCTTTCTCGTTCAGTGAGGCGTTCCATTTTAAGTCAGCGAATCGAAATTTACTCAAAAATCAATCAGAATTAAAAACAAAAAGCTTGCAACCCAAATAAATGTTTTCAAAAAATGAAAATTATAATTTGAGTACTTTTACAAAAAAGTTCTACTACAGTCCGACTAATGCACTAATGCTTTATGGAGATTTTCGAATATTAATTTTTGAAAATGCAATTGTCCCGAAGAATAAGCTCAAACCTTAAAGTTAGGCATAGTACATTTCCTAAGGATAGAACCAAGTGAAATTGTTAGTGGATTTTCAATGAATAGGTATGGGATAGTAACCTTAAAAAGTTTGACCGGCTAATCAAGTTATTAAGAAAATAAGCGTAAAAAATCATTGTTGATAGGCGAGGGGAACTCACGAAAATCAAGCACCCCGATCGTGAGAGGCGAGGGGAACTCACGAAAATAAAGCACCCCAAAGGGACAGATTTTACTACGTCCACGTCGTTGTTCCTGGGTAACGCTAAAAGTAAAAAAAATTAATCTTGAAAAAACCTTGATAATGAGGTTGAAGGTTAAATTCAAGGTCACGGATCTCCGATGGGCAATTACTAAATAAATACCCTTCTCCATTATGAAAAAAACTTTAAAAAATTTTAGGACGTCTTTAAGTTTGGACGACCTTCGACTGACCTTAAACTTTAAGTTCGCCCTTGACTTATGATCTAAGTAGATATTTGGATGTGAAATTTTCCGCTCTTTCGATTGCCGCTGTCGAAAATGGGGGTTTCCATGACCTTTATTTGCTTCCTTGTACCACTAAAATCCCGGTACTATTACAAAGCTACAGTTCGACCTTCATCTGACCCCTAGAGGTCACATTAACCTCAAACCTCAACTCATCCATACGTGAGAGTCTTCACTTTTTTCGATTCCGCCATAAAAAATAGGGGTACCCATTAAAAAAAATGAGGTTGACCTCAAAATAACCTTGAAAATGAGGTTCAAGGACAAATTAAAGAGCACCGTTGAAAGTTACCTGGGGTTATCCTTTTGTTTGTTTTGTTTAACCACTGAATTCGCGAGATTTTTAAGAATTCATACTTTGACCTCCAGTTGACCTCTAGGGGTTACCTCAACCTCATACCTCAATACGTATCTGGACGTAAAATTTTCCGCTCTTTCCGATTCCGCCATAAAAAATTGGGGTTTCCATTTAAAAAAATGAGGTTGACCTCAAAATAACCTTGAAAATGAGATTCAAGGTCAAATCCAAGATTACCATCGGATTCCTCGTAAAAAGTTACTTCAAGAATAACCTTCACCCGGTTAAAAAAATAACCGGCTTAGAAAATTTCTCAGATGTATCGTTACTTTTTGGACACCCTGTACAATAGAGACTATACATGTAATACAGAATTTATTGGCACCTGGACATCGTGTTTAGAGAAATCTTAAATTCTTTTTAGCGCACACGATTTCCATACTCGTAGACGGTGCCCGGACAACCACAAAGGCACACTAACACCTGGACATCGTTTTCAGGGAAGTGTCGCATTTTTCCCTCAACATTGCAGCACACTAGATTCCCATACTTGTAGTCGATATCCGATGAACCAGAAGGTTCTTTGGCAGTTACAAGGGAACATTTACAACCGTCCGCCTTCAATTTTGTTGCAATTGAGATATGTTATACTTTAAAAAAAATAAGAGACATGTATTTTTTATTTATCGGTGGAAAAAACTGTCTAGGAGGTGAAAACTACCCTCAAAAGTCACCTCTAAAAACAGTTGAACAGCAGTAACTTTGGTTGTAATAAATCTTTTTTGATGAAACAAAATGGAAAAAATTTCTAACTTGAAAAACAAAAGAACCTCATAGTTGTAGACACAGGGGGTTGCAACCTCTACGATGTACAGGGGAAAAACTACATTTTTGAGTGGATTTTTCGTGTACAGAATCTCTAAATTATCATAAAAAAATTGAAAAATAAATTTTCATCTAGGAAATGATAAAATAAAATTGACGTGTTTCGGCGTTTTTTTATTTTTATGTATTTCGAGGGTGAACTACCCCTAAACCCTACTATTCCTATATAAATAGTTGCGATTCACCAATTTCGCTGATTTTTCATTTGCTATGACGCTTAAAAATTGATGAGAGAATTATACTGTTGTTGTGCTAAAAAAGGAATTTGAACTCTGGAAACCACCCTCAAAAACCGCCCCCAAAATCCTGTTACAGCAATATCTTCGGTATTTATGACTATTTTTGGACAAAATAAATTTGAAAAAATCTATTTAATGGAGAAACGTAATCATATAGGTTTTGTCACTGGGGGTTGTCAGTCCTACATTGTAACATTGTACAGGGGTGAAACTATATTTAAAATATATATTTTTACCGTCTGAATTCAAATACGGATCATAAAAAAATTAAAGAAAGATCTATCTAGTGGAAAATAATACGAATAAAACTAAAGGGTTCCGATATATCTCCCAAACACTCCACTCGCATATCCCGTGATCAACCTCACCCCCTGATCAATCCCACCCGCATACCCCTGAACACTCCCTCATTAACTTCACTCGCTTACTCCCTGAATACCCCTGATCAACTCCACTCGCGTAGCGACTGATTAACCCCGCGGGGAATTTCCGATCGTCTCGATGAAAAAAAATATATTCCTAATCTGTAAAGTGGATTTTGAAGGGTAGGAGTACTACTTTATGGTGTATGGTCCATTTGTGGAAATAAAATTCATTCACGATGTCACTGAATATGGGTAAAAATCTAGCCTAAAGGCTTTAGCACTTTTACGTTAGAATATTTCGAAAGCGTAATGTGATGGCTCAATTCTGAGAATGGATTCAAATTTTATGCATAAAATTGCTTCAAAAATTACTTCCAGTCTTACTAGAATATCCACAATCCCGTTTTTTACTATTCACGTACTGTTCACTTAGTCTTTTTCTTTGTCGTCGTCACTTCCAGAAGCTTCATTCCCTGATCCAATATCATGGTCAGATTCATTTTCTTCTTGATCTGGCATTTCGATTCTCTCACTACCAGACGAATTGTCTCCAGAATCCTTTGGTTTTGTGTTTCAAAGAAATTTTTCTTTCTTGAGTAATAACAGTTTCAAAAACTCGTCCAAATTTGTTAATATACTTTGCCTGATGTTTGATGGATATAACTTGGTAAGAGTTTCTTTTTGGTATAAATATTGTACATAAATTCCTGAAATTTAGTAAATGATGTATTTTAATTAATTAATTTAAAGATATTACGAAATCATTTTAGTTACTTTTAAGAGCTTTCAATAGTCTAGGGTCTACTTGTACTCTATCATATGTATTTTATATTCTTTTAATCTGTACGGTCAGCCTAATAAATTCGTGTATTTTCCACTAGTGAGGGATAATAAACTTATATGCAGATGATGTTTATTTTAGCTTTTCTCCAGGCTTTCAGTAGAACAAATATTCCGTAATGTAAATAAAACATGGTAACCTACAAAGATTTGATTTTTAGTTTGGGATTACTACTATATTTACAGACAAATTATTTTTTAATGATTATATAAATACATACTTGTGCCTCCTCATCAGTTGCTTCTTTTTCCTAAGTAGTCCATTTCTCCCGCTGTATTAAACCAGATTCCGCGTAATGATCGGAATCATATTGTACCTTTTTAGTCTTCCTTTTATACTTCTTGTTAACAGTAGCATCTTTGTTAACTGCCTTACGAATAAGTCTAGATTTACTTTTTTCAATTGTCGATTGCATTTGCCGTTTAGCTTTATTTGGATTTCTTATGTGGAATTTCTTCTTCAGATTCATTAAATTTATCTTTATCTTCATCTAAGGAGGGTTTCGGGCTACTTGGTACAGTAGACCTTTCTGGTAGATGGTTGTCTACTAACATGTGAGGATTTTTTTTTAAATTCTGGATATTTAAGCATGATTTTGCCTTTTAACTTGTGCGTTTTTTTCGAATGGATAATCTTGTTTTCTCTCGTCACAACGTGATGTAGACGATTTTGCAATAGATTTATATGCCATTGATTCAAAAGGTATTAATAGAGACATATCAAGATACGATTTATACTTGAAACGTCCTTCAGCTTCTGATTTTCCTAAAACATAGATAATTTGGTTTTATTTGATTTTATATTCGTAAAATCATAATTAATTATTCGTTTCATTCAATACTAATTGTTTAATACAACTGTACAAGAGTTTATAATAGTTTCAAAACAACCTGGTACGGGTGACTGCTCACCTCTCAAACTTCTCTCATTATTCTTAACATAAATAGACATAACATTATTTGCCGACATAGTTTTGTCTTGTAGCTTGTTGATCTTTTTTTGTAATTGTTCAATAATATTGTCTTTATCGTCATCATCATGAAATTCCAATCTTCTGTCCAACAGCTTTTGTTTTTCATGCAAGCTCTCTTTAGTATCATCTATTGAAAGAAGCACCTGAATATAAATGAGATATTATTTTAGGACTCGACTTTTAATTATGTTAAAAAATTTCATCACTTACGCTTGGACAAAAATGTTTTTTTAACAAATTTTAATAAAAAATAGAATGAACCTTTACGTTTTTGTTTTTCGACTGCAATGAAAGAATAGGTTTTATAGTTTTTTTAGAGTTGTCTTTCTTTCCAGCTTTTTTTGATAACTTCAATAAGACAAAATTGTGCCTTTTAGTAGGCTTCAACCGTCTCTTCTTCTTATTGATCAAATTATTCTTGTCATCCGACATATCTAAAATAGTAGCAGGTTTGAAAATAAGTTCTTTTTCCTTCAGGATCAAATCCATTTTCCACATTTGTATCATATGAAAATTTTTTATTTGTAATATCAAATTCCTGTATTTTGAAAGTCGACACAAAATGTACATCATTTGTATCTATATAAAATCTGATTGCTGCAACATAATCCTTTATTTACTCTTCGTTGTCTAAACCACTATCATTTTTTCCCATTACTTTTGAAATGATTAGCCATAAGTGAAGTTAGCCCTGCTAAAAATAATCCATTAGTTCCAAATAAAATTCATTCATATTATGCGATAATGAATCGTATTCAATGAAACGAATGAATCAATATTTCAGTCACGATTGGAAACAAATCATTTTCAATAGTTCCTAAGGCAGTTGTAATGAACAGAAAAAATTCTCGTTTATATAAATAATAATGAATAGTTTTTAACGATAGTTTTAATAAAAACAAATTCAATGGTATTTTATTAAATTGTATTTTTTAAGTTTTAATAAATTTATAAAGAAAGAATTCACCAACCGTACACCATCGAACAGTTTTTTATCACTTTCAATGCAGGTTGAATGGCAGCTAAATGTAATAGTACCCTGCTAAAAAAAATTCCATGACATGGTTATAAATAGTAAAAATGACTATTTATTCTAATAATACTTAATAACTGAATAATATTTTAAAAAACGTATTCATTAGTATCTTATTGAATGACTTTTAATGAATTTGAATCCTTTTTTATGAGATCTAACGATTCTTGCGAGAATAATCTTCAAATAACATTCAATTGAACAATTTTTTTTATCTATTTCAATGTATGATAAATGAGTTTAGGATAATCCAATCGTATTTAATGAAATAATTTGTTATGAAATTTAATGATTTAAAAAATAATAATTGTCCAATTGTACTCATGTCAAATGAGACAGTACGCTCCTCTGCGAACTAAATGTAAATATAAGCAAATAAAAACCTAACTATCTTTGCATCGACATCTTGTAGCAGGGTCAGAGCACCTTCCTTTTTTTTCTTATTATTTAGTCAGGTGCTTCTTTTCGTGCTCAGATGAATGTTCTTGCAAATGGTTATTTCTTCGCCTACTATGTAAACTACGTATTTTATAATTTCTTTCATAATGTATTTTCTAAATGTCTTTCCGTGCTCAGGCGTATTCTTCGCAATTGGTTATTTCTTCCCACTAAATCATACTATGTAAACTATATATTTTCTAGTTGTAATCCCTTTTCTAATGTATTTTCCAATGTAAACTATGTATTTTCAAACAAATGTCCCTATTGTTAATATAGGGTATAAATACGAAGAATATCGGAGAGCGACAGTTCAGTGTAGAACGAACTTCGTTCCGTGCGAATACCTTTCAGGAGCTCTGTCTTACACTTAATAAAAACACTTAACATCAAACTTAATTGCTTTATTTGAACGCTCGGATTCTAACAATTACCCTCGCGCATATTTTTAACTCGACCATCGCTACCAGTTTAATAGGTGATACTCAATCTAATAGTATTTTGTGGATTTTATTGAATGTTAAATGTAAAATATACCCACTTATAATAAATGTAATGATCATTAGTTAGAGATTATGTTACGTCTCGTGCATCAACTACGAATAGCTAATGAATGAAACGTTTCAATATGTTGACTAGTGGTTGGATATGTCTCACTTATTATAAATGTATGTGGAAATGTATGTCTGATAATTGTACTACCTTGATAATCGTAGCTTTTAATTGTTGGTAAAATGTAGCAGGCTCTAACTGCTTGTTGAATTGTATGAGTGTAGCAGGCTCAAACTGCTTGTTGAATTGAATAGGATAGGTTGTTGAATAATACTTACACGATATTACTTTGTAACAGTCGCGAGTTTATTAAGTAAAATGATCACCAATTGTCGGACCGGTGTGTACGGAGTTGAGTCTTACAGGTAGTTATTGACTGACTGACGGACTACTGATCAACTGCCAAGAGTAATTTGTTCATTGCTTTTTATATCTTTTATAGCTCTTTTCAGGTCAGTATTGCGATATTGTGTGACATTTTTGTTTTCGCTGATTATAAATTCTTGCGTTTTGGTGACTTAGTTTCGGAGTGTGTTTCGACAGCTTTTTGCTGTCGTGTGAATAGTTTAGCAGTTTTGAATGTGCATATGTTACAAAAAGGATGCGTCGTAAGGCTTAATTTCGTAGAGTCATTTATCTCGCGTTTACTTAGCTTTTGCTGACGTGCGAATAGTTTAGTAGCTTCGAATTTCGCGAATGTGCATTTTATAAAAAGGATGCGTCGTAAGACGCCCCAGGGCCTAAGATATTGCAATGTTTGCATAAAAATACTTCTGAAATTCAAAGCTACTAGCGGTTTATACAGAAATTTTTGCGGTGTGTGCATTTATTTAGTATATGAGGAGCGCGGTTGCTCGACTTTGTACAGTTCAATTTTTACAATGTTTGGATTTCCAAGGAAGCGTCATTCGATGGTCTGCGTAAGTATTTTACAAATTGATTTCTTATTCGTTGTTATTATTATCATTATATTTCTTTATTCTAGTTTGCGGATTGGCAGTATTCCCGTGCGGTAAAGAAAGCCAGACGGGAGGGCTTGCCTTTACCAGTCGCGCCTAAGCCCGGGACCCGAAAATATGTGAAAATAGATGTAAGTGTTTTACAATGTATGTTTGTATATTGGTATATTGATATGTCTGATTAATTTGTTTCCTATTTGCTTGTTAGTTTCAGAGATGGAAATTAGTGCGTACTCTGAGGCATTGCGATCGAGTGACGCAGACGGCCTTCTTCTTAGGGGAGTACGGTCCAGATGAAGATACTTGGAATCTTCGCGAATTATTTTTTTATGATTTGTTAGTATATTGTAACGGTTTTCGTCGAGTATGTGTGGAGGTTTTTAGTGAGTTTTACAATGTAATCATAGGTCCAAGTGTAGACCATCGATATAATTGTAATTGTATATAAGTGTAATTATATTTGTAAACATAATTGTAATTTTGTAAAAATATATTTTTCTTTTGTTTTTTAGATAAGAAATTTGTTTTTAATTTAGATTCCTAAAGCGAATATCTCGCTTCCCTCCCCGCTTAAAATGTGGCCATGACGTAAAGCATTTGGGGTACTGAACGACATGACAATTAGACTTTTGTTGAAAATAGGTCATGTTTGTATTTGATTATTGTTGATTCGAGAGGTAAGCTTTGTTGAGGAATAGGACAGTGGGTATCTGGGTAAATTTGTATCTTGACGTCTATGTCGTCCAGGTTTGTGTGTATTGTGTCTAGTTGAATTTCTGCATTTTGTTTATTATTTTTTGTCATACTGTCATGGTTTTGTCGTCCTAGTATCATTAGCAGGTGGGTTATTGAGCTGAAGAAGGCCCATAGTAGGTTCATAGACCAGCCATAAACCATGTGCAGCGTATATCCTCTGATGATGGTGTCAATCATCAATTTTTATTATTTGCAGTAATATTAATATCATTATGATTACTGACGAGATTGATCCACACGTGATTAGTTTGTTGAACATGTGATTCCACGAGCTTTCAGCCAGTTTTAAGTGTATTTTCTGTGAAAATATTATTTGTTGTTCCTTTTCCTAATATCTCTTTAGCTATAATATTTAACAGAGATGCTTTTTCCATGGGGAACATTATTTGTTGTTGTAGTTGGTCCAATTCTTGTTGTGAGTATATGCCGCTAGTTGCTAATGAATCTATGGATTCAAATTTCCATTTTATATTTCATTTTAGGTTTGAGTGCTTGTGGTGGTATTGTTTCCATTGGTTTGGGTGTTAGTTTTATCCATTTGCTGTTTACTTTGTAGTATGTAGGTATTATGGAGTTGCAGTTCATTGGAGTACCTCTTCTTTTGAGGATATGTGTTTTTGGAGTAAGAAACCAGGTTTCATTGCCTGAAATTACTGGTAATTCGTTGTAGCATTCGTTAAGGTGCTGTGCCTTCACTACAGTAGGGGTGCATTTTATGACATGAACTGCTTCTCCTGCGATCCTGGCAATGTATCCAGGTTTCTTCATGATGTTGTATGCGAATTCGTCAGGGGAGAGGGTTACAAGGGATAGGGAGTTTTGTATTGTTTTCCTCTCTACTTCACACCTATCTGTAATGATTTTTCTGAAAAGGTCGTTCAGCTGTCTGCCCAAATGCTTTTCGACATATACAAATTTAGAATTTACGTATGTGAATAAATCTATGTTGACCTTGCTTTTGCTAGTAACAGTATCTTAATCGAATTTGTATTTGTTGAAGTTATTGTTTTCTTCCGCGATAATGAGTTTTGGGTGTTCTGTTCTTATGAACTCTCTGTAGCATTTCAATATTTTATCTTTGGCTGTTAAAGCAAAGGTCGTGTCGCTAGTGTTTACCATGTATATTATGTCGTCATTGTGTATGTTAAAGTATTTTGTTACTGGACCTTTATATAAAATATCGTAAGTGTTAGTAAAACATTCTTCCTGAGGTAAACTGTCCCAAAATGTATAACCCCCGTCAGAGTCTACGCAAGTTGTGTCTGAAAATTTACATATCGTTCCTGAGCTTAAATGTAATTTGTCATTACTCAGACAAATTTTCGCATAGGCTTGTATTAATGTGATTTTAATTGTGCCTTGAACAAGTACCTTACTCCATGATCCGAACCTGTCTGCGTAGGCTACGCCGCTGCAGCTTCCTGCATCGCCAGCGAAGTCTATGCCCTTGATTGTTGTGGCGTTTATTTTTAAATCGGCAATCGTATGAAAATTGTCATACTTAAAAATTCTCGTTTCGTGGATAGGTTGGCATTGTTCATGGCTCAATTCATACAAGTATTCCTGTTCTCCGTTTTGTTCAGGTTCGAGGCGTCCGAATAATCCGCATTGGTATACTGTCCGATGGATTTCAATTTTGCATTGATGTACTGGAACATTTCTAAATTCGGCTGCTTGGATAAGTTCTATATTTGCTATTGTTGAGTTTATTGTTTCGGTGTTAAAGTCGCATTCGTCAGCGTCCAGTAGAAAGAATTTTGTGATGTTTGTGTTTGTGGTGCTGCAGTGATATCCAATGTATGCATAAGTAATTTGAAAAAATGTAATGAATAACGTTATTTTTGAATACATGATTTGTTTGTCCTAAAACAGAGAAAGTTTTATCAGTTTATATACTCTTGTGTAATATTAATTTATTTGCATGAACTGTATTCGGTTTTCCACCCTTATTTATTGTTACATTATATTTGTCTGTGATGTTTAATATTTCAAAAGGACCCAGGTTGTGATTCTTTTCTAATTTTCCTGGTTTAGGTTCTTTAATGAGCCACACTTGATCTCCTATTTTGAAATTGCAAGGGTTTATGTGGCGATCATAATATTTTTTTGATTTTTCTTTTGCTGTTATGAGGTTTTCTCGCGCTAAGCATGCAATATCCTGCGTGTTTTGTATAAGTGTTGATAGATAATTATTAAATGTTGGCAATTGTTCTGAAGTTTTTAACGGTTCACTAGATGGTAATCGTGGTGGATAAGCGAAGACCAGTTCATGCTGAGTAAATCTATGTGCGCTGTGAACGCTTGTATTGTAATGAAATTGGGCTAATTCTAATAAATTGTCCCATTCAATTTTTTTACTAGAAAAATTTTTTAAATATTCACAAAGGGGGTGATGTGCTCTTTCTAGGGAGCCGTTTGATTGTGGTGAAAATGCGGTTGTTTCTATTTTTGCAAATTTAAATCTACGAGCAATGGCTTTTAAAATTTTACTTGTAAAGTTTGCTCTTCTGTCGGTGAGGACTACTTTTGGTGAACTGAAAATACATATAAATCTTTTGATTAGGGCATCTGCAATTGTTTCTGCCGTTTGATCACTGAGTGGAACAACTATTATGAATTTTGAGAGGAGGTCTTGTATAGAAAGAATGTATTTGTTCTGATTATTAGTAACGTTTAGAGGTCCTACTATGTCCATTGCGATTTTGTCGAATGTTTTCATGGGAGTGTCCGTTATTATCATTGGTTGTCTAGTTTTTATTCTTTTTAGTTTGTTTCTTTGACAAATTTTACAATTTTTAATACGGATCTCTATATCAGTTTTCAGATTATCCCAATAGTATTTGTTCTTTATTCTGTTGATTGTTTTGTATAAGTTTTATAAGTACAAAACATAAACCATGTTCTGTTGATTCCCGAATGTCCTCCTAGTACGCTTGAGTGATATTGGTCGAATATATTGTCTCGGTCTGTGAGTTTTACGTAGTCGATGTAATTTAGGCAAATGATAATTTTAGTTTTAGAAGTTTCGAATGTTGTTGCTAGAATGTTTTCTATTTCGGTCCAGTGTATGTTTTTTAATTGTAGGTCTCTTGACATGCTGAATGTTTTTATTTTCTTGCGAATTATTAATGTTCTTAATAATTTGAAGAGACCTTTGAGATTCTCCTTTATCCTCAT
Source organism: Phymastichus coffea (assembly GCF_024137745.1). Classification (NCBI taxonomy): domain Eukaryota; kingdom Metazoa; phylum Arthropoda; class Insecta; order Hymenoptera; family Eulophidae; genus Phymastichus; species Phymastichus coffea. The sequence goes on from NW_026706844.1 coordinate 2,236,436, forward strand.
AGCGGACTGTCTTGTGTCAAGACAGGCTATGAAGATATTTTTTGTTCTTGACTGTATTATTTCGATTTCCTGGGGTTGTAGATATTTGTCTGGTTGTATCTGTTTGATTTTTATTAGTCTTTCTGTTGCGTTACCTAATGATTGATGTTTGTTGTCGATAAAATGTATAATGTTGTCTTTTCTTGATTCGATGGGTTTTTTCGTAAATCGAATGTTATGTTGTTTTTGTGTTGTATTTTCGTCATTTTCCATATGTACTTGTGCTTGTGTAATATTTTTATTTCTATTTTCTTTTTCTTTGTCTTGTTTTCTTGTTATTTTGATTTGTTCCTCTTGTTTTTCTTGTTCATTTGTTATTATTTCTTTTGATTCTTGTTTTGCTTTTTGTGCTCTGGTGACTGCATTTATTTTTATATCTTCTATCGGATTTCGTGATAGTGCATCGGCATTTGTATTTATTTTGCCAGGTTTGTAGATAATATCATAATCATAATTTGCCAGTTTTAGTTTTCATTTTTGTACTCTTGAATTGTTGTCTGCTGATTTGAAGGATAACAATGGTTTGTGATCACTAACGACGGTACTTTTGTTTCCATATATGTAATTGTTAAATGTTTTTATTGCGAATACTATGCCAAGTGCTTCTTTTTCGTATGTATGGTATTTTTTTTCTGCTGATTTTAAGATTCTTGATGCGAATGCTATTGGTCTGTCATCACCGATCTCTCCTTGAGAGAGTACACAACCCAGCGCGTAGTTTGAAGCGTCTGTTGTAATGATGAATGGTTTTTCCATATCTGGGTATTGAAGAACTGGAGTTGTGCATAGGGCGTTTTTTAATTTTTCAAAAGCTTCTTGTCTTTCTTCAGTCCAAATAAATGGTTGTTCTTTTTGCAGTAAATCTATGATAGGTTTTGCTATTTGTGAGAAATGTCCAATAAAGCGTCTGTAATAGCTTGTTAGGCCTAAAAATTCTCTGATATTTTTGATAGTTTTCGGGATAGGAAATTTCTTTATTGCTTCTATTTTCTTTGGGTCTGTTTTGATACCTTCTTCACTTATAATGTGGTCTAAGAATTCTACTTCCTTTTGGAAAAATTTGCATTTACTCGTTTCAATTTTTAATCCTGCTATTCTTATTTTTTCTGCTATGAGTTTGAATCTTTCATTATGTTCTTCAACCGTATTTGCAACGATAATTATATCATCGATGTACAGGTAGCAGAACCCTTTTTCCAATAGGTCTCCGAGTACTTTTGTTAGTGCTCTTTGGAAGACTCTAGGTGAGTTTATTAGTCCGAAAGGTAATACTTTGAATTCAAAATGTCCCAAGCCAGGGATACTAAATGCCGTTTTATGTATATCTGACTCTTTCATTTTTAGTTAATGAAATCCGGAAACCATATCGATGGTGGTGAAAACTTTATTTTTTCCTATGCAGTCGAAAATTTCCAATATGTTGGGTATAAGATATGAGTCTGGAATAGTTTTTGCATTCAATTTTCGATAATCTATCACCATTCTCCATTTTTTCTTTCCGTCTTTTGTTAATCCCTTTTTTGGCACAATCCATACTGGCGCGTTAAATGCACTTGTTGAGGGTCTAATTAAATTATTTGTAATTAGCTTCTTTGTTTCATCACATGCGATTTGCTTGAGTGTATATGGCAGAGGAAATTGTTTAACATATACTGGTTTATCATCAGTTAAATTAATTTCGTGTTCTTCTATGTTGCATTGGCCAAGTTTATCTCCTTCTAACCAGCATATGTCTTCAAATGACAGTATTAAATTTTTTATGTTGTCTTTTTTTCATTGAGTCAGGTGTTCTAAATTTATTGTATCTATCAATTGCTTTCGTCGTATCGTTATTTCATCTTCTTGTGTCTCTTTTTGTGTAATTTCGTCGTGCGTAGTTGTAAATATATGTGTCGATTTTAAATTAGTTTCTTTAGGTGTGAATTTTTCATTGATGTTTTTGAAGTTATTTTCTATATCATTCATAATGTGAAGTTTCGTCATTTTGTCATATTTTCTGTCGATCTCTCCTGCAACGTTATCTCTCAACGTGTCGCAAAAATTTAAATAATCATTAATAGTATAGTTCTCCTTGGTTTCATTGGATTCGTCTTCCAGGGCTTTATTAATATTTCCAATAAATTGTGTCAAGCTTGAGTGATAGTTAGGTTGAGATAATATTTTTGTTTCTGGATTCCCATATATTTGATCATTCGTACTATTTTTCGTTTCTTTTTGTATGTCACTTATTATATTTAAGATTTGTTTTACATCTTTAGGTATTGATACTTCCTTGCTGTGTGTTGTCGTATTTGTTTCGATATCATTTTTGTCTGCTATGTAATTTTTGTCAAATGCTATGGGTTCCCATGTGTCATGATGTTTATTAATTTCTTTTGATGTTTGTACTGTAAATATGTTTGTTTGATTTTTGCTAGTGATTTCTTTTAATGGCATTTTTTGATTATTTATTTCCAAGTAACCTCTATCTAATCTTAATTTGTTTTCGGATAAGGCATTTATTCCTATTATTCCATCGTAAGGAATAGAAAAGTTATCTGGTGCTACATGGAAATCAAATGGTTCATCTGCAATATACATTTGTGTTGAACCTATTGTTCTTATGGCGTCTTCTGTGATTCCTGATATAGATATTTGTTCATTTCTATTTAAATGCTTTTGTGGAATGCTGCTATTCTTGATAATATTTAGTTGTGCTCCACTGTCTACTAGTAGTTGCAGTTTGTTATTCGAATTTGGTTCAACTATTTCTATGTACTTGAGCAGGTTTTTTAGTTTGACAATGTATATTTTGGTACAGTCATTTGTAATTTGTTGGTTAATATCAGTACTATTTTTAGCTATATCTGTCTGTAGCATGGTACTCTCTATTTCCTTTATATTTTCTTTGAATTTGCTGTATGTATCTATGTGATGTTTTGTTTGTGTTGGGAGAGTGAGTGTTTTGTCGTGGAACGTTTTTATTGTCTGCTCATTCTTTAGGCGTTCCTTCCCAAAGGAGCTCCAGAGTTTTCCGAGTTTGTCCCGTGTTTGCGACATTGTTCTGTTGTATGACCGACACCTTTACAGATTCTGCAAAATATTCTTTCTTCTTGTAATCTTTTAATTTTTTCACAGTTATCTATGTTATGTCCTGTTTCGTTGCAACCTTCGTATGTGATTGAAATATTTTGAGGTGGATAATTTTTTAGTGCTTGTAGTTTCCTACATTCACTTGCTGTGTGACCTATATTTTTGCAATAAGCGCAGAATTTTTTTCTTTGATCATTGTTAAAATTGTTTCTGTAGCCGTTGTTGTGGTTTCTATTGTAGGTGTTATAGTTTTGCTGATTTTGTTGAGGGTTTGCAGATTGTTGTGTATTCGCGATTTTTCTGCAGAACTTTGCTGTGTGACCTAATTGATCACATAATTGGCACTTGTAACTTGATTTGTTTCTTTGTTCTGTGAAATATATTCGCGCTTCTTCACAATCTTGTTTTTCATGTCCCTGTTCTTGGCATAGGGTGCATATTCTATAAGGTGATCTATTTTTACCTGTTGTGCAAAATTTGATAGAGTGACCTTTTTTATTGCATTTTTTACAAAAGACCTCTGGGCATTCTTGCGTTGAATGACTTCCTTCTTCACAAATATCGCATTTGTTTACCTTTTGTTAGATCTTATTTTTACACTTGATGGCTTCATGTCCTGTTTCTCCACATTTCCAGCATTTTATGTAGTCGGCAATGTAGGGGCATTGACCTACCTCATGTCCTAATTCTTGACAGTATTGGCAATGGATATTTCTTCGTTTGTTCAGTGGGCAAGCGCTTATTGAGTGTCCTTTTTGGCTACAGTATTTGCATATCAAATTGATTTTGTCTAATGAATTTTTACAATTATTAGAAAAGTGATCTGATCCTTTACAATAGACGCATGCTGCAGAATGGCAAAATAGCGCTTCGTGTTGGGGGTCATGGCAAATTTGACATATGATTTTTTTTGGTAGTTCAGGTCTATTATAATAATCATTCTATTCTGCATATGTGTTATTAATTGTCACATTGTCTGTTGCTTTTCTAATATTTATGTCATTTTCAACTTCTATAGCTTTTTTGGTCATTTCTTGTAATGTTGTCTCGTTGCCCAGTTCGTATTTTATCTCCGTTCGCATTCCTTTTTTAAAACATTTTGATGCGTCCGCATCTAATTCTTCGTAGAAATTCTTCCTGGCTATTTCATTTGTTTCTTGTATTCTGTATATTTCTTTTATTTCTTATACTAATTGACATAATCTATTTGTGTATTGAATAACTGATTCTGTATTTCCTTATGTTATTTTGCGTATCCTAGCACGCAGTTCGTGTATGTCTTCTTGAATTGGGTATAGACTTCGTATTGCTGTAATTAATTCGTCTATTGTTTCTACACAGCTGTTTCCTAAAGCTTCTTCTGCTTCTCCCTTCATTCTCACTTTCAATAGTTCTACTACATTGTGTTCATCTTGGTCATCTACTAAATTTTTTACTCGTCGTAGTCTCCTGATGTACTTTGCGGGTGGCATATTTTTGCCATCGAAGTCCGGAACATAATTTACCAATTCCTTGAGTGATAATTTGTTTGAGTGTGAATTTGCCATATTTATTGGGTTTGTTGCTGGACTTGTAATACGTTGGTTTCCTTGAATTTGTCTTTGAATTTGCTGAGTGTTTCTTTCACTCTCCTTTTCGTTTATGTATTGTGTTTTGTTTATTTTTCTAATGTCTTTTTTTGAGTCTTCGATGTTCTGCTGTTGGTTAATAGGTTCGTCAGAGTTTTTTGATAATGCGTATTTTGTGTAGACAGATTCTTCGTTTGTGTTTATGCTGAATAATATATCTTTTGGTGTCCCTAATATTAGACTTTGTTCACCTAAAAATCCTCCAATGTCTGAATATCTATCGTGTTTTTCTGAGTCAAATGTGTCAAACGTCTGGTCTAATAGTGAATATTTGTCTGAATCAGTGTAGTCGGTTTTGTTTGTTTGTTTTTCTGTTAAATCAACTAATTGGTCAGCTGTTGGTATGATTTTCTTTATTGCTCCTGTGTTTTTCTCTTTTCCTACGATTTCTTCTTGGGTCTTGGTCTTAATCGGCGATCTTTGTAGCTTGTTACTCTTTTTGAAAGCTATCTCATCCAGTCCTTTTTCTAAAAGGTCTTCTAATTTTGGATTCTTGTCGATTTGTGATCGCGTAAGTTTCCTAATTATGGATGATGTGTCCTTCGTTGTGCTGGACTTCTTGCTCATTTATTGCACTTTCGTCATAAACGGAATAAACAAAGGGAATTCGACAAAATCAAAATAGAGTGAAGCAGGGAAAATATATAAAATAAGAAAAATTATTGTTAGTTAAAAAAAAAATTATGGTAGAAGTATATGGAAACACAATTACTTATTGAGATGGCAAAAATAATATAAAAAGGGGAAAAAGAAAAGAAAAAAGGAAATTCTATCTACGTATGGTATTTGATCTACTAGCTGAAAATTATTTCTCGGTCACTTATTTCTGCTGTTGTCTTAATTTCACAATTTTGCAAAATTGCAATTTTGAAATTCGGTCACTATGAAAGAAAGTGACGTGTGCTGTTTACTTCTGTAATACAACACCTACTCGTATATCCGCGGTTTTCGAATTCTCTATTTTCTGTTTGACGTGTTAATTCATTAATAAGAACTAAGTTTTAATATGTATCAAAATAATTTTCTTTATCTCAATCGAATGTATTTTTCGTACCGGAACCAATTGTTACGTCTCGTGCATCAACTACGAATAGCTAATGAATGAAACGTTTTAATATGTTGACTAGTGGTTGGATATGTCTTACTTATTATAAATGTATGTGGAAATGTATGTCTGATAATTGTACTACCTTGATAATCGTAGCTTTTAATTGTTGGTAAAATGTAGCAGGATCTAACTGCTTGTTGAATTGTATGAGTGTAGCAGGCTCAAACTGCTTGTTGAATTGAATAGGATAGGTTGTTGAATAATACTTACACGATATTACTTTGTAACAGTCGCGAGTTTATTAAGTAAAATGATCACCAATTGTCGGACCGGTGTGTACGGAGTTGAGTCTTACAGGTACTTATTGACTGACTGACGGACTACTGATCAACTGCCAAGAGTAATTTGTTCATTGCTTTTTATATCTTTTATAGCTCTTTTCAGGTCAGTATTGCGATATTGTGTGACATTTTTGTTTTCGCTGATTATAAATTCTTGCGTTTTGGTGACTTAGTTTCGGAGTGTGTTTCGACAGCTTTTTGCTGTCGTGTGAATAGTTTAGCAGTTTTGAATGTGCATATGTTACAAAAAGGATGCGTCGTAAGGCTTAATTTCGTAGAGTCATTTATCTCGCGTTTACTTAGCTTTTGCTGACGTGCGAATAGTTTAGTAGCTTTGAATTTCGCGAATGTGCATTTTATAAAAAGGATGCGTCGTAAGACGTAACATTAAATGATTTCCATTTTAATAATATTTTAATCGTATTCAATTAAACAATTTTTTATTCATTTCATTTTGTGGCGAATATAAAGTTGTATAATCCAATCTTGAATACGTTTGGATTATACAAAATGAAATTAGTAAAAAAATAATTTAATTGAATACGACTAAAATATTAATAGTTAATATGAAAATCATTTAATCTCTCAAATACGATCATTACATTATTTATGATTAGGTATAAATTACATTCGACATTCAGTGAAATTCATATAACAAAATCTTCATTTGAATAAAATTAAGAGATAATTTTTTTTAAGAAATAGTCTTGCAAAATCTCATTACATTAATCTTATTCATTTTATTTGGAATCAATATAAAAAAGTGTTCGATTAAATATGGTTGTCAAATTATTTTTATAAAAATCTTTAAATCATTTAAAAAATGATTAGATTAAATACTATTGGATATTAACTCAAACTCATGCATCATACTTGAAATCAATCAAAAATTAACATCGATAAAAAAACTATGTAACTAAATATAATTTGGAATTCATTTTCTTATAATTTAGTAGAAATCATTAAGTAAGTCCTGTACATTTTAATATGACTACTATAAATAGTTTCTTCATCCGCCATTATTAAAATTTATCAAAAAACGGTTGGTAAGATGCGATTTAATAGTTTATTAATTCTTTAGTATAAAATAATTTAATTAATAACGTTATTAGCAATAGATATATTATATATAATATATTGTAACGGGAGATATCATTCGGGGCGCGAATGGGAATCTTACCCGTTAAAGAAAGGATGTTCCCAGCGTCGCGAGGCTAACCGCCGCCTCGATCAGCTCGTTCGAACAGCGTCGATCTTCAGACCTTCCGCCCCAGAGCCCGTGAAAACTCACACGTGGAGAACACGTGCGGCGATCCGGGGTGTCCAGTGACTCAAGGTCGGGCAGGTTCTGTCGTGGGCGTCAGGAGAGGAAAACCAGAGGGGATTCGGAAGAAGAATTCTCAGCCGGTTGTCGAGAGAATTGATATCTTTATTCACGTCTATCGCTTCAATCATACAACAGTAGTGTTGTGGCCGAGAGACTTTGTCGAGTGTCCCGCGCTCGCGATGAGAGAGAGAAAGAAAACGCACTATCTAACTACGCTTTACGGTCGCACGCAATTACATTCAAAGTCAGGGACTTACGCTACGGGGACGAGTCACTGTTGATCAAGCAGCTCCGGTGTTGTGCACAGGTCGCGTTGGTCTCTGACCCTTCTTGGCGACAAACCTCTCGGTCGGGGTTTTCGCTGCCCGAGTCTGCAGTTGCCCGCGATCCTTGGCTGTTGCCTCAGATCGCTCTGGGCAACCGATAATAATGGGCAGCGAACGACCTTTCTCCGAGTGAGATTTTGAATAAAACTTGTAAAAATATTGTACAAATTTCGTAAAAATTAATAATTTTTTTCAACAAAATAATCGTTACTTATTATCATTATGAAATAATAAATTTTCATTGTCATATGATATATACTATTTAATTTAGTTTTGATGAATGGTAATGAGACAATATTTTTCAAATTTATTTCAATTAAAAACTTTATTGTTAATTTTTTTGTAATAACAATTATTAGTTATATCTAATATTTTGATTTCAAAAAACATCTCGCATATAGTTACAAATCATTACGAATTTTAATACATATTTTGATTTTTTTTAATAAAATTTAGTTATACCTTTTAACTGCGGGGGTGGTCACTATTTGGACCACATTTATAAGTCATAGAATATTTGAAGTTCTTATGTTAGAACAAATGTAAAGTTCTGAATACATAATAAATAGTTTTTAAATTTGTCAAAACATTCTTACATACGAAAACCGTCTAAAAACTTGACTTACAGTAGGAATAAAATTTGACCTTCAAATGGTGATTATCACGGTTAAGAGTGTCTGCTAGAATTTCGTTACTATTTTTTCATATTCAACACATGAAATTACATATTGTAACGGAGATTTAGACCGCTACAATATTAATTTATCCGAGATAGAGTATTTTGCTGGTACAATTGTAGCTCTTTACGGGCTTGCGTTATGCCACGTAAGGCCGACTCGGAGAGCGTCGTGGATCGCGGAGCTTAAATCGCAAAAGTCGAGAAAAGCGATAAGAAGGAAAGGATGCTCAAAAGAAAAGCCATACAATTAAAGCAGTAGGTGTATATACAGTTTATGTACGTGTGAAAAGTGTGTATATAGCGGCACAGAGAGAGCGGCGAATCAGGCAGAGCGAGAGGGAGACGTTAAGGACGGTTAGTATTTATATTCGGCGATGCCCCTTTGTTACGAATCGTCCGAACGGCAAGATTGCAGACTACGTGTATATAGTTTCTTACTCCTCACACGAAGACAAAGGTTCAGCGCGCACACTTGCACCTCACTAACACTTCCCCGTCGAGGAGTACTCACTAGCCACGAAGCGGATCACAAACAAAAATAATAAGGCACACTGATAGGCGCAAGTACGATCGAAAGCCTCCGCACGGCTCGCGAGCTATCAGCTAATTGTTGGCCCTTCGTCACGCATAGCTATATGTATACACGCACGCGGTCTCTCTCTGTCGGCACTCTCTCTTACCTTGTTCTCCGCAGTTGTCGTCTACTGCAACTAAGGAAAAATATAAGTCGAAAGACATGGCATATTACAATTATTCTATATTATTGCCCTAGAGAGAGAGACATAACAAGCTGACATCAGACTCGTTATAATATAAATATCCTCTCAAATCTTCATAACAAAAGAGACAAACTTTTTCACGTTGTACTTTACGTTGCCTGCGGAGCTGGTCGATATATGAACCAGCAGTCAGATCAGCGACTCTATCTGAGATATTCAGTGATATTATGTATACACTTTACATATTCTGAGAGATCCATTTATACTGAAATTTGCCGCAGCAGTGAAATAAAGGTTAATAGTGAAACAAATTAGGCACGGCAAAAATGTATTGTTCATCACATGTGTGGATGCAAATTGCAGTGCGAATAACATCATTAGTATTTATAACTATACAATCATGTTCAATTTTTACTATACTCTTAAGAAGATGTAAAAAGGGAGCGCGGAGTCCTAACCAACGTGCGAAGAAAATCACGGGCAACGGCTAGTCAATGTGTCGGGACAAGGGCTCTTCTCTCAGCAGCGGGTAATCGGAGCGGTATCTCAGGGCGCAACGTCAAAAATTCAGGGGTAGTAAGAAGTATGGAAAAATCGATCGTACAGACTGAAATAGCATCGAAGCGTCGACGCGTTAGCTGGATTCGCGCACCCGATCACGCTAGCTACGGGGGATATGGGAAAGCCAAACGAGGAAAATGCTAATGGTGTCCGGTCATTGCGTCCTTATGTAACTCGGTTTCTCTACGCTCGATTTAAGGTAACTACTCGCGGCGGTCTATCTCGTCTGAATTGCTCTAAAATGCGGATGGCGCATTGCAATGCGATTGCGATCCGTTTTCGTGGCGATCGCGCGAGAGTCAAGTGGCACGGGCTAATGCGCGGTTGATTTCGATGATTGCGCGACGGTCATGCGGCATTCCATTGACGGGCGAGTACTTTATAATCGTACAGAAGTATCAGGCGGCAATCTAATACATACGCGAGGAATTCGTCGGTCACGCGGAGGTCAGACGGCACTCCGTTAATGCGCGAGAACTCAAATGATCGCACAAAGAAATCCGGCGGCAATCTAACGCGCGCGCGAGGAATTCGTCGATCGCGCGAAGGTCAGACGGCACTCCCGTTAATGCGCGAGGTCTAAAACGATCGTGTATTAGAAAGAAAAGGTGAGAGAGGGAGGTACTCACTTTTACTCTTTTTATTCCTACTCCGGCTGCTGCTGGTCTTTAAAGTAGTTGCTGCTACTTTATGCTACTGCTGCTGCTGTATACTAATGCTGTTGCTGTCCTATTGCTGCTACTGTATGCTATATCTGTTGCTGCTGTCCTTTATTCTGCTACTGCTGCTGCCCTTTGTTCACTCACTGTCACTTATGCTCTGGGCTTCCGCGCGTCTCCAGAGTTCGGCGGATACTGCTGCGGTTTTTCGCGGTATCGCGTCGCTTCTCCTCCTTTACTTCCCCTTACGGTCGCAGGATTTTATTTCATTGGTCAGTTTTGTTACTAGGCCGATTATCAGCGCCGTCTATTTGATTATTTCAGCCCGCGCAATTTTACGACTGGTCGGTTTTTGGCGCCTAATTTCCTTATTTGTTGGTCAAATAGCGTCGGTTTCATCCTATTTGTTAACCCACCTCTATCCTATTACCGATTGACTAGTCAAGTCGCGCGCGTCGGTCAGTTTCGCGTCGTTATCGGTTGTCTCTGTTCCACACGCAATCGTTAGCCCTACCGATTTCTCCTCGCTCGCCTCCGATCGCTCTCCTATCGGTTGTCTTGCTCACTCTCACGCGCTTGGTTGCCCCTTCCTTGGTCTAGTCAGGTCTAGCTCAAGCTTAATAGCAATTGCCTATGATCAGCTGATCTCAGCTACGATCTTTTCCGTCGTCTGGCTTCCTGGGGGAATATCGGTCCGGGTTGTAAGTGCACAAGTGGTTGTGCGAGGGCGTAAGGGTCATGCGCGTCAATTTGACAGACCCTGAGAAGTGTTTTTTCACGAGGTTTTGGATATATACGAGTAGTATAGCAATGTATGTTCCAGCATACCTGCGGGGGGTCCGTAACCCTTTGGCCACCCCCCCCCCGGGCTTAACCTTTTGGCCCCCTGGCTTACCCCTTTCATGTTAATAATAATTATTATTGTTAACAATTATTATTAACAATATTCGTGGGGGGTCCGTGGTTTAACCCTTTGATTCCCTGGCCTAACCCTTCCATGTTAATTATTATTAATGTTAATAATTGTTTATAATTTTTGAGGATGGTTTCTACGGCTCCTAGTCCGTAGGGACCCTATACCTAGTGCTTTCAGTCTAATTAAATTTAAATGTTTTTTTTATCAAGATATAAATATATATTATTGACATTTTACTTGCTACATTGAAAATGAAACGAATAGAAAATAGCGACGATTTTTGAAAAAAATTAAGAGACAGATCGGAGAATCGAACCGGAGTCCTCTGGGTTGGCAGGCTAGCGCTCTACCACTAGAGCCAATGACACATGTACCTTAGAGGATGCATATTGTTTATATTAGCTACACACGTATACATTTGGTATAGGGCCTGAGCGTGCGGAGGAGGAGGGGAGCGCATGCTGTCTATAGTTCTGGCCTGATGGGGATGCGCTACTATAGTAGTAGTAGTAGTAAACGTATGCTCTCTTTTTCTCTCTCTCTCTGTTACGCTCTGACTCAGCGTGAACCACAGTGCGTGGAGGAGGAGGGGAGAGCATGCTGTCTATAGTTCTAGCCTAATGGGGATGCGCTACTATAGTAGTAGTAAACGTGTGCTCTCTGTCTCTCTCTCTCTCTTTGTCTCTCCTACGCTCTAACTTAGCGTGGACCACAGCGCGCGGAGGAGCAGGGAAACGCATGTGCAATTATGCTTACTACCTTCCCTCTTATCTTAAGTTAACTATGTCTATCACAAATGTAGATCACAGCTGGTTTGAGGGTGATCAAGCTTCTCCACTACTTTCTGGAAGAGAGAAAAAGATAGCAGCTATGTTTTGCTACCAACCCTCTTTATCTTATCCTCATATTATAGAAAAAATATTACTTGTTAATATTACGAGCGTTCGGTAGAATTTTCAACAGTCAGTCTCAAGGGAAACTTTGAGTTAGTCACAGCACATTGTGAAATTAGTTTTCTATTTATTTGTGAAAAAATTTTTATTGGTGCAAAAAAAAAATGGAAATTATAGTTAATGTTTGTCAGCTTCTAGAAACCGTAAGTAAACATTTTAAAAATAAAAAATAATTTATGTATATATACGAGGTGTGATAAAAAAGTAAGGTGAATTTTTATTTTTCTCAAAAAATATTTATTTATTCATCAATTTTTATTTTATCTCCTTCAAAGTAATCCCCCTCGGATATAATGCACTTGTGCCAACGCTTTTTCCAATCCTCAAAGCATTTCAAAAAATCATTTTTTGTGATCTTGTTTAGTTCATCCTTCGATGCCGTCTTTATCTCCTCAATCGTGGCAAAACGCCGTCCTTTCATGGGCCTCTTCAGTTTTGGGAACAAGAAGAAGTCACAGGGGGCCAGATCTGGGGAATACGGTGCCTGTGGCATCGTTACTGTGTTGGTTTTAGCCAAAAATTCGCGCACAAGCAACGATGTGTGAGCAGGGGCGTTATCATGGTGCAAAAGCCAATTTTTATTTTTCCACAAATTCGGACGTTTCTGGCGGATTGCTTCGCGCAAATCGCGCATAACTTGCAGGTAATATTCCTTATTTACTGTTCTACCCTATGGCAAGAACTCATGATGCACCACGCCCCTGCAGTCAAAGAAAACTGTAAGCAAAACCTTTACATTTGATCGAACTTGGCGTGCTTTTTTTGGTCTTGGTGATCCAGAATGCCTCCACTGGGACGATTGAGTCTTAGTCTCGACGTCATAACCGTATACCCATGTTTCGTCACCTGTTATAACCCTGTTGAGTAAATCTGGATCATCGTTGACGTCATTCAGTAGCTCTTGGGTGATGCTCATGCGACGTTTCTTTTGGTCGAAAATGAGCAATTTCGGAACAAACTTCGCTGACACACGTCTCATGTCTAAAACACTCGTCAAAATTGATTGGCACGAACCAAATGAGATGCCAATATCATCAGCAATTTCTCTAATGGTAATTCGACGATTTCCCAACACTATTTTCTTCACTTCTTCAACATTCTCATCAGTTGTTGATGTGCTGGGGCGTCCAGAACGAGGTTCGTCGTCGGTGTCTTCTCGGCCTTCTTGGAAGAATTTATACCACTTGTAAACATTTTTTTGGCTTAAAGTAGACTCACCGTATGCCACTTTCAGCATTTCAAGTGTTTTGGAACATTTGATTCCATTTTTCACACAAAATTTAATGCAAACTCTTTGATCCATGTTTTTAGACAGCAGCAAATCGTGGAGCACGCAAAACACTTCTAACCTTGATGCCTCTCACAAACAAACCAAACATACTACAAAGCTGAAATTTGGAACGTATGTTCTAGACGAGTCTACCGACATAACCAAATAAAAAAGTCGAAGATCGAACGGACGTAGCCCGCTAAATTTCAAAATTCACCTTACTTTTTGATTACATCTCGTATATATAATTTTAATAATTTATATTTATAATTTATAGAGTACTAATGATATCCCGCGCGATCTGTTGTATCGACTGCTCATTGTTATTTTAAACGCAGTAAGGTCTTTTTTTATAGTATTTAATATTTAATATTTAAATATTTATTTATTTATTTTCAGTTGCTTAGGTGTGCAGGCAACGCACAACACGTTGACCAACTCACCCAGATTATTGCAATTGTTCGTGAAGTAAGTATATTAATATTATTATTTAATTCTATACATGTACTTATACAGATTTTTCATTTTTCAGTGGATCAACGAATCAATGACTGAAAGACTGGTCGCGCAACAATTGGCCTATTAAATTGAAAAGACCGTAGAAGAGCGAGTGAGGGCGCAGCTATGTCGCCAGAAGCGCGCCGAAATAATGAGAAAAAAACAAGAATTCTCACGATTAGAGCGCAAGAGAAAAGCTGAGCTGGCCAAGACAGTGCAGGATGAATTAGCGGACAAAATAAAAACAAGATTAGTTCCAGTAAAATCATCGTCATCAGCGTCGCCCTCATCTACAACATCATCTTCAGGATCGGAGACGTTGTCATCGTCGTCTACGTCTGCATCATCTACGTCTGCGATATCTGCGTCGTCTATATCTACGACGTCTACGTCTGTGTCATCTACGTCTGCGTCTACCACATTTGCATCTATAACATCATCGATGCCTTCGCTTGACATTTTACAACATGATGAGGCAATTGATTTGTCTACTAAGGTAAGAAAACACTTATATTTATTATAAAATTTATATATTTCATGCGTTTATTTTAATCAAAATTAATTAATATTTTTAATATTTTACAGAGAACTGTGCCGAAGAAGCCACAAATCAAGAGTAGAGAGGCTATTCGGCGTAGAATAATTATGATTCCGGCTGAACCGACAACGAGAAAGCCGACTCGCCCCCTCAAGGTAGTAGGAACACATAAGAAGAAAGAAGACAAAATAAAATAAAATAATATTGTTTTTGTACTAATTAATATAAATTTTGAATAAAATAAATTAAAATAAATAAAATGCTTTATTTTTTTTAATTGAGGATGCTGTAGAAGTTGGTAGGGTATTTAGTAAGCTATATGATGGTCTCTCTCATTCTCTTTCTATAGTAGGGAGCATAGTAAGCTTATGCTGGCTAAGTTTGGGACCTCAGAGAGGGGGTAGCGTCTCTAGTTTGCTAGGTGCGTACGCCGTTTAGTGTGGATGCTGTTCTCTCTCTCTCTCTCTCTATCTCTCTCTCTCTCTCTCTCTCTCTATCTATGATTATAGCTAGTTTGTATTAAATTCTAACAATATATATATATATATATATATATATACATATATATTGTGACGGTAAACATCAAATTAGCGCTAATTACCTAACCTAGTAGCTGCCTGCGGGGGCAGCACTTACCGGGAGACGAAAAATGTGACAACGGAATTCGGCACGCGAGTAGAGGGAACGCGCGCGATTGAAAACGAACCAGTGGAGAACCAGCTATCGGTGCGGAAACCAGAAAAGTCGAGGTTCACGAACCAATTGCCGATACGTGTACCAGAGTCCAGGATAATTATCACCGAGCTACACGGCGTGCAGACCTGAGCCAGCTGAAAAAGCAGCATCGTTACCTGCGGCATTAAGAGTGTGTGTGTGAGGTTTCGCCATCGAGGGCGAAACCACGTGCGCGCGAATTCGCGATCCGCGACAAAAAAGAACAATCAGACTTTCCCGCAGTGCGAATTGTTCCCTTCGTCTTCGTGCGTCTGCAAAATATAGGTAAGCTGGCCAGCTTAATCTCGCGACCGCGATTGCATGCATGTTAATTAATCTTCCGTATTCGATACGAAGCGTGCATGTAATATAGTAGCTCTGCCAACAAAGATCGGCGAGCGATCCGACACTACATGTTGTCGTCATGCGAGCGCTACCGTAAACATAAACACGCGAGCCAATGCTAGTGTAGTATTATGAGAGGACAATAAAGAGTTTTCGTTCGTGATATTAACAAGTACTTTCGACGTGGTTACTCCGTATTGATTCCACTCCTGTAGATTCGTAGATTTGTTGGTTGACTGACACCCGTTCCCTCATGCTCTCCGACTTTCTTATTTGATATAGGTGATTATGAGCGTATTTACGCGATCGTCTTAATAAAAATAATTAAACGGTAAGCAACCCCCTTACATGGCGCCCAACGTAAAAGAACCTATGGTGTTTCTGAATGTTCAAAACACCAGTTCTTAACATTGACCTTGCGCTCAGTCAACCAGCGACTTAGGTGGCAATCAAGTGTTGTTGTGCACACTTGATATTCAGAGCCAAACTAGCCTGTTAGTTAGCTTGCGAAGGCCCGCCGCGGCGTAAAATTGTAAATAATAACTGTAAGCGCGTGCAAGTGCGACCGAACGACTCTTAGAAGCGTAAACACCAATAAATTTTGAAAGTTGCCGCAAATCAATAATATTGTACACGCTGGCCCGGGGAAAACTAACACCGGCAACTTTCAAAAAAAATTAACTCAAATTGAGAATTTTATTTGATTCCGTGTTGTCTCAAAGTAAATGTTTTTTTAATATTATTAGCTGCGGCTATTGGTGACTACGCGCAACGCTCGTTAAAATATTCTAGATACTAACCAAAACAGCCGCGCTAACAAACAGTTAGTGCGCCTGATAGGTAGGATCAATATATTGCGAAATAACGAGCGAAGAGTCTTCCGGCAGATAAAGTATTAAACACCCTTGACAAGCCTAGTATCGGCTAATAAAATTTTCACTTGCGTACGATTTTTTTTAAAACAGCACTCGCACCCGCACCACGCGTAAAGAAACGTGTAAATTTCGCGCGAAATAAGCCGCAAACAACTAACAGAAGAAAATGGACCGCACTCAAACAGAAGTAGAAAACTGGGTGTTGACTCCAGGAGGAGGATATCAACGAATACTTAGAACACCTGGAGCTCAAAACAAGCGGGAACAAACTCTCGAGAGCTGGACGTCTGCAAAGCTGGTTGCTTGGAGACTACTCCGGGACGGATTTCGCGGAAGTCGACAACCGGCCCAGCAATCCGGCAAAAAGGGCAGCCTTACGCTCGGACCTGATAGTATCACTATGCGCGGAACACACAGCATCCGAGCAAGAGGGGGAACACCCGCTAGCCCAGCTGATGCAGAGTACGGAGGTAATATCGCGAGTACAGAAAACCGCGATAAACATCGCGAATGTCCTGGACAGCGGAGAGAACACGAACAGTAATAACTGTATTACTATAACGGCTGATAATGGCAGCCAGTTCCAACTCCCGCCGGCATTCGCGGTGATGATCCAAGACCTCATTTTCCGGTCTAGAGAAAATGAGAAGAAATTGGAGCTGCTAGATGCACTGAGAGTAAATGTGTCGAGCCTAACAAAAATGTTAGACGAGATTTACAGCAACTGCTACAATGTAAAGGACCAACTAAATGACCTGTCTGCCAGGATGAACGCATTAGAAAACGCCGAAAACAGGAATATACGGCAAGACAATGCGAATAGTTCCCACGAAGCACGGCAACAGGAGAACACGCGTAGGAGCGTAGCATTCCAGGACACCTTCACGTACCATTACGACACCAGGCTACCCCAGAGCACTCCAGCTGGACCCGGACAGAGGCCCACGGGGGCCACCGGCAGGACCCCCCGCCGGACGCTCCCTTTCGGAGAGGGTGGACAACATCAACTCAGTGGAGTTAATGCTGAAGTGGACAACCACCCGCCGAGCACGTGGTCATCCCAACAGACATCAAACCCGTGGTCGACAACAAGGGACGTTGGTCGCATTGTCCGGGGATGGAAATTCAGGTTCTCTGGAAAGGGCAATGCGAGCATCGACACCTTCTTTTCAAGACTGGACAACTCGAGGAGTAGCGCAGGACTCACGGAAGACGAGATGCTCCTAGCCGTATCCGAGCTGCTCGTCGGTTCTGCCCTCACATGGTACGAGGCAATGAGGGATGAATGGCTCTCCTACGCAGATTTCGAGGCAGACGCGAGAGAATGGTTTGGAACCAGCGTGCAGCAGCAGCAGCATTTAATGAAGGAGGTTCAGAGCCGATATCAGGGCCCAGACGAACCAGTGAACGTCTACGTCTCTAATATGATGGGCCTGATGAATCGGCTGAACCCCAAGATGACGCACGATAATCAACTGGACCTACTGCACGCCAACCTTCTCCCGGACATTCAAGGCCAAATACGGAGGTCAGAAGTGGACTCCATACGGACCTTGAACGCCCTGGCCACGGCGGCCCAAAATAGCTTGCATCAGCGAAGGGTAGAACGGGTGGTACCGGACCCTCAGTCGACTCTGTACCCGGAGTTAGCGTACCACCCTCGCGCCGATGCGAGCAAGGGCCGTAAGGGCAAGGTGGCGGCCATGTCCAGCGACAAACCGGAGGTTAGTGACAGGTTGGATCGCATGGAGAAGGTACTCGAGAAGGTGACGCACCAGGTCGTCTACACGCCGACGCCCTCGGGGGCGACACCTAATCCGAGCCTGGAGGCGGTCGACGGCGAGAAGAAGGCCCCATCCACCGATATAATGAGCCAAGTGCTGCTGTCTCTCAAGGAGATATTGGAGGGGATAAAGAAAAATCACGCCTGCAAACACCTGACCTCCGAGGACCGAGCTAAGAAGCCGGAGACCCCTCGCAGATGAGACAGAGATTTCATCAAACCACTCAAATGCGTCGAGTGTGGTCAACTGGGGTACAGCAGGAAGTACTGTCCCCAATGTAACAAGGGAAACGAGCAAAGGAGTGGTTAGGTGGGGTTGACCCCACTCCTTCGATCCCCAACCCAAACCCCGTCAATGAGATCTCGCGGCCTTCGTCAACACAGTCCGCACCGTTAGTGGCGAGCGTGTTGAACGACGAGAGCGAGAACTCCCCTGGTGACGCCGATGACGAACTCGGCGGTAGAGTGAACGCGGAGAGAAAGGGTAATGACGTTTGTAAAGCCCAAGACCCTAGACCGGCCGAGGTGGTGGCGAATGGTTCGCAAATGCTTTCGGGGGCGCGGGTAGCGGCAGATAAACCGTCAAAGGGAAACTCTATGGAAACTCCGGTCGTTCGAAGCGAGGAGGTTCGAACGGTAAGTGACGTCGCTTTATCCCATGAGAGCACAATGGCTAGCGCTATGATATGCAAGGAGCAGAGCCGTGGAGTCGCCGAAACTGTTTCCCAATATTCTCCGGAACAGGAAACGCGCTGGTGGCTACCGGTGAAAATAGAAGATTTCCGCTTACGGACTCTCTATAATCCGGGAGTCTCCACCACGGCGATGGGTAGCAATACTCTGCAGATAGCGTCTGTGCTAGGCGTCAGATTGGACACCACCCACGCGGGTACGGCAGGGCTACCCGATGGTCGTAAGTTGACGATCGTTGGCCACGCCTGGTTACCGTTCAGCGTAGGGGAGATGACGATGCCGACGAGGGTAGCTATCCTCCCAACCCTCGTCGAGGAATGTATTTTAGGAGTGACCTTCGTCAGGTTATTCAGAGCGGTACTTGACCCCGACGACAATACGTTACTACTCAAGAAATCACAAGCCAAGATGAAGCTAGAGGTAGCTAGTTTGGAGGCTGGTCCGAGATTAGCTACTATCGGACTAGCCGAGGTAACAGCCTCTCAACAAGCGATATTGCAGAGGACCATCGGCGAGGCCTTATCCCCCGTGGGACTAGGACGTGCAACAGGCATCGAACATGAGATTCAGGTCGGTGATACGATACCATTCAAGACTGAATCTCGACATATCACTGCCTTTACTGTGCCCGGACTGGGACACCTCCGGTTCGCACGAATAACATTCGGTCCCTCGTACGCCGACGCCATCTTCCAACGGTTGATAGATAGCGGGATCGGACCCGAGCTTGGCGGTTTCGTCTTTGCCCGTTTGGACGATATCATCGTAGTATCGTCCAAATTCGGAGATCACCCACAACGTCTTAAAACCGAGTTGGACAGGTTGTGTAGGGCCGGCTTCTTGATTAATCGAGAGAAGAGTGTCTTCTGCAAGCCTGAGGCCACATACTTTGGTTTGTTGATTATCCACGACGGAACCCGACGACAAGATGACGACGAGATCTCTACCACCGAGGGAACTAAGGCGACGAGCGTCCCGCCTAATGCGAGCTATGCGACGATACGCGGAAATGGATGCGCCGATACTACAGGTGACACACTCCGGAATGACAACGCGACAACTTCGAGCCCACCTCGTTACGTTCCTTCCGATCCCTTCGTCAAGATCCTGATAACCACCCCCTCGACTAATGCGGTGAAGCGTTCACACGGAGACTTCGCATGAATATACTAACCACACACACTACACCGCATCGACAGAATCCTCGGATTCCCCCTCCCATCGTCGGGAAAAGGAGGAGAGGTAGACCGCCGAGAATACCGACCATTGACGCATGAGGCCCTGCGAACGAAGGACCTGGGAGACCGACGCAAAGGACCCCACCTTCAATCCCGGCAATGAAGGTCCTGGGCAGCCGAACAGGCGCCCACCTTCGACACTCAAGGAAAGTGTCATAAATAATGACACATGCGACTGTTACAGGATGAAGATCACCTTCGAACAAATCGAAGAGGTAGCGGCCGCTCTCATTAGTCTGGACCTAGGTCCAGCTGTCGAGGGAGTAGTCCACGCCGCCCTGCATCTTCTCGGCGAGAAAAAGGAAGAAGAGGAGCAGTCACGGATGCGAGCTCACGTGAGCTCGTCATCCGTGGTCATCGAGGAGATCGGCGTCGAAGAGTCTCCGCGTCCCTCGACCGTACAGGGCGTCGTACGCGCCAAAGCGATGCCACTACGCGGACCACCCGCGGGGGCCATCCCCCGAAAGGCCCCTCCGACCTCCATAGGAACGCAGACGGAGGAGAGCTTCGCTGACGCGACCTGGCGCCCCAAGTTCACAAACCAGGCGTCCTCGTCTGGCATACGAACCTGGGAGGAGATAGTATAGGGGTCGAGGGAGGTCGAGCAAGGCTGGACGACCCTCAACGCCCTCCAACGAGCCGTGTACGCAGAGTATGACGCGTACACGGCTACGGGACACCGCCCCGATGATATGGACCATTGGAGCAAGGTGGTGTCCCGCCGGCGCCAGTTCGCGCAGGCACTAAAGGAGGTCCAGCGCCGTCACCGCCAGGCCCTTGAAGGCCCGGCGAGTGACGCACCCATGGACCTCTTCCAGCCTCCAGTCGTCGGGGCCAGCAATGGGGGTCAAGCAACGGGGCCCATCCACATTAATCTTGTGGTAGGGTCCACGGGTGAGGACCCCGTGGTAGAAAGGCCGTTGTGGTCCGCCCCGAACCGGCGGAACGGGTTGCCACTGACCCCCAGAGAACGAGGCCTTCCGCGTGGCACCCTCTCCCGCGCTCAGTGGGAAGGGTGCAACATCTGCCATTACCTCGAGGTGACCCGCGCAGACCGCTGCCCACGTGTGCAGCAACACGTCGACCTGGTTCAAGAGAGGCTGGGATGGGAGGCACGCGGCCGTCCTCCGTTAGACGATGAAGACCGGGAGAAACCAGCAAGACCAGCCAGGTGATCGTTCGCTGCCCCGTCGGCAGAGCCGCACGCAACCAATTTCACCGAATAAAGACTGCTCGAAATATCACTTGGACTATGACCCTTTATTATCCTTTCTCCTCCCCACCTCAAAAGGGACAGCGCTAATATGATTATCGTCGAGGACCCCGTAGGTCCAGACTGGAAGGGGGCTGTGACGGTAAACGTTAAATTAGCGCTAATTACCTAACCTAGTAGCTGCCTGCGGGGGGCAGCACTTACCGGGAGACGAAAAATGTGACAACGGAATTCGGCACGCGAGCAGACGGAACGCGCGCGATTGAAATCGAAACCAGTGGAGAACCAGCTATCGGTGCGGAAGCCAGAAAAATCGAGGTTCGCGATCCAATTGCCGATACGTGTACAGGATAATTATCACCGAGCTACACGGCGTGCAGACCTGAGCCAGCTGAAAAAGCAGTATCGTTACCTGCGGCATCAAGAGTGTGTGTGAGGTTTCGCCATCGAGGGCAAAACCACGTGCGCGCGAATTCGCTATCCGCGACAAAAAGAACAATCAGACTTTCCCGCAGTGTGAATTATTCCCTTCGTCTTCGTGCGTCTGTAAAATAAAGGTAAGCTGGCCAGCTTAATCTCGCGACCGCGATTGCATGCATGTTAATTAATCTTCTGTATTCGATGCGAAGCGTGCATGTAATAGCTCTGCCAACAAAGAGCGGCGAGCGATCCGACACTGCAGTTGTCGTCGTGCGAGCGCTACTGTAAACATAAACACGCGGGCCAATGCTAGTGTAGTATTATGAGAGGACAATAAAGAGTTTTCGTTCGTGATATTAACAAGTACTTTCGACGTGGTTATTTCGTATTGATTCCACTCCTGTAGATTCGTAGATTTGTTGGTTGACTGACACCCGTTCCCTCTTGCTCTCCGACTTTCTTATTTGATATAGGTGATTACGAGCGTATTTACGCGATCGTCTTAATAAAAATAATTAAACGGTAAGCAACCCCGTTACAATATATATATATAATTTTATTTTTTTATTGAAAAGCATTGTGTATATTGATCATATAATGTCTTGTTAATTTTAAACTAATTTTTTAACATCACCACTAATTGGATTATATTGTACAATACGATCGTGTAATATTAAGCAGTAGGCTGCAGTATTTTCAGGAAAATCGGTTCAAGTTTCAAATTCTAGGCGAACATCGACTGGAGCGTTTTTTAATGTTTCATTTTGTTTGGAGCAGTCTATAACTATTAACGGCACTTTATTAATAAAATCCTTTTTATTGAGTAACGGCTCGTTTTCTTTACCATAGTAAGCGTTTTGAAAATTTGTATACATATCGTAGAGAACAACAAACTGATTTTGATTGATATTTAAATTGAGATTTCTATACGGATAGCATTGTGAATTGAGGAATAGCTTCACATTACTAATATTACAATGATCAAAATTACTATAATTAACATTCGCTGAACTTTTACGTTTAGTTTGAAAAGCTAAAATAACAAAGCGAGGCTTTTCCAATTGATTGGAAGTCGTAACACTCCAAACATGCTTTGATATACGAGGAAATTTTGGATACTCATACATTTCCCAAGTACAATAACTCATAGTAATTGCACGATCTCGTCCAATCTGATTGAGTAATTTGATTTTTTCTTTGTCTGCAACCATCACATATGGCATCAACCATTCAACCTTAGTTAAAGTAATTTTGGATTTTTCTGAAGCATCAGGATTCCTTACTGGAATACTTAAAATAACATTCAAATCATCTTTTGATCTTGTGAGAATAAGTTCATGCTTGACATTGACTACAATTTTCCGATAATCTTCAGCAAAGCCCAGTAACATACTGAGAGGGATAGCCGCAACAAAAAAACCTTCAGCATTACATTAGAGCATTACATATTAAAACTTCATTGTTATCACCATTCCATCCGGCATTTTCAGCGGCTTGGTCAACCGACCACAAATATGAATCACACTGCGTGATGAAAGCAGAAATAAATCCTGATGTTGAATTGCTATATGGATTTCATCGCTATTATTGAAATATGATAATGAATAAGGCTGATGCGCATGAACTTCATAATGAGCTATAGACTCATCGAAAACGACACCTGAATGAATGTCTAGAATTCCCTCCATATTGTTGTTGTTGTTTTATACAGCACACTAATATGCACAATATTTTCTCCCACGATTTTCGACGACTTTCAGTCTCAAGCTTTTTAGGAATTGACTGTTCTGAGGTGTGAGCGGTCTGATAGCTCGCTGTTGACTGGCTGTTGATTGACATTTTTGCCTCTTAATATAGCCTCGACCGGTCTTTATATGTACTCGCACTGTGATGACTTCTCCTCAAAAGTTAACTAGGTTTCTGTCTTGATCAGCTATACGAATTTGAAAATATCAATACTCCTCACAGCGACTGGAAGGTAAATGAATTGAGAGGGAACTTCTATAATCTTATATCCAGGTGGGACCGCTGGGAAAAATTCATATATAGTATGTACTTTGCGATCGTTTATGTAAGAGCCTGTAGTAATATTACACTCTACACGTAAAGCGTTGACTTTGAGAATAGTGACGGGTAAGTCAGAACTATGTGTTTAGTTTTCAACGAGCGTACGTCTAGTGAAGCCTAAAATTGATCCAATAGAATCTTCTGGTTCAAAATGTATTTTTTGACTGCACTGAATGACACTACGTAAAGTATTTGTAACGGTCCTATCTATGAGGGGAAATTGATGAGAAAGTAGATGAAAGCTCTAACCTTACCGATGCTCAAAAAACTGAGATAGCTTCGCTTGTGTACGAATTTAGAGATGTATTTCGTAAAAAATTAGGTTTATTGAAAGTATATACTCATAAATTGATTTTAAAAGATAAAGAGCCATATTTTTCAGAACAGTATCCTATACCGTTAAATTATCGAGAAAATTTTCGAATTGCAATCAAAGAAATGCTAAGAGATGGCGTTATTCGTCGATCAATTAGTAATTATATTAATCCAATTGTTATAAGCATTAAAAAAGACGGATCAGTGCGATTTTGTTTAGATGCTCGAAAATTAAATAAAAAATTAGTTAAAGATTATGAAGCCCCACTACATATGGATGATATTTTTCAACATTGTTTCGGAGTAAAATTTGTTTCTAGTTTTGATTTGACAAGTAGTTTTTGGCAAATTCCTCTTGATGAAGAAAGTAAAAAATATACAGCATTTATTATCGAAGGTAATACCTATGAATTTAATGTAGTTCCTTTCGGTACATATACTAGTACAGCAGCTTTAGTAAGAGCTTTAAATCTGTCAATTGGCGATTTAAAACAATTCATTATACCATTTGTGGATGATATACTATGTATTTCTAAAACCTTCAATGAACATATTCATCATTTACGAACATTATTTACATGTTGTCGGAGAGATAATTATACATTGAAATTTTCAAAGTCTAAATTAGTTCAAGAAGAAATTGAATTTTTAGGACATATTATTACTCCACAAGGTATAAAAACTCAAAAAAGTAAATTAGAAATAATTCAAAATTATAAAGCTCCAAAAAATTTGAAAAGCTTGCAAAGCTTTCTTGGATTTGTTAATTTCTATACAAAATTTGCAAAAAATTATGCTGAAATATGTAGACCTTTAATGAATTTATTGCAACAGAGTAGAGGCTATCAATGGTTACCTGAGCATGAAACAGCTTTTAATAATGTGAAAAAAATATTTATTGATACAATTACTTTAAAATTTCCTCATCCCAATAAGCCTTACATTTTAACTACTGATGCCAGTTATCATACTATAGCCGCTGCTTTGTCATAATTAAATAATGAAGGTGATGAAGAAGTTATAACATTTATATCTAGAACTCTAAAAGGAGCAGAATTAAATTATTTACAACTGAAAAAGAACTATTAGCTGTAGCTTGGTCATGTTTAAAATTAGAAACGTATCTAAGAGGTGCGAAAAAAATAATTATTTGTACAGATCATGAAGCGTTGAAATTCTTAACTACTTGTAAATTTATGAATGCGAGATTAGTGAGGTGGTGCTTGTTTCTTCAAGACTACAATATTACGTATGAGTATTTACCAGGGAATAAGAATAAAGCCGCTGATTTTCTATCTAAACATATCACAGACTGCAGCAACAACTATACGGATGAAATTCAGATTGCTATGCTGATGAAAAAACCTTCACGAGATTTAATTAAATATTTCAAGAATATAGAGTTATTACAACAAAATGATGGTTTTATACAAAACTTAAGGAATAAAGAAAATTTTGATCATAGATATATAGTTTATAACAATTTAGTATATAAAAAAGATATAAAGAGAAATTAACAACAAATTATTATTACCGGAAATCATTATTCCAGAATTGATCAAAGAAATACATGAAGTTTATGATCATATTGTAAAAAGAAAAATTACAAAGATTTTTTTTTTTTTTTTTATTTGCTATTTAAAACTACAGAGGTTATACTCGTATAGCTTACAGAAGAGGGATATATATAACATTAATATTTACAGACGTATTTATAATAGTAGGTTATCTTAAATTTTTAAGTTACATTCTATGACATACTGGTATAACGCTTTGCATACAGATGGGTTAGTGTTAGTTAGTACATTTTTAACATCGTTGTGTGGATAAACTTTAATTTCATTTAGCTTTTTCCTTGGTTCTCATAAAACGGGCAGTGCCACAGTACATGGTTTAAGTCTTGATTTGCACTCTCGCACTCACACATAGGGTTAGCAATAAGCTTTACTCTGGCTAGTGAGGCGCGAAGATTATAATGATCGGCCCTGCCTCTGTTAATCATGACTATGTTTGCTCTGCTTAAATTATAGTTATGAAACCAAGGTCTACTATTATTTATGTAGTAGTACATGAAGTAATCTATACCTTTAGTTAATCCTAATTCTCTAACTGTATTGTCGGATGTAGCGTTTGATTCTGATCTAAATTTTTGACGTCGATCGGTAAAGGGAATACAAATAGAGGGATCTGGTAAGCTTTTTGACGCTTCTTTAGCAAGCTGGTCGACTTGTTCATTCCCACTGATTCCTATGTGTGAGGGTATCCAGGTAAATATAATTTTACTATTATTTGTGCTATATCGAGCGAAGTCTAATGCTTTTTTTTTTAATTCATATATAATGGAGCTTGTTCTAATATCAAAATTTAGATTTTTGAGTTTTTCAAGAACACTTAGAGAATCAGTGAAAATAATAATATTTTTATCCGTATTTCGTAGTGCTACATAGAGCGCAGTTTTAAGTGCAAAACTTTCGGCTGTATATATAGATGCGTGTGTACAGATACTTTTTTTGATTGATATGCCTAACTGATTAGAAAAACATGCTGCTCCAACTGAGTTGGCATCTATACACTTGCTACCGTCGGTATATATAGGTACGGCATTTTTTTCCTCTATGTAGGATTTGATTAGAATCTCATGATCTTTAAAATTTTTAAGAGTTTTTCCAAAATTAGTATCTATTACGATTTCATCAACAACGGTGTTGTAATCGATGAGATAACTGTTAAAGTTTGATTTAATTTCAAAGATTGAGTTTAGGGAAGTGATCTCTTCAATACAGTTAAGCAGAATGTTTTTCCTTTTACATTTTTTAAAGTTATAATGTATTTTATTAATAGTCTTATTGATAGTTAGCTTTGTGGTGGCACCCCACCAAGTACCTCGAACAAACTTTATGATGTTGAGAGCTTTGAGACATTTGTTTTTTACATTTTCTATTTGGCTACGGAAAGACAGATTGTAGTCAAATATTATACCAAGATATCGTGCAGATTCTTTTGAAATAAGTATATCGTTATCGAATTTGACTTTCGTTTTACCAGGTTCAATTTTTTTATTATTAAAGTGGATTAAAGAGGTTTTGTTTATAGATATTTCTAGGCCTATTTCATATAAATTATTTTTAAGTACTTTAAGGCTTTTTTCGATTAACGATATGCAAGATTCTAAACTTTTTCTTCTTATTAGTATCATAATATCATCAGCGTATTTAGAGATAATAGCTGATTTTGGAAGATTTTTTGAGATTTTGGCTATAAATAAATTAAACAATAGGGGACTTAGAGGGCCTCCTTGAGGTACCCCTTTATGTACTTTCCTTTGCGTATCGATGTTTAAATTTGTATAAATATTTCTTTCGTAGTTAAGAAATTTTACGAGTTTGATAACTTCGATAAGACATTTTATGTCTACTAGCATTTGGAGTAAGATCTCCCAGATTACATTGTCGTACGCATTAGTTATATCTATGTAGGCGCCAAGGCAGTGTTGATCTTTTTTAAAACCTTCTTTTATACTTAAGGTTATATGTGCAAGATTATCGATACATGATTGATCACGTCTAAATCCAGATTGCTCTGCTGGTAAGAGATTATTGCTTTCCAGCCACCATTGTAATCTATTTTTAACCATTATTTCGAAGAGTTTACATGTACAAGAAGTCAGAGTAATTGGACGAAAGCTTTCACCATCTGGTTTTTTAATAAAAGTAACGAAGCTATTTTTCTAGTCAGGAGGAAATTCGCTTTTTGCAAAAAATTCGTTGAAAATATCTAGCAGTATAAGTCGATATTTTAGTGGTATTTTTTTTAAGATTTCATAATCAACACCGTCAAGGCCTGGAGAAGAACTGTTATCACGGGAATCAAGAGCTAAATTAAGTTCTGAGAATTGAAACGGTATACTAAGAAAATCATTTTTTTTACAATTTGGGAGACAATCTGGATTAGTTTCAACCCATGCAGGGCTTATTTTGTTTAGAGCTATTTCAACTTTGTCTTTGTTTGTATCGTCAATTGCACTGGGAGATTTAACTTTTACATACTTATTTTTAAAAATTTTCATCATATTCCAGACAAACGTTTGATTTGTGCTAAAATTTAGTTTTTCGGCAAAGTTTCTGTAACTTTCAATTTTTTTAGATTTGAAGACTCTTTTTGTAAGTGCTTTTTGTTTTTTATAGTTAATGTAGTCTTCTTCTTTACCAGTAAAAAGCCATTTGTTAAAAGCTGCTTTGCGTAATCTACGTGCTTTATTACAGTCTTTATCCCACCACAAAACTGGGTTGGAGTAGTTTTTATTTTTGAAATTTGTTGGTTTTTGTGGTGTACTAGATGTGATGGCATTACTAATTAACTTTATAAAGAAGTTATATTTGTCAACTGCAGTTAGTTCGCAAAAAGTTTTCCAAAAATTGGTTATATTTTTCTTCTAGTATATTCACAAAGCTTTCCCAGTTAGTCTTTTTTGTTTTAATTTTAAATGATTTTTTGGCATAAAAAGTTTTATTTACTGTCAGCGTTAATAATATCGGAAAGTGATCAGATCCATAATTTTCGTCATATACTTTTAAATTAGAAATTTTGTCAATAAGATTAATAGTCGACATAATTAAATCAAGATTAGATTTGTTACCTGTACTCGCATTTATTCTAGTTTCTGTATTAGTATTGTGAATTAATAATTCTTTATTTTGAATAGAGTTAAGTAGCCGTGAGCCATTGGCATCATTGTGCTTGCAGTTCCAATACTTATGGTGTGCGTTGAAGTCCCCGGTGAACAGGCAGTAAGAGTCGTCTTTGACGTGGTTAACGATGTTGTCCAAATTTTCCTGTGATAGAGTACGGTTACCGGAAGGTGAACGGTAAACGGCAAAAATGTCTAGTTTTGGTGTAGTGTTGGTGATTTTAATTCCAGCTACTTCGTATTTCTCGTCGTTTTGAATGTTTATAGGAATAGGTTCAGCTATTAGGTGATTTCTAACAAGAAAGAGAATCCCTCCACCTCTAGTTTCTTCTCTGTTTCTGTAATAGTCTTTGAAACCTGACACTCCAAGTGCTTCTAGTATAGTTTTATTTGGTGGCGGTGTGGTCAACCATGATTCGACACAGATAAAGATGTCTATCTTGTTGTTGTCTTCATTTAATATTTTCAGTAGTTCAGATGCACGTTGATATATACTACACGCGTTCCAAAAAATTATTTTTAAGTTTTTGGCGTATTGGTTCATTTTTGAATAGAGAAAATATAAGAATTAAAGTCAGTTAATAAGCAATGATTCGTGTCTTTCTTGATCAGTTGACAGACCCTCATCGTTTTCTTCTTCAATTTCTGATATTTCTGAGGTATCTGAAATATCACTTGACACTTTATTATGCTTCATAGAAAAGTCATCTGTTGATTTGTGGGTCTGATTTATTTTGTTTTTTATTTTAGTTAATTTTGATTTCGTTGGTGGGTGGGAAATCAGATCATATATTTGATCAATTAAGGTTGTAATAGTTGTAATGTCATCAACTATTTTGTTTGCTTCTGCTTTAATGTTTACTTTGCTATTGTAGTCTGAAATAAAGTTACAAAAAGTTGGAAGATCCATTGGTACGTTAAGTGAATTTTTTTTAAAGAAATCAGCGGCTGGTTCTAAAGCTTCTTCAATCATTTTTATCGACTTTTGTTTTTTTTCTTCAGTTTGAATTTCTGTGATTTTGCGAATTTTTTTGTATCTTTGTTCAATTTTATTCGCCTTTCTCGGTTTGATAAATCCATCGTCGTTGACATCAGCATTGACGTTCAATTCAGAGGTGTTGACAACCGTACCTTCGTTAGACATAGAGCTAGATGAATCGGACAGGGCTCTTTTATTACAGGCTACATTGGTAGCTTGTACAATTCGACGTTGTTGTTCTTTTTCTCTTTCTGTATTAGGCAACTCGCTGATCTCATTGCTAGGTGTGTATACGTTAGTTGGAGCCCGTGGAATTTCGCTACTTGTTGAGTTGTCGATAGTGGGACTAGGTAAGGCTTGGGTACACATTTTCGCGACATAACCGGTTTGTTTACATATAAAGCATAGAGTAGACCCAGTGGAGAAAAACAGCCTGTATGTAATATCTTCATATCTTACTTGTATGCTTTCAGGTAGTTTATCTACGTCTTCTTCTTTTATATAACATTGTCTCCTGAGCGATAAAATATGCGTTCTGTTTGGCTTGGAAAAGCTAGCCTTAATGTCGCTTATAGATGACTTTATTTCAATGCCTAGATCTATTAGGTTTTTACTTATTAGTTTGTCAGGTATTAAAGGCAGGACATTTGAGATAACTATACGTTTGTCGTTGTTAACATATGACCTGATCGTGAGAGTATGGCCTTTGACTTTAAACGATTTATTTTTGACTTTATTTACTAATTCTTTGCATGACAGGAAAATTAAAAGTCTACCTGCTGAGTAGTGTGATAATACACGAATGTGACTTTCATGAAATAACGTAGACATACCGTCAACGTAGTCATCATAGGTAAGGCCTTCGATAGCATCGACGGTTATTCCTTCGTATTTTGTTGGACGATTTTTGTATGCTGTTACTTTTGCATAGGAATCAAGTGGGTTAGGTTCGTTGGTGTTGACTGTACTGTTGTTTGTAGAAGTAGTAGGAGAAACTATGTCCTCGATCTTTCAGGCCATTTTGCAACTGTTACAATCGGAGGGATTGTAAAGTGCAAGAAAAGAGAAAAGATTTTCACGTCTCAAACTCTTATCACTTAAAGAGGTGTAAGTACTAAAATACACAAACACTCGTCCGCCGGTGGCGAACACTTAATAGTGTGCCACCTGTACTATATCTCAGAGCTCGTGTACGATACGACTGAACACAACAAACGCTCGAGCACGACTGAAATTACAAAGATGTTACAGGAAAATTTTTTATTTACAAACTTCGTAAAAAAGTAGCTGTAACAATAAATCGTTGCGATTTATGTCAACACACGAAGTATTATACATTACCTGTAAATCCATACCAATTTTAGCCACTAGAAGATTTATCTTCTCTCCAAACAAATTTACAATATATGTAAATATTGGAGAATGTGTGGTAATGATTTTGAGACAAGGAGGGATAGAATCAACTTAGACGGATTTATCCGATCTAAGGAACTTTATCCTTTTCCCTCAATATAAATTAAAAAAAAAAACAATAATAAAAAGCTCATAGAGAACTAAATCATGAGACTTCTTTCTCATAGATAATTCAGTCTCAAGAGGGGGCTATGTAACGGTCCTATCTATGAGCTATTTATTAAATCACTGAATTATTGCAACTAGTCTAACGTATCTATCAGTTTATTCAAATTAACACATTAAGCGGCGCTACCTCACTGTTTACTCAATTGTATTCATATAAGAGTCAAATCAAAATAAATAGCGTGACGTCACAAAGTAATAGATATAGATATAGTGATTTTTGTTATTAAGAAAAATTTGTTAATTAGAGATAATTTTAATATAACAAAGTATTTATTATATAAATTTGAGTACGTAGATTCAGAATATAATAACACAAATTGCATTTAATTATGAAATAATAATGAATTTTAATATGCAAAGTTGATTTATTTATTACGCTAACATTATGAAATATTAGAAAAATGTAAATAATCCATATGCAAAATGAATAAGTATAGAACATGAGTAAGAATTGGTTTCATTAATAACAGCTAAATAATAACTGTTATTAGTAAATAAACTATTAATAATTTATTTAAACAATAAGCTGTATATAAAACGAAAGTATTAATTTTATACTTGATAATGTTAGCTTTATGATTTAGGAATCTTAGATAATTAATTTAATAATTGCATTATAAAATTAGGAAAAACCGTTACAAATATGAAAAATTAGTTATAATTCAAATGTTATTAACTAATTTAAATATTTATTTTTAGAAAATACTTCCAAATTTAATCAACTATAAAGTTATATAAAAATTTAATAATTTTCTATTGTAAATATTGTAATATCATGTTAATTAACTTTATTAGTTAATAACTTTTGACGACACTATTTGCGATAATTGTATATTGTATAAAATCAACAAATAACAAATTTTGTAAAGTTTACATGTGTTAAAAGCTTAATATTAATGGTTATTTACTTGTAAATTAAGAAAACTCATTACTCAAAATTCGCGAATGTTTCTCGAATGTTCGATGACATCTCTCCTGCAAAAATAAGCGGAAAAATCTTTGTATAAATCTGTGTATATAGGCCCACCTTTGCACAGGCTAGCATTCACTTCTAGCCTTGCAAGGTGAGCGCATGAGTCTGAATAAACTTGACTAATACCTAAGTTCTTTCTCTCATTGTGATTAACTGAGCAAGACTGTTCCTTCCTTATAATTCGAGCTCGACTTATAGAACATCTCGCGCTATAAGAAACTTGGGCCGAATTATATCCTATCTAAGAAAGACTTTAGCTCTGCTTATGGGACAATTCGCACCATAAGAAACTAGGGCATTGTCTGACTTTCCTTGAAACATTGTACTTATTTATATATTTGATTTATTTATTAGAATAAATTTGATTTATCTATCTATTTTATTGACAAGTAGAGTAAAATTATTAGAAACAAATTCTTACTCATTAGCTAGATACGAGAGTTCGAATTATTGCCTAATAGTATCCGTGCCGTTTTCTGCGGACCTAGTAATTTGGGAAAAACTAATTGTTTATTAACATTAATCACTCATCCTAATGGTCTCAGATTTGAAAACGTATATGTCTACTCAAAATCCCTTAATCAGCCTAAATATAAATTTTTGAAAGATTTATTAGAGCCTATTAATGGTACAGAGTATCATGCTTTTAGCGAGCATGAGATAGTTGTTTCACCAGATAAAACACGACCAAATTCTATCATCATTTTTGACGATATACTGAGAAGTGAGATAACGTAAGAGCATTCTTCTGTATGGGTAGATATAAAAAAGTAGACAGTTTCTATCTCTGTCAATCGTACGCTCGCATTCCAAAGCATCTCATTCGAGATAATGTGAATTTACTTGTTTTGTTTCGACAAGATGACGTGAATATTAAGCACATTTACAATGATCATGTTAACTCAGATATGTCTTTTGAGAAGTTTAAAGCAATTTGTTCAAAATGTTGGAGAGACGATAATCATGGGTTTTTGGTTATCGACAGAGACAGACCAATAAATCATGGACTATATAGAAAGGGAATTGATTCTTTTGCTATAAATATAGAGGAGTGAGTGGATGAAGATTATTTAACTTTAGAAATTATAAGCTTAAACATGGCTGACTTTGAAAGAGAAAAAAAGGTGCTCGAGCAATTATCCATGGCTCGTGATGCCATAAGACGCAAGTATCAACTAATAAAACGCGGTAAAGCTGATTTAGAAAACACGTTGCATGAAACTTTTAAACCTATAGTTGATCCATTGAAGAAACTCGTAGAGGCAACTACTGATAAAAGTAACGCTACTACTGCTAAACAGTCAACGAAAAAGAAAAAGAAAATCGCGTTCGATAATGTTTTCAAGTCAGAAGTAGCAACTGACACTCCCTACAAATCTAGATATTTCAATAGTACTGCTAATGAATTAAATTCTACATTACAACTGCTTGATACTACATTTGAGTTTGCTATTTCTATTGATGATGATGATCATGATGAATCATCACTTGATACAACTGCTATAAATTTGATCAAAAATAGTTCAAATGTAACTACAGAACAGAGACAACAGCTATTGGATGATTCGATTGTAGGAAACTATGTTCGACTATTGCATGAACCTCAGCAGAAAAGTAATTTAGACAAGACATTTGGTGTTCGCTTGCATGAAAATACATATGTCATAGGCAATTCTCCAATTTCCTTCCAAAATGATAACGTGACTGTGAATGATAAAGCATACAGCAAGACGCTTGGTTTAATGGAACTTCTCTTTCGTAAAGAACCTGATTCTAAATTAATCAGTTCATTGAATATTGAAAATTATTTAAAAATTCTTGAAATTACTAACGCTCATCGAAAGAGATACGGAACAAATGGATAATATCGCAATAAGTATGTAAATAAATTCAAAAAGTATATTGATCCAAATTTATCTTTGAGCGGTAGCTCTAAGAAGCGAAAATCGACTATTGATGGAAGAGGTCTTTTTCCTAACTATAAAATAGCTAGAAAAGGAACGTTATTTGAATATGGATATTGGGATGATCCAAACGAGTTCGTTGATCGATTGAGATTGCTTATTGCCGAACAAACCGCCGGTAATTCTTGTTATGTTAATGAAATTCATTCAATTATTGAAGAATTACGTGAAGCTGGCTATATATATTAAGAGAATCCTAAATATTACTCAGTAATAAAATGAGTGTTGATGTGTTTGGACGTATATTGAATAAAAAAAAGGAGGGTAATCGAGGTCCTCCTGGTGTAGTGTATAAAATCACTAAAGACGGACAATACGACGTGAATGACAAAAGAATTTGTAATATAGCCGATCCTCAGGAGATTAACGATGCTGTAAACTTACGAACGTTGCGAAAAACTAGTGAAGCTAGCGTTACTATGCTTACGAGTATGATAAATGATCTTATAAAATCATTGGATACAATAAGATTAGAATTAGTAAAGCATCGAGTAGTTATTAGTTAGTTAGAAGAAGATAATATTAATAATAATAATAAGGAGAAAAAAAAGAAATATTGGACCGTTTGACTTTTTAAAACAATTTAAAAAATAGATTAAAATGAAACATCAAAGAGTGGTGGATGAGTTACATAAACCAGCACGTCGAAACTATCCCCGTAGAAAAGTTGATGTACGCGGAATAGATGAGACATGGCAAGCTGATCTTGTAGAGATGCAAGGCTACTCGAGAGAGAACAAAGGCTTTCGATATCTATTAACTGTCATTCATATATTTTCAAAGTACGCTTGGGCAGTTCCTGTAAAACAAGAAACTGGTGTAGATGTTGCTTATGCAATGAAGTCTATATTAAATAAAGGACGCATTCCTAGAAATCTACATGTGGACTGTGGCAAAGAATTCTACAATTCAAATTTTCAAAGACTAATGACAAAGTATAAAATAAATCTATATTCAACCTATAGCAATCTTAAGGCAACTATTTGTGAACGTTTCAATCGCACGCTAAAAAATGTCATGTGGAAAAAATTCAGTCTTCATGGAAATTACAAATGGATCAACATTCTAGATGATTTATTGAAATCTTACAATAATCGAAAACATCGTACGATAGATATGAAGTCTAAAGACGTAACTAAAGAGAATGAAATGCAGGTGTTGAGACGATTCTCTTACGACCAACGTCTTTTCGTTAAGAGCCCTAAATTCCAAGTAGGCGATAAAATACGTGTGAGCAAGTCTAAACACGTTTTCGAAAAAGGATACACTCCTAACTAGTCTACTGAGATTTTTACTATTCAACGAGTTGCGAAGACAAAGCCTATCACTTATCATTTAAGAGATTATAAAGGCAATCCAATTGTTGGAAGTTTTTACGAGCAAGAACTACAGAAAGCTATGTATCCTGATGTTTATCTCATTGAAAAAGTTTTAAGGAAACGTGGTAATCAAGTATACGTTAAATGATTGGGATTCGACAACTCGCACAATTCATGGATAGATAAGACTTTATACGAATGAAAAAATAAAGACGTTTATGTAAAGTAACTTTTATTCAAATAAATATCATAATAATAATAAATAATTTTTGTTTTATTTTAATGGTAAGAGTCCCAACCTTCGCTCTCACCTGTGAGGTACTTCCATTTGAGCATCATCACTTGTGAGTCCATTAGAACAAGTCGAAACCTGCTTTAGTAGAAACACCTGTGATTCATTTACCTCTCCATAATATATTTTATAATAAATTTATTGTACATACTTTATTGAAATAAAGATACATTATTGTTACATTAAATAATAAATTGAAATCTACCAGCGCTCTGATATTCAATCTGTAAACAATATTTTTGTACATTATCTGAAAGTAATATATAAAGATCATAATGTTTCATGATGGCTCTTGAAATTCGATCTGGTAAAATAAGTTGGAATTCAGCATCGAGCTCGAGAATGATTCGATTGTTATCTTCTTTCTTAAAGTTTGTTACTAAATAACAATGATTTTCTTCAAGTTCATAATGATTTTTCTCCGGTAGTGGATCAAAGGGCTTCATAGCTATTTTATTTAACATTTCTAAGTCCATCTTGCTATCGAAGACTTGAGAATAGTGGAGGAGGAAGTGGATACTACTGGTGATGATTCTTCTAACAGAATGACGTTTTCCGAGCTCTTCTCTCTCTCTCTTTACCCCATTACTACACTTTTTTCTAGCCGCCACGACCGCCTCTCTCCACTTGCTACTTCTTCCACCTCCACTTGCTGCTTCTTCCACCTCCACTTAGATTTTTAGTTTGTTAAATGTATATACTTTGCAATGATTTTTTAGTATAGGTTCAAGAATAATATTCATCATTATTATACGTCTTTTAAATAGTGCTCGCGATATTATACTACTTAGTTGCATAATACGACGTTGGAAGCGTTCTCGATCTCGTGCAAGCTGCTCCCACACTCTTTTCCTCGAGTCTTTGTCTTCAATAGGAAGATGATGAATTTGAATATTATCCGAGAACCATACATACTTCGAAGCACGAATGCTCTTCTTGTTTCTTCTAATAGGCGCCATGATGAATCACAAGAGAATAGTCTTACTATAGCTATTTCTTCTCACTGAATTATGGTAAAGCAAACTATGCATCCTTATAAATATATTAGAACTCGAATGACTGCCCACTATCGGAACTTAAGGTTAATTATAGGAATAGTGAGAGCCCCAACCTTCGCTCTCACCTGTGAGGTACTTCCTTTCGAATCATCGCTCATGAGTCACCTTTACATTGAAATAAAATTCATTGGAAAGGGCTACATTTTGAACTTTTTTTTTACCTCTCCACAAAAGGAAATTAAGTGGATAGTTAAATAAAGGAAAAAAAGACTATTCAATTAGATATATTTTTTTTATTATTCATAGTGGAGCTATTTACATTAGTATTATATATACATTATATTATATATATTATATACATTTAATTATTATTCGTTGAAAATACAATTATGTTTAAATTCGAAGTTTGAACCGACAATATGGTAAATAAATAACTCCTCCTTCTCACTAGTCTGATGTAGGTTTTTCAACATTTCTTCATTTTTTTCGAGTACTATCTTAACCCTTTTGGGTAGGAACACATCAAATTCGTCATCTATTGTAATAACAACGCTAAATCCATATTTCCTTGTTAATGATCCAACTTCAGTAACTTGATATAATGTATTCGATGTAAGTTGGGACACCGCCTTCCGAGGAAGGAAAGTCGTCTTGGAAATTTTATTTATTGCTGAGAAATCCATTCTGTAAAATAAAAAATCAAAGAATTAATTATTTATTTATTTATTACTAAGGTATTAATAAACTAAAATTATTTAAATATCTTACTTGTTTCAATAGTTAGTGGAAGATGTATTAGAGGTTGAGGTAAGACTGTTGCTTGAGTGAGAGCTGAGCAACTGTTTCGAACAAGAGTGAGCTCTTAATTTTATAAGTGACATCCCCACTCTTAAAGTTCAAGCCGCCGTCGCCGCTTTCCTCTCTTTCAGTCTCCCCTCTTTCATGATTCTTCATCTAAAACCATTCTCCCACTCTATAGACTCAGGTATCCATTGTTTCTTCTTCTCCATTACTAGTCATCAGCGCCATCTAGTAACTGTCGAAGGAGTAGAATTCTTTTGCTAGTGCTGCCCTCTAGAATTATTTTCTTCAATTCTGGATCTTTTCATATTACTATTTTGTTCTATCACTTCGTATTCTTCTCTATACCTCTTTCTTCGTAGCTGTTCAACTCTTTCTTTCATTTCAGCAATTTCGAGAGTTTTATAATGCCCCCATGAAAGTGTGTCCGGATTATTATCAAAAATACAACGTTTATCATCATGAGAGCTTAGTGCTGTCTTTTCCTCTCTCTCTATTATTAATTGATATAATTTAGATCGAATATTACATTGAGTACGTTTAATAATTTCCATTTCGATAATCTGAGTAAGTTATTGTATTTTTTACTGTAT
The DNA here is from genome assembly GCF_024137745.1 of Phymastichus coffea. Taxonomy (NCBI): domain Eukaryota; kingdom Metazoa; phylum Arthropoda; class Insecta; order Hymenoptera; family Eulophidae; genus Phymastichus; species Phymastichus coffea. The sequence continues at coordinate 2,274,860 of NW_026706844.1, forward strand.
GTTTTTTTACTCCTTTTGCCTTTTTCAAGGGATCCTTATTTATTACTTCGATACTGTATAGTTTACTTCGTAACCCAATGTCCCTCATAATAGCAGCATTGCACTCATCCTTCATAACACCAAGAACTTTTTTGTTAGCTAGAGGCATTCCAAATTGATTATCAGCAGGATAGTCCAATGTGTCAAATTTATCAATGTCTACTTTTATGATCTCATACATATCGACATCTTGAATTTCATAAATGAGGCTGTCAGTATCAGTATAAAGTAATTTACATTTTTCACCAATTCGTTGCTTCATGTAACCATAATGAAAGTCATAGACTAATGTTTTTGAAAGATATAATACACATAGACCGATGTATATAGGTTGTTTAATACTGATAGTTGTCCAGGATAATTGAATAGCAGCTAAATTTTCATGAAAGATGGAACTACTATGGAAATTTGGTTGATCAATTCAAGCTTCAGCGCCATATCTACCACCCCATTGATTGATCAGTTTGACATCTTTCCGTTTTCTTTCGTCTTCCATCGTTTTTCCATATACTGCATTAATCATAAGCTTGTAAAATAATTTTTCAAAATCATTTTTAGCTTGCTTTCTTTTTTCAGTATTTAAATCAACATATGGTGTCAGCCATTGTTTTTGTTTGAATTCTAGCGCTCTATATATCTTTTTGAGTTTTACTCCATATTTGAGAGCTTGTTTTAACGCTCTATAATGAATAACGTATCGTTCTTTATCATAAAGCGTTGTCAAAAGTTTTTTCTGTTTTGATCCGGGTGGTTTAGTATGTTCAGGACAAAGAGGTAGGTCTTTATGATCATCATGCAGCTCTTGTGGATACTCTAGATCTACTTCTAAAATATAGCCTACGTCGCTATCATCAGAGATATTGAAAAAATTTGACATATCCACATTTGAAATCCATTTGAAGCCCTCAAATGGTAGTGATTGAGTCATAACCCAACCAAAAAGGTTGTTTACGTTATAATACATTAAAATTTTGTTTGGCTCATCCTTATTGAATTTTTCACCCATATATTTATTGTTTGCTTTTCAAAATCTATTGCAGCATTGACTAATACCTCCACGAATACCTTTTTGAATGAATAAAACCATATCTATATCTATTAATAGTTCAAGCTTCATATTTGTATATTTTAACATCGCGTCGCATGTTAATTCAGGGGTAGTGTAATAATGAGCAGGATCGAGATTATATGCATTCTTACAGGTTGATCGAAAATTTTCAAAAATATCAGCTAGTAAAAGTACATCAGTTTTCAGATAGAGATCAGAATACATTCCTAAATCTATTTTCTTCCAAATACTACCGAAAATATTCCATACGTTTTGAGCATGCTTATATTCTTCAGTAGGAATATCACTATCTGTCAATTAACTATGAAATTTTTCAATAAATGGTAACTCTGTCTTAGTTAGTCTATTTAAATTTTGGATGTATTCATATGGGAAAACTCCTTTTCTTTTGAGTAAATTAATCTATTCTAAAGTGTAATTATCTTTCTGAAATTCTCTCTGTACAATATCTAGCTGAGGTAAATAATATGTTAATTTATCTAGATATGTAGGCATAAATCGAAAGAAATCAATGAAGCGAAAGCTAATTCGACTGTTTGCAACTTCTTTTGTGAAGGATATGTATCGCTCCTTGTTTTCAGTGAGAACAGAGATCTTTCCTTCAAATTCTGAGTTAGTAGCAATTTCTGTTATAATAAAATGTGAGTTATAGCCTGTAAAGTTATGAAATACGACTGGTATGAAAGCAGCATTTTTATAATTCAAATTGCAATGATTGTGAGCTTAACCTCTAAATTTTCCTGTTAAATGACAATGATCACGAGCTCGTTTTTGGTTATCTTTAAAATATTGGTTGCAAATATGACATCTTCTTGCCGTTTTGAATGCCTGTTCATTAATAAATAATAAATCTATTTTTGTTGCATTATTATGTATCTTTTCTAACTCAATCGCTAGGGACTTCAATTGCTTTATAAACCATAATGCTGGTAATTCGTCTTCATTTAATATTTTTCTATATGACTTATATATCGACTTACTATCATCATAACGGCATTTTACATATAATCCAATGCTATAGGCTTTATGTTCTTGGAAACTATGTCTCTTAACATCGAGATTTCTATTCGGATCTTCTATAGGTTTTAACAGACATTTAAAATCAGCGTATATAATAAATGGAACTTCCTCTTTATGCTTAAAATTTTTAAATTCTAAAGTAGCATCGTCAGGTAAATTAATCCGACACTTATTTATTTTGAAACAGTCAACTTCATGAGATTTCAAATTTTCCTCGTTAGTAAAATAATGAAAGCAACGTTCGCAAAGATAAATTTTTTCAGTATGTTGAGTAACTTGTCTACGAAGGAGAGCAGATAAAGTTCTAATCCATACGTAGTGAGTTTCTAATTTGAATTTTTCATCATCTATTGATATTCGTGGTCTATTAGTATCATTTTCATCAATATATTCGTTTTGTATTAAGAGTAAGTTCACATGTTTAGTTTGTTTTAATTTCGCTATATGGCACGGTGAGACTTCATATTTCGATCCATATTTTTTTAGTATATATAAATTTATATTATTCAACTTTTCAAATTTAGGTATACTTTTTATTTTTACAGGGAAGCTTATACCATCAAAATTCAGTTCATTCTCATAAGGCTTGTACTTAATTACTCTGTTTGGATTTCTTTTAACTAGATAAAGGCATGAAAGTATAGCCCATTTAAAATATTCATTGTTTTCATTTTTAACATTAACACAGGCACTTTTATTATCTATGCTTGACGGTAATGGTATATATGAGCATGGTTTGAATGGATTATACTAATTTATATTAATAGTGTGCCAACAATAGTTTTTAACGACCAGCCTGAGTCTCTTTCTTGAAATTCTTCGATTTGTTTAAGTATAATATCTTTAACGTTATTTTGAAACCATCTATCAAGATCAGTAGTATTATAAATGCAAACATTTTCTGTATTGAAATACTTGATTTGAATATCTTCTTCTTGATTTTTCTTTATGATAAATTGTGATGCCATTTCTGTATTTATTTTTAGGTAAGTTATTATGGATAGCAAGAAATTGAGGTATTTTAATTTGTAAAAGTTGATTTGCGGCAACTAGGAATGTTTTTATATCTAAATGATGTTGATTATCTATACAGACTGTACTAATTCGATTTTCAAAGGTTGAATGAATTGGTCTCCAAACAACTCCATCTCCTGGAATTTCATCCTGAATAGCTGTTAATGGATGTATAATTCCACCAACTTTTATAGTTTTACTTAAATTGACTTCAATAGAATTCAAATGACAAGCACAAGTTTGACACCTTTGTCGAATTGCTCTACTTAAATCAGATCGTTTCATAAATTAATTAATTGAAATTATAGCATTAATTGTTAGATTTCTCCATCTAATACAATCGTCTATATCTAAATCGTCCGAATGATTATAAGCTTTCCACAAATTTTTAATTGTTTCTTCAAAATAGGCGATAGAAGTCATGTTGTTAGTTATCTAGTTTTTATTGTCTTGTAGAGTCACTTGTCTATAGTTGTATAAAGGATTATTATGATGAAAGGATGGAAAAGGTAGTGAACAGCTCTAAAATGAACTTATTCTCAGTTGGTAATTAATATTGATTTGTTTAACAAATCAATAAGGATTCAACTAACTACTGAGGAACTACTTGCAAATGTCGTAAGGTAAGGCAAGCTTAGCTCGCAGGCTGTCTCGACAGACTGCGCTTTTTTGCTAGGCCAAAGCGGTTTTAAAGGTTAAGTGAGGGCTCTGCCAGCAAACTGAGGGCGCTACCTATAAAGTGAGGGCGCTGTAGGTAGTATATGGAAGGGATAGCTCAAACGAAAGAGTGGGGGTGAACCGACTGTAGCACCATCTAACTTATTAATTTAGTATTAAAGGGTTTATATATAGATCTTCAGAATAAAAATATAGTCATTATTGCTTTGAGATACGATTCAGCTGACATATCATAGAGAATAATGGGATTTATATTCTAAGATGGACTATATTTTAGATATTCAAGGCTTTCAGAGTCCTAACAATATTTTTATTTGTAAGGAGTTTGCCTATTTACTAGTATGTTCTAATACTTCACCTACAGTACTACTTTTTAAACCTCCATATCATTGACTCAAACTGCTTATTGAATATCAAAGTGTTAATAAGTGGTTGCAATTACATCATCATGGTATTTATTTTTATTATCGTTAATTAACATTGATTTTATTGGAAATATTTAATATATTTAATTTTATAGGTATATTATGCAGAAATGGTATTTTACCATATAATTTTTTAAATTGTACTATACGTAGTTATTTACATAATTGTAGAAATATTTATGTGAAAGGATTACAAAAGAAGCAATGGCTCAAAAAAATTATCCCTGAAAAGTAGGTTCAAATAATTGCAACGATTACCGAAAATCGTAAGACTCGCGCGAGGTTAACGAGCGGCTAAGCGAGAGGAGCCGCGTTCGGTTCGCGAGAGAGAGAGAGAGCGCGTAAGGGGCAATGACCGGGAGGGGAGGCTCCGATCGGCAGTATGACTGTGTTACTCAGTCTGTCAGCGTCGCGCTAACCTCCAATCTTCCCGAGTTTCCCGTGTTTTGCCATTGACATTGCGAACTTGAGTGCGTGGGTGGGTGTGCTAATAGCAGCAGTAGCAGTAGCAGTAGCAGCGACTGCAGTAGCAGCAACAGCAGCAGCAGCAATAGCAGCAACATCTGTGGCAACAACAACAACAGCAGCAATAGCAATCGAAGCGGTGCAGCAAGCAGCGGAACAGTCGATCAACAGCGTATTAGTCGGATACGGTTGGCCACCGTATCCTTATCGATATCGCGGTAGGTGCACCTTCTTCCCTTTTCAATTATTATTATAATTTGCGTGCGAATCCGCGCAGCGAGCGCGAAGAATCTGTTGTTGCGTGCGAGCAGGTAGTTCGCGGTAATCACGGTTTTTTTCTCTCTCTCTCAAACAGCGTGTCTTGTCATTCACGCGAGCGTGCGAAAGTCTCTCGGCAAAACTCCCGTGTAGTTAAATTGCATCAATAAAGTGCATGTTGATCGTTACTTTCGAGTTAAATAGTCGTTATTTAGTCTTTCCTTTGTCCGGAGGTCGCGCCAGTGTTTATTTTCAGGGAATTCGAATTCGCCGGTTGCGTAGCACGAATCGTGCGATTATCGATAGACGCGAGTCGACGACTTAGGTTCCAGCGGCGGCCGCACGAGCGCTACTAGCAAGGGGCGACAGCGCCGCCAAGCGGTGAGTTGGGGGAACCCAACTCGGAACAGCGAAGAGACTCTGCGCAGGCGCACTCCGAGGCAAGGTAGGTTACTGTGCTTTGAGCACATAGATAACAAGGCTTCGTCTAGTTATAATAAGGGCACTTTTTTTTAGAGATTATAGGCTAGGCGACAGCCTGTTACATAATATACAATAGTACAAAATTCTAAATTCGAATTTAATTAGTTTTTTTTTTTTTAATTACAAAAATATTTTAGATATCGAACCTGAAATGAGATGTCCGCGATTGGAGGATTTAAGTCTTAAATTTAAACCATTATGCATATATCATAGTTAAAATCGCGGGAATATAGTATGTGCTGCGGTAAATACACAAAAGATACACGTTTGGATGATGAAAAGACAAAAACAAGCAAAATCAAAAGGGATCGACACAGTCGAAAGATTTACAGTTGACTATAACTCATATAAAAATTCAACTGAATATTTAAAAATAGCTATGTCAGACACTGAACATAAAGATTATAGACAAAGTGTACTCTACTCAATGTATAATTAAAAATAATAAATATTAAATAAATAATAAAATGTGTACTTATTTAAATAGTAAAATAATCATAACGATTGCAAGAAAGGGCGAACGGATGGGAATAAGGTTCTCTCCTAGCAGAGATGTTTAGGAGGAACATCTCAAGGAGGTATCAGTCGAGCGACTGCATTCGTAGTCTCTAGCATTCTCACGAAAACAGTTCCCTTCGTGGAGAGAGCACGCATTGACAATAGACAGCATATGCTCCCCTCCGCGCACCATGGTCCATGCTTAGCTAGAGCGTAGGAGAGAGAGAGAGAGAGAGAGAAAGAGAGAGAGAGAGCGCACGTTTACTACTACTATAGTAGCGCATCCCCATCAGGCCAGAACTATAGACAGCATGCGCTCTCCTCCTCTTCCGCACGCTCAGGCCCTATACGAAATGTATGCGTGTGTAGCTAATATACACAATATGTATCCTCTAAGGTACATGTGGCATTGGTTCTAGTAGTAGAGCGCTAGCCTGCCAACCCAGAGCCACTCCGGTTCGATTCTCCGGTCTGTCTTTTCATTTTTTTCAAAAATCGTTGCTATTTTCTATTTAGTTCATTTTCAATGTAGCAAGTAAATTGTCAATAAGATATATTTATAACTTAAAAAAAAAAAAAAAACATTTAAATTTAATTAGACTGAAAGCACTAGGTATAGGGTCCCTAGGGACTAGGAGCCGTAGAAACCATCCTCAAAAATTATAAACATTAATAATAATTAATATGGAAGGGTTAGGCCAGAGAATCAAAGGGTTAAACCAGGGACCCCCCACGAATATTGTTAATAATAATTGTTAACAATAATAATTATTATTAACATGAAAGGGTTAAGCCAGAGGGCCAAAGGGTTAAGCCCGGGGGTCCAAAGGGTTACGGACCCCCCCCGCAGGTGTGCTGGAACATACATTGCTAGACTACTTTCACGTATAGGCTAGACGACATCAGCTGATCGATCGCATTCTCTTGTCGGGAGAGAATTTCGCGCGAGCTTAATAGATTAATTTTCTGGGATGACGCATCATCACATAGCCCCCCCCCCCCCCACTAATCCAGTGCATTACATATGCATCGTGATTCGTCGGTCATCGTGAATCCCATTGATGGTTTGTTTCTTACCGCCATTGTCGGCTGCGGTTCCTCGCTGGTCCTGAGCGAGATCGCCACAGCCACTCCCTCCCTGGAAGTTGCCTGATCAGAAGGCAACTCTGACGAAGGTCTCGGTTAGGTGATGGTTGGGCTGGCCCTCGGCGATGCTGGAGTGATCGCAGGATTGATAGCTCCCAATCAGCTGGCTGGCTGCACGAGAGGTACCTGGAAAGAGACTGAGCGAGACTGGGTTGCTCGAGCTTGCAGTTGTGTCGGTGACAGCTCGTCGCTAGAGATAGCTCGTCGCTTTAGCATAGTAGTTGATAGAGTGTGTGGACTTCCGCTGACGTCTATGACGTACCGCTGATCGTCCAATCGGCTGATGACCCGATAAGGTCCTGAATAGGGCGGTGTATGTGGAGGCTTAATAGGCGCTCCCAAGTTAAAAACGTGTGTGCGGAGATCTCCGTGCATAAACTGCCTTGTCCTGACGTGGTGCAAAGGTGGCGTTGGTCGGATGACCTGAAAATGTTTCCACAGGTTGTCGAGGAAGGTTATAGGCAATGATGGAAAATCCTTGGCAACGAAAAATTCTCCGGGAACTCTGATTGTTGTTCCGAAGGTGAGCTCGGCGGGTGAAATCTTGATGTCCTTCTTTTAGGCTATCCTTAACCCCAAAAGCATCGCAGGCAGCAGCTCAGTCCATGGTGAGCTGGGCTGACACATTAGTGCGGCTTTGAACGTTCTATGAAAGCGTTCGACCATCCCGTTCAACTATGGGTGGTATGGAATTGTGCGTATGCGTGTAGCTCCGATTAGCTGGGCCAATGAGCTGAAAAGTGCAGATTCAAACTGCGGTCCTTGGTAGGTGGTGATTGTTAGCGGCGAACCGAACGTAGAGATCCAGCCAGAGTAAAACGCGCCAGCAAGTTCTTCCGCCGTCGCACTTTTCAGTGGAATTGCTTGCGGCCATCAGGTGTATCTGTTGATGAGAGTGAGATAATACCTATACTCGTTGACGAGAGGCATGGTTACTATGTCCAAGTGTATGTGGTTGAATCGAGCTTCTGGCACGTCAATACTGACTGGCTGGTTCCGCGTGTGACGGTGAATTTTGGCTCTTTGACATGGAATGCATTTTCGCCACCAGGTGAGCACGTTTTTTCTAATGCCAGGCCAGAAGTACATTTCACGAAGCTTCCTTGTTGTTTCTCTTCCGCTCGGATGAGCGGGGCCATGAATAACGTCGAATGCTTTTCTCCGAAGGGTGATCTACTGTAGATCTCTCATGGAATCGCTCTCACGACTGGGTAAAGGTTTGTACTCCGTCTGAGTCTCGCTAATAACCTGGGCGCTGAGCCGAATGGGTATGCTGATCGTGTAGATTCGTGACGACGTTCTGCTCCTCGGGGATGTGCAGGATCGTCGTGCAGAATTGACCTATATAATCAAGTTTATATAGTTGCCGTGAAGATGCTTTGTCCGGGCGCTGCTGAAAAGCTTTGGTGAGCGGTTTGTGGTCGGTCCTTATGACGAATTCTTTGCCCTCCACTATGCGTGCAAAGTTTTTAAGCGTTGCAAAGTTTTTAAGCGTTGCAAATATTGCAAGCAGCTCACGGCCGTAAGGACTATAATTGCGTTCTGCGGCGAATAGTTTCTTGGAAAAGAAACCAAGTTGAGTATACCTTTCGTCGATCAACTGTTCAAGGGATCCTCCAATTGCCTTGCAGACGCATCAGCTGTAAGAATGACGGGCGCGCTAGGATGCAGAAAAAACGAGAATGTCACTGCTGCAAGCGATTTCTTGATATCCACGAATGTCTTTTCCAACTCCGGCGTCCATGTGATTGGCGTTTTGTCCTTTTTCTTCGTGATGGTGGCTAAGTTAAGCAAAGCTTGCGATTGAGCTGCATGTGGAATTAGCGGTTTGAAGTAGTTGATTGCTCCCAGGAAACTCTTCATGTCATGGATAGTCGAAGGTTTCGGGATGTTGAGAATGGTCTCAACCTTCTCGGCCGGCGGCTGAAACCCATCGACGCTTATCCTAAAGCCAAGAAAGTTGACCTCCTGTTGACTGATGTGGCATTTGTCCCAGTTGATCTTGAGACCATTTTCAAGTAGGATCTCGAGGACAGTATGCAGGTGATCCAAGTGCTCTCCCATGCCGTTGGATTAGATGAGAACGTTGTTTATAAAGACGGAAACAAAGTTGAGATGTCCAAGTATGCTATGTATATATCGCTGGAACGTTCGGGTGGCGTTTTTCAAACCAAGAGGCATTTCCAGAAAGTCGAAACAACCTAAACGGGGTTGTGGTTGCTGTTTTATGATCGTTCTCTGAAGCCGCGAAGATCTGGAAATACGCCTTTTTCAGGTCGATGGTCGAAAAGATTTTTTGACCATGAAGAAGAAGTAAATCGCTGATCCTCGGGATCGGATAGCGATCTGGAACGGTCTAGGTGTTCAGATTTCTGTAGTCTCCTGTTGGGCGGAGCTTCCCTGATGACGACTTAATCATATGAATCGGACTGGTATAGGGACTGCTCGATGGTCGTATGATACCCGCTGGAAGCAACTCCCTATACTCTGCCTTCGCTGCCTGCAGTTTTTCACCCAGCATTTGGCGAGGTTTTGCAAAGACTGGGGGTCCAGTTATGACGATGTGGTGCTGAGTTTTTGCCATTGGACCAACAATTTGGCCCTTCCTGGCCACGCAACGCTCAAAGAAATCGTTGATGAGTCTTAGGCACTCACTGGCAGTTGCAGATTGCACAGGACGTACTGCCGAGATGGAGTACGTACTAGCGCTCTTGATGCTGCCAGGCGCAGCAAGGCTAGTCGTAACATTAACACGTTGGCGTCTCTTTAAGTCTGGTACTAGGTCATAGTGCTTGAGGAAGTCAGTCCCGAGAATTGGGATTTTTATGTCGGCTAAGACGAAAGACCACGGGAACACTCTCCAAAGGCTTAAGTCTACCAGGATTGTTCGACGTCCATGCGTCATTATGGCTGACTCGTTAGCTGCAAAGAGGTATATGTCGTCCTTAGTTACCTTGTACTGACTGCGAGCCGGAATGATGGAAACGACCAAGCCACTGTCGATTTGGAAGCGCATGCCTGATGAGCGATCGAGTACGTGCAGCCGATTCTCCTTTAGATGCTCGGATGACGAAGTTAGGGCGACTAATGAGCTGCTGCCTATCGCCTGCAAAGACAGCAGCTTTACAAGTATCCCGTCGTTGGGATTTGTTGCTGTTGCGACTGATGTCAAACGTAGGTGCAAGGGCAGTTGCAGCAATTAGCAGCTGCACCAAACCTGTTGTGGTAGTAGCACATGCCGTTTGTGTGAGGACTTGGAATGTGAGCGACTTCGGTTGTTGGCTCCTCCTTGTCTGATATCCGGCCTGAACTGTCGTGTTACTACGACGGCTTCGGCAACGCGGCAGATCTTAGGTGGCTGTAATCAGCTGGAGCAGGAGAGATTTTATTTCAGCTAAGTCAGAAACGCGATTTGCGATGTTGGCGTTACAGCAGTCACTGGCTCAACCGCGATCACGGACGGTGGATCGGAGTATCCATAATGGTGTCAGCAACGTTGAATAGTTCATCGGTCATGCTTGCTTTAAAAATTTTCTAAACACTCTGAGCATGACGCGGCAAAATACCGAGCCACTTGACCTTAACTAGGTCCTCAGTAGCGTTGTCACCGGTAAGGTCAACCATTTGTCTATAAAGCTGAGATGGTTTCTTGTCGCTAAGGTCGAGACGTGTCTACAATGTTTCGAGCTTCTTGTCGGCCATTGAGCCGAAATGCTCGATGAGTCAAGTCTTGAGCGTATCGTATTTGTTTTGCTCCGGTTGGGCTTTCAAAATATCTGAAATTTTCCTAAGCACGCACGTATTAAGGGCACCGATTATTAGATGATATTTTGAATCGTCGGCCCGTATACAGCTTACCTGGAATGCCGACTCTGTTTTGACAAACCAAAGTTCGGGCTCTTCCGCACAGAACGGCAAGAGCTTATATGCTGTGACTGCCGCTATGCTATTAGCTTCAGCTTGCACATCGGCCATACCTGATACCTCGTCGTCGTCAGCGAAATTGAAGTTGAGCGCACGAGGTTGAAGATTTGGATGTTAAATGTGCCTTGGGTTCTGCTGTTGTGTTGACACTTCTGTGCTGCTGGAATGCGAGCTGTCGGGCGTCGGAGTTTTGATTGTAGCGTCACGGTCAATGCTGTTGTCCCACGCTGGCGTATCATCGTGCGGCACGAGAGAAATTCCGGAGCGGACGTTGCTTACCGAAGTTGACGAATTGCACTCGCGATCACTTAACATGCCACGGTGCGAATGTCGTTAGAAAGTAGAGCGAATTTCCCTCAGCTTGTCTTTTTCAACCGATACGAAAACTGACGATTTGCACTCACTAACTGATGCCTTTGTTTTGCGCGAAGTCACCACTGTTAAGGCTGCGGGCGCGCACAAGGAATGAAAAGAGACAATTGAATGTTGGCTAAGTTTATTCGTATGAGTTAGAAAGAGATAGCTGTACACAGTATTTACAACATATGCACGATCCCCCAGAGCTATGGGGACGCGAGCATGGACTGACTAGTTGTCGAACTTATGAGGGAACATCTAGTAAACGCTGCGAGGAGCAAGAGTCTGTTTGCGCGCTCGTCGCGCCGTTGTCTAAGAAGTAGCGCCTCCTCGCGTTTATTGCGGAAAGCTGGGCGAGACCGCCAAATATATACCCCTATATATGTAATATATGTATATTACATATGATACCGTTCAATACACTTACATAATATGTCCAGTAAGCTGTAAATATTACATTTCCATAGTAAGACTTGCACTCTGAAATTGAAAAGAATTTTTAACAAATTAAACAGCAACTTGTTACAATTAGAAATAGAAGATTTTTCGATACATATTCATTACCTTACTAATAGGTTGAATAAAATTACTGAAAAGTTGAAGCAACAAATTGCTGATCATAATATATGCTTAGAAAGTTTTTTTAGCACTCAAACATTTTCTAATAACAAATTTTTAGACAAGATGGATGAAATGCATAACAAAAAGTTACATAACTTACTACTGAAAAATAATAGTATTACAAATCTAATAATGTCAATAATACTGATGTCTGTGATGATTTAATGATGAATGATATTTATGATGATATTAATAGTTTAATAAATGAGACTGAACTTAAATATAAGAACAGATGATTTTATAATATGACTAATATTAATATTCCTCAACCTGTCATTGATGTATCCTTTGGTGAAAAATTTAGCAAGCCTATTAAAATAAATAAACAAGTCATGTTTGAACACATAAAAAGTACTGAACAATGTTTAGGTACACATAGAATGAATGATGGTACAAAAAAAATAAAATTAGGAAAACTATTCTTGATAATATTTACAAAAAACCTACTAAAACTAAATATTTAAGTTTAGAACAGAAACATTTTAGAATTAATTTTAAAGAAGCTGAAAAATTCTTACAAAAAATGACATTATGTTCACTTTAAGTTAGCTGAAAGAAAAAATCAGAGAAAAACGTCCTCACTTGAACAAAAAAATGCCTCTTTCTTCAAGACAATGCTCGAGTTCACACGTGTGCAGTTTCGATGGCAAAAATTAACGATTTAAAGTACGAATTAATTGACCAACCACCATATTCGCCTGATCAAGCTCCCAGTGACTTTTTCTTATTTCCTAACCTCAAAAAATGACTTGCCGGACAACGATTCACGTCGAATGAAGAAGTCATCGCCGAAACAAATGCCTATTTTGAAGGTTTTCAGAAATCATATTTTTCTGATGGCTTAAAAAAACTGGAAGACAGTTTAATAAAATGCATCGACCTTCAAGGAGATTATGTTGAAAAATAAAAAAACTTACATACGCAAAACTTTTTTTTCCTTCTTTTTGTAAAGACTTATTGACCCCCCCCCCCCCCTCGTAGCATTACAGTTGCTATTGGTAAAAATGATTACATTGAGCAAATGGAAAATTTCTTGTCAGATACTTCTACTTATACAGGGTGTCCAAAAAGTAACGATACTCCTGAGAAATTTTCTAAGCCGGTTATTTTTTTAACCGGGTGAAGGTTGTTCTTGAAGTAACTTTTTACGAGGAATCCGATGGTAACCTTGGATTTGACCTTGAACCTCATTTTCAAGGTTATTTTGAGGTCAACCTCATTTTTTTAAATGGAAACCTCTATTTTTTATGGCGGAATCGGAAAGAGCGGAAAATTTTACGTCCAGATATGTATTGAGGTATGAGGTTGAGGTAACCCCTAGAGGTCAACTGGAGGTCAAAGTATGAATTCTTAAAAATCTCGCGAATTCAGTGGCAAACAAAACAAACAAAAGGATAACACCAGGTAACTTTCAACGGTGCTCTTTAATTTGTCCTTGAACCTCATTTTCAAGGTTATTTTGAGGTCAACCTCATTTTTTTTAATGGGTACCCCTATTTTTTATGGCGGAATCGAAAAAAGTGAAGACTCTCACGTATGGATGAGTTGAGGTTTGAGGTTAATGTGACCTCTAGGGGTCAGATGAAGGTCGAACTGTGGCTTGCTAATAGTACCGGGATTTTAGTGGTACAAGGAAGCAAATAAAGATCATGGAAACCCCCATTTTCGACAGCGGCAATCGAAAGAGCGGAAAATTTCACATCCAAATATCTACTTAGATCATAAGTCAAGGGCGAACTTAAAGTTTAAGGTCAGTCGAAGGTCATCCAAACTTAAAGACGCCCTAAAATTTTTTAAAGTTTTTTTCATAATGGAGAAGGGTATTTATTTAGTACTTGCCCATCGGAGATCCGTGACCTTGAATTTAACCTTCAACCTCATTATCAAGGTTTTTTCAAGATTAATTTTTTTTACTTTTAGCGTTACCCAGGAACAACGACGTGGACGTAGTAAAATCTGTCCCTTTGGGGTGCTTTATTTTCGTGAGTTCCCCTCGCCTCTCACGATCGGGGTGCTTGATTTTCGTGAGTTCTCCTCGCCTATCAACAATGATTTTTTACGCTTATTTTCTTAATAACTTGATTAGCCGGTTAAACTTTTTAAGGTTACTATCCCATACCTATTCATTGAAAATCCACTAACAATTTCACTTGGTTCTATCCTTAGGAAATGTACTATGCCTAACTTTATCGTTTTGAGCTTATTCTTCGGGACAATTGCATTTTCAAAAATTAATATTCGAAAATCTCCATAAAGCATTAGTGCATTAGTCGGACTGTAGTAGAACTTTTTTGTAAAAGTACTCAAATTATAATTTTCATTTTTTGAAAACATTTATTTGGGTTGCAAGCTTTTTGTTTTTAATTCTGATTGATTTTTGAGTAAATTTCGATTCGCTGACTTAAAATGGAACGCCTCACTGAACGAGAAAGAATATCACTTCTTATGATGAGAGGCTGGGGTGGAGTAGAAAGATCTTACAGGGCAGTGAGAAATCTTTTTAATGAGACATTTCGGGTTAATAGAACTCCAATTGCTGTGTCTACTGTTCAGAATACTATTTCAAGGTTTGTAAATTTTGGCCATGTCAGAAATCTACCTAAGTCAGGTAGACCACGCTCAGCAACAAATGAAGAGAATTTATTAAATGTTCTATTATCATTCACTGAAAATCCACATAATTCCATCCGCAGAGTTACTCAAGAGCATGACATAAGTACATCGTCCGTACATATCATTTTAAAAACAGCAAAATTCCATCCGTTTAAAGTACACCTGGTTCACAAGTTGAATGAAGACGATTTCGATCGTCGTGTTGAGTTTTGTGAAGATATGATGGCACGCATAATTGAAAATCCAAATCTTCCATCAAACATAGTTTTCTCTGATGAAGCAACTTTTCAACTTGACGGAACATTAAATCGACATAATTGCAGGTACTGGGCTGCGGAAAATCCACACTGGATGCGAGAAGATATATCGCAATATCCGCAGAAGTTGAATGTTTGGGCTGGAATAGTGAATAATCGAATCATAGGGCCATTCTTTATTGATGGTAACTTAAACGCTCAAAATTATGAAGAGATGCTTCGTAATCAAATAGTTCCAGCAATTAGAGAAATAGTCGGAGACAACTTCGAAAATACATGGTATCAGCAGGATGGTGCTGCAGCTCACTATGGACGAGACGTTCGAATTTACTTAGATGAGGTGTTTGATAATCGGTGGATAGGAAGGAGAGGCACAATTGAATGGCCAGCTAGGTCCCCCGATTTGACGCCTTTAGATTATTTCTATTAGGGTTATCTAAAGGATCGGGTATACAAAACTAAACCCCAAAACTTGGACGAATTACGTCAAAGGATCATAGACGAATCAGCTCTCATTCCCACTGAAATGATCCAAAATGCTGTTGATGCTTTTTACCACCGATTAGCTTACTGTCAAGAAGTGAACGGTGAACAATTCGAGCACTTAAAATAAGATGTGCTGATGTAAGATAAATCATACGTGAGAGGCCAGGGGAATTCACGAAAATCAAGCACCCCGATCGTGAGAGGCGAGGGGAACTCACGAAAATCAAGCACCCCGATCGTAAGAGGCGAGGGGAACTCACAAAAATAAAGCACCCCAAGGGGACAGATTTTACTACGTCCACGTCGTTGTTCCTGGGTAACGCTAAAAGTAAAAAAAATTGATCTTGAAAAAACCTTGATAATGAGGTTGAAGGTTAAATTCAAGGTTACGGATTTCCGATGGGTAATTACTAAATAAATACCCTTCTCCATTATGAAAAAAACTTTAAAAAATTTTAGGGCGTCTTTAAGTTTGGATGACCTTCGACTGACCTTAAACTTTAAGTTCGCCCTTGACTTATGATCTAAGTAGATATTTGGATGTGAAATTTTCCGCTCTTTCGATTGCCGCTGTCGAAAATGGGGGTTTCCATGACCTTTATTTGCTTCCTTGTACCACTAAAATCCCGGTACTATTACAAAGCTACAGTTCGACCTTCATCTGACCCCTAGAGGTCACATTAACCTCAAACCTCAACTCATCCATACGTGAGAGTCTTCACTTTTTTCGATTCCGCCATAAAAAATAGGGGTACCCATTAAAAAAAATGAGGTTGACCTCAAAATAACCTTGAAAATGAGGTTCAAGGACAAATTAAAGAGCACCGTTGAAAGTTACCTGGGGTTATCCTTTTGTTTGTTTTGTTTAACCTCTGAATTCGCCATAAAAAATAGGGGTTTCCATTTAAAAAAATGAGGTTGACCTCAAATAACCTTGAAAATGAGATTCAAGGTCAAATCCAAGTTTACCATCGGATTCCTCGTAAAAAGTTACTTCAAGAACAACCTTCACCCGGTTAAAAAAATAACCGGCTTAGAAAATTTCTCAGGTGTATCGTTACTTTTTGGACATCCTGTATATGTTAAATGTTAATAAAAATGTTAAATCAATCTTGACTCATTGGAAAGATAATGGATATTTTTTTGACAATCAGGTTCACAAAATTCTTTTACTCAGACTGACATTTCATTAGCAAAAATTTATATATATACATATATACACACACATATATATATCATATATATATATATATATGGTTTACCTAAAATTCTACTGTGTCATGTGTTGATACACTAACATATAGACTGTCCAAAATCATAGATGAAATATTAGAACAAAGTATTCCTAAGTTCAAATCATATATAGTATTAAGGATAGTATTTAGTTAAAAAAAATTGAAAGGTTTAATAATACCATAGGATCATTGTCTTATTAGTACTGATGCTACATCATTATTTACTAATATTGGTTTGGAGCTAGTTATATGAGACATTGATAAGAGACATCATCATATTAAGAAAAAATATAATATTCTTTTGAATGAAATTACTGATGGTGTTAAATTTTTAATGTGTAAACATATTTTACTTTTAATAATAAAATCTACAAACAATTTTTTGGTTCTCCAATGGATGCTCCTGTTTCACCTAGATTTTTTGATATAGCTGTTGAGGATTTGGAAGTAAATTGTTTAACTATTTCAGGGGCAGCGTATCATACGAGTATATGATACACCTAAATTTATTCAGCTCTTTATCCATACTGCGACCGTTTTGAGCTCAATCGCTCTCGAATAAATAACTATATCATTATTAGTCCTTAGACTTTGTAATGCTTTAATTACAAATTTGAAAATTTATTTATACAGTTATTTATAAACAATCAAAGACGGAGAATTTCCCGTTTTTTCGAACAAATTCGGTCTTCGACAGTTTTCAAGATAATTATATGAAAATTTATATAAAAGGGCTTTTGTAGGCACTGATTACGAATCCAGTATCATTTTTCATCATAGTCATTTTAAATTTTGAAAATTGGACTTCAGATTCGTAATAAGCGACCTCAAAAGCCCGAGTATACAAATTTTAATACATATAAGCTTCAGTTTGAAAATTATGTCCGCCATATTATCTCTCTATATATTATCTATATATATGTCTGTTATCTATTATCTATGTCTATTATCCATATATGTCTACATATTATCTGCCATTACGAATTTTGAAAATCGGATTTCAGATTTGTAAAGGGTTAAAGAAATTGAGTTTCAAACCATTATTTTAGGGCAGATATGTTGATGATATTTTTGGATCGGCGTTTGGCGAAAGGAGAATGAATGAATGTTTAGTTGCGTAGGGTGAAATAAATAAATGTAACACACTAGTAATAGATAAATATTACTATAATAATGAGTTGAAGTAGATGTGCTGTGCGCAGATGAGGGTATCGCGAGTGACGCGCGCGGGTACAAGAAGAGTGTAGCGAGACGAGGAGTTGGGGATGCTCACTCGACGAGTCGTTGTGTCGGTCTGGTCATTCGCGGGGGTGCAAGGATGCACCACCGAGCCAGACTTTGCTTCTCTCTCTCTCCGAGAACATTAATTGCTTTTGCTCGTCGGAGAGGGAAAAGAAAAAGCGGAAATATGGTGGAAAAAGGGCGCGCGCGCGGGCCTGCTAAAAAAAGGCCCAGCCGAAAAGGTTTGGCCATCGTTTATTGGTTTATTGCTCTACGTGCTCAATGAGCTGATCGCTTATCGGACACCATAAAAACTAAATCATAAATCAGAGGCAGAGAAGAACTGAGAGAAAGGTTGAGGAACATGTGCGGTACAGATTTTGGAAAAGTCTGCGACCCCATAATATTCTGGTAATTTTACCACGTAATGAAATAAATGAAATAGTTAAAGAATTCAATTCATATGATGACAAGATCAAGTTTACATGTGAAGTAGAAAACCAAAATACTGTGACGTCCGGGTCACTATCTCAGGTACGTCTGAGACGTACGTTATCTCAAGTGCTCTTTTTTGGTCTGCGTGCGTACGCTTAAACCGGGATGAGCAATTGGAGAATTAGAGCTTCCTATTTCGCGTTTTGCGCTAAAAGAGAAAAAAAAAGTTTGGACTGCAAGTCTTCCATCAAACACCAGGATCTAATGGAATCGGGACTTGCATGTGAATATCCCAGACCTTGCTGGAATTGTCACACAAAAAGAATTTAATTTATTTTCTACCGGCACGATTGTCTTATAGAAAAGTATCCAAATTCCTGCTGAAATACTTTTCGAAGACTTATTTTCACGAGTTTCGATTGGCTACTCTAATAAGAAGAGGAAAAGGAGAGATAATGATAAAAATTTTGTAGTTTCAACTTACTTTTTCTTTTTATTCCTCTTAATTGTTTGGTACTTGAAGAGTTGAATCTGGACCTGGCACTTGGTCGAACTTTGTGGAATAAGATAAAAAACTGAAAAGCTGGAAAAGCGAGAGTGCGAGTTTTTCGTTCGCGCACGCCCTTTTAAAGCCTGGGGGTGGTTGAAGGATAATCCCTCTTTCAGTCCCTTAAAATTTGGTAAGAGTGGAAATGGCAGCAATTTTTAATTGGCTGACTGAGATTTTCCCACTATTCTCTTTCAGTTTTCGGGCCCTAATTGGTTCAGGGGCGTGATGAGAATCGGGGGCGTGCGTTCAAGGGTATGGGCCCTATCTCGTTAGATGGCTCTCCAAGTACCATTTTCGTCACAAATTTTCTTATAATTATTAATTTATTCCTTTACATAAATTGTTATAATTAATTCTTAATAATAACGCAGTTTTATTAATATCTAAACATATTTTGTGCGAAAATCTCTAATCCTACGCGTTTACAATGAATAACTTAAATAACACAGCTCCACAAAAAAAATGAAAGTATTTTCCCCGAATATCTGACTGTATGTTCTTTATGTTTTTGAGGTCGCTGAATCCGAATCCGGGGTCCGATTAGCAGTAACGAAAATAGGGGTTTCCATTTAAAAAAAAAGTTGACCTCCAAATGACCTTGACATTAAGGTTGAAGGTCAAATCCAAGGTCACCATCGAATTCCTCGTCGAAAGTTACTCCTAAAACAACCTTGAGCTTCGCAATAGCTTTGCTATCTGGAAAGTTATTTCCTTGATTCGTTACTTTTTGGACACCCTGTATATATATTAACAGTAAAATAATAATTATTTTATATTTTGTAATGTTTGCAGATTAATGTTAACAGAAGAGTAACAAGTGTAACATGTACTTGCGTTTATAATAAGAGTGAAAGATGTAAACATGTTGCAGCTTTAATTTATTATATTAGGAAGAAGATAGTTTAACAAAAACTATAACTATTGGGTGTACAAGTAAGTTTCCAGCGTTTTTTTTCTAAGTTTGAGGCTTTATTATGAAAATATGGTTACATATCCTTCATTCAAAATATTGTCCATCAGAAGTTACAACTTTTTCCCATCTTTCAGGCAATTTGTGAATTCCGGACCAAAAAAATTTTTCATCTTTCGAGCCCAAGAATGTATCAAGCCAATTTTTGATTTCCTCTGCTGAAGTGAAGCGTATTCCCGTAAGAGCGTTCTGCATCGACCGAAACAAGTGAAAGTCCGATGGTGCCAGGTCTGGGCTGTAAGGCGGGTGAGGCAGAATTTCCCATCCACTATTCTCCAAATAGTTCTTCACCGAAGTCGCAACATGTGGCCTAGCGTTGTCGTGCTGCAAAATGACGGACTCATGCGTAGTCTCATATTCTGGCCGTTTCTCCTGTAACGCCCGCTTCAGACGAATTAATTGGGTTCGATACAATGGTCCTTTGATGGTTTGACCACTCGGAAGCAGTTCGTAGTATATGACACCCTTTTGATCCCACCATATGCAGAGCATGACCTTATTCACGTGAATATTTCGTTTCGGCGTCGGTTGGGCGGGCTCGCCGGGCTTTGTATACGAATGTCTCCGTTTAGGATTGTCGTAATAAATCCATTTTTCATCGCCAGTGACAATACGATGCAAAAATGATTTATTTTTGTACCTCTGCAGCAACATTTCGGACATGCAAAATCGCCGTTCGACGTCCCTTGGCTTCAATTCGTAGGGCACCCAGTTTCCAACCTTTTGGATGAATCCCAATGTTTTTAGGCGCAGGGAAATGGCTTGTTGTGTGACGCCCAATGCTGCAGAAAGTTCTTTTTGAGTCTGACACGAATCCTCACTCAGCAAAGCGTCCAATTCCTCGTCTTCAAAAGTTTTCGGCTTTCCGGAGCGATCCTTGTCTTCAACTTCAAAATCACCAGTTTTGAACCGTTTGAACCACTCGCGGCACGTTGATTCACCAATACATTCCGTACCATAAGTTTCCGAAAGCAAACGAAAGGCCTCAGCAGCACTTTTCCCCATATTAAAGAATAGAAGCAGCGCTTCCCGCAAATGACGTTTATTTGGCTGGAAACTTGCCATTGTTTTGCTCGATAGAATATACGATACTGATAGAAATGCTCAAATGTCATGCTGCATAGTTGTTTACAGATGCACAACCTACAAACATAACACATGGTGTCTGACATTTCTGCCCGAGATCCACTGGTGTCGCCTTCTTTTGACAAACGCTGGAAACTTACTTGTACACCCAATACATTGAGATCAAAGCGAAAGAAAACATTTGTGTTGTGTTTATTTCATTTTGAATGTTGCCGGTATTAGTCTTTTTCCTAGGCCAACGGGTACAATGATGTTATTCTTCGACAACCTTCAAAACCTATTGGTGATTACGAGGTAACTTAAAAAGTATGCCCAACAACACTTTGATTGCCACCTGGGTCGTTGGTTGACTAAGCGCAATGTCAGTGTCTAATGGAACCGGCGTTTTAAACAATCATAAATGCTATAGGTTCTTTTACGTTGGGCGCCATGTAACGGGGTGTGAATTCCGTTTTAATTTCTTTGTCTCGCCCGATGCGCAGTCGTACCGGAATGCACGCGGCGAGATCGAAATCATCAATTTTGTTAACTAACCGAGGAATGGGGAAAAACAGGTATCAGTCAATCAACTTACTAATAGCAAAGACAACAGTAAATTAATGTTTCAATATCACAGACTAGTTTATTCATCATGTAATCTACAACGCATTTGGCCCGCGCATTCACGCTTATACGGTGTGCTCGACAATCTTACGCACCGTTATTATATTTATGATTATTCGTTTGCGATATTCGTTTGCATGCTCGCTCGCTACCGATTTTCTTATATTCGCAGATGTGAGGGGAGAGCTAAGATGTTACGCGCGGTCGCTTATCGAAAACAATAACGCGAAGCTGGCCATCTTACCTTATGCAATTAGTCGCGCTGTCAAGGGGAGCAGTTCAATGTCGTAGTTCAACGCGTGGCTCAGGTTGCCACTATTCCGCTTAAACATGAGGCTCTCTCTGTCGTCGTGCTGCTTCCGTCGGACGGATTCAGAAACCTCGTGGCTGTCCTCCGATGGCGTCTCAGCTAGCCACACAAACTCGCAGCAACAACAAAGAACTATAGGCCGTCTAACGTTCACGCTCCTTGTGGCCTTCACACGCACGCACGTCGTTACGGGTGTTAGAGGCACTCCTGGGTTCGGACACGTTATTCGCGAATTTCGAGTATCCGTTCAACTCTTGCGTTAGTGCTCCTGGACTCTTGCATGCTGTTGCCGGTATTAAAGGCGCTCTCCCACTGATCCTTGTCTCTTCGCGCGCGTTCCTTCCCATTTCGGACCTAGTTCCCGTTTTCGATTTACCCGATCAAGACGGTAGCGCAAACCGGACATTTACCGTCACAATATATATATATATATATGTGTGTGTGTGTGTGTGTGTGTGTGTGTTTTTTCTTTGAAATTGATTTACGCTATTTATTAGTATACTATTTCAGTTCAAATAATTATGAAGTGTAGAAAACTTATTATTTTGAATTTATATAATTGTTTATAGGTTCTCACACGAATATTCATACAGAAGGTCATGGCACAAGTGCTGACCAAGAGAATGACAATCAGATTAGGAATATGTATGCAGCGATAAGATTATATGTTGGCTAAGGCAAGCTGGAAATTATTCCTGCAACAAAAATTAATGGATTTTATACAAACAGAAAGTTTCCATATGATGCTATTGTTGAGAGCGGTGTTGATTAGAACCAGGATGTAACATTTGAACCAGCTGATGTCTTAGATTTTTCAAGAGTGTTTGATAATATTAATTGTATTAATTATTTTTTTATATTATTACAAACGAGAAAGAGAAGTTTAAAAATAGGAAGAGAAGAGAAAATAGGAAGAGAAAAATTTCAATTCACCAATTGAAAAAAGTAAGAAGGGGTCAAAAGGAATACGAAAGGTATGTGGTAAACACATTTCACATTCTGGCCGATACTACAATTGTGAAATTTCCATAGAACAACAGTTTTTTACTTAGACATTCCATTTTTTATTCAATACTAAATTTTTTGAATGCAAATTGTTATTTCTGCTTACTACAATTTTAGTATTAAGAGCCCAAACATACACTGCTGAATGAATTATGATAAATTTGAAAGTCACATTTTTATTACAGTATTAAATACTCATATTTACAAATCACTCAGAATTCATTTAAATATATGACTAAAATTACTCGTGTTTTCCTTCTATGCGATACTAAAATTATCAAATGCAAAGAAAAGTTTTTGTTCGATGAAAGATTGCATTATAATAATATTTTCTGATACAGATATTGCATCATTTATTCGATACAAAATCTTTCAAATTAACACCCACAGACATTTTCAACAATCACAACTGCATGAACACCATACCATTCTATATACCAGTTTCATTCCAATAATAATAAAATTAGCTTACGAATGAAGATATAATATAACAATATAAGCCAGTCACACCCAAAAGCCCTTTGCCGGAGACTTAAAGAAAATCTATGTGGATTACAATTTTTCTTAGGAATAATTATTACTTCTTTGCAATATTCAATTCATTTAAGTGGGGCACTTTTTTGAAAAAAATGAGTCACCTTGAGAGAAAAAATAGACTGTATTTCATCATTTCATTTTTTTTCTGATAAATAATTTATTACATAAAAACTTAAAGTCTCACAATCAGGTTCACTCAAGTCAATCCAAATACGTTGTAGAACATCTGATTGAAATTGCAACTTCAACATTTGAAAACAATCTATAGAATCATACGGCTAAAAGTTAAACTTTCTGAAAATTCTACAACCAAAGAAAATCACTTTAAACTCTTTGAACACACAGTTAGCTTTTTCATCGCTGAATCATAATCTCACAAATACATTACACTTGTATATCTATTTAGCATATTGTACACCAGAAAGAAGAATACAATCCATCTGACATCTTATGACAGTGTGCTACTTGAAATGCTTTAAAGCCTTCAGCATATTGATATAGATTCACTCCATTTTCTTGATAAGAGTTATTCTTGAACTAATAAATCCAATCAATTGTATCTTTAATTGAAATAAAAAAATATACAATTTTCTAATAACTTTTTCATTTAAAAAAATAGAAAAAGTATTATTCTTGCCCTCGCCTATCAAATTTTGTAGTATAGCACTTAAGATATTGAGACCTCTATACATAATTACTACACACATGCATACATATATACAGACATTTCCCAAATTATCTGTAACGGTCCAGTCTAATTTACCTTTTCTCCCACTGCAAAATAGCAATCCGTTGTACGCAAGAAAACTGAAGAAAAGTGGTACTTGAGCGAAGGTGCTCTTCTCATATACGCGTAAATGTGTTAGCGCAATTCGGCGAAAACAAGACCATATATGGAGCGTGACGTCACGAGCGTGGGAAAATTACTGTTTACAATGAAAAATCGACAATCGCAAAATTTTTTCTAATGAACAAAAGCATTTTTCTGTCAATTTTCATGCGCTGATCTCGAATCTCAAGTTATTATACGAAGGTCGTTTGAAAAGTCCGTGCAAAAATAAAAACTGCTTGATTTTTTTTAATAAATCTTTTTTATTTTTCAACATAGTCTCTTTTTAGGCTTATACACTTCATACAACGCTGCTTTAGTTTGTTACTCCCTTCCAAATAATAGGATTTGTCCAAGTCTGTGAAATAGGCATTCGTTTCTGCAATCACCTCCTCGTTTGAATAAAATCTTTTCCCCGCCAGCCATTTTTTCATATTAGGGAACAAATAGTAGTCCGACGGAGCCAAGTCTGGAGGAATATATTTTATGAAAATATTTTCTGTATAGGGGGGATGTGAAACGAGTTGGAAACCTATCTCCATCAGCTTTGCGGCCATAACTGCTGAGGCGTGAGCTGGCGCATTGTCGTGGTGGAAGAGGACTTCTTTGTGGGCCAATCGTGGACGTTTCTCTAGCAACTCGATTTTCAAACGATCCAATAACGATGAATTATATTCGCCTGTAATGGTTTTACCCTTTTCCAGATAGTCGA
The DNA here is from genome assembly GCF_024137745.1 of Phymastichus coffea. NCBI lineage: Eukaryota > Metazoa > Arthropoda > Insecta > Hymenoptera > Eulophidae > Phymastichus > Phymastichus coffea. The sequence goes on from NW_026706844.1 coordinate 2,299,706, forward strand.
TGAAGATTATTCCTTGCGAATCCCAAAAGACAGTCGCCATAACCTTCCCGGCTGAAGGAATTGTCTTTGCCTTTTTCGAAGCAGATTCCCCCTTGGTAACCCATTGCTTAGACTATTCTTTGGTCTCAGGAGTGTAGTGATGTATCTATGTTTCATCTACAGTGATGAAACGACGCTTAAAGTCTTGTGGATTTTGTTGGAACAGCTGCAAACCATTCTTGCAACACTTCACACGATCTCGTTTTTGGTCAATCGTCAGCAATCGCGGCACCCATCTAGCTGATAGCTTTTTCATGTCCAAATGTTGGTGCAAAATATTATGTACCCGATCGCTGGAGATGCCTACAGTACTAGTAATCTCACGCACCTTCACTCTTCTGTCAGCCATCACCATATCATGGATTTTATCAATGATTTCTGAAGTGGTAACCTCAACAGGGCGTCCAGAACGTTCACCATCTTTTGTGCTCATATGGCCACTCCGAAAATTTCGAAACCACTTATAAACCATTCTAATTGAAGGTGCACAATCACCATAATGTTTATCAAGCTTCTGTTTAATCTCCTGAGGCGTTTTGCCTTTGAAAAAGTAATGTTTGATCAATACACAAAATTCTTTTTCGTCCATTTTTTTACAACCACTCGATTTCTTTGATTGAAACGAATGTAAAACGCAAAGTTATTGGCCGATCTGGCTGAAACTTGGTGTGTGCTCTACTAAGATATGCCACTAACTGAAAATAACCTTGATACGGATTAGTAGCGCCATCTCTCTGACTTTGCACGGACTTTTCAAACCACCCTTGTAGTCATTAAATATGTATTTATTAGTTTAATTTAATTTACAAGTAAATATCGCTAGTAATTTTGCAACAAATAAATATACTGCAAATTCAAATATACAACAGCGATCCTAGCGCATTAAGACAGAGAAGCAAGAATTTGACACTTTGATAACTGATTTTTGACTGAGTTATCAATAAATAAAAAATTTATAATTTATTTAAACAATTGAAATTGCGTTGCGAGACAGCGATTCGACTGTATATGTCTATCAAATTAATGATAACGATTATTACCCGTTTGTTGATTTTATAATTGCTGAAAGAGGAATTTACGAATTCGGTATTTAATTATTATTCAAAAATGAATTGTTAAGTTAGTGATTTTTATTTTGAATAATGTTCCACTTATCACGAGTGATTTTTTGACGTAAAAATGTTCCGTAAATCTATTGTAAATTCCGTTTTTTTTAAATATCTAACTTATATCACTTATAATTTTAAAAGGCGATTTTTTCTTGAAAAACGATTTATATTAAAAAATTCATTATCCTCCACTTGATTTTTTAAGTCACTAATTTTCAATTTCGATCCAGCTATTTTACGACAAAACCTGTACAAAGTTTATGCTAATATCAAAAATAGCGTTGTAGGGGCTACCAAGCGTAGAAAGGAGACATTTTCGCCAGTATAAATTCGCTCGTGGCTGCGGCAAGAGGATTCATCATCCTACCTTGCTTAGCAGCGCGAGCATTGAACGAAATAAGACTCAGCTATTTCCTGAGTCTGTTTTCATTATTCAGTGGTTAGCCTGCTATTCCTTTTCCTCACGATAATCTAAGTGCTTAACTCATAAGACTCTCCCTTATGAGAAAAAAGTAACCTTAGATTATCTCCTCTCTGAAATCAATATTACCTAGAAATTAAATTGAATTGCGCTTTAATTGGCGATGTCGGGCTTCCCCTCGATGGGTGTAACAATACTCAATTGTATTTCAAACTGCTCATCGAAGCGGCGAACACTGTGTTCGCTATTCGTTGATTGTAGAAATATCAAAACTTATAGAACTTTTACGTGTCAACTTCTTGCTTACTCTCGGAAACGCGATCATGAACAAATCTTAGAATCCGAACTATTTATTTTAATAACGTAAGATAGAATCAAACTATATATTACACATCAAAATATACTTCTATAATGATTTTGAGAAAACTACTTTTTCCAAGCTTTATCATCAACCTAGCAACTAAAATTATTGAAAAATTAAATAAAAAATTGTTTCCTGAATGATTTTTAATGCCCGTTTCGAAAATATGACTCCCAAATTCTCTCGTCTATTTGCTTGAAAGATATTCAATAATAACGTGGTTGTAAAATAAAATTAAAAAAATTTTTTTTTTTCAAATGAAAATATCCTTTTTCTTAATTTTAAATATACCATCCAAATATACGTAATTGTCTCTTTCTAAAACTACTTTTATTTTTCAATTAACCATTAGGGGAACTAAATAAACAATTAACAAAGTATTATTATATCATATATTTGAATCGTTGCCCATACGCGTGCGCAGAATCTGATTGCCAAAGGTAATATTAGGCTGAACACACCGATTTTCGTCCGATCACCAAAGTTAAGCAGCGTGAGCCCGGTTAGTACTTGGATGGGTGACGGCTTGGGAACCTCGCGCGCCGTTGGTATCCTTTTTATTTACGCATGCGTTATGGCATATCGGAGTTTCGGCTCGGGACCCACCGCCATCTAGTAAAGTAAAGTAAAGCGAGAAATGAGAAAAATACTAGGTGCAGGTATTCAATTGTCCGGGATAATTTGTTAACTGTCTTTTTATTTCTTCTAATAGTATTGAATATCTAATAATACGTTACTGCCCAGCGTTTATAATAATCCTGTTTTATGTTATTTTTATGTTATGTGCAGTAAGCTCCTTTAGTAGTACCTTTTGATACTGTAGTGACAAATTTACAAGACCAAATAGATGTCTTGAGTAAAAACCCATTAGATTTTGTAATTGATTAAAAAGCGCCTAACAGTAAATTGGCAAATGAAACATTTTGTCACGAGCTACAAGCTAAAGATGATAAAATAGCGAAATTGATGAAATAATTAGAAGAAGAACGACAAAAAAACCGTATTTTATCTAGCAATATTTCAACGCCATCGTCACCATCACCTTTTCAATCAAATGTTAAATCTCCTTTTGTACTGTTGAATCGTGAGTATATATAAATTGTAACAAAAACAATTTTGTATTTGTTAAACAGTAAAAAGAATATATATAATATTTCAGCTATCAATGTATCAACTATATCTTTTGCCATAAATGCAGTAGGTGAGTCACCTGATAATTCAATAAATACGTCACAGATGACTACACCGTTGTCAAAAAGATTTTCTATGGCTTCCCGAATTAAACTACATAAAATATTCCTAGAAGGTAAGCGATTATATTTAAAGAAAAATAAATATTTAATAGTAAATCCAAACATGTTACATTTCAGAAGAAAACGTAAATAAAAAATCTACATATACTATTACATATAGGCAATGGTCTCTAACGTTGCTGGAAAGGCAACAGAATAGTAATAAAGATCTAGCAGTTATTAAAAATAGTTCCATGCCATCTTCATCTATATGTACAAGGATCGGAGGAAATTCAACATCTCAAACGGGTTTGTCGAAAAAACGCAGACGGTGTCCGAACGTTGTTAAGTCAAGTAAAAAGTTGAAAAGACTTGACGAAAAGGAACGTAAGACGAAATCAAAGTATAAGAGAAAAACTAAAGCGTGATTTACGATAGCCATGCTTATGAAAACTCTGATTCAGAGGAAACGAAACGAGAAAGATTGACGGAATGACAGAAAATAGTCATAGACGAAAACACTGGATGCACCAAGAAGATATGATTCAAAATTTTATTGGATGACACATTCTGATATGAATGAATAATATTTTATTTTTAATTTTAGGTTGCAATGTTTCACTTACATTTTGGCGTTTCTGTTCCCTTAAAACGTTGGAATACGGCATGTAAAGGGAAATCTTATCGACAGTTCATACGAAAGTTAGCAGTGCCATATACACGGTGATCCATATTAATCACCGCAGCCGGATTACTCGGAACTTCAGCTAGATAGGGCAAAATGGTTCTGACAAAAGTTGTAGAGGGCAAAGGGGGCAACACAATAAGGCTAACGCTTTTGACCTTGAACTTGACTTTCATGGTTATTTCAAGGTTAAAGTGTTTTTTTTAAATGGGAACCCCTATTTTTGACATCGGATTCGGATAGAGCGAGAAATTGGTATTTAGGAAATTTTTTTCATTACCTTGAAAAGGGAATTTCAAGGTCAAATGCTACAAAATCCTATGATTTCTATTTGCTAGCCTTTTCTCATGAATAGCAACCTCAATATTACAATGAGCTTGAAAATGTTGACCTTGAAAAGGTTTTCCTTACTGTTAGCGTTACCCAGAAACAACGACGTGGACGTAGTAAGCTTTGTTTCCTTTGGGGTGTTTGTTTCACGTGAGTTCCCTTGCCTCTCACTAACCTCGAAGCAAGTGTTCAAAATGACGACCATTTCCTTCAAGACACATTGTCAAACGCCTTTGAAAATGGCGAACGGTGTTCAACAAAGTTTGCCTCGGAATAGCAGCGCATGCTCGCCGAATCCTGCATATCTACTCTTGTAGTGGGTTGTTGCTCAAAAACAGCATTTTTTAAGTACCCCCATAAATAAAAATCTGATGTAAGATAGAGTGAGCAAGCAGGCCAGTTAATCAGACCTCCTCGCCCAATCCATCTGATACCATAGTGCTCATTCAAAAAAGCCCTTACGATTCGAGCAAAATGTGGTGTTGGCTCATCCTGCTAAAACCACATTCTTCGTCGCGTTTCTAAGTCAACATCTTTCAGCAATCCAGGCAGTTCATCTCTTATTAGCCGCAAGTAATATGTTGATTTACATTTCCTTCAAAAAAATAAGGACCAATCAAGTGTCCATTGACAATCCCGCACCACACCATAACACTCCAACGTCTTTAATGGTTTACAGTTCGGTACCAATAAGGATTTACATCAGACCAGTAATGGCAATTATGCCTAATCAGTTCCCATCACTTTGAAATTTGGCCTCATCAGGAAACAAAACAAAGTTAAATAAGTCTGGATAATTTTGTATAATTTGTAAAGCCCATTGGCAAAATATAATCCGTTGTTGGAAATGCTCTAACTGTATCTCTTGAACCAAAGTGATATGATAGGCGTGATATCGAAGCTTTGTCATAATTCGTAAAAAATTACTTCTTGAAATACCAATTTTCCTTTCCACTCGATAAGCGCTAATGTGTGGATCAAGATAAATTACTGCAAGGATAGTTACAACTCAATTACCATTTTCATCATACTCATGACGCCTACGTTGACGAACCATGTGTCCACCACGAGCTCTTTAGGTTAAGCGTCTGATAGCTATATCATCAGGGTGTCGTCTGCCAGGATGGCGTTCAGCATAAAGTCGTGCCACAGTACGATAATTATTTTGGCTTGCTTCTAAAACCAAAATCATATCAACGATCTCGTTGGGTGGATAGTCAGCCATTTCAGAACCAGCTATTAATTACTATTAAATGTAAATAAAAAAGGAAAAATGTTGGAAAATTACGATAACTTTATTTAGCTAACTGTATTGCCAAAAATAATTCATTAATCACATTTTTTTAATTTTAAATTTTAAATGAAAATAATCGTCAAAAAATTCAAGGTATTCAATTCAATTAAGTATTATTTCTTATTTTTATTGTAAATAAAACTAAAAATTCTTTTTATTTTTTGTTTTATGTGAAAAATGTGAATTAGTAGCGCACAAATTACAGAAATACTAATTTTGATAATGTAATTATTCACTGTAACAGGCTGTCGTTTAGTCGGTAATCTCCTAAAAGTGCCCGTGCTTCAACTATACGAAGCCTTGTTATCTATGTGCTTATAGCACAGGAACCTACCTTGCCCGAAGTGCGCCTGCGCAGGGTCTCCTCAATGTTCCGAGTTGGGTTCCCCCAACTCGCCACTTGGCGGCGCTGTAGCTCGTACTCTTAGCGCTCGTGCGGCCGCCACCGGTACCTAGGATGTCGACTCGCGTCTAGCGATACTTACGCGATTCGTGCTTCGCAACCGGCGAATTCGAATCGGAATGTAAACAAATATGCACGACCTCCGGACAAAGGGAAAACACAATAACGGAAACTCATTTGAATTAAAAAACCAAGGGATGATTTATTGGTTAAAATCAATTACACGAGGAAATAGCCGAGAGTCTAACGCACGCACGCGTGAATGACAATACACGCTAATCGAGAGAGAGAGAAAAAACCGCGATTGCCGCGAACTACCTGCTCGCACGCAAAACAATAAACTCTTCGCGCTCGCTGCGCGGATTCGCACGCCAATCGTAATAACAATAGAAGGGAATTTAGGTGCACCTACCGCGATGACGGCGTGGATACGGTGGCCAACCGTATCCGAATAACTCGTCGTTACTAAGCCGCTCTGCTGTGCTGCCTCTGATGCTGTTGCCGATGTTGTTGTTGCCGCTACTGCTGCTGTTGTTATTGCTGTTGCTGCTGTTGCTGCTGCGGTTGCTGCTGCTACTATTGCTGCTGTGCTGCTGATGCTGCACCTCACCCACGCACGCTCACCAGGAACAGTCAACGGCACAACAAAACGAGAAAACTCGGGACGGATGGAGGTTAGGCGCACGGATCGACTGAGTAACACAGTCATACTGCCGGTTGCTACCTCCCCTCCCGGTCAGTGCCCCTTACGCGCTCTCTCTCTCTCGCGAACCGAACGTGGCTCACCTCGCTTAACCGCTAATTACCTCGCGCGAGTCAAACGATTTTCGGCAATCGTTGCAGCCCCCTCCTAGCTTCGAACTACCGGATCGAACTACCCTATTGACTCGCGCCCCAAGGATAGGATTGGGAAAGGAGAGAAATCAATACCAACTATCCTCAATTATGTGCTTTATTGCCCATCCCGGGCCACCAATGCCCCCCCATCACCTGCCGGAGCCCCCTGGCGCCTTATGTCTTGGGTAGCGCCAGTGCTCCGACTTGTTGGGGCACTTCGACGTTGTAGTGATGCCTGTATGGCCGCAAATATAGCAGCCCCTTCCCGGTCGCCTGACGAGGCTGGGCTCCGCCCCATGACCCTGGCCTCCTGATGGCTGCTGGGGCGGCGTGGCTGCTGACGCCGGGGCGGCGATAAATGTAACGCCGCCCACCGTGGCGGATGTGCGTCCCCCCTCGGTTCGCACCACCACGGTAGGGTCGGTGACCGACCCGTCCACCCGGACCACGAACTCTTGTCCGGCGCCGGGGGCCCCCGAGACCCTCTTCGGTTGGGTCTTTGTCGGGGACTTGGCCGGAGCCCTGGCCGCGTCCCTATTTGTCGGGGCCGCCGGCGGCAACACTGCCGGCGGGCCCGCGGCCTCTGGGGACTCCAGCCCCCGGTCGACGTGCAGGAGGGCCTCACCGTAGGCCCTCTGCCGCCGGACTACCGGAGCCCATTCCCCCAGCAGTTCCTGGGCACCTCGGAAGTCGAGGAACTCTCCCAGGTGCGCGTGCACCTGGCGCTGGAGTTCCCCGACGAACTCCCAGGCATTCTCGAGCTCCTGGAGGCCCAATCTCACGTGCCTCCAGGTGTTTTCGAGACCTAACTGCTGGGGGACTCGTGGGTGGGTGCAGACCCAGTGCTGTCGGCCGCAGGCCTCCCTTGGCCCGGGGCACTGGGTCGAGCTCTCCACTGTTACCGCGCTCGACCCTTGGGTCTGCACACCCTGGTCCGTAGTGGATTGAGACCGACGGCCCTCCTCGGATGGACCGTCGGTCTGGGTGGATGCTTCCCGGGTCACAGGCCTAGAGGTTTGAGCCCTCATGCCTTCCCGGAGGAAGTCATCCACCCGCTGACGTGAGCGGCCCTCTCGAGCGGTCGCCTCGACCTGGGCCCGGACGAATCTTCTTAAGTCGCCGATCAGCCGATCGGCGCCCGGGCCCAATCCCAGGTCGAGCAGCAGCTGAGTGGCCGTCTCGAGGGCCTCCTCACTGATGACCAGCTTCCTCTCCATCTGTAAAAGAGAAGAAGTGGGGTCAAGGGGTTTCTCAGGTTCAGCCCTTAACCTACCCGTCGCCGTGTAACGCTCGGCGCTATTGTTTACGAGGACGTCCCGGTCCCCGGCGCTTTCCTCGCGAACATGGCCCATTTGCGGGGGCAGCTAGCAGCACCACCTTCCGCACGTGCTGAGCGGTTTTACGTGGTCTGCCCCTTCCCCTTACCGCATTGCCATCCAGGTTGTCTCCACCTGGTTCCCGAGGTTCGCGCGCGGGGTTCTTGCGCGGCCTTCCTCGACCTCGCTTAACCGGCGCCTCGATCGGTACTTCCGGAGCCGCCGCGGGTTTCTCACGCTCGTTCGAGGGGGCTGCATTCGCGACGCGCTCGCATATCGGATCCTCGCTGGATTCCTCGATCTTCGCTGGCGGGTCGCCTACGCCCTCCTCTTCGTCCAACGGTGCTGAGTCCCCGCCTCCTGGTTCCTCGTCGTCCTCATCAGAGTATGGGCCGAAATAGGGCTTGAGGTCCTTGGCGTGGATCAGCTCGGGCAACTCTTCCTGCTGGTTACCTAGGCGGTAGGTATTCGTCACGCATACCTCCAGAATCACGTAGGGACCAGCATACTTCGGTGCCAACTTCGCCGAAATGCCCTGAGCTGCGGAAGACAAGATGCGGTTCCGCCTCCACACCCAGTCCCCAACCCTAAAGTCGGCCTGACGTCTCCTCCGGTTGTAGTAGACCGCCTGACGGGCCGCCTCCTCCCTGGACTTAAAGCCAGCGCGTTCCCACAAGTTTGGTAACTGGCGCATGTGCTCGCCCCATTCGGTCAGTTCTTGGCCCTCGGAAGCTTCCCGAGCCAACTGATCCTGGGCCCTCCGAAAGGTCGAGGGGGGAGTGGGCTGTCTACCGAAGACCAGCATGGCCGGGCTGTACCCTGTCGCGCTGTGAGTTGCCGAGTTCAACGCAAAGTTGAACTCAGGCAGGTGCTCGTCCCAGCTCTTATGGTCCCGCTCCACATACGATATGAGCATGGCCTTGAGGGTTCGGTTCACTCGCTCCGTGGGGTTTGCCTGTGGGTGGTAAACTGGGGTAAGGGCGCGCTGGATGCCGTTCCTCGACAGGTAGGCATCGACCTCTTGATTTTTAAATTCGGTCCCGTTGTCCGAAAGAAAAATCTCTGGCGCCCCAAACCTGGTGACCACCCTCTCGTGCAATTCCCGTACGATGGTCCTTCCGTTGGCCTTACGTACGGGCACGCATTCCACCCACCGAGTGAACAGGTCTAAAAAGACCAAAATATACTCGAACCCTCTCGAGCTCTTTGGGAAGGGGCCAGTGATGTCACTGGCCACCACCTGCCAGGGTCGCGAGACCTCTCGACGACCCATCAGCCCGCAAGGCGGCCTTTGCTCTGCCTTGCATTGCTGACATACCGGGCAACTCCTCACGTACTCTCTGACCTGATCGTACATCTTTGGCCAGAAATACAGGTGCCTAGCCCGGGAGAACGTTCGTTCTCTCCCCTGGTGTCCCGCTGCTGGCGCATCGTGCACCTCCTCAAGTACTTGATGCCTCTTCTCGGCAGGAACCACTAGCTTCCAGGCTTCCTCGTTGTCGATGGATCCTTCGCTCTCCTCAGACGGATGGTAATGGTACAGTCTCCCACCCACTACCTTCCAGGTAGGCTGAGAATGTGGGTCCTGGCATACCTCCCTGTACCTCTGAAGGTACCAGGCATCGGCAGTTTCCGGCTGATGAGTCATGGCACCCACTTCTACCACCCCCTCCTCATAGGCCCTAGATAAAGCGTCTGGCACCACGTTGAGGTCTCCTTTTCGATACTCTATATCGAACACGTGTCCTTGTAGGGCTAGCGCCCAACGCGCTAGCCTTCCTGTAGGATTCCTCATACTGTGGAGCCACTTAAGGCAACTATGATCGGTGATGACTTTGAAGTGGTGCCCCTCAACATAGGGCCGGAACTTCCCGATAGCCCATACAACTGCCAGGCATTCTCGTTCGGAGACTGTATAATTCCTCTCCGCACTGTTTAAGGAGCGACTGGCGTACTCGATTACGCGCTCCTGTCCATCGACTTCTTGCGTCAATACCGCGCCTATCCCACTATCGCTCGCGTCCGTTTGTAACACGAACTGCGCGCTGGGATCCGGCGACTGCAAGATCGGTGCCGAGACCATTGCGTCTCGCAACCGTTCGAAAGCCTGTTCCTGTTCCTGCTGCCAAGCGAACGGGATGCTCTTCTTCGTCAGGCGGTTTATCGGCTCAGCGATTGTTGCGAAGTCGGGTATGAAGCGACGATACCACGACATCATCCCCATGAATCGCTTCACCTGTCTGATCGTCCGTGGTACTGGGTACTCCATAATGGGCTTGATCTTCTCTGGATCTGGCCTTACCCCTTCACGGTTCACCAGGACCCCCAGGTACTTGACTTCCGACTTACAGAAGTGGCTTTTGGTCTTATTCACAGTGAGGCCCGCACCCAGGATTCGTTGTAAAACCAATCCCAGGTGTCGCTTATGCTCCTCAAAAGACGGCGAGATAATAATCACGTCGTCGAGGTACGCAAAAGCGAAAGGATCTAAATCCGGGCCAATCACTCTGTCCATCAACCTCTGGAAGGTCGCGCCGGCGTAAGACAGTCCGAAGGGCATTCTCTTAAACTGAAAATGCCCCAGGCCGGGGACTGTGAACGCCGTAATGGGGCGCGACTCCTTTTTAAGAGGTATCTGGTGGTACGCGCTACTCAAGTCCAGTGTCGAGATGAACTTAGCATCCCTGATCCTTCGCAGGATGTCGCTCATGAAGGGTAATGGGTAGGCGTCCGGCTTGGTTACTGCGTTTACCTTCTGGTAATTTACGCAGAACCGGTATTTGCCGTCTGCCTTCTTAACCATCACCACTGGACTTGACCACCCGCTGGTTGCTGGTTCAATGACGTCGTTGTCCAGCATGGCCTTGACCAGCGCGTGCATTTCGTCTCGCACCCTGTCGGAGACCGGGTAGTATTTCTGTTTACAGGGTCGAGCGTCTCCGATGTCTATCTCATGCTCGACCCCCACAGCACAGCCTAAACACTCGCCTCCGTCTGGAATTAATCCATCGACGAGGCTAGCCACTTCTTGACGCTGTGCTTCCGTGGCTTCTACCAGGCCTACGGGTGCGAGGCACGACGTACCAGTGACGCTTGCCACTTCCAACGGTACCGCCACTTTGGCTTTCGCCAAGTACAGCTGGTCCGTGTCAGGGTTCAGGTTGGGGCTGAATTCCCTCACGAAATTCGCGCCGACGTAGCAGTCATCAGACAGCAGTGGCGTTATGGCGACCCTTACGTCTTTTGTGATTCCCCCTACCGTGAAGGGGAAAATCACATGACCCAAGATGGGACATGGACGGCCGTCGGCGAGCTTCGCTTCCCCCGCTCGCGTGACGTCCAGGCCCAGTCCCATATCAGATGCCAACCTAAGCCCGAGTTGACCCATTACCGTCGATGAGGCCCCGGTGTCGTAGAGTGCCCTTAATTTATAGGCACCTATTCCCACCTGAAGCCACCACCTGGTCTCATCCTCGGGTCTGTACCTGCGGGGAGCTTTCGCCGTCTCTCTCCCCTCTGTGGACGGGAGGCTTTCACGGCTCTCCTTGCCTTGGGCAGCCGCTACTCGCGTCGACGTGCTCTCGCCCGCAGGTGTCTGGGTCGCCGGCGTATCCTCCGGAGCGTCAGGTGGTCTCCTGGAGCTTTTGGGTCTGGTGGTCTCCTCTCCGGCCCACTCAAACCCCTGCTCCACCACCTGAATCCGGCCTCCGTACCCTTCGAGGATACAAAATGCCCGGTTACCCAGATCTGGCATCTGTTCGGTCGCTGTCGCTTCTAACGCCGCTGCACCGCTGGGTCTCGTGGGGTCCGATACCCCTGTCGAGATCTCCCTGAACCCTGAGGTCGTTGACGGGCCCCTGCCACGTTCAAACGACCTGCGACGAGAGGTCACCTTTACTGGGGACGCGGAGGGGACCTCCGTCCTCCGCTTCCCTGCCCGTTTCCCTTGTTGCAATCCGGGCAGTACCTTCTGGTAAAGCCCAGTTTGCCACAAGACGAGCACTTGATGGGTTGGGAGTAATCTATTTTCCTCCGCTGACCCTCTCGTCGCTGGCCAGGAGACCCTGGGGGGGTTTTATTCCTCCCCTTTTCTTGCGGCCGACCCCTCGGCCGCCTGGGAGAGTTAGCCTTCCTCTCCTTAAAGTACCGGTCCATATCGCGCCGCAGGGTCCCAATTTGCGACGACAGATCCTCAATGGGGTCTGTTGCCTGCGCTGCAGCGATTGTGGGCCGGTCCTCGGGTCTCTTGGCCGGGGTTTTACCCGGCGACTCGGGTTGCCGCTGCTCCCTACCCCGAGGCTTGTTGAACATGGCCGCCGTACGGGGTCCTGCCCGGGGCGGTGGTGCCTTAGCTGACACCCCCATGTGCTCGGGGTACAACGTGGACGTTGGCTCCAGCCTGGTCCTCGGGCGCTCGTCGTCCCGCAAAGCGGTTTCGATTTCGGTCGCCCGGGCGTGAAATTCGTCCACGTTGGAAAACGCATTCCTTCGCAGCTGCATCCGGATGGCGGGTAGGAGATTTGCATACAGCAAATCTAACTGCCTCTGCTCTGGTAACGGCGGACGCAACTGGGCTAACATGAAGAGGAGGTGGCAGGCATATTCTCGTACCAGCTCTCCTTTCTCCTGGTACCGAACTTGGGCCTCTTGCAGCAACCTCTGTTGCTGAAGCTCACTCGACCCAAACCAACGTCGAGCGCCTGCCACGAAGTCGGCGTAATTCCTCCACTTCAGCTTGTTAAGCTCGTACCAGGTCCTCGCAACGCCTTCGAGGAGCTCTGATACCGAGCACAAGATTTCGCCATCTGTTAGCCCAGAACCCGCGCGTAGGTCTTCTAATCTCGATAAGAAGGTGTCTACGCACTCTGAAGCCGTGCCAGAGTATCGCAGCTTCCACCCTCTCACAATCCTACCCGCGTCCCGAGTCGCGTAGTACCCCGACGCCGCATTGGCGTCGTACCAGGCGGATCCTTCTGGGATCATCTGCCCTTCACCACTGTCGGAGTCTCTTGGTCCTCTTGTCGGTGGCTGTTCCGTCCTTGGAGGCATCTGCCGTTGGGGAGCTTCTCGAGGTTCGCCAGGGGTCGATCGCTGGGGCTCCGGGGTACTACCTGGTACCCTTGGGTCGTAGTGGCACGTATACGTGGACTGGAAGTCCACGGTCCTCCGGGGCCGCTCTGGTATGACTGTCCGTCGATTGGTGGGGTCCCTGTTCCTCAACTGCTGGACCTCCACCTGCAGAGCGGTCACCTGGTCGCTCCACCGTGCGCATACCTGGTCGTGTCTTTCTAACATCTCCAGTATGCGGTTGATCCCGACTCGGTTGCGCTCGATTTCTTCTTTCAATCGTTCAGTTACGCACCGTTCCTCTTCTTCTTCTTGAGGCTGTAGCTCCTCATTTTCGAAGCGTCGGGCTCTTCGCCTGTCCGGCGATCCGGTGGAGCCCTTGTGCTCACTACCGACCCCCTCCGTGGACCCCTTGACCTCGCCGGTCCCCCCTTCCTCTGCGGGCTCTCGCTCCCCCATCTCGCTCTGGCTCTCCTCTTCCAAGTTCTCGTAGACGGCGAGAGTCCGCGTCAGGTTCGCCTCCACCGCCTCATCCCTATATAGCAGCATGAGTGGGTGGGCGACAAGATCCTCGGCGTCGGCTGCTTCCAACTCCCGTCGCTTGGTTTCCAGCCACCTCTCTCGGCTCCGTCGCCTGCGTTGTGTGGCCTCCCTATCCAACGCCGCTCCTTGGAAGTCTAGGTCGATGTACTCGCCTAGCAACCAATATGCTAATCGGACTGCCTGCATCAGCCTGGGACCATCTGTGCGCAACTCCAGTTGCGTCAGGTATCTGTCCAGCTGTGTCGAAGGCAGTTCCGAAGCCCACCGGGTTATCGCGTCGGCGGTGTCCTCCATGACGCTTATGTTGGGGCGTAGGTGACGGTTGAGGTTAGTTTTCCTATTCGACCAATACCGCCTCCTATCGCCCAAGGCGCGAGCGGGGTGTTGCGATTTTTATCGCCAACTACCCAGTTACGCCTTTATTTACAAGGCAACAATACGCGTGGCTTGTGGGTGTGTGCAGGTATCGCGTAGTCTAAGGAAGTACGAACTTCCGCTTCGCAGCTACCTGCCTATAGGTGGAGGCTAACTGTTTGTTAGCTCCACCGGGTTAGTTAGTCTAACCCTACACACACCCTAATTGCGCGCTCTGCTGGTACTGTCGCTCGGTGACTAACCCCCACTTAACTACTTTAATGTGTAATGAAACACTTAAAAAAGCAAAAAGTTAACCTAAATACGATTAGTCACCTTTTGTTTTCACGTTAGAGCGACTACGGACGTCTCTTCGACCCCTGGGGTTAGTGTGCTCTCGGCTCACAAAAGCAGTTATTATTGGGTCGGAGAGGCGTCTTTCCCCTACCGCAGAGCACGTACCGGACGAGCCACGCGTTATTTTACCCGCTCGCACCTTATTACGCACGCGCGCAAACGTCTCTCTCTCGCGCGCGTTGCTCTCTTTTTTTTTGTATAATTTTCCCCGTGTGTGAGTCCTAAATTAGTTGGGCGCCATGTAACAGGCTGTCGTTTAGTCGGTAATCTCCTAAAAGTGCCCGTGCTTCAACTATACGAAGCCTTGTTATCTATGTGCTTATAGCACAGGAACCTACCTTGCCCGAAGTGCGCCTGCGCAGGGTCTCCTCAATGTTCCGAGTTGGGTTCCCCCAACTCGCCACTTGGCGGCGCTGTAGCTCGTACTCTTAGCGCTCGTGCGGCCGCCACCGGTACCTAGGATGTCGACTCGCGTCTAGCGATACTTACGCGATTCGTGCTTCGCAACCGGCGAATTCGAATCGGAATGTAAACAAATATGCACGACCTCCGGACAAAGGGAAAACACAATAACGGAAACTCATTTGAATTAAAAAACCAAGGGATGATTTATTGGTTAAAATCAATTACACGGGGAAATAGCCGAGAGTCTAACGCACGCACGCGTGAATGACAATACACGCTAATCGAGAGAGAGAGAAAAAACCGCGATTGCCGCGAACTACCTGCTCGCACGCAAAACAATAAACTCTTCGCGCTCGCTGCGCGGATTCGCACGCCAATCGTAATAACAATAGAAGGGAATTTAGGTGCACCTACCGCGATGACGGCGTGGATACGGTGGCCAACCGTATCCGAATAACTCGTCGTTACTAAGCCGCTCTGCTGTGCTGCCTCTGATGCTGTTGCCGATGTTGTTGTTGCCGCTACTGCTGCTGTTGTTATTGCTGTTGCTGCTGTTGCTGCTGCGGTTGCTGCTGCTACTATTGCTGCTGTGCTGCTGATGCTGCACCTCACCCACGCACGCTCACCAGGAACAGTCAACGGCACAACAAAACGAGAAAACTCGGGACGGATGGAGGTTAGGCGCACGGATCGACTGAGTAACACAGTCATACTGCCGGTTGCTACCTCCCCTCCCGGTCAGTGCCCCTTACGCGCTCTCTCTCTCTCGCGAACCGAACGTGGCTCACCTCGCTTAACCGCTAATTACCTCGCGCGAGTCAAACGATTTTCGGCAATCGTTGCATCACACGTTATTAATTATAGACACGTCTGCAAAAAAAAATACTTAAAAAATGCTGTTTTTGAGCAACAATCCACTACAAGAGCAGATATGCAGGACAGAATTCGTCGAGCATACGCTGCTATTCCGAGGAAAACTTTGTTGAACACCGTTCGCCATTTTCAAAGGCGTTTGACAATGTGTCTTGAAGGAAATGGTCGTCATTTCGAACACTTGCTTCGAGGTTAGTGAGAGGCAAGGGGACTCACGTAAAACAAGCTCCCCAATGGAAACAAACCTTACTACGTCCACGTCGTTATTTCTGGGTAACACTAAAAGTAAGGAAAACCTTTTCAAGGTCAACATTTTTAAGCCCGTTGTAATATTGGGGTTGCTATTCATAAAAAAAGGCTAGCAAATAGCAATCTCAGGATTTTATAGCATTTGACCTTGAAATTCCTTCTTAGGATCATGAAAAAAATTTCCTAAATACCATTTTGGACGTAAAATTTCCCGCTCTTACCGAATCCGATTTAAAAAATATAGGTTTCCATTAAAAAAAACACTTTGACCTTGAAAAAACCATGAATGTTAAGTTCAAGGTCAAAAGCGTTAGCCCTATTGTGTTACCCTCTTTGCCCTCTACAACTTTTGTCAGAACCATTTTGCCCTATCTGGCTTAGGTTCCGAGTAATCCGACTGCAGCGATTAAAATGGGGTACCGTGTATATGGAAGAAAGAAAATTTCATTAAAAAGGCTGTACAACCTCAAAGAACAATTGATGATGAGATAAGAGAGTCGACGGTATCTCAAAGAAGAACTCTAACTCTTCAAAATCCTTCTTTCAAATTTAAAAAATCTTTTTTTTCGTTGAGATATCGATGTTTGAAGTTTCATATTTTGACGATTTCGCTAGTAGGCAGAAACGACAAAAATTTGTCATTTATGTCCTTTACTAATCCTGCGACATTTCCAGATGTTTCGCTAAGAACACATGTTTAAGCTTTATTTGACCTCTATGGTTGTTCTTGATCTTCGACCTCGATACATATTTGAACGTAAAATTTTCCGTTCTTTCAATTACCGCTATAGAAAAGGGGGGTTACCATTTGAAAAAAAAGTTGACCTTGAAATAACTTTGAATGTGAGGTTTAAGGTCAAATCCAAGGTCACCATTGAATTCCTTGCAAAAAGTTACGAAAGACCTAGCCCTAACCTTTTTCAAAAATACTTTACCTGAAAAAATACAGGACCGTTTCGGTACTTTTGTTACGCCTTGTATATATATATATATATCATATATATATCAATTCTGATATATATATATATATATATATATATATATATATATATATATATATATATATATATATATATATATATATTGTAACGGGGTATGACCGTTTAATGATTATATCGCGTGATTATATTACTAGGACACACGTAAATCGTCAATGCTCACTACTATTCCGGGAGAGCACGAGAAAATATGCGTCAGTCAACCGATAATCGTTTATAACCTAAACTAAATTGAGTGGAAGCTATGTGAGATCAGAGAATCAATGAAAACACTTGTTAGTAAGGTAAATCGGGTCTTTTATTATCCCTCAAAACTCACAAAAGATCGGCCCGCGCGTTTGTTTACATGCACGCTCGCTCATCGACACCACGCTTTGCCGGTACGCTCGCTGCTCTCTGTTATTAGAGCCTTACATGTACGCATCGAATACCGAAAGTTATTTATCAGTCATGCAATTCCGATCGCGTAATTAAGCTGGCCAGCTTACCTTTTACTTGCAGGCGATCGGAGAAAAATTATTACGGGTCGCACAGCACGGAACAGTTTAATGTCGTCTTATTGTTCGCGAGTCGCGAATGCGCGCACACACCGGTTTCGCCCTCGATGGCGAAACCTCACACACTCTCTCTGGATCTGGCCTCTGTCTCGAAACTGGACAACCCCTCGGCGGCTACAATCCTGGATCACTGGTTGCTAATTATCGAAGCGTGTAGATGACAAGGGCACGTGAATTGGTGGAAACGATAGCGTAAGCGGGCGGACACTATGATAGTCGATGCTTCACTGGTTCGAATTCTACCGCGTGCGTTCCGTCTGCTCGCGTGCCGAATTCCTTCGTTACGTATTTTTGTCCTCCCGGGAGGTGCTGCCCTCACGGACAGCAATAAGGTTAAATAGTTAGCGCTAACTTGACGTTTACCGTCACAATATATATATATATATATATATATATATATATATATATATATGAGGAGATGCGCGGTAAAACGGTATAAGTCGAAAAATGTCATTTTGAGAAAAATGAGAAAAACGTGGCAAACATATTTAGAAACGTCCGATCTTTAAAATACTTGGTATAATGATTCACTACTAGGTAATATATTAATATACTCGATTAGAATCAATAAAATTTATTTAATATTGAAAAACATTTAAAAAATTTGAAAAACCCAATTTCAGACTTATACCGTTTTGAAAATTATTAAACGCTTTTTTTATACTTTTTGCTACTTTATTGAAAAAAAAATTACTTGTACAAGATTAATAATGAAAAATTGTATGATGCCACCTTTTTGAAATAACATTTTTTAAATTTATTGCATTTTTTTAACAAAAATTAATTTTTTTTTGCGGGTTTTGAAGTTTAAGTGTCTTTTTTCTTTTTTTCTTTTGTTCTGGAAGATACGCTTGAAAATATGCTTTCGTATCATGCTCGAGCTTCAACACTGAGGGAGCTTAAAAAGCTTTTTAAATCTTTAACTTTTGCCGGTACTAAACCTACGCTTGGAACGTTTCTGATTTCTTTCATAATCCTTTTGTAATTAAAATTTTCCTTCCACACCGCAAATGTTTCTTGATTTGTGTGATCGTTAATGTACGTGACCTTCACATTTCCATTCGTATCATACTCAAATCTATCATATGACTGTATTTTGAATTCTATTTTAAATTTGTACGGTTTTTTGTATGAATATATGTTGAGAGCAGAGTTCCAATCATTAATTATGCGTGTACCTTCATTAACGAGAAACGGATGTGGATTTTTTCTGCAACGTTCCATGATTTTTACATAATCTAAAGCTGTTTCAATGTTTTTACGTTTTTTCTTTACTACACCATGAAGTCCGAAATTTCTATCACACTGATTGTAAGAATGGCCTCGAACCGGAAAAATATACTCAACAGATACATTGTATAGCTTACTCAACCATGACAAAAACTTAACTATTAATTGATTTTTGTTTTGACCACCACAAGAATCCGAAAAGAAAATTATTTTTTTTACTGTTGTACATGGCAAGTATTGCTTTAAAAAATCATTAACGAATGATGCCACTGTATCTGATGTTTTTCCTGAAGTGTGTTCTAAAAACCAGTAAAATGCACTATTTTTATCATTGTGGCAATGAATATTAAATATATACATCGACAGTTTTTGTTTATTATAATGTGAATTCACACTCAACTTTGGAACTAATAAATTCTGACCATAATCAAACTCAAAAACCAATGTTGTGTTATCTTTTTTACACTTTTTCAAAATTTTTTTTTTTTCTTCTTGTACTCGTCACTGAGTCTTTCATGTTTATCAAGCTGTTCTTTGCACTCATCATTTGGATTTAGTTTCAATTTATTTTTACATTCCGTGCAAAAATCACACACATCACTTCGAGGTTGTTGTAACGAATAAACACTATTCTCTCTGAACCATTGGTTGTATGTATTATACTGCATTGTAAGACGAGTATTTGTTTCAGTAAAAAAATACTCTCTGAAAAGTTCATAAATCTCTTTTACTGTTAACGTTGAATCATCGAAATATAAACGATCAGAATCTGTATAATGTGATTTACTGTAAGGTATTAGACTTAGATGCGTTAGTGCTAGATCAAATACGTAGCTAGGAATTCTTTTAGCATTTCCATGTTTTCCTCTTTTGTCTGTTATATCTATTACTGGTTGGTTTAATCTCAATTGTATGAAAGTTAATCGTCTATTAGAAACTTGTAATAGACGCATTATAAAAGTTTTGCATACTTGTATATTTTCGTCACGATAATTAACAGAATAAATCCAAGAACATTGTCGATTTTTACGTAAAACAACTGCTTTTTGTGTTTTTAGTGGTTCTTTTTGAATAAACTTACTCAAAAATAGATCTTGTTTCTCTTTATCTCCAAGTTCCCAAAAAGATTTAAACAATATTTGTTGAGTGTTGACGTTAACTTTATCACAGCAACTTTTCTTGCAACATTTTTTTACAGTATCAAAAATTTTTGCGGGTATCTAAAAAAATAAAGGCTGAAGTTAATAACACTAACTCAAAAATAGTGATAATATAAACAAAAATTTTTTGTTTATATTATCATATATTATAAAATTCAGGGAAATCATACCTCACACGTAAAGGCAAAAAAGTAAATAATATTTACTTTTTTGCCTTTACGTGTGAGGTATGATTTCCCTGAATTTTTTCTTCTTTTTTGTTTCGGTCCTTTGTGAGAACTTTTATTCAATTTCCTTTTCTTTCCTTTATTTTTAACAACTTTTTCATCGTCTGTCAGTGAAAGTTCAGACGATTCTGTTTCAGAATCAGTTTTATCATCATAATTACTTGATTCATCACATTCATTTTCACTACTACAACTACTTGAATCGTTATTTTCCATATTTACTGCTACGCTTGGACACTTTGTAATTGACAAGTTTAATGATCGAAAGCTCAATCTCGACTGACACATTATAAGTGCGAAATTTCTAAAAGGTCTCAAATCCGACTGTACAAGTATGCGCACCTTCGTAAAGGTATAGTTAGATATACCTATAGATATCTGACAATGTTGTGATTCTATCAGCTAGCTTGACATTCTTCAAATTCCAATAGAACAATATGATTTTCAGAACGGTATAAGTCGACTTATACCGTTTTGAAAAATATTTTTTAAAACGGTATAACTCGACTTATACCGTTTTCATAAGAACAATCCTTATTTAAAGTGGTTAAAATCACTTTTACGTAATGCTGTTGACGTAATAATATGACAAGAATTTGTCAGATTAATATTATGCAATAATATGAAAAACGGTATAAGTCGACTTATACCGTTTTACCGCTCATCCCCTCATATATTGTAACGGGAGAGGTTATCTGAAAAAATGAGAAATTTATTGAAGCACAAAGTCCTACGATGCAGATGTCATATGTCCGCCACTCCGTTAAACACGTATAGTTGTACGTGTATTCGTCTTTACGTCAGATAATTTAGCTTAAGTGTCTTCAATCCAACGGAGTTGAACTCACCTTAAGTCACGTGACTTGTGACACTCGATGTATCTTAGGTGTGGGCGACTTTACGCCTAATCCACTTAATCCGCTAGATGTAATCGGATTGACAGAGATTAGTAGGGAGATTGCCAGTCCTTATGGCCGGGAGTGTGCTGTCGAGTTAGCACTGATCAGAGCGCCCCGTCACGGTCAACCAACTGAACTATACACAAATTTTTGAGCCGTCCAGAGAATGTGTGTATGAGTAGTGGGGCGATCTGGGCGAAGCAACGGCGTGAACCGTACATGCTCGCTTGGAAGCAATTTTGACTTTCCGCATCCGCGAGATCACTGGCAGACGGTCCTGTTTCAATCGTTTGAGATTCTTATTTTAAGGCGAATGAGACGTTTTTCATTATATAGTTAAGGAAATAACAACAAACTAAGCTCTGATAATGAACCTAAGCCCCGATGTTTTTTTATGAACATATGTAACTTCCAATCTGTTACAGCCTATTGCATCGATAGTCATGGTAACTAAAGCTCATGCCGCTTTATGTTTGCTTTTCCAGGTTCAAATATCGCTTGCCTCAAAATTTTTTTTCAATTTTTGAGTAATATACTCTTACAACATACATAATATTTTTTCTCTGCATTAAAAAGATATGTAGCTCGATTATATTTATTGATAAACTTTGATAATAAAAAAATACTTTAAGTTATGAAATAATACAAATTTCCATGTAATTGAGGGACTGGATGCAATAAGGGGTGTAGCGCGTGACCTTTCCAAATTGTGACTCATAATGATCGATTTTCAAAATTCCAAAAAGTGAGTTAAAAAAAAAATACTATCATATTTGTCGTGAAAAATGCCAACTTTTTTGCATTTATCATTTTGTTGTACAATGTCAAGTTTCGGAGAAAAAAATTAAAAACAGCAAAATTTCAAAATTATTTTTCAATTTTTTTTTCAAATAAATCGCTCTATTTTCGTCAAATATCATCCGAATTCTCTGATTCTTGTTTTAAACAACGTGTAATTATCTAGGGTATGCGATAAATCTATGAAAAAGTCAATATGGAATAATAGTAATTGTTTATTTAATTATAAGTAAACAATATCCGGTCATACGGTTTTAATACGTTCACCGACGAAAAGTATGCGGGGAAGTTTGAGTCTAGAATAACTTCCAGCGAGACATTTGTTCGTTAACAATTAACGAAGATTTCTACAAAGTTTCAGATCGATTCGATAAATAATCTCTATAATAGAGCAGTTTTACCGAAGCCGCGCGCTCCCAGCAGAAGCCGCGCCGAGCCGACGAAAAAGAGTAGCGGCGGGCCACTCGCTGCATACACAGCATATAGTCTTGTAATGATCAATGCTTTGTGATAAAAGAACGATATCCTAATAACATTCAACGTCGAGGTCAATGAAAGATTTATAGTTATTCAAATTGAGAATAAGGCAATTTTAATAGAACATATTTGTATTGTGTATTTGACGTACAATGTAAACCATTTGCTACGAGCAAACTACACGCTTATAAAACTTTTCGGATTTCACAAAATATTTTTTCATTTTCAATATATACTCATAAGACTGAATATTTAAAAAAATAAACTTCGCATCATCACAGAATATTGTGTTTTCAGTGCAAATTCACAGCATATACTAAACGTTAATCAAGCTACAGACTTCATATCATTTTCTCATAAATTCTCATAAATTTTTTCTTATTTCCTCTTTGGCTTCTTTATCGCCGTTGCAGTTTTTTTGACATGTTTTGTTTTTTAAGAGTTTTTGGGTTAAAAAGAATAAAGCGGGAAAAGTAATTTGATTTGTAGTACGAAGTTCAAATTTTGAAATTGAGAGGTTTGCATTGTACGTTAAATACACAATAAAAATATGTTCTATTAAAATTGCCTTATTCTCAATTTGAGTAACTATCAATTTTTCAATGACCTTGACGTTGAATGTTATTAGGATATCGTTCTTTTATCACGAAGCATTGATCATTAAAAGCCTATATGCTGTGTGTATGCAGCGAGACGCCCGCTGCTACTCTTTTTCGTCGGCTCGGCGCGGCTATTGCCGGGAACGCGCGGTTTCGGTAAAACTGCTCTATTATAGAGACTATTTATCGAATCGATCTGAAACTTTATAGAAATCTTCCTTAATAATTAACGAACAAATGTCTCGCTGGACGTTATTCGAGATTCAAACTTCCCCGCATACTTTTTGTCGTTGAACGTATTAAAACCGTATGACACTGTACTGTATTACCCAATATCATACAATTAAAAAAATTCATATAGTTAAAACAAAGGTAATTTCCCGCTCAGATATCGATCGATAGATAAATTGTTTTTTATTGAACAAAAAGGTTTTCGAACTTTGAAAAATGCGCTATACAATCACTCAAAAAAATTCATTCAAATTGAAAACACAGAAAAATGAAAAACATTTCGAATACATGGCAGCTCTTTTATTAAGCTTATATTTTCTTATTTTTCTATTTTCTCATCCGGAAAAATGATTTTATTGCAATACAACATTAAGAATTCTACTAAAGTATCAAGTGAACGCAGATGAAGAGTGTCCGAGCAAAAATGCGGGATTAATATCATCAATGTCATCATGTTTTCATTTATTAATACATAATTATAAGTGAAATTGTCAATGTCTTTAAATTCTCTTTAAAAAGAGCTTTGATTCAGTATGCAATTGATAATTTCAAAATCAGGTTAAGTAGTTTATTAGTTTATACTCATACAAATTCTACGAGGTTTTTCAGATAATGTAGTAAATCATTCGATAAACAAACTATTTAAAATATTCGTAGGAAGAGGTCGAATAATGAGACGACCTTGTTGATCTGACGAGGGCAAAGTTTTTCAGGTGGAAGAAAAATAAGCAAATAATTCTTTTTGCGTCGTTTCGTCGGCTAGGTTTCGCCGATCTTTTCAAGCTTTATTATAAAAGACATACGTTTTCTAGCCTACATTTGAACATTATTTCTAAAAAGATATTTACATTCCAACTAGTTATACAACGAAATTTCTGCTTAAGACCTCAACAAACAATTATAATTAACAAATATACAACAATTACCACGCTCAAATGTTATTGATACAAAACTTAATCATGGAAATAAACAATCAAATAAACAACGCTCATATTGCAAACAGAATGTGAACAATAGAAATTATCAAATTGGTTTATTAAATTTTTATGACCAAATGAAAATGAATAATATCTAACTAACGTGTAATGCAAAATAACTGTCTACCTATTTTTTACATTTTTTAATTTATTATTTTTTGAAACCAAAGTATTGTCTACCATATGCCTAATACCGTGATTATAGTCACTTGTTTTTCGATAAATTTTAACTAATAATATCCTGTCTAAAGCAAACAATCTGTGTTCGTAACATTTATTATTTTTATCAAACCACTCTGGAAACTTTTGATTCGTGTGTTTTACTATGATTTCATTTAAAGTGAATCGTAGTTTTCTTTGTTGTTGCATACTTTCATAATGATTTTGAAAAACGTGTAATTGGCTACAAACTATTTTGGCAAAGTATTCGCTAGTTCTTTTCAAATAGCTTATTACAGGAAGTGTTGGATCTGAATGAGGATATTCTCTTTTTTCTAAATATATCTCAAAATCACTTAGTTCTTCTGTCATTTTTTTTTGACATAATTGTCTCGCAACTTGAACACTTGAATTTTTTGCAAACCGCTTGATACGCATAACCAGCTAAAAAGGCAATTGCATTCTTTTCCTGTAAGTTTTTCTGTTCGAAATCTGGCGTTGTTGTAGAATCAATTGGTACAAATGATGGCATCATATTAGCATACTCCATAAGTTCATTAATTTCTTCAGAACCAGCTAAGTCATATTCAGGCTGCATGATATCATCAATATCATTGTTTACGTTATCAGAAGATACGTTTTGAGGCTTTTCATTTGTACCAGTCGATTTTGTCAAACTTGTATCTAGAGAATTTCCACTCGAACCTACCAAGGAGTGAGTCTCATCTAAAGTGACATTACCTAATTTACTTGTTCCGATAGCATCGGTTGAAAAAATGTGTCTGTAACACAAACGGTACGCGTGACAAGAAGGATTGTTACAAAAACCACATCTTCCTCGTAGCTTCAAGTTCGTATGCTCTACGCTATCCTGATTGCAAAGTCCCGTCGCTAAAGCAAACTCTGATCCTAATTCATTAATCAAATCATGATAAAGCATAACTAAAGCCCTGACTGTTTGCGGTAATCCTTTAAAACAAGGTGGCCTCTGATGATTCAGAACAATTGTTTCACCTTTGTTATTTTTAGTAATAACTCTTGTATACCACTGCTCGGACCAAACAATAAATTCATTCATACGATCAAGAATCTCTAAATTGTTTTTTGATAGTGGGCGCTTCTGTCTATCCTGAGTACGTAAAGAATAAGAATTGCAAGCATCAATGATAGCATCTAGTTTTTCAATAAAGTCAACAGAAGCTGGTGCAGTATCAGAAACCAACCCATGAGGATCTTGAGATGCCGTGTGAACGGCACTCGACGGCTCAAAAGTTGCATCGCTAATTTCACATTCATAACTTCGAAATTGTTCGGGGAAAAATGCTTCTGATATAAGTGACCTAATACTTGTGACGTAGAATTTTGAAAGTCAAGTTTCCAAGTGTAAAGAATGTCCATAAAGTTCATAATAATATTTTCAGCAACATAAATGTACTTGTAGGATCTCAATTGCGCAAGTAATCGTTTAATCAAATGAGGCCAATCAAACACTGCATAAATTTTTTTATGATCATGTTCAAAAAAAGGTTTTTCAACACTTACACGCAATAGATTCCAAAATAGTTTTTGATTATTTGTAATAGAGTCGGCTTGCAACGCCGATGCACCTATCGCTATTACCAATTATTTAGAAGGGGGAGGGCAAGGGAGGCGGTATATCGCTCCTGACAAGGTAAAGAGAAAGGTGGGCGCAATAATCATTCCTCATATCTTAATAAATTCCTTTATTACATCATGCTACCCTGAGCATACAGTTCGGACATTCAAACGCGCGTCTTATTATCTACACTACAATCTACGATCGCTAAAAGAGATGGCCGGCACGTTAGCGCCTTGCCATCTCGATACCGACTCGATATAATCCAACCTAGACTAATAACCGAACCAGCCGCGCCGGCCCGTGAGAGCCTGGCGTAGCGCACAAGCCGTGAGTAGCCTTAGAGTGAGAATTAGAGAGAGAGAGAGAGATTAGAAATTGACCTGACGATTGGCGATGTTCGATGCAGGGCCTCGCCGAAGATGGTGATGGCGTCCGATTGCAGGCAAATCTGTCCGTAGTTGGAAGAACTCGACGAAAGATGGGCTGGATCCGTAGCCGATACTAATGTCGTCTCGGTTCCCTCTTATCTTTTGCGGTTGACTGCAGGGGGTCAGCACACCTCTCTCTACTAATGGCCACTTTCTACTGCCCGCCGCGAGTACGCTTCCGAGTGCGTGAGAGACTGCTTCTCACGCTCTCCTCACTCTCTTGCCTAATCGGCGGCACGCGGCACCGTCAAGTGCGGCTAGTGTCACGCGTCTGCCTGCACTAATCGTGTTCTTTCTTTCTCTCTCATCTTTCTCTTTCTTTCACTTTCTCTCTTTCTCTCCTACAAGAGCGCATAGTAACAGGCGCTCTTGCCGACCAATGCCACTGCCTCTCTCTATCTTTCTCCTTCTTGCTCGTTGCGGTGGCGATGCTGAAAACATAAAGGCAGGCATCAGGCACGTGAATTATGTGCTATAGGTCTGCAATGAGTCCACGCCGATGGTAGGGAGAGATGGGGAACACACGGTGCAGGTCGAATCCACCGGCACCGTTACATATTTAGACCTTGATCACAAACAATTAATTTCACATTTGCTCCTATCTTAAATAGCGCAGTTAAGGTTTCTTTCACAATATCCTCAAGTTCTTGGGGGGTCGCACCGTTTTCGTTGAAGCCGTAAGACAATAGTTGCCGCCAAGGATTTTTCGCATTTATACTATCTACCATAAATAATAAAGCATGCTTAGCTATTGTATCTTTTCTACGATTTTCACCCATATCGGTAAAACCCTCGATTAAATCTTGAGCTTTTGAATATTCTAGGCCGGCTTTTATGCTCATCTCATCGAATTTTAAAGCGCACACGCGTTCCTCCGGTGGCAATGACATTAACTTTTTTTGAAGTATTTCTAAAACTAACTTGTTCAATCCCAGCAAAATATTATATAGAGCAACCCATCCTCTAAGGGTTGATTCCCCAGCTAATCGCACTTTCAAATCACGTAATCGGCTATAACAAGAGGCAGAATGGTAATAAATTATTTTACATAGATTTTTTTCCTCTTGATTATACTCGGTTTTTTCAGGTTTGAATTGCATTTTAACGAGAGTAGCAGCAGCTTTAGAAAGACCTTTACCTTGTATAAGATCGTCAATAGTCTTAACTTGTCTTGAACGTAGTACCTTAATTCTCTTATTTCTACGGCCAATTATTTGCTGTAAACATTTAACTTTTTTCTGATACAAGGCTTTATCGCTTTCCAAAACTTTGAATCTGTTCCTAAGCTTAACAATTGTCTGTCGGCATTTGATAAGCAGATCTTTACTTTTTGAATTTCCAGAAGTTATACTAGGTTCACTTGTTTTTTTCTCTACGCTTTTAACGATACTACTATTGGAATTTGCAGTTTCTGTTGATCTGCTGTCTCTTTCAAAGCTCAAATACCGTTCATCAATCTCAACTTCTGCAATATTAAAAAAAATCTGTTTACCGGAAGGATAAGTTGCATCAGTCGCTCGCTTTTTAACTCTCGGCAAGTCTTCTGCTAGTGAATTTTCGCTACAAACCGCACAACTGAGTTCTATCAAATTACCTAGCACTCTTTCTTCACTGGATTTGGCGACAGTTTCTTGAATGTCGAAAGCTTCTTGTAATTGTGCTTGTCGTTCTAATACTCGTTGTTGTTGTTGTTGTTGTTGTTGTTGTTGTTGTTGTTGTTGTTGTTGTTGTGATTGTTCTACACCTGAAGCATCCAAGCCATTACAAGAGTCAACAGGCAAACTTTCAACGCAAGAAACAACGGGCGCATCGATGTTCATCGATGTGACATCAGATTCACCAACTGCTGTTGCTGCTGTGACATTGGCGACTGAAGTCGCCGTTACTTCTTGCTGCTGGTTTTGAGTTTGCACGTGTGTTGGCTCAGCTTCTTCTTGTTGCTGCTGTCCTATCTGATGTCGTCTTTGATGTCGTCGCATGTAATCTTCGTAAACGACTTTAGCTTCAGGTGCTTGCCAATGAATTGGAGTGACTTTGGACTTCAGATATACTTCTCCCTTAGTATTCTTGGCAAAATCTTTCCGATGGAAATGACCAAGGCATAGCTTTGCTGACTTTTTCGAATTTGCTGTCCAGTGGCTGATTCTGTTGCCTATCATCATAAATTCGAATAATTGCTATCTATTTTTTTTTAATTGAACAGTAGTTTTAATTTTTCTTAAAGGGGCAGCGTTTGAGTCAGTCTTTCAAAATTTACAAACGCGTTTTTTTTTCAGTTTCTTAAATTTGGTCTATTCTATTATTTTCAATGTTATATGATAATTTTATAATATGTTATTTCATATTTAAAGACAAGTTCTTCTATCTCGGAAAATTTACAATGATATTGATATACTCAAAACTACATGAAGTGAGTGTCACCCTCAGTTGTATATGTTCAAAAAATCGACTCATAAGACAACTTGTTGATCTGATGAAGGCAAAGTTTTTCAAAGCGGAAGAAAAACATGCAAAAAATTATTTTTTGCGACGTTTCGTCGGCTACATACAATGTTACTATATATTTTTTTATCAAAATTTGTTACAAAGTACTAAAAATTATAATATATATTTACCAATAGAATGCGTCGGAAAAACGAAAAAACCGTTACATTTTAGTACGTAGAGGAGAGATACTGCTTTTAAGGGAGCAGTCCTCTCGGTGTAGTGTCAAAATGTCGAATGCGCCAGGTAATGGAAAATTACGAGGGTCTGCGCGTGGGCGCAACGGAGAGAGATACCAGAGGAGATATAAAACTTTCATAGTAGATAGTAATGTAATAATAAAACAGTATGCTGATCAGCAACCAAATAGTATGAATTTTTGTACTTTATGAGCGGTAACCGTAATCGAACTGTTTTTGCTTCCAGTACGAGAGCGTAGAGGGGGGGGGGGGGCAGATAACAAGCGTATTTCAGGAAAATATATATTCGGCGGTCATTCAGGGAATTCATTAAAGAAAGTTTTGTAAATGAGACTTACATTTTTAACATCTTTCCTTTTGTTCAAATGGTTTTCTATAGAGACTGTATGTAGCATTTCTGAAAATTTGCGCTTTGTATAATTTGGTTCTTTATCTAAAATAGTGATGCTTTTGAAATCAAACTTACGTGTACTATTTTTGTGTTCTTTAATAACCGGTTCGCGGTCTCTAAACTTCTCATGTTCACTCATTCTAATTCCAACGGGTCTTTTCAATTGACCGACGTAATTACATTGTTTATTTTTACACGAAATCTCATAGACAGTGCCAGCTATATCGTTTTTTGCTAGCGGGTCTTCACCTATCTAATTATATTTTTAAATTCATGCTTCACTAATGGAATTGTTCTGATATAATGTTGTTTTAAAAAACCCGTAATTTTGTTGAAGAATTTTCGATTATTCGGCAAAGCTACAGTAAAAATATGATCGTCGTATCTTTTAAGTGTTCGTTTATTTTTTACATATCTAATTTTTCGTAACCTAGTTTTAATACATTTATCTATAAAACCGGGTGGATAGTTATTCAGTAGTTGATTTTTTACTTTTCTTATGTTGACGCGGGTAAATTTTTTTTGCGAAAGTAGGGTAGCTCTATCTATGAAATCATAAATATGTAGTAACATTGTATGTCTTTTTTCCAATAAAAGCTTGAAAAGATCAGCAGATCAGCCGACGAAACGTCGCAAAAAAGAATCTTTGCATGTTTTTTTTCCACCTTGAAAAAATTTGCCCTCATTAGATCAACAAGTCGTCTTATGAGTCGATTTTTTCAACATTTACAATGATATTTTTCAAAATTGCAACTGAAACTCTATTATACAATGAGTAAAATTTCGAGCAAAGTTCTAGTCAATATGTTTTATAGTTATCGAAAAAATTAAATTACCATACAACAATAAGTCATCCTCGTTTTGCTTCTTTGAAAAGAAAGCTTCGTTTTCGTGAAATTTGTCATACTTTTTTTGCGGGACTCCAGCGGAGGTGACCTAACTGGGAAAAAGTGAAACATCACGGACGAACCGTCACGAATGAACCGCCACGAAATTGCGTGTTTTAATACCTTGTGTGTGCCTGCAGCCGCGAGCTTGCGGTCATGAGTATAGCTCTCCCCCCACTATTTCCTCAACAAGCCTCTCTCTCTCTCTCTCTCTCTCTCTCTCTTTCTGTAGCGTAATAGGTCAAACGCAGTGTGTTTTAATACGCACGGCTGGATTAGATGTAGACGAGACAGTGAATTGTTGAATTGGTAAATAACTAAATAAATTAGGTAAATTACATTTAAACTATTGCTTAACTATTGCAAGCACAATAATATTCCTAATTTTTCTTCCTCGAAATTATACAATAAAATTCATTTTTCATCATAAACGTGGAATTATTTACTATCGTTGTAAATTGCCAAGATTTACAATAAAATCATGATATTGGGTAGTCATAATTGATAAATTTTAGTAAACTTTGAAAAAAAAATCATATTTATTTGATTCGTGCTTTATCGATTCGGACTTTGCAGTCTGTATATTATATGTCTTTATATAATATACCTAGTCATCTTTGTCTGGTAATTTGAATTTTCTGTGTATTTAGGCATTTTTTGTCGATTACTTAACTCGGTTCTTGCACATTGACACCAGTCATGAGGGGTAACAAGCAGAGAATACATTACATAAAAAAACTAATTTCATAGCAAATAAAAAAAAAGACACCATTTTTTTTACGCTTTTTAAGGAAGCACTCCGCAAGTTTAGTTGGCAGCACGTTTTTATGATAACTTGAGTAGTTTTGAATCAAATTGACTTTGGTAACTTTTTCAAACTATAAATCAGATTCATTGTACAGATCATTAGGTTGATCATTACAGCTGAAATATC
Source organism: Phymastichus coffea (assembly GCF_024137745.1). Taxonomy (NCBI): domain Eukaryota; kingdom Metazoa; phylum Arthropoda; class Insecta; order Hymenoptera; family Eulophidae; genus Phymastichus; species Phymastichus coffea. Next base: position 2,330,817 of record NW_026706844.1, read on the forward strand.
GTAAATAAAATGTATATATCAAATATAGGATATCTCGACGAAAACATGCACATCTTTTTATTGAATTAGAATTGGCTGTCGCCCAAGATATGAGTTTGAAGCTTTCAGTAACAACTTCAAAACAAACCCTTACATTTTTCACTGGATAACAAAAAGGAATCTCGTCAGACCTTACAGTCGTAACTATTAACCAAAATAAAATTTTGTATTGCACAAGGGACTATTTCAATCTTATAACAGTACCATAAAAGAAGGCCTTCACGCGATTAATCTAATTCTGCTTATTCATATTTGTCGCATTTACCAGTTAAGCGTAAAACCGCACTAAGCAGAAAAGCACGCAATATGACAATTTCATAAAACCATACCCAATTTCATGTAATTCGTCATCAAAATTCGAAAATTTAATCAATATTTCGATCTATATGAAAGATAAATGAAACTGCCAATAGATTAGCAGAGCTTTCTTATTTGCAAAGAAGATTTTTTCAATGGGAATGTCAGATAAACAAAGCTGATACATTTAGATTAGATCGCAGTATTTTTGCAACAGTACAAGCACCTCAATTTCAAGCAAAAAAAAAAACAAAAAAAAACCAGGACACCCAGTAATTTGACGCGCAGAGTCTGAATATGTTTTAAATTAATCGTGTTATTTTCATGGCTCGTCGTTAAATAAGAACTATAAAAAACGTTGTCACAAGAAAACATGCACTGCGTACGTATAAAATTGAGAGTGCGCGTAGTTTGAGTAATTGAAAAATGCTGTTGAATAAATGTCTTCATTTCATAGAATCAGTTATTATTTATAATAAAAATTCAACTTTACAACCTAGAGAATTTTCTAAATTTCCTTAGTTTCAAAATGGAATATTTATTACATTTTAATGCTTATACCAGATTTTCGTAAGTACTACATAGATAGAGATTAAAAACCTTTCATTTAAAAAATAAATTGTCAACAGTCATTCATAAACAATGGAGCTACGGGTCGCCAAAGTTGATGGTCTATTATTTAACGAAATATATGAGCGGCGAAAAAAAAACCATGACCACTATAGGAAGACGGAGTCGAGAGTGCTATTTAGTACGGAGGACCGCTACAACTCACAATCAGTCAAGAAACAAAACGTGGATCAGTCTCGCGCAACGGCGGAGTGCGGGAATCTATCGATACGTCATCTCTGCTCGAAAAATGTCGCGCGTCTTCAAAATCAACGGCGCGACTACTATCTCGTTTTTATCGGAAACTATTTATAATAAAATCTGCGCGCGGAGATTGTATATATACTGTAACGGGGTAAGACCGTTTAATTATTATATTCGCGCGATTACATTAAAAGGACACGCGAAATTGTCAATGCTCACTACTATTCCGGGAGAGCACGAGAAAGTATGCGTCAGTCAACCGATAATCATTGATAACCTATACTAAATTGAGTGGAAGCTATGTGAGATGAGAGAATCAATGAAAACACTTGTTAGTAATGTAAATCGGATCTTTTATTATCCCTCAAAAATCACAAAAGGTCGGCCCGCGCGTTTGTTTACATGCACGCTCGCTCGTCGACAACACGCTTTGCCGGTACGCTCGCTGCTCTTTGTTATTAGAGCCGTTACATGCACGCATCGAGTGTTAGAATCAAATTATTATTCGTATAATCGCGATCGCGAAATTAAGCTGGCCAGCTTACCTTATAATTGCAGGCGATCGGAGAACAACACGAATACCTCGCACAGCACGGAACAGTTGTTTGTCGTTTTTATTGTTCGCGGGTCGCGAATGCGCGTACACACTGGTTTCGCCCTCGATGGCGAAACCTCACACACTCTCTCTCTCTCTCGTTCTGGCCTCTGGCTCGTAGCTGGATAGCTCCTTGGCGGCTGCAATCCCGGATCACTAATTACTGCTAATTTTCGAAGCGTTTAGATGTCAAGGGCACGTGAATTGATGGAAACGATAGCGTAAGCGGACGGACACTATGATGGTCGATGCTTCACTGGTTCAAATTCGTTCGCGCGCGTTCCGTCTGCTCGCGTGCCGAATTCCTTCGTTACCTATTCTATCCCCCCGGCAGGTGCTGCCCTCACAGGCAGCAATTAAGCTAAATGGTCAGCGCTAATTTGACGTTTACCGTCACAATACATATATATTTATATATATGTATATATGTATATAATTTCATAAAAGTCGACAATTTAACTTTTTTTTACAACTTTGAATGTTGATAATTTTTCAAATATATATATATATATATATGTATGTATATGTATATGTATATGTATATGTAGTTCAAAGTTGGAAAAAAAGTTAAATTGTCGACTTATTTTATGGAATTACAACTTTTACAATACACATTTCGCAACAAAATTTCTAGAACCTTTTCGCTGAAAATGAGCCATATTTACATAAAAAATAATCATTCTGACACGAAACAACCACATCCTATTAATTTATTTAAACAATTTGCACCAACTTTATCGAAAATGACGTAGTACCTTCAAATTCAGCTGCTCAACAGATATAAAAATCATGTATTGCTTTTCGGCGACATATCAATACAGATACGAAAATCTAACCCGTTCCTTGCATTCACATAGAAGGAAGCTTTGTAATTCGATGCGCGAGTCAGAGCCGATTGCGCGCGTAAGACATTTTGGGTGACGAGGGACGATCGCTTCTACACATGTGCATTAACGCACATCTTGAACGATGCATTGACTACGCAAACCGATGTTTTTTTCACTTATGCACGCTATCGAGTATATCAATTATAATGCATTGCACAATACCTGAATTAGTAGTCCATTCTTCTTGGCGCTGAGCGTCTTCTGGAAATCGACGCATTTTATGCCCTTTGTGTGGTCCATTATTGCAGTTGATGTATTGACATCTATCGTAAACACTATACTTGTGCCTATCCCCCATTGTAGTCGAATTTACTGCGAAACAAGTACAAAAAAGAGCAGAAACTTATACGAGTAAGAGTTCAGGAAACGAAAGAATCAACGAAAGCATGTTAAAAAAAACCATGCCGTATCATTATTCGCGTAGCAAATTTTCAACCCCGAAAAAAAAGAAAGAAATATCGAAATTAAACTTTCGTGAATTTATTACATATTATTATTATAAGTTGTATTCAAAGAAAGTGAAAACCGCGAGAAAAATCGAAGAAAAAGAAACCGAAAGAATGCTGACCACGTAACCTATAATAACAATACTCCCTTTTTCCGATGTATGTACAGATGTCTTGAAGCTTCGATGATACCAGCAACGTTGAAATTATGACTTGTAACACTCACCACTTATCAATAAAGAAATCACAAAACAATAACACTGTATGCAGATAGCTGAATCGCATCAAAGCTCTGCCGTATACACGGTCTGATACGGTAGCACTGATGGCGCGAGCCGGCACTGTCTCGCGAGCTCGCGACAATTAAAACAAACGACACGCTAGAAGTGAAGCAAAGGCGTCAAGTGGCGGGAACGCACACACATATTCATCCTTATTTCTTGGAAAAGCGCCGACAATTTTTTTCACGTAGTTTGAACTAGTGTATATATCAATAACATTCCTATTATCAATCATACATGTTTTATTATTTTAATATTTTAAATTGCATAAAATACAGTCGTTGCGTTCAAACAAACTGACGTCTTTTATTTTGAGTAAAAAAAATGAAGCTAACATTGAACTAAATCCAAGAAAAAAAGTACATTTTTCCAAAGTCTTCTATTTCTTGAAGATATGTTTGACAGACAATAGTTTTCGGTTGTTTATACTTTTCTTATTTGCGGATAATATTGATTTAAAATACTCACAAACATAGGACACATGGGAGAAGGTAATCTCCCATTACAGTTTGTGCGCGTGTTTATAATAAACGTATCTTTTTTTTCTACATAATCACGAGAATGATAATACAAATTCAAGCTCTCTGCTGTGCTCGTATTCGTATATAAAAAAGTCGGCGAAATGTACGGAACAAAATTAACTTATTTAAAGCCAAAAATCGCAAAAAAAATTATTTGTACCGCAGCTTCCGGGCCGTTTCCTTTTCTTTTTTAAAATATATTATCATGAATAATGCTCATGAACATCAAGAAAGTTCGCGGGAGCTACTTTTTTTCGTCACTTTTACGTAATTCTGAACTGTTTTTTTTTCCACTGAAAATCGGCAATAAGTGTTTACTGGAAACACCTTTCAGGTGGTTTTTGGAATACAATCAATAATACCATCGTATTCTGTGTAAGAAAATACATCGAAAATATGTATCGTAATACTGACAATAATTTTTAGCAGCCCTCTAAAAATGCAGGAAATAAACTGCTTTTTTACGACGATCGCCTGGACTGATTACACACATACGACATTCGTACTTCTTTCAAGTTCAAGTGCAATCGAGCATCATTTTCCATGATGCGACATGTGTTTTCGATGTATTTTTCCCTGTGAAATACGATGGTGCCATTGTTTTTACTGTGCGAACCGTCTTAAGGGCGGTATAAGCGATACAATTTATAGTTTATTTTCACTAAAAAAATCAGTTGATTAAATATTATGTAAAAGTGACGGAAAAATTAATTCCTCCGAAGTTTTCTAATGTTCACGAATATTCACCGTCACTACATACCTTGAAAAAGAAGAGGAAAACGGTCTGAAAGCCGTAGTGCAAAATATTTTTTTTCGCGATTCTATGTTTTATAAAAAGTGCATTTTGTTCGTGGGTTTTGACCCATAATTCCATTATACATTGCCAGAGATGGGCATTTGATGATGTTTTTTTTTCTTTTTTCCAACCGAAGAATGTCATGTAACACTACTGCTGCAGCTTATGTACGTTACGTAGAATCACGCGTTGATTTTTCAAATTTATTGTTATTCGCTTGTTTGTAGAATTAGTTGTTAAGGTTTTCTTATAAATTGTATAACTTCATCATTGTTTATCGCGAGAACAGCAACGTAAATTAATAAAGAAATGCAGACTGTGTAAAAAATAATAATAAAATAGGAGTCATGTGAAAGTAACAAAAAATATTCGTTCAAATTCAGTTACAAAGTACCTTCTGATGCTTTTTTCTAATGATAAGTTATTTTAATTTGATAGTATGTATAGTTGATGCTCGACTCTTCGTTTGCACGGGTTATGAGTGTGTCTTTGTAATAATCGGCAAACGCCAAAAAAGCGAACGTACTAATTTGTTTTTCTCTATCGTTGAGGCAAAATAGCTCATTCAAAATGTGACTAACAGAGATATCAAATCTTTTTGTACGAATATTGAAGCAGAAGTAGTTATTATGCGATTCTTTCAATAGCCACAAATATTAATAATGAGAGATCAATCAGCAGCGCCCTAAAATTATTTTTACTGCCGTTTCTATTTAGTGAAAACAAATGATATATGCGTGGGGTGAACGAGATTTCATAAAAATAAAAACATAATTTGCATAATTTGACACGGGCTGCTGAAGCGATAAACAAGATAATTTTTTTATGATAAAATAAGAAACCGACGTCGTAACGAATAAAAAACGCATTCTTTCCCCTAAGCGACAAAAAACACACCAGATATATTCTAGCAGCTCAAACGTATTTGGAGATTTCATCAATTAACAATACGTCGTGTACTCATATTAGGTCAGAAAAAACGTGCATGAAAAAAAAAAAAACAAAAATGAATCAATAAAAACATAATACGGAAAGCTTCATGATCAAAGTTCACGCTCACATATAACTTTTACTGGTTTTGTATCTCGAATTATCGATTATTTTTTCATCGTTCATTCATTTATTATGCAAAATGAATAAACCACTCTTCATTGAAAATTGTAAACATATGGTTCATACAACTACAAAAAACGTCAAATTATGGCGCGCGCATGACATGCTTCACAATATCGGTCTTTTTTTTAACAGTGGAAAAAAGCGAAAAATATTCAATTTTCAAGAAACAGTAAACGACCAATATGGGATTGAAAAAAATCATAATATTTTGAACCCTTGATAAAAATGGTATGCAAATTAGCAGAATGATTATGAAAACAGTCATGTGGTTAGCCGAAACCGTTGAACTTATGGATTTTTATAGGAAGTCAATAAATCATCACGTAAAATAAAAAGTACCTGAAGATAAGAATGTGATACATAAATATCAGGACAGAATAATAAAAAAAACCTATTTTTGGGGTCCTTCATTTCTTTCAGTTACAGTTTTCTGATTTTTTCAAATAATTTTTTGTATATTTAGCGACGCAGAATGATCATTAACGTTAGAAAAAATGTCTGAAAGTGTTTTTTTACGTTCTTTAAAATTATTGACGATGGAATTTTCTCTTCGGTATAAATAGGCATTAAATTTTTGTTTCTACCTGTTTTTATGTAGTTCCTAGTACCAATAGTACTGTCGTACTCTACCTTAAAAAAATATATCCGAAACATGTATGACACTATCAAAATATTTTTTTTATAAGCCTTGAAAAATGCAGTAAATAAATTGCTTTCGCACATGAATCCTCCGACCTAATAATGCAGTGTTTTCAACATAGCATCAATCTCAATAATGCGACACATGCTTTCGATATATTTTTTAAGTAGAATACTAACACTACATCGTCCAGAAGCAAAGTGAAGAAAAATGATTTCAAATTCGAAACCCATGAAAGTATTTTCTTCACTTTTCTCATGTTTCAGATAATTTCGAACGGCCAAACATAAATTCGACTTAAGCACATCATCCTCTATTGTTTTCTTCTATCGCCATGACGTTATGATTGAAACCAAAATTTTTCAATTATTTATTGTTTGCAGTGAAGAAGCTTTCGCGATCTATAAAAAAAAATCATAGAGCGATTTTGGCAACAGATATATATTGAGGGGGTTTATAAAATGAACCTACGTCAAGTAAACCATCGATTCATTTTTATAAATTTATAATAGGGACGAGGGCGTTCGACGATTTTCGCGCATCGCTTTATAGTAGTAATAAAAAATTTTAAAAATGTTTATTTAAATTAAAAAAAAAGGTGTGAGTGGCCATTGCACTCATGATAGGAGCTAGCTCTATACCCTCCCTGGCGTCAGTTTATTAGGTTTGCGGAAAAATTGGTAGGAGTGAGAGTGAGAGAGAGAGAGAAAGAGAGAGAGAGAGGAAGAGAGAGCACACTCGATTCGAGAGCCAAGCAAAGCCAAGTGCGCGCGAGACAAAAGCAAATAATAATTGCCAATACATATTCACAATGAAATCATTTTATTTACAATTAATATGCTACTTCAATTTCAATTTCTACATCAAGTATGTACAGATATACCCATAACATAAAATAAAACGTTATATACACTTTAATATGAAATTACTTGTCGGTTTCGTGGATAGAAGCATTATTTTGTATGAGAGTAACAATCGGTTTGTAATGAATGAAAGGCAATGACTCATCATTAGTAAAATGCACATTGAAATCCCCTGTAATAGTCATTGGAATTTCATGATAATTTTTTTTAATAACTTTGAACCACCTTCTGTGTACGGCAAAAGTACATGATGTATGAAGTCCGTAATATGTGTAATGGATTTTCCCGATTAAATGTAAACCGATTTTAAATTTAGAAATAGTCACAGATAGAAATACAAGTACAACTCGATATAGTACAACTATAGATGCCGTTTTTTCACGATTCATTGAAAATTTGAGTACTGACATTTATGTATTGCATTTCAGTTATCGCAAACCGATTGTTACTCTCATACAAAATAATGCTTCTATCCACGAAAGCGACAAGTAATTTCATATTAAAGTGTATATAACATTTACTTTATATGTCTATGGTTGCTTTGAGGAAAGAGAAGGGGAGCGCGCGAGAGAGGGAAAGTCTATTTTTAACTCATTCTCTTTCACTCCAGTAAATTCTCGTAGTAGGCGGATGCATATAGTATGTATATAAGATATTCTGCTGCCACCTGCGGCGGCAGCCTACCGAGGAGACAGAAGCTAGCTCCAAACAATTATCAAAACATCTTCTGCAATTCTCAAAGTAATATTGTTGTCTTATTTTAGTACTGTTTTTATGTAAATTTATTGACTACAAAAATCGAATACTATATATATTATACTATCTGATTTAACTTTAACTTTGGTTTGAAAAACATAGGTACATTGATTTCCAAGCATATAACTTTCTGGGAAAAAATCGCATGAAAATAAGACGTATATGGCTACGAAGCCTAAGGTTTTGCGCGTCTATAGGTTCATTAGCGGTCGTCGAGAGTAATTAGCAAAGTGACAACGATGGAAAGGAAAATAAACACGGATTTTCGAGGTATTTTTTGGACGAGCAACTTCGCACATCTGGTGTTTCATCGAAAACGTTTTGAAAACCAGGAAAAAACATTCAGCTTGTAGCTTAATGCCTTCCTGATACAATTGCAGTGCATTATTTTGAAAAAGTTCATTATTTTATTTGTAAAGAAACGACAGTCTACGTAAAACAATTATCTGATTAATGGCTTGTCCGAGTATAACGTACAGGCTAGATGCAAATATAGACAAATATATTTGTTAAATATTAAAATGGCAGAGTAATATAATTAAGAGTAAATATCAATAGAAGCCGAAAATGTTCTATGTTTTAAGTTATACACTTGGAAAGTAATGTGCCTATCTTTTTCAAACCGAAGTATATAAGTTAAATTAGATAGTATAATATAGTATTCGATGTTTGTAGAGTTGATTTTAAATAAAAACAGTACTAACAATAAGATAAGGAAATAATACTACTTTGAGGATTGCAGAAAATGTTTTGATAATTTTTTTTTTGTCTTAAATAAATATTTGAGCATTTTTTAATACTACTATAAAGCGATATGCGAAAATCCCTATTATAAACTGTTCTAATCCCTATTATAAATTTATAAAAATGAATCGATGGTTTGGTTGACGTAGGTTCATTTCACAAACAGCATATCTGTTGCCAGAATCGCTCTATGATTTTTTCTAAGTTCGCTAAGAAAAAAAAGTTTTTGATAAAGCAACAAAATTTTCAATAAATGTTTTACATTTAAGGAGGCTATGAAAAACGATCAGCTATTATTGAAAAAATACCATCTGCTACTTATTTTATTACAAATACTATTTACACAAACTACAAAAATGTTCTCTCTTTCAGTAAATAGTTCTGTGTAGCCAGTAAAATTGTTTGAATTTTTTATATAAAACTGTATTTATAATATAAGCATGAAGTGAATCCGTTACATCAATGAATATAGACGCTTAGTTGGTCATATCAACGCACTGCATGATATAATGTTGAAGGATGCACGTATTCATAAAAAAGCACGGAAAGGTCAGTTAAATATTCAGGTTTCTTGATTTATGACATGCTTACGTTGAACTAAAATTTGAATCATTTCGTAATTAGACGTTTATTTTATTTTTTCTTTATTTTAAAATTTTATTAATGCATCGATCATAGAGCCAGAGAAATCATTAATAGTAGATAATAAGTAGCCTATCAAAAAGTAAGTTGTTACATATTATTAGTCATAATTCACTAGCTTCGAGGCATTCCATTATTTGTAATTTAAAAGTATTTATTTAGCTAAGATTCACATTTACATTGATCACAATAGTGACGCTCTGATGAATAAATTGTCGAATTTTGAATTTTCTCAAAGAGAAAAAGTATCAAAACTGTAATATAATTAATTTCAATTTAAAAAAAATTAAAAAAAAAAAGTTGAGGCAAGTGAGATTTGAACCCGGCATGGCAAAAACAAAATTACATAGTGCGAGCGTCAACTAACATGGCTATCGACGCATCGGAATATAATTGATTGAAAGTTACTTATGTTCATGAAAAAGTACCGGGGCTTAACCCAAGTATTTAAGCGTAAGTTTTAGTTGTTTACTTATCTATCATGTGTAAAGCAACCAAAGCAGCTATTTTTCTTCAACCGTGATTGAAAACAAATGTAAAAAATAAAACGAAATATCTCATCGATTGCCCCTTCGCTCGCTTACACGCATGTATCTGCATGTATGCTTCGATTTTTACCAGCTTCTTTTGTCGAGCTCCTCCTACCTTCGCTCTTCTATACGCCACGTTGCCCCCTCCACATGCAGTATATAAAATTTATGTATAGTTCGGCCGCTGACCACGCCGCGGCGCTTTTCAGCTTTCAGCTCGACTATAGGACTGGCAATCTCCCTACTAGTCTCTGGGATTAAAACCTAAGCTTTTTACAAATCGCTTAAGCTAATGGGAAATTAAATGACGAAATCGGCGAATGAATTTGACTAATTTTAATTAGTAAAAATAACTACAGTCCTTTATGGGCCGAAAGTCTAACGCACGCGAACAGGATTTTACAATGAAATATTATTCGGTGAGAGAGAGAGAGAGAGAGAGAGAGAGAGAGAAGATTCGAAATTTGCCGCGAACTAACGCTCGGCGCGAATACAAAAAATCGCTATCACGGTTGACTAAATACCGAATGTATTTTGTCACGCAATAATAACGAGAGGTGCACCTACCCTGCGGTGCAATTACGGTGATCTGCCATAATTGTTGATGAGATAAATCAACTGCCGCTGCTCCTCCTGTTTATCAGCTGCGCTGCTTCGCTCTTCTATCAGCTATAATTTTCTGCTTCTGAACTGCTGCTGTTTGTTGTTGTGGTAATGCCGTAGCAGTCACGCACGTAAAATTGTCCCAGGAAAAACTAGATAATCGACGAAACAAAGTGCAAAATAATCTCGGCGGTATCGTCGCGTAAACAGCTGAGGCGTAACTGCTTATTCAAATGCTCACGCGCCCCCTCTCTCTCTTAATTATTCGTACTAATGCGCGAGTTACCGAATCGCGAATGGATCGATTAATTGAATCGATTACCGTTGCAGCCCCCTCCAAGTCCAGTCTACCCAGGTAAGACGAATACCCGCAATTCGCCGCCATCAGGAACCTGAAAAGAAAAGAAGGAAAGGAACCAAATAAACCTAAACTTTCGTTCTTTAACATGGCTAATTTATTTGCCCTCCATGGCATACATCATCTTTTGGCTACACCTGGCAATCGATGTTTCGGGTAGCGCCATGTAGCTTTCTTCGGGCACCGCTGGGAGTTGGTCACCCCAGGCTCCCCACATATATAACAGCCCCTCAGTTACGATCGGGATCGAGCAGCCTCCCGATCTTGAGTGGTCTGCTCAGCAGACCGAGGGGACTGTTGGGTGCTAACTCCCTGAAACGCGGTTATGGTGACGCCTCCCACCGTGGCGGTCGCACGTCCATCCTGCGACCTGACCATGATTGTGGTATCAGGAGCCACACGCCTGTCCACATGGACCGTGAGCATCGGTCCAGCACCAGTAGCTCCCGGGGCTCTCTTCTCCTGAGCCGGTGCCGGGAGCGCTGCGGGGGACTCCTGTCCATTGTCCACCCGCAGCAGGGCCTCTCCGTCGGTTCTCTGGCATTGAGCTACCTTTGCCCACTCCCCGAGCAATTCTTCTGCGCCCTGGCGGTTCATGAAGCGTCTCAGGTGCTCCTGCACCTGAGACTGGAGATCCTTTGCGAACCGCCAGGCACTCTCCACCTTGTTAATTCCCAGACGGACGTGTCTGAAGTCGAGGAGGAGAGTGGGCCGCTCCGGGATACGGGTTGCAGACCCAGTGCGATGCCCCACAGGTTTCCCTGGGTCCTGGGCACTGGCTCGCACTGTCCGACGTCTGGGGTGCGCCGAACTTGAGGGTCTGCACCCCCTGGTCTACGATGGACTTGGGACGCTTGACCTCTTCCTGGTCCTCTGTTTGGGTACAAGCGTCCCTGGAAGCCTTCTTCGGGGCGACTCACGATGCGTCCCGGAGAACGTCCGCCACCGAAGCGTTGTGGCGCTCCCTTCGGGTGGTCCCCTCCAACTGGACCCTGGTAAAGTACCGTAGATCTTCTATCAACTACGTCTCATTAGGGCCCAGCTGCAGATCTAATAACATCTGCGTGACCACCTCGAAGGTCTCCTCTTCAACGACGATTTTCCGGTCCATCTGAAACATCCAAAACAAAAATTCTCCGATGAAACTCCCTGCGCGAAGAAAAACCCTATTAAACGCCGCATCCCACTGAATTATGCGTTCCCTCGCGATTCTTTGCGGGAACGTCCTGGCCCTCGTCGGTTACCGTTCGGGCTTATCGGCCCAACCATCCCTTGCACGACGGGCACGGTCTTTCGAGGCCTACCTCTCCCACTAGATTCCTTTAAGGAAAAGTTGTTGCCTCTTACTTGACCGGTGACCGTCTCTGGGACCATTCGAGGTCGACCTCAACCTCTCTTGGTTGGGGCAGATACCGTCAAATCCGACGTCTCGGTGGGATCATTATCTACGGCCGTGGGAGCTGCTAATTCGATCCGCTCACTTGATAAATCCCTCCCCGGATCTTCGCACGCGTTCGCGAAATCGTTCGCCTCCAACGGCTGTTCGTTTTGCGGCTCACGAGGATCGATGACCTCCTCGCTTTCATCTTCATCACCCGGACCGTAATACAGCTTAAGGTCTTTGGCATGGAAATTTCGGGCAGGATCTCCAGCTGATTGCCTAGTCTGTACGTGTTGGAACCACAAACCTCTTCAATCACGTACGGACCGGCATATTTCGGCGCCAATTTAGCTGAATTGCCTTGGGCAGCCGAAGAGAGAATCCTGTTCCTCTTCCAAACCCAATCTCCGACCTTAAACTCGGGTTGTCGTCTCTTCCGGTCATAATAAGCCGCCTGACGCGCAGCTTCCTCCTTTGACTTGGAGTTAGTTCTCTCCCATAAATTAGGAAGCTGCTCCATATGTTCAGCCTAATCTACCACAGCTTGACCCTCCGAACATTTAAGGGCCTGCTGATCTTGGGTTCTTCTGAACGTCAAAGGAGGTACCGGCTGATGCCCAAACATGAGCATCGCAGGACTATATCCAGTGGCGCTATGAGTTGCTGAGTTCAACGCGAAGTTGAACGCTGACAGGTGTTCGTCCCAGCTCTTATGATCACGGCTTACGTAAGACGTGATCATGGCTTTTAGAGTCCTATTTACTCGCTCTGTGGGATTCAATTGGGGATGATACACGGGAGTCAAGGCACGCTGGATGCCGATCAGCTGGAGGTATGAATCAACTTCCTGATTCTTGAATTCGGTTCCATTATCCGACAAGAATACCTCTGGCGCGTCAAACTTAGTGACAATCCTTTCGTGTAATTCCTTCGCGATTGTCCTTCTATTGGCTTTGCGTATTGCAACGCACTCTATCCAGTGAGTAAATAAGTTTACAAAGACTAATATGTACTCAAAACCTCGAGAGCTTTTGGGAAACAGACCAGTGATATCACCGGCCACCACTTGCCAGGATCGTTACACTTGTCTATGACCAATCAGCCCGCAAGGTGCTCTTTGTTCCACCTTGCACTGCTGACATACCGGACAACTCTTTACGTACTCCCTGACCTGATCGTACATCTTAGGCCAGTAGTACAAGCGCCTACCCCTGGAGAACGTACGCTGTCGTCTTTGACGTTCTGCCGTAGGAGCATCATAGACCTCCTGGAGCACCTGATGCCTTTTCTCCCTAGGCACCGCAAACTTCCACGCTTCGTCGTTATCAATGGACCCTTCATCGTCCTCATCAGGCTGATAGTGATACAACCTTCCTCCCACTACCTTCCAAGTGGGGTGAGAGTGTGAGTCTTGGCATACTTCCTGGTATTGTTGCAAATACCAGGCGTCAGTGATCTCCGGCCGGCTATTTATGGCACTCACTTCAATCTCCTCCTCCTCATAAGCCCTAGACAATGCGCCTGGCACCATGTTGAGATCCCCCCTTCGATATTCAATATCGAAGACATTGCCTTGCAATGCTAGCGCCCACCCCGCTAGTCTTCCCGTGGGATTTTTCATATTGTGAGCCATTTCAGGCAACTATGATCAGTGATGACCCTGAAGTGATGCCCTTCAATGTACGGTCGGAACTTTCCAATAGCCCATACCACTGCCAAGCACTCTTTCTTGGAGACCGTATAATTCCTCTCAACGCTGTTGAATGATCGGCTGGCGTATTCTATTACACGCTCCTATCCATCGACATCTTACGTGAGGACTGCTCCGATCCCACTGTAACTAGCATCAGTTTGCAGTATAAACTGACCGCTAGGATCGGGCGATTGCTGTATTGAGGCGGAAGTCATTGCCTTCTGCAACCTCATGAAAGCTCGCTCTTGCTCCTCCTCCCAAGAGAAACGTACATTCTTCTTTGTCAGGCGGTTTATAGGTTCAGCGAACATGGCAAAGTCGGGTATAAAATTTCCATCCACGGACGATTTTTCCAACATCTTAGGTTGTGGAGAGCCCTGAGGATAATTGAGGACCGGTGCCTGACGATCCGCTTCGACTCCTCTGTCGAACAGATACGAATCTCCCGTACTCCTCCGGGTTCTCTTCACCTCCACTTCTTCGGAGGGCTTCCGGTGGGGTGACGTCCCTTCTCCTGGGTACTGGTCTTAGAGGAGCCAGTATGCTTCCCGGTATCCCAGAATCGTATTGACAGGTGATTGTGTTCTGATAGTTCACATTACGTCTGGAGCGCGGTTGAACCGAGTCGCGCTGAGAAGAACGGCTAGCATTGGCCATTTCATGCATTCTGTCTTCCAGCTCTCGTATTCTTTAGCGCATGTCCTGTGCCTCGCGCTCCACTCACACCTGTATTCCCTGCAGATACTAAAGAGTTTCTAGGATTCGACCTACCAGCTTGCGGTTGCGGTCGACTCCCTCCTTCAGGTACTCTATTTCCCAGAAGGCTTCACTCAAGGATAATCCTTCCTGAGGCTCCTTCCGGGTGCAGGATTCCTGCGACCTAAGATCCGGATTGCTCCGTCTCCTCCCCCTCTCCTCCTGCTCCTGGGTGTGGAGGGCTTTGTATGAGCTCATCCTCTTCTTGGCGGTTGGCTTCACCCTTACAGTCCTCATCCGGGCAGGCGAATGTCCTTGACATATCTGTCAAGGATATTCCCTCCCTGTTAATAAGTCTCAGGGGATGGTCACTGTTCTCATCTTCGCTGAGGTTTTCCAACTCGTCACAGACTATATCAAATTACGCTTGTCGGGTGCGCCTCCTGCGCCCCGCCATCTCATTACTGCACGTGGTCTCTTCAAAATCCGTGACGGTGTACTCTCCTAGCAACCATCTCCCAAGCCTAGCCACCTGCTAGATGACACTTCGATCCTTGCGCAGCTCTAGATCCGCCAAGTAGCGTTCGCGCTGTGCGGAGGTCAGCTCTAATGCCCAATTGTCGATTTAAGCTGACAACAGAGCCATCTCCGTACGGGTGTAGGATGCGGTCGAGGTTTAAAATTATCGACCTAATCGACCACTACCGCTTCCTATCACCCAAGGTATGAGTGGGGTATACACTATTTAGTGTACCTACCCTTAATGCCTCCTTTTTATAGGGTACAAATTCGCGAGATTATGAGCGCGTGCAGTCTCCGCAAACTATCTAGTAATATTATAAAAATATCCTATCTAAGGTCGGAGCCTGCTGTTTGCTTGCTCCGCCTGGCCAATATTTTCTGGACTGCACGCTTGGATCGCGCTCTCTGCTTTTATCGTTGTTCAGCTGCTTCCGACCCCCCTTTATACACCAAACTATGACTGAAATGGGTCCGAATGACCTGAAATCAATCAATCAACTTAACAATTTATAAGCAAAAAAGTTCGAAGTGATTTCGTCTTTTTTTTTTCGTTTTTTCCCAGCAGAGGGCGTACCGCTCACGATCTCCCGCTACCACCCGCTCAAACTTTCCTAAACGCTCGCGCAATCGTCTCTCTCTCTCGTGCGTCGATTACCTTCGACGCACAATCCTATTCGCACGAAACGGATCTTAATACCAGTTGGGCGCCACGTAACGGGGGAGGTTATCTGAAAAAATGGGAAATTTATTGAAGCACAAACTCCAACGATGCAGAGCTAACCGCCGCTCCGTTAAACACTTATAGTTGTACATGTATTTGCGTTTACGTCAGATAATTTAGCTTAAGTGTCTTCAATCCAACGGAGTTGAACTCACCTTAAGTCACGTGACTTGTGACACTCGATGTATCTTAGGTGTGGGCGACTTTACGCCTAATCCACTTAATCCGCTAGATGTAATCGGATTGAAACCTAAGCCTTTTACAAATCGCTTAAGCTAATGGGAAATTAAATGACGAAATCGGCGAATGAATTTGACTAATTTTAATTAGTAAAAATAACTACAGTCCTTTATGGGCCGAAAGTCTAACGCACGCGAACAGGATTTTACAATGAAATATTATTCGGTGAGAGAGAGAGAGAGAGAGAGAGAGAGAGAGAGAAGATTCGAAATTTGCCGCGAACTAACGCTCGGCGCGAATACAAAAAATCGCTATCACGGTTGACTAAATACCGAATGTATTTTGTCACGCAATAATAACGAGAGGTGCACCTACCCTGCGGTGCAATTACGGTGATCTGCCATAATTGTTGATGAGACAAATCAACTACCGCTGCTCCTCCTGTTTATCAGCTGCGCTGCCTTGCTCTTCTATCAGCTATAATTTTCTGCTTCTGAACTGTTGCTGTTTGTTGTCGCGGTAATGCCGTTGCACTCACACACGTAAAATTGTCCCAGGAAAAACTAGATAATCAGCGAAACAAAGTGCAAAATAATCTCGGCAGTGTCGACGCGTAAACAGCTGAGGCGTAACTACTTATTCAAATGCTCGCGCGCACCCTCTCTCTCTTAATTGTTCGTACTAACGCGCGAGTTACCGAATCGCGAACGGATCGATTAATTGAATCGACTACCGTTGCAATATATATATATATATATATATATATATATATACAGGGTTTCCTATTTTAACTTGGACCGTAGAATAACTAAAAACATTGTCAAGTATACAAAAAATATTTCAGGTAAAAGTTGTATGGTTCAGAGAGGATCAACTGACGAGGAGATCAAACATCATCTTCAATGTGATTTTCGGGGACATTTGAAGATCAACTTTATTTTCTCAAATATCGTCAAAGTACAAAACTTTAAACATCGATATCTAAACGAAAAAAAAAAATTTTTTAATTTGAAAGAATGGTTTTGAAGGGTTAGAGTTCTTCTTTGAGATGCCGTCGGCTGTAAAAAAAAAGCTATTAGTAGAGATCTGCCATAACCTCAAAGTTAGCCAAAACCAGTATTTTTTGCACTTTTAGGTTAGGATATATCTCGGGAACTTTACGTGATAGGTAAAATTTGTCGCCAAATTTAGATTCAGCGACTCGAAAACCTTCGGGAGTACCTAGTCACGGTTCTAGGTCATTTTGGCTGTTGCCCTGTGTGTGATGTTTGTATCACTATATATAATAATTCAAACTCTCGTATCTAGCTAATGAGTAAGAATTTGTTTCTAATAAGTTACTCTACTTGTTCAGAAAATAAATAGATAGATCAAATAGACTCCACTAATAATAACAAATTGATAAATCAAATAAATAATAAATATGTTGGAAGGAAAATCAGACTATGCCCTAGTTTCTGTCCCATAAGCAGGGCTAAAGTCTTTCTTGGATAGAATATAATTCGGCCCAAGTTTCTTATAGCGCGAGATGTTCTATAAGTTGAGCTCGAATTATAGGAAAGAAAATGTCTTGCTCAGTTTATCACAATGAGAGAAAGAACTTAGGTATCAGACAAGTTTATTCAGACTCATGCGCTCACTTTGCAAGGCTAGAAGTGAATGCCAGCCTGTGCAATAGTGGGCGTATTTATATACAAATTTCCCGCCTATTTTCGCAGGAGCGTTTTCTTTGAGAAGTTTTCGAATATCCGAGAAACATTCGCGAATTTTCAGAAATGAATTATCTTAATTTACAAGTAAATAAACATTAATAATGAGCTTTTAATACATGTGATCTTTACCAAATTCGTTATTTGTTGATTTAATACAATATATAATTATCGCAATTAGTGTCGTCAAAAGTTATTAACTAATAAAGTCAATTAACGTAATATTACAATTTTTACAATAGAAAATTATTAACTTTTTATATAACTTTATATTTGATTAATTTTAGAAGTATTTTATAAAAAGAAATATTTAAATTAGTTAATAACATTTGAATTATAATAATTTCTATATCTGTGACGGTTTTTTCTATAATCTTATAACGCAATTATTAGATTAATTATCTAAGATTCATAAACTATATAGCTATCATTATTAAATATAAAATTAATGCTTTTGTTCTGTATACAACTTATTGTTTAAATAAATTATTAATTGTTTATTTATTAATAACAGTTATTATCCAGCTGTTATTAATGAAACCAATTCTTACTCATGTTCTTAACTTATTCATTTTACATATGAATGATTTACATCTTTCTAATAATTTATATTTTTAGAATAATAAATAAATTAATTTTGCATATTGAAATTCATTATTATTCAATAATTAAACACAATTTCTACGTACTAAAATCTATATAATAAATGCTTTGTTATGTCAAATTTATTTCTAATTAACATATTTTTCTTAATAACAAAGATTATTATGTCTATATCTATTGCTTTGTAACGTCACGCTTTTTATTTTGATTATGAAATTTGACTCTTGTACTAATACAATCGAGTAAACAGTGAAGTGGCGCCACTTAATGTACTGATTTGAATAAACAGATAGATTCGTTTAACTGGTTGCGGTAATTCAGTAATCTAATAAATAGCTCATAGATAGTGTGACGGCAGACCATTTTTAAAATTTTAATTTTTGTAAGAATATTTCTGTATAGCATCTAAGACAAGCGGAGAAACGAGAACAGTCGCTCAAAAGCGAGGGGACCGAAACAAGTTATAAGAATTTTTCTCCGAAAAACAATAAAACCGCGACTGCATCCGAGCCAGCGTTCTCCAACGCATACAAAGAGCGTGTAGCCCCTTGTACGTGTTTAACACGTGTCAACATGTCGATGAGAGGAGAGAGTCATAAAACTGCGACTACATCCTGTATGCCACTTTTCCCAACGGATTTTTCCTCCGTTTAAAATACTCAAAAATTTACCATTGAAATGAAAAAAAATTTAAAATTATCTAAATGCAATTATTTCACTATCGCAATACATTCCGGATAATTATGACTTCTCAAACCTCTCATCGAGTTCTCATTTCGAAACTAGGATTAGTTAGAAAATAAGAAAAACAGAGAAAAATCCAAGAAAAAAATTATTATATATGCGTATTATATTGTTAAACCGATTTTTATTGTAAGAAATTAGGAAATAATCGTCTTGTTAAGTTACATAAGTTTTTGTATTAATACTCCGATTAAAACTGAAATAGAATTGTATGATTAGTGAAAAATTTAATAAAACACCCATAAATCTGTACAATACAGCTTGCGAAATTATAAGATTTTCAATATAAATTATAATCAATTTTAATTGCGAAAAAAACCTACAATATTGTTCCTAGCACTAAGTAACTTGTAAGTTATCGCGTTTATAAAAAAAAAATAATTTTTAAGTTATTGTAAATCCGCTTCTTGGATAAATCTTAGTTGAGAATGGTACTCGAGGAGCCATCTCGCGAGCCAAGGCCTGTACCTTTGCGTCCGCTCCTCCGATTTTCTCCACGCCCCCGCTCCAATTAGGGCCCGAAAAATCAGTGAGGAAAATGAGAAGAGACAAATGAGCCAATGAAAGCATCATCGCTTACTCCACTCCTCCCAAAGCCAAGACGCTAAGAAAGGGACTTACCACCCAGCCACCCCCAGTGTATAAAAAGAGATGTACGAGCTTCGAGCGACAGGAGTGGAGAAAAAAATCAGAGAATAAAAATAAGGATCACGGAGAAGAAAATTCAACATTGTGCTATCAGTGAAGAAGCAGAGAGCCAAGCAGCCAAGTAACAGAAAAAACCTGGAATAGGACAAGGAGAAATCATCTAACACCAAACTCAACAAATACTTCTTAATAAAAAAGACAGTAAGCGAATAAGAAAAATCCTTTATTTCTTTACTTTTATCTCTCTTTCCTCTAGTGAAGTAATAGCTCGTGCTTCCCTTTTTTTTATTATCTGGAGACTACTTTTGATAGGCTCCAGGTATTAATATTATTAGAAAAATCCGGGTACTACTATTGATAGGACCCGTGGTGCTTCTAGCTCAAAGATTACGACTTTCGATCGGAATCTCAGAGCGGAAGTATAGGCTCTGTGGCACTACCCCCCTCGATTTAGACAATTTCTTGACGAGTGATCCACGCCAGTTTAGGCGAGAAATCGCAGTTCTGGCAACAACGAATCCTGAGACTGCGCTAAGCCTCAGGCGCACCTGAGCTGTGTCGTTGCCACGACGTCACAATAGGACCGTTACATGTGTAATTAAAAAATTACCATAACATTTATAAAAAGTGTAACAGGCTGCCATTTAGCCTATAATATCTCTTGAACGTACCTATATAATGACTAAACGACGCCTAGTTATCTATGTGCTCGAAGCACATCAACCTACCTTGTCTTGGAGTGCGCCTGCGCAGAGTCTCTTCGCTACTCCGAGTTGGGTTCCCCCAACTCGCCGCTTGGCGGCGCTGTCGCCCACGCTTAGTAGCGCTCGGGCGGCCGCTGCTGGAAACTATGTTGACGATTCTCGCCTACCGGTATCCGCGTGATCCGTGCTACGCTACCGGCTTATTTGAATCGAAAACAAACAGACGCGACCTCCAGACAAAGGAAAGACAAAATAACGATGACTAGATTTACGGATAATGATTGACCGATTTATTCAATTAAATCAAATATACGGGGGATTTGCCGAGAGTCTTGCGCACGCTTGCGCGAATGACAATACACGCTGTACGAGAGAGAGAGAGAAAACCGCGATCACCGCGAACTAACCGCTCGCACGCAACAATTAATCCCTTCGCGCACGCTGCGCGGGATCGCACGCTATTAACAATAATGGGAAGGTGCACCTACCGCGAGATAGTAGAGGATACGGTGGCCAACCGTATTCGATCAACAAGCCGCTGAAAAGCTGCTTCGCTGCTCGCTGCACCGCCGCGATTACTGTTGCTGTTGCTGCTGTCGCTGCTACTGCTGTTGCTGCTATTGCTGCTGCTGCTATTGCTGCTGCTACCCACGCACTCAAGTTCACGCTGTTCGATTTAGCACCACCACAAGAAACGCGTTGAAGGCACGGAAGTAGGTTAACTACGATGCAGGCCGACTGAGTGACACAGTCATACTGCCTGTTAAACGCTCCCCTCCCGGTCATTGCCCCTACGCGCCCTCTCTCTCTCGCGAACCGATCGCGGCTTCTCTCGTTCAGCCACTTATTAACCTCGCGCGAGTCGAACGATTTTCGGTAATCGTTGCAAAAGTTATGTTTTCAGTTATTCTTTATTAAATTATTTCTTATAAAATAGCTTATTTAAGTTTCGTTTGAAGTATATTATTAAATTATTATTTAAAATTCGTAAACATATCAAATCCATGGATGATATAAAAGGTGTAATTATTAGAGATGTTAAACTATTGATGATATTAACACTGTAATTTTTAAATAGTTTTATGAAAAATCTATTGACACTGTAATTTTCTTAGTAGTTTCACAAAAAATCTATTAACTTTGTAATTTTTGTAGTTGAAATCGTGTATGTTTTTCATATCAATATTTATATACATACATGTATAGTGAAAATAACCGAACAGGAGTGCACCAGTAAGGTCATCAACTATATTCTTCCGAGCTACCCAAGCAGGAACGGTTGTTTACTCCATTACACATTACTGATTTGAATTAAAACTATATTCTTAATAATTATTGGTCTATTCAGTTCTGAAATACATGAATCAAAATAATTATTTCCAAATAATATATTTTATCTAATTAAACTATACTCACTGAGCTAGAATAATCAAGCCGATCATTTCAATGACAATGATTCTTCGTAACTCCCCACAACATATTCTTCAAATGTATTTTCAGTAATATGTTGCTCTGAATTAATTTATGATTGTGTAATACTGCATGTACTAAAATCCCATGACATCTCATTGACAATTGCAGTAATACTTTCCATCGTTCTACTTATCATAAAAAATTTTTAATGAAAAAAATTTTTTTTTAATGTTGTTCTAATCTTCTAAAAAATTGTTTACCATAGTAACATATTATTGAAGTATGGCACCGAGAGATTTTAGTAAACGTTATCAGGTTATTGGATTTCATATAAATGGTAAAAGCAATCTTCAGATTGCTAGTATTCTCAATATTCCTCGTCGAACCGTAGACTACAATGTAAATAAATTTAAAAGTAGCGGCAGTGTTGAAGACAAGAAGCGCTCTGGTAGACCGCGGAAACGATGGCTTTTACCATTTATGTGAAATCCAATAACTTGATAACGTTTACTAAAATCTCTCGGTGCCATACTTCAATAATATGTTACTATGGTAAACAATTTTTTAGAAGATTAGAACAACATTAAAAACAAATTTTTTTCACTAATCATTAGTTATGTCAGTTTTAGTAGATTAGATTAATTTTTCTACTTAGATTTTTCGTTGATCGAGATTTGCATACAATTAAAATTTGTCTACAATTAATAGAATAGCTTCGAGTATAAATGATCTGTTTTATTATTCCAAAGTGAAATATTGAAAAAATTAGACTACTTGATATTACGACTGAAAAAAAATGTTTTCATATGATTATGAAATTTCGTTCACGTATTCTACTTACAAAATAGAGCATTTTGTTCCAAGAAAATTTTTTTCTACAATTCGAATTTTCCGAGATACAGAGCAATGAATATAGATGCTGTTTTTGAATGAAATGCTCATATAATCGCTGAATTTAGACGAAAATTATTTTTGAATGAGTGTTTTGGATAGTGCAGAAAAAGAGCTAAAAAATGCTGTGTTTAGAATTTTTCTACGATTTTTTTTCTCAAAATGGCAAGCGGTTAAAGAAAAAGCAAAAATTTCATAATTTTTGTTTTGATATTCGCCGTCCTATCTGCAAGGGAAATATCTAAGCATGATTTTAATATAAACCATTGAAAAGTGCTCAAAAAACCCTTTCAAATGAGCCCCCGCAGAGCCTCTGTAGGTGTATTTCCAGTCGAGATATGGAGTTTCAAAGTTATAGTCGTTTTGTTCTTAGGTGGGCAAAGATTATTGGGCGGGAGTGTATATATAGGGTTAGATTTCACTCGAGGGGAGTGTGGACGTGTCTTAGATGTGAGTGCGAGTTTTGGTGAGAAAGTCAAAGAGGAAAAGTGTTTGAGGAGAGAAATAGAGGTGAAAAGAGCGTGGAGGTGGAGGAGGAGTGGAGAAGAGAGAGAGAGAGAGAGGCCTGGAGAAGAGCAGGAAAAAGCAGAGAGAAAGGAATAAAGAAAAAAAATAAAAGTTGAGGTTAAGAGAGAAAATCAGAAAGCGGGAAAGGCAGGCAGAGAGGAGGGGCGGTAAGAAGTAAAGGCAGAGACAGAAAAGGTAAGACAGGGAATAAAGGTGGGATCACGGGTAGTTATAGAGAGTCGAATTAAGGCGTACGGGATAGGATGGAAAGATTTGTGACAACAGAAAAATTAAGAGATAAAGGTGCAAGGTTGGATAAGAAAGGCCCAGAGGAGGAAAAGAAGAAAAGAGTAAAGGTGGTGAGCGGGAGAGAGAGCGGGGAGGGGCTGAGGGAGAATAATAGAGGAGAAATGAGAGAGGCAAAGACATGCAAGAGTAAGAGCGAGGGAAGTGAGATGGATGGGAAGGAGGGAGAAGGATTGGACAACACGATAAGAGAAGTGGGAAAAAGTAGTGGTGCAGAAGATATAATGGAAAAGATACGGACAGACATAAGGGAATTAAGAGAGGTATGGGAAGAGGAAAGAAAAGAATGGACAGAAATGTTTAAAGAAATAATGGGAAAAATGGAAATAATGGAAACAGAGGGGAAAAGAAGAGAAGAAAGGTGGAGAAGGAAATAGGAAAAGTTAGGAAAGAACAAGAGAGAGAGAGAGAAGAAAGAAAGAAAGAGATGAAAGAAGAAAGGGAAAAAGGATAGCGTAGAGAAAAGAAACTGCAGGAAAAATGGGGAGAGAGGATGGACCAGTTGGAAGAGGAATGCGTGAAACTAAAAGAAAGCATAGAAGGAGGAAACAAGAAGCAAAGAGGAACAGAAGTAGGCAATAAAGAAGAACTAGAGCATATGAGAGATAAAATGGATAGAGAAAGTAGGATAAACAATATAATAGTGACAGACTTAGAGGGTGAGTTAAGATGGGAAAAGAAGGGAGAGGCAGAGGTCTGGTTAAGGGAGGTACTAGAAATGAAAAGAGAGATAGTGAATCTGAGAAGAATAGGAGGAACACCGGAGAGAGATGATCGGAGAGAAAGAAGAAAAAACATGTGGCAAATTAGATGCGCGTCATGGGAACAAAAAGAAAGAATTATGAAGAAGAAAAAGAATCTGGCACAGAAAAAGATATACATAGATCAGGACTAGACGTGGAAGCTGAGAAGGATAAGAGAAGAAAGTAAGAAGGAAAGCGAAAGAGGTAAAGATGTGGCATAACGGGGTGAAATCAGAGGAAGAAGAATGGTGGTGGAGCGAGAGAGAGGGAAAAATGGTAGAAAACGGGGTGGAAGGGTTTCGAAAACAATAGGGATAAAAGAGAGAGAGAGGAGAGAAGGGAGAGAGAGGGGAGAAAGGCAGTAAAAATACTATTCTGGAACGTGGCGGGGGTGAGGAGCATGGAGGAAGACGACTGGGAATATGTTAGGGAATTCGACATAATAGGGCTAACGGAACGGTGAAGAGGCAAGGGGCAAGAACTGGTGTGGAGAAACAACTGAAAGGGTACAGCATAGAGTGGAGGGACTCAAGAAGGGAAGGAAGAAGGGGGAGAGAAATAGGGGGAGGAATAATGGCGGTAAGAGAGAGGAAAGGGATGAATAAGGTAGAATGGAAGAAAGAAAGGACAAGTGAGGTAATAGTAGGAGAAATAAAGATCGGAGGGAGGGAATACATGATAGCATCGTGTATATGCAACATGAGAAGAAGGAAAACTATGAATACCTAAGTGAAGAGATAGAGGAGAACAGAGGAAAAACAATAATTATGGGAGGAGACTTCAACGCAAGAACAGGAAACGAAGGAAGGGAATGGGAGACAGAAGAAAACCTAGAAGAAATTAAGGCCAAGGATAAAGTATTAAACGCAGAGGGAGAAGAAATGATAAAATGGCTAGGAGAAATGGGCTTAGTGATAACGAATGGGAGAAAAGAAGGAGATGAAGAGGGAGAAATAACATATATAGGAGCGAGAGGAATGTCAACGATAGACTATGTAGTAGGTAACAAGGAAGGTGATGAGGCGATAAAAAAGGTTCAAATAAAGGAGAGGGTAAAGTCGGACCACTTACCAATAGAGGTGGAATTGGGAGACAAAATAGCGGAAGAAAGAAAAGAAGAGGAAGAAAGAATGATAGACGACTGGAGAGAAGAAGGTATAAGGGAGTATCAGAGATGGATAGACGCAATAGAGGGAACAGAAAAATGGAAAGATATAAAAAATAGAGTGAAGAACGCAGTTGTAAAAAAGAAGATAAGGAAAAAAAAGGATCAAAAAAAGCTGGTGGAGTAAAGAATGTAAGGCAAAAAGGGATAGGGTGATGGCAGAGTTGAATAAGGTAAGAAAAGGGGAAGGAGACAGAGGCAAATACTTAGAAACAAAGAGAGAATACAGAGAGGATATAAGAAAAGCAAAAGAAGATGAAGGGAAAAGAGTGGCAGAAGCAATAAGAATACATAAGACGAGAAGAAAATTCTGGGATAAAGTGAATGGAAATAGGAAGAAAAGAATTGGATTAGATGAAAATATAGGAAAAGAAGAATGGATAAAGCACTTCAAGGAACAATTGGGAGAGAAAGAACAGGAAGAAAGTAAAGGGGAAGAAACCGAAGACAGCGAAGGAGAGGAAGGTGAAGAAATCAGAGAAAGAGAAGTAAAAGAGGTAATAAGAAAAATGAAAAAGAAAAAGGCGACTGGAGAAGATGGTATAGCAAATGAAGCGTGGGTGGAAGGCACGGAAGGCTTGATAAAAGATATGACAAAATGCTTAAACGGAATATGGAACGGAAAAGGATATCCGGAAAAATGGAGGAAGGGAATAATAGTACCAATATATAAGAAAGGGAGGAAAGAAATAGTAGGAAACTATAGAGGAATAACGCTGATGGATACGGGATATAAAATATATGCGGAAATACTGAGGAAAAAGCTGGAAAGAGAACTAGAAGCTAAAGAAACGCTAAGTGATACGCAGATGGGATTTAGGAAGAAAAGAGGAACAATGGACGCAATATATATATTAAAAACAATAATAGGGAAGGAAATAAGGGAAAAAGGAGGAAAACTGTTCGTATTCTTTGCAGACATGAAGGCCGCTTTTGATAAAATAAAGATGAAGAAAATATGGGAAACAATGAAAGAGAAAGGGATAAATAGAAAAATTAGGAAAAGAATAGAAGAAATATACAAGAAAACAGGGAGTAAGGTAAAAGTTGGAGGAGAAATAATTGGGGAGTTTGAGACTTACAAAGGCGTAAGGCAAGGGTGCCCTTTGAGCACCACGCTATTTAATCTTACCTTCGCCGACCTGGAAGTGAAGATCAAGCAGGTACAGGAAGGAGGGGTAGTGATAGGAAGGAAGAAAATATGGACGTTAGGATACGCAGATGATATAGTGATGATGGCAAAGAGTGAAAGTGGAATGAAAGCAATGCTGAAAAAATTAAAAAGATACCTGGAAGAAAGGGGATTAGAGTTAAATGTAGGAAAATCAAAGATGATGAAATGCAGAAGAGGAGGAGGAAGGGGGAAGGAAGAAGAATTCGAATGGGAAGATGAGAAGATAGAGATGGTGAAAGAGTACAACTACTTAGGATATGTGATAAGCAGAAATAACGGAAATAAAAAGCAGATAAAGAAGGTAGAAGGGAAAATAAATATGGGACTCGGGAAGTTATGGGGGCTAGGAGAAAAGCTATTTAGAGAAAACTGGGAGCTAAGGATGAACCTGTTCGATGCTCTGGCGAAAAGCGTGATTATGTATGGAGCAGAAATCTGGAGATGAAAGAGATATCAGAAAATAGAGAGACTACAACTAAAATACATAAAGTGGGTATTAGGATTAGATAGAAACACGCCAAGTTACTTAATACGATGGGAAACAGGAAGACAAGAAATGAAAGAAACAGCATTAGAAAGAGCAATGAGGTATGAAAACAAAATAAGAGAAGAAAGAGATGGCTCAATAAAAAAAGAAGCATGGAGAGAACTAAAGATAAGGGAAAGAAATGAAAAAGATAAAAAGGGTAAGAAGGAGGAGAGAGAGGAAAGGCTAGAAAAAAGTAAAATATACAGAGAGAGGGAAGAGGGAGATGAAATGAGGGAAGAGTTTTGGGAAGAAATAAGAGATGAGCTGAAGAAAAAAGATGAAAAAGAATTAGAAGAAATGCTAGAAAAATCAAGATACATAAACGAGTGGAAAGAGCTGAAAGAAGAAATGAAAAGGTATAGGTTAAAGGAAATTCAAGGAGAGGGAAGAATAAAAGGCCTGCAAATAAGGGAAAGGTTTAGGTTAGGTAATGAAACGAGAGGAAGCAGGTATTAGGAAAAAGAAGAAAATAAGAGATGCAGAATGTGTATGAAAGAGGAAGAAAATTGGAAGCACATGGTAGAAAAATGTGAAAAAAGCAGAAAGGAAGGGGAAGAATAGGAAAAAATAATAATAGGAAGCAAAAATAAGATAGCGTGGATGATGGAGATAAAATGGAAAAGAAGAAGAAATGAAGAGAAGAAAGAAAAAGAAAAGCTAGAAGACGAAGCTACAAGACCCTAAAGAGAGACGGAAACAGAAGACAGAGAAGGAAGACTCGCAGACACATCTACACACACATACATACACACACAAAACACAAACATACGCGCAAACATAAACATACACATGCACACACACACACAAGACACATGTAACAGCAACTACACAAGCGAGGGGAAGCAGGTATTGGAGGATGGCGCAAAATGGAAAAGAAGAAGAATCGAAGAAGAGAAAGAAAAAGGTAAACTAGAAGGCAAATCATAAGATACTAAGGAAAAGTAAGTGAGGTTGAGGAAAGGAAAGGCAGAGGGAGCAATAGGAAACAAAAAAAAAGGTGTCAAAGCCTTAATAAGGAGAAAGATAGATGAAATGATTAGCAAGAAGGAGAGCAAAAGCAAAGGAAAGGCAAAGGTGAAAAGGCAAAAGAAAGTAATAAAGGAAAAGCTGAAAAGAAAACATGCAAGAAAGAGAAAAAAAAAAAGAAGAGCGGAAAAGGCAGATCTTGGAGAGAGAAAGAGGAAGAGAAGATTAATCAGAAGAAAAATGAGAAGAAAAGAGGAACAGGCAGGCGCAGAAGACAGGGACACAAGAGTTGCAGACATTCCTACACAGGCACATATTTACACAACACATACACACACACGCACGGGCGCATTCACACACACACACACACACAAAACACATACATAATCAACTACACAAACTGGATACGAGACACAAATAGTAATATAAGGAATGTAAACCAAATGTAACATATAAGTTGTAAATAAATAAACTAACTATATATATATATATAATAAATTATAGGAAATAATAAAACTATGACTTACCGCCATCACAGCAACTTGGAGGAATAATAAAAATCAACAGTACCAATAGCAGCAACAAAAACAATAATAGCAACAGCAGTAATTTTTTGACATTCTGCAATGCACGCACCGGTAGAGAGCCGCATGTGCAGTTGCGATGATACGAGTATATACAAAATGTCACATCATCACTAGAAAAATTGCTGAGGGATGAGCAATCCATGTTAGCTTCCATGTCGACAACTATCTATAAGAAAAAAACAAAAACAACATTGTATTGATCAGTAAATTAATCGAACATATTTCAAATTATAATTACATATATCTTACGCAGTTGTTGGCTCTATCAGTTTAGTTTTTGCGCACCGTTGACATAAAACAGCACCTTTTCGCAAAACAGCAAGTTTAATTGCAGCACCGTTGTAAGTTCGGTGTATGGAATGTTTTCGGCTTGCCAAGATATACTGTGATGCTTTCTTTCAATCCACTTGTTAGCGTTTTGAAAGAAAAGGGGTAACGTATTGAGTAGTTCAGATGGTAAGAAACAGTACATCTGGTGAAGAATATTGCGTTGAACGAGAACTATCGGCAAGTTTCTTGAAGATAAATTCGTCTGCTTGGAGCTTGGAAACTCTGTATATTAACGATGTATCTCATCTCGGAAGGTGCGGTTCTGCTGATGCTATTACTGCTACTCCTGCTGCTGCTAGAAGAAGGGCTTTTCCAACTCGATCGACTGCTGTAAATGAGGCTTTGGCTGCACAAGCTGCTTTTTATAGTAAAATCCGCTAGCTCACTGCGCAGACTCGAACTCTCACTCCAGGTTATAGTGCCGTCAGCTAGGTCGCTGCGTAGACGCGAATTTTGGAAATAAAAGGCTGAGTCAAAGCTCCTAGAGCTCATTAGCTTTAGGTTATTAGAACAGCACCAGCCTCAGCAGTACCAACACCAGCAGCACGTCTTTTTTCCAAACCGTGTCTCCAGAGCATTGGTTAAAAACAACAATCTCTACGAAGAACTGCTCGACAAGATGCAGCACTATAAGCTCTTCATCGGTTACGTTGAAGGAAACAAATTCTCTATACGATAGTTTGTAAGATTGTAAATAAATAAAGAGCAATGATAATGGAGTGCTTCACAGATGACGACGAGGTTGGGGCTCTTATCACCTTACAAAAGAAATATTTCTTCGTATTAACATTTAAGAAAAATAGCAATAACTGTGTGCAGTTTTGGTGATATAGCAAAAGTGGGGACTACATCTATGCAGCGTTTTCGGCGCTGTGAAGAAGAAAAAAAAAGTGGGGACCAAGTTACATAAGCGAATTTCGATGCAATCAAACATCATTCTTTCAACAGCAACAGCAGCAGAAGCAGCAGCAGTCTCTATATAATGGCTTCAATAAGTCTCTATCAAAGTGCTTCCAAACCAATCAAAAAGCTTCGTCCAGACTTGAATATGAAAATAAATATAATTAATTGAAAGATATTGGTCAGGAAGATTATCCGACAATTGATGAAAAGAAGACTGAATGCAAAAAGATTGTTACAGTTGAAGCGAAGATGCAGAAATGAAGACTATACTACTCGAACAGCTCCAGCAGTGATGGATGCTTTAATAAAAAGATCAAAGATACGTAGGAAAAAGAAATATACGATTGTAAAGGAAGAGCTGAGAAGATATGATCATCATTTAATTTATTTCAAAACCAGCGGAGACAAACAAGTTCATCACCCAGCTAAACGTAAGGATGAGAATTCTATTAATGCTAGCGAATTTAATTACTGCAATATCACCAACGTCAAACTGTTTCTGAATTTGCAGTATTATTGATATGGAAATCTTAATCTCATCATCAATCAAAATCAATTCGCCATGCTCTACGATATGTTTGCGATTTTTCAAAATTTTTACTACAGTAAATATAAGGTAAATATAAGTAAATATAAGTAATATACAGTAATATAAGCCTTGTAACGGTAGTAATTTCCTTCGTAAGCGAATCACTGTCCGTTAACAAAATATCCATGTCGTCGTTGTTTCCTTCTTTTCGGCTAGCTCCGTGCCGGCGGCTCAACCTGAAAACGAGCGCGAAAGCACGGGAAAACGAAGAAGAGCGACGGTTGCAGGTTCTCCGAAAACGTTGCGAAGGAGAAGGGAACGCAGAGAAAGATTTGGTGTAATCGAATAATCTCGCCGTCTTACTCAGTACAACCAGAACGGATTTTATTCGATTATTTTGTTTACACACTCGCGCGTATTCCGCATCGACCGAGAGGTTCACGGCGCACGGTCTACTTAACATACGCGTGAGAGAGAGACAGGTGATACATTTTCAAGTGGTGCGCGGTCGGCGCAGTTCGTATACGCTCGCTTAATAGGACTCGCACTCGCAATCACGTTACAACAGAGGGGGACTTACTCGGTCGGTCGCAGCCGTAGGTAGCTTTTCCTTGTAACCCGAATCTAGTCGTGTGAAGATCGTCGCCCAATACTGTCGAGATCGGGGAGGTCTCCGGGCTGATGTTGTGGGCGACTAGTCGAGACTCCTCGCTCTGCTGGTAACTTTCGGTTCGGTCGCCCCCGTATGCTGATCGTAGCAGGATGTCGATCCCGACCACAGTATTCCTTCTGCACAATTGCTCAATCTCACTCAACGATCACACTATTCCACTTGATTCTCCACACCCAAAAAGTCAAATCTACACAGGATCCTCGAACACGTGCTGCTCGCTTGCCGGTCTCACGTGTACTCTCTCGAATCAGCGCGTCCTAGCTATCTCTCTCTCTCTTTATCGCTGCGCGGATCTATTGCGCATGGCGCGCTATTTGAAATCTCGCTCATCTACCCCTTAACGAGCCTACTCGTTACAGCCTATACTGATTAATATAAGCCTACTATATACTAATATATATAATACTAATATAAGCCGATACAATAATAATATAAGCCTATACTGAACAAGGAAAATGTCATTGAAAAAGTACCGTTCATAGTAAATGATTGTTCGAAACAAAACAAATTTCTCAAGAGTGCACCGGTCAACGTAAGACTTGAGTTTGAGACCAGAGTGAATTTTCCAGATAATACAGCAGCCTACTAACTAATTCTACATGATCGCAATGTACAGTACAATCCTGTTAGTGGAGATGTTAAAAAAATCGTGTAATAATTGATTGAAAAAGGCGGCTCGGTGAGAGGGGACACGGATATAAAATCAGGTAGAGCACGAACAGTCATCCATATTCGAAATGTCTTTTGTGGTGGACACGCAGGGAGTCTGGAGGCAATTGCATCCTGAAGGAGCTAGCCATCAATCCTCTCGAGTACGACGCAGAATCTCTAGGGCGACTCTCAAATTTTCGTCTTTTTTATTGCATTTGTAGGCTATTAGTGTCTTGAATAATAATAATTAATTTCTTTTTCATAAATAACTGCATTCAATTTTGTCAAAACCCTGTGGCAGTTCAAAAACACGAATTATGTTATTTAAATAAATTTTCGTCTGTTGTTTGTATTTTTAGGCTAGGGGCATCTTAATCAATAATAATACCTTTTTTTCATAAATAACTGCATTCGGCTCCGTAAAAACCCTGTGGTGGTTCTAAAACACGGATAGCCTCATCTGAGAGCTCTCAAGTGTTTTAGAATCGCCATAGCTTATCTACTGAAGGTTAATAATATAATCAAAACCGTCAAATAGAGGCAAAAGCCAAAATAAAAACAAACATTGTGATGATATGTCATCACTTAAAAATCATTTTACCTTATACCAGCCCCACTCCCGATAAGAGCACGCGATCGAACAGCTGATGCCGCATAGCCCACCCGCGCACTTCCGAGATCTCGCGATTCACCATTTCTCAAGGTCTGCCAAGCTGATACGCACTACCCTTACGCCCGCGCATAACCCCTCGCGCACTCACGAGCCGAACCAATAATCTCCCAGGAAGATGGACGTCAATAAAGATTTCAGTTAGAATCAGCTAATCTTAAACCGCCGCCTAACTAGAGTAGACCTAGCTAGACTAAAGGAGGGGCAATCAAGCGCGTGAGAGTGAACGAGACAACCGATACGAGACCGATCGGACGAGAGCGAAGGGAATCGGTAGGACTAACGAACGTGTGCTAGACAAAGATAACCGATATCGACGCAAGACTGACCGACGCGCACGATTTAATTAGCCAATCGGTAACTGGACAGGGGTAGTTTAACGAATAAGGCAAAACCGACGCTATCTTTGTAACGAATAGGGAAATTAGGCACCAAGAACTAGCCAGTAGTAAAATTACGCTGGCCTAAATTAGTGAAATAGACGGCGCTGACATCCGACTTAGCAACAAGAACCGACCAATCAGTCGATTTTTAAGGGGAAGTAGCCAAGAGAAGCGACGCATCGCCGCGAAACGCCGAGCAGTAGCCACCGAACATCCGAACCGAGCAGTAGCTAATTGAGAGCCGAAGCAGTAGCTGACTGGAAGCCGAAGCGATAGCCACCGATTGATCGAGCCGAAAAGTACCGCGCGCTAGTGAGTGAGCCGAATAAAGAGCAACCACGTGCAACGAGCAGTAGAGCAGTAGAGCAGCAGCAGAGCAGCAGAGCAGCAACGAACAGCAACGAGCAGCAGAGTAGCAACGAGTAGTAGCAATAACGGCGGGAGCAATAGCGGTAGCAGCAGCAATAGCCACTGCGGCGATAGCGACAATAGCCGTGATCGCAGGAACAGCGAGATCAAACAAACGGAAATGTAAGTATGCTTTTCTCACCCTTAAAACTATCGTGATCGTCTAGATATCGTGTATTGTCGGGAGTGCCGTTGGACCTTCGCGCGATCGCGGAATTTGTGCAAGTTCAATTTAGATTATCGCGTATTACCGGGAGTGCCGCATGAACTTCGCGCGACCGACGAGTTCTTCACGCGCGCATCATTCGCCACCGATTTTCCTTATGCGACTTCTTTGTTAGATCGTGTTATCGAGTGCCGTCTGACCTTCGCGCGGACAACGAATTCCTTGCGCGCGCGCGTCTGTTTGCTGCCGATTTCCTTGCGCGATATTCTTCGTCGTATTGCCGGAAATCGAACGGACAATACCTGACCTTCAAGTGACGGACAGATCTTTCACGCGCGCATTATTCGCCACCGTTTTCCTTTTTGATTTTCTTTGTTACATCGCTAAGTATTAACCCTTAGTAGCCTGATTTACGAAAGTGATTTTACTTGTTCACTTTGCCGCGCAAGTAATATGTCATAGATAAAATAACGATGATGATGATATTTGATTTTTTTTTAATTTCGTTGGAAAGAATATTATACAACAGTAAAATACGTACAGCCAACCTATAAAAAAAACTAATAGTAATATGAACATTCGGTTTAAAAGATTGGTATCAAAATTGAAACTCTAGGTTATTAAGGGTTAAACAAATGCCGTCCGACCTTCGCGCGGACTACGGATTCCTGCGTGCGCGCGTTAGCTTACCGTCGATTTTCTTTGAGCGGTTTCTCCTTATAAATCGTCAAATATAGCACAAGCACCGGACGCGGACGGCGAGTGCTTCGCGTGTGTTGTGTTGATGAAAATTCCCTTGAAGCGACTTTCATACATTAGATGAATAACGTCTGACCTTCGCTCGACCGAAAACTTTTCCGCGCGAGATTCATCTGTTTCCGATTTTCGTTATGCGATCCTCTTTGTGAATTGCCTAAACGCTGAGCGAGTATCGTCTGACCTTCGCGCGACCGGCCGATACCCCGCGCACACGTCAATTTATTATCGATTTCCTGAACAATTTCTATGAGCTTTCGCGCGGAGAAAAAAGTAGTCCGACCTTACATAATTGCCTCGTAATTTCTGGAAGTACCAGCGTCAGTCGTCATTAAATCAAGTCGAAGTCGTGTCACGGTGCGCCACTCGCGCCCTTATAAGGTTTAGATCAGACAGACCATCGCGAACGATTGACCTTGGGCTCACCCGGGGAAATAAATCTGATCAATAAAATTAAGTCCTGATTAAACCTGTGTTATTTTTTATCTTAACCGTTTAACTACCCCATCCCCCGTAGCTTTCGCGATCGGGTACATGAAACTGGTTAGCGCGTAGAAGGATTAATAATTCGACATTTGTTATCACACAAGCTCCTGATCACTGGTCGACCGGAATCCTTCACTACTCTTGGATCACTAGTGAGGTATCCTGAGACGCCACTCCGATTACTCGCTGCTGAGATTAGAGCCTCATGCCCCGAACAATCTGACTAGCCGTCGAGCCGCAGCGTGGGTTATTACCCATCATAATAATTTCTATTATTAAATATATGTATGTATGTATGTGTGTGTGCGTGTATACAGGGTGTTATTTTATTAACCACAGCGAGCCAGAACATAGCCGACCTGCAGCGCTACTCGCCCTCCGAACGCTAGGACGCGGTAGCTGGCGCCCAACTATCAAAGTCAATTCGATAAATAAAGTAAAAGCTGCGAAAATCGGCTGACAGCGCCGTTGGCGGCAGTCGAGGCCGGAAAAATCCGACTACATCCCCTCCCCTCGTCCCGTCGCAATATAAAAAAATTTAATATTATACAAAATGCTTAGATTTTTTTAATGTTTCGGAAAAATATTTACTGCATTTTAAATTCACTTCATGATATTCATAATTTGGAATTTTGTAAATTAGATTTGTTAGAAATCATAACATAAATCATCATCATTGTTCATGTTTTATTGGCTACTAACAATATGATGCGGTTCAACTACTAATATGTTATTTATATTATACTATTTGTATTAATTTTATATAACTTGAATAGTTAATTGTGTTTATATTGTTGCAGTTAATTTAATATTATTTGTATACAGGGTACCCTAAAAGTAACAATACACCCAATAAATATTGTAGGTAAAAACTTTCTTTAAAAAGGGTCAAAGTCATTACTTAAGTAACTTTTAATGAAGAATCCAGTGGTGACCTTGTATTTGACCTTGAGTTAGACCTCGTCGGTCCTTCGAACGTCAAAGGTCAACTTTTTTTAACGGAAGCGGCTATTTTCAACAACAATAACAATCAATAGAGCGGAAAATTTTACTTAAAACTGCTATAAATTAACTCCAATCTATGTGAAGATTAAACCTTCAAGGTAATTGGGAGCTCATTTTTTTAATTTAACGTTACCCAGAAACAACATCATGGATTTAGCAACATCTGTTCCTTATAGGGTGCTTGATTTACGTGAGTTGATCGGCTTCTTAATTGTAGTTATTAACATATTGCATAAATCTCTCAGTTACAAATTCGCATCTTACTTATTTTAAACTTTCAACATTTACAAAAAGAAGCTGCATTCCAGAATACGGGTTCTCATTTAAAAAAACAAAGTTGACCTTGAAATGACATTAAGGACAAGTTCAAGGTCAAAACCTAGGTTACCACTGAATTCCTCATAAAAAGTTACTTAAGTAATGACCTTCGACTTTTTGAGGAAAGGTTTTACCTGCAATATTTATTGGGTGTATCATTATATACATGGTGTCCCATTTTAAAAGAACCACTCCGAAAATTTCGACGGTTGACGTTGTACAAAAAAATTGTTCAGACAACAATTGTTTGGGACCATAGGGGCAACCTTTCTGTGAAATCCGATTTGACCTTGAGATTCATTTTCAAGGTCATTTGAAGGTCAGTCATTTCTTGAATAGGAATCTATATTCTTTATCCCGGATTCGGAAAGAGCGGAAAATTCTACGTTCAGATAACGTATTATGTGTGGGGTGCGGTTAACCCCCCCCCTGCCTAAGGTCATGTCGGGGTCAAATTTATGATTTTCTTCATCTATGCACAGGGATGATCGGGCAAGGGTTA
Organism: Phymastichus coffea; assembly: GCF_024137745.1. Taxonomy (NCBI): domain Eukaryota; kingdom Metazoa; phylum Arthropoda; class Insecta; order Hymenoptera; family Eulophidae; genus Phymastichus; species Phymastichus coffea. Next base: position 2,367,406 of record NW_026706844.1, read on the forward strand.
GGTTAATTGTAATAACCCGATAACTCGATAACCCAAATAACCCAACAATCCAATAATCCGATAACCCCAATATTTCAATAACCCCAATATCCCAAAAAAATTGTAGGGTCAAACAACAGTGACCTTGAGCTTAAACTTCATGTTGATTTTCAAAGTCGACTTCATGTATTCAAAGCCTAATATTAAGCCTGTATTAACCTCACCCTTGCCTCGATGGGATGGGGGGGGGGGGGTGAACCGCTCCCCCAACATAATACTTTATATAAACGTAGAATTTCACGCTCTTTTCGAATCCGGGATTAAAAATGGGGGTCCTTATTCAAATTATCTTTTGGTAATTAAGTTATTGGGGTTATTGGGGTTATCGAGTTATTGGGTATTGGAGTTATTGGGTTATTACAATTAACCTAACCCTTGCCCGATCATCCCTGTGCATAGATGAAGAAAATCATAAATTTGACCCCTACATGACCTTAGGCAGGGAGGGGGGGGGGGGTTAACCGCACCCCACACATAATACGTTATCTGAACGTAGAATTTTCCGCTCTTTCCGAATCCGGGATAAAGAATATAGGTTCCTATTCAAGAAATGACTGACCTTCAAATGACCTTGAAAATGAATCTCAAGGTCAAATCGGATTTCACAGAAAGGTTGCCCCTATGGTCCCAAACAATTGTTGTCTGAACAATTTTTTTGTACAACGTCAACCGTCGAAATTTTCGGAGTGGTTCTTTTAAAATGGGACACCATGTATATAATGATACACCCAATAAATATTGCAGGTAAAACCTTTCCTCAAAAAGTCGAAGGTCATTACTTAAGTAACTTTTTATGAGGAATTCAGTGGTAACCTAGGTTTTGACCTTGAACTTGTCCTTAATGTCATTTCAAGGTCAACTTTGTTTTTTTAAATGAGAACCCGTATTCTGGAATGCAGCCTTTTTTTGTAAATGTTGAAAGTTTAAAATAAGTAAGATGCGAATTTGTAACTGAGAGATTTATGCAATATGTTAATAACTACAATTAAGAAGTCGATCAACTCACGTAAATCAAGCACCCTATAAGGAACAGATGTTGTTAAATCCATGATGTTGTTTCTGGGTAACGTTAAATTAAAAAAATGAGCTCCCAATGACCTTGAAGGTTTAATCTTCACACAGATTGGAGTTAATTTATAGCAGATTTAAGTAAAATTTTCCGCTCTATTGATTGTTATTGTTCTTGAAAATAGCCGCTTCCGTTAAAAAAAGTTGACCTTTGACGTTCGAAGGACCGACGAGGTCTAACTCAAGGTCAAATACAAGGTCACCACTGGATTCTTCATTAAAAGTTACTTAAGTAATGACTTTGACCCTTTTTAAAGAAAGTTTTTACCTACAATATTTATTGGGTGTATTGTTACTTTTAGGGTACCCTGTATACAAATAATATTAAATTAACTGCAACAATATAAACACAATTAACTATTCAAGTTATATAAAATTAATACAAATAGTATAATATAAATAACATATTAGTAGTTGAACCGCATCATATTGTTAGTAGCCAATAAAACATGAACAATGATGATGATTTATGTTATGATGTCTAACAAATCTAATTTACAAAATTCCAAATTATGAATATCATGAAGTGAATTTAAAATGCAGTAAATATTTTTCCGAAACATTAAAAAAATCTAAGCATTTTGTATAATTTTAAATTTTTTTATATTGCGACGGGACGAGGGGAGGGGATGTAGTCGGATTTTTCCGGCCTCGACTGCCGCCAATGGCGCAGTCAGCCGATGTTCGCAGCTTTTACTTTATTTATCGAATTGACTTTGATATTTGGGCGCCAGCTACCGCGTCCTCGCGTTCGGAGGGCGAGTAGCGCTGCGGGTCGGCTATGTTCTGGCTCGCTGTGGTTAATTAAATAACACCCTGTATACACACACACACACACACACACACATACATACATACATATATTTAATAATAGAAATTATTAAACGTTTGTGGAGATCAGCTTGAGAACGTGAGTAGAGAGAATTAATAAAGACTACAAACGTGTATGTCCTAGGATACAAAGAGGCTGCCCGATGAAGGTGTTGCATTTTGATGATAATTTGACACCTATTTGTCCGCTATTATGCCCTTTGACAGAGTGCACCCCCCCCCCCCCCCCCCCCCGTAAAGGTTGTTAAGGTAGGACGCTGTAGAAGTTGGTAGGGTGTTTGGTAAGCTATATAATGGTCTCTATCCCTCTCTCTGAATATAGAACAGTCTATCTATAATCTTTATTTTCAGTAGTCGACATAGCTATTTCGAAATATTTAGATGAATTTTTATATATAATACTGTCAACTTCATCAATACGAGTACCTTTGAGTTCAGTTTGTTTCTATCTATCTTTAATCCATATAAACAATTTTTGTACATTTGTAACGGCACATACAAAGTTAGCTCGATTATCGTAATAATATACACACAAAATTTTTAATGATAAAAGTAATTGTCTCAATGGTGGACATCTCATGTTGCTTTCAAGATCCAAAATTTTTCTATAAAAGGAAAAAAGTTTCTAATTAATTGTTAGCATTAAATTTTTCAGTCTGAAAGGGTTGTTCGTGAATGTATATGTAGTTTATGAAGGAATATGAAATAATAAATGTGTAGTTAGGCCAATATGATCGATATATTATAGGCCTAAAAAATTGGGAAAAAACTCCACAAGGTTCGGTTAGGTTTGATCTTGCGTGCAAACTATGTTTGCATATAAGCGCAAACGGAAACGGCCTAAATGGAGAAAAACCCTTGGTTGATTTACATTGATAAAATACAAACTGATATTGTGATAACATGCGATCATGCGTTCAATCGTTGTGTAAAGAAATAAAAACGTGTAATGATTAATTGATTACAATTGATACTTAAAGGTATGCATATATATGTCGGATGTAAAAGAAATTGAAATTGGTTAATTTGTGGCTAACCGACCAAATGATATGTGAAATGAAACACGTGGCGTTGTGATGTCGATTAACTACTTTGTGGCTAGTCAACCAATATAATGTACGTAATGAATTGATAATTTTTTAGTCACTGTGGACTTGATTAACTAATTTGTGGCTAGTCAACCAATGATACGTATAAGTGTTTGTGTAAATTGTGTTTGTGTTACCTGAGTTCGAGGAGGGTTTGTCTCGCGGCGATTGCTAAAATAGCATGACTCAAACAAAGAGAACTGATTGGAAGAGTTCTATAGAAACTAGAATAAATACGCGTCTATTAAATACTATTTTAATTGAAACTATTTAAGCTTAACTATACTACATTGATAAATTAAATAAGTTAAAGAAATTCTGTTTAACGAATGTAGAATTCAAAACGTGCGATCAGTTCGGACGAATGATTTATACTGCCTGACCTCCACAACTAACCGATAACGCGCTGTCACCCGAAACGCATACTCTCCCTTACTCTCCTTAAGTAAGAAAGAAAGAAAAGTCATATAGTTAGATCGTAGTTAGACATACTGAGTAAGTATATCGAGAAAGGAGAAGAGAAAAGAGAGAGAAGAAGTACGTGGCCACTAGGAGAGAGGAGAAAGCGCGACTATATTACAACCTTATACTTTCCTTTTACTATATAGGAAATACTTTCGTCTTTCGACGAAACATTAATAATGATTTTAATTTCTGACAAAAAATAATTTCTCTCTCTCTCTCTCTCTCTATGATTATAGGTAGTTTATATTAAATTCTAACAATATATATATATATATATTATTTTCTTTTTTATTGAAAAGCATTGTGTACATTGATTACTTAATGTCTTGTTAATTTTAAACTAATTTTTTAACATCACTCCTAATCGGATTATATTGTATAATACGATTGTGTAATATTTAGTAGTAGGCTGCGTATCTTCAGGAAAATCGGTTCGAGTTTCAAATTCTAGACGAACATCGGCTGGTGCGCTATTTAATGTTTCATTTTGTTTGGAGCAGTCTATAACTATTAGAGGTACTTTATTAATGAAATCTTTTTTATTGAGTAACGACTCATTTTCTTTACCATTTTAAAAATTAGTATACATATCGTAGAGAAAAGCATACCGATTTTGATTGATATTCAAATTGAGATTTCCATATATGTAGCATTATGAATTGAGGAATAGCTGCACATTACTAATATTACAATGATCAAAATTACTAGAATTAACGCTCGCTGAACTTTTACGTTTAGTTTGAAAAGCTAAAATAACAAAGCGAGGCTTTTCTAATTGATTGGAGATCTTAACACTCTAAACATGCTTTGATATACAAGGTAATTTTGGATACTTATACATTTCCCAAGTACGATAACTCATTGTAATTGCACAATCTCGTCCAATCTGATTGAGTAATTTAATTTTTCTTTGTCCGCAACCATCACATATAGCATCAACCATTCAACCTTAGTTGAATGGCTAAGCTTCGAGTACTTCTTCTTACCACTACTTCAAACAGAATGGTCTTCCTATTAACGTCTTATCGCTATTTGAGAATCTAACCCCACTACTACGCTTTTCGAACCGCCGAAATCGACCCCTTCTCTCTTTCTTATTTATTTTTGTTGTTAGGGAATAGTGAGAGCTCCAACCATCGCTCTCACCTGTGAGGTACTTCCACTACTAACATTGCTTATGAGACCTTTACACTAAGTCGAAACTCAGCAGAAAGAACGCATAAGTATTTACTTCAACCTCTACAAAAAAAAAGGATTTGAAAGAATAATTAAATTAGGATTAAAGACGTGATTAAAATTTAAATTATAAATTTATTTACTATATTCATTTATACATTATACTAATTTAATTTTTGAATTCAAAATTCGAGCCTTCTTGATTCTGTAGAAATAATTCCTTCTTCTCCGAGGTCTCGTACAATTTTTGTAGCATCTCTTCATCTTTTTCTAACGCTAAGCTTACTCGCTTCGATAGAAATACCTTAAATTCATCATCTACTGTTACTACAACACTAAATCTGTAGCGAGCGTCGAACCATCTTAATTTAGTTACCATGTATGTACAATTCTTTTCTAACTGTGTCATAGTCTTTCTCGGTAAGAAAGCTGATTTTACAATTTTATTGGTTGAAGAAAAATCCATTTTACAATAGAAAAAAGAAACAAATCAATCATTAATTGAATATATACTATTTGACACTACTAGGATATAGTTAGAGAGCTATATAAGAAACTTACTTTTAATAGAAAATCTACTACAACTAGAAGATTTTCTGGGTAATCTGATGTATCAAATTTATTTATATCTTTTTTCATCATTTTATATATATCAAGATCTTGAAATTCATACACGAGGCTATCTGTATCAGTATAAAGTAATTTTGCTTTATGAGCTAATCTTTCTTTTATGTACCCATAGTGGAAGCCATATACTAATGTTTTTGAGAGATCGAGCACACAAAGTCTAATATATATTGGTTTCTTAATACTAATAGACGTCCATGATAACTGTATTGCTACTAAATTTTCATCAAAGATCGGACTACTATAAAAGTTAGGTTGAGCAATCCGTGATTCTGCTTCATATCTACCACCCCATCCACTAATTAATTTGATGTCTTTTCACTTCCTTTCATCCTCCAGTCTTTCCGTATACTGCATTAACAATGAGTTTATAGAATAACTTTTCAAATTCATTTTTAACTTGTTTTCGTTTTTCAGTATTCAAATCTACATAAGTTTTAAGCCACGGCTTTTGATTGATGAAACTGTAGTGCTCTATGTATTTGTTTTAGTTTGAGTCCGTATTTGATAGCCTGCTTTAGCGCTCTATAGTGAATGATATACCGTTATTTATTATAAAGTGTTGTTAAAAGTTTCTTTTGCGTTGATCCGGGAGGTGTGCTATGTTCAGGAAAAAGAGGAAGGTCTTTATGTTCGTCATGTAGCTCTTTTGGATACTCTAGATCAACTTCTAAAATATATCCAACCTCATTATTATCGGAAACATCCTTAGACAGAGACCCACTTAAAATTTTTATATGGTAATGATTGCGTCATCGCCCATCCAAATAAATTGTTAACATCAAAATACATTAAAGTCTTGCTTGGTTTTTTTTCATTGTATTCTGAGCCCATGTATCGATTATTAGCTTTTGAATATCTATTACAACATTGGCTAATACCTCCTCAAATACCTTTTTGAACGAATGTCTATATCAGTTAAGAGTTCTAGCTTATTATCTGTACACTTTAACATAGAATTCCATGTTAATCCAGGAGTAGCATAATAGTGTGCGGGGTCGAGTTGATACGCATCCATACAAGTTTTACGAAAATTCGCAAAAATATCGGACAAGAGTAATACGTTAGTTTTTAAGTATAGATCAGAATACTGTCCTAAATCGATGATGTCAAAAGCATTCCATAGTTTTTGTGCATGCTCATAGTCAGCTTCAGAGATGTTACTATCTATCAATTGACTATGAAAATCTTCAATAGGTGGTAGTTAAGTCTGTTTTAATTTTTCAAAACTATTAACATACTCATATGGAAAAACGCATTTTCTCCTCAATAATTCTATTTGTGTTTTTGCATATTTATCTTTCTTGAATTCATGCTCTACGATATTCAGTTTTGTTGAGTATGAAGCCAGTTTTTCGAGAAATGATGGCATAAAACAAAACAAATCAATAAATCGACAATTAATGGTACTACCGTCCACGTGTTTTATGAAAGCTATATATCATTCCTTATTTTCAGCTAGAACAGTCACACTTCCCTCAATATGAAAGCTAGTAGCTATTTCTTTTATAATAAAATGAGAATCATATCCACTAAGGTTATGGACTGGTATAAAATAAGGATTGGTATAATTTAAATTACAAGCTGCGTGTACGGCACCTCTAAATCGACCCGTCAAACGACAATGATCTTTAACTCTTGTTTCATCATGTTGAAAATATTTTCTACAAATATGACACACTTTGCTCATTTTGAAATCCATTTCATTACGTCATGAAAGATTCATTTCTATAGCATTCTTATATATTATATCTATTTCATGTAACAAAATCTGAAATTGTTTTATAATCCATTGTGCTGGATATTGTACTTCAATTAATTTTTTTCTATACATTGCAACGGTCGTCGATTCGTTTAATTGATCCGTTCGCGATTCGGTACACTCGCGATGCTAGGGCGAACGACTAAGAGAGAGAGGACTTGCAAGAGTTTAAAAGTTTCAGTTATGCCTCAGCTGTTTTTGTGAAAGTACCGCCAATTACTTTGCACAGTGTTTCACCGTTTTGCTATAAAGTTTTCCTGAATTTTTGGATATGTGCGAGTGATAGCAAGCAGCATCACAACAGCAGCATCACAGCAGCAGCACTACAGCAGCAGCATTTGTTGGAGCAACAATTGTTCACGAGCGAGGTAGAGTAGCTGATACCAGAAGAGCACTTTCTATATTTCTCTACAACAATTACGGCTGATCACCGTAATTGCACCGGTAGGTAGGTTCACCTCCCTTTTATTGCGCGACAAAATACTAGCGAGAGTATTTTGTCTATCGCCATCGTTATTTTTTGTATTCGTGCCGAGCGTTAGTTTTCATGGCAAAGGTTTGAATTTTCTTTCTCTCTCTCTCTCCTTGTATTGTTATTAATTATAGTAAAATCCTATTCGCGTGCGTTAATCTTTCGGCCCGTAAAAGACTGTAGTTTATTTGAATTAAACGTTATTAAATTTATTCGTCGCATTACGTCATTTTCGTTTCCTATTAGTTTAACCGGAATATTTTTCTTGAAATTCTTCTAAATTTTTAAATATAACATCTTCAATATTTTCTATAAACCATAATTTAAGATCTGTCGTTCTATAAACGGAAACATTTAAACCTTTAGCATGAGGTATAGCGTTATCGGAGAGAGTGCAAAATGATGTGAGTGGTCGAAAGGTCCCCAAAATCAAATGCAGCCTTGAAAAAAGGATAGTGTACGCTGCTAGAATCCATCTTCATCTAAAAAGGAACATCGATTGTGCTTTAGACTCTCAGCATGAGATGTAGCGTTATCAGAAAGAGTGTAAGGTGGTGCGGGTGGTGTAAGTGGTTGAAAGGTTCCCAGAATCGAATGAGACTACTATAGCGCTTGCTTAGAGAGGGAGAGAGAGAGCAGCATATAGCTTACAAAGCTAGAGACACTACCCCCTCTTTGAGGACTCACACTTAGCCAGCATAAGCTTACTAAGCGCCCTACTGTTGAAGGAGAGCGAGAGAGAGGGATAGAGAGAGAGAGAGAGAGATCATTATAACTTCGATGGGGAGGGGGGGCACTCTGTCGAAGGACCCACTAGGGGACAAACAGGTGTCAAATTATCACCTTCATCAAGTGGCCTCTTTCTGTCCTAGATCACTTATATATATCTCTTATACATTGTCGGCTTCCTATGTGTCTCAGGACATACATATATCCCCTATACATTGATGGCATCCTTTTGTGTCCCAAGACATACATTGCTTATCTACTTATATACCATTGCAACTTAATATCGAGCAAACAATTTGGTTTCCAAAAAAACAAAGGAACTAATAATACTTTCCATATATATGAAATTTGATTTATAAACAACTGGATTCTAGTGATCTCATCTCATACCTTTCTCGATCTAGCCAAAGCTTTCGACATGGTTGATTATAAAATTTTACTTGATAAATTATATAATTATGGTATAAGAGGAAGTATCCACAATCTAATTAAAAGCTATCTAAGCAAACGAAAACAAAGAGTCAAAATCAACAATATACTCAATAATACTGAAGAAGTATAGATAAGATTTCCCCAAAGTACAATTATAGGACCACTGCTCTTCATAATTTATGTAAATGATATCTTACAGCCTTGTCAGATAGTACAATTCTCTCTTTTGCTGATGATACGATAGTCATCTTAAATGGTAAAAATTGGAAAGAAACAGAAACAAATATGAACAATTAATTAGAAATAATAGGAAAATGGTTAGTCTTTAATAAACTGTTATTCAATATTGATAAAACAGCTTATATTGAATTCAGTAACTACTTTAATAGCACATCTAAAAATCTGAAAATAAAAATACAAGGTATAACAATACACAGAGTTGAATACATTAAGTATCTAGGAGTGATTTTTGATAGTAACATGAAATGGGATTCACTTTCATAATATCTACAAAAGTATCAAATACTACTGTGGGCAAAAAGTAAAGTGAATTTGTTTGTAAAATAAAAAATCTTTATTTATTCTTCTACATCAATGTCATCCCCTTCGAAGTAATCCCCTCCCGATAAAATACACTTATGCCAACGTTTTTTCCAATCCTCGAAACATGCCAAATAGTCCCTTTCCGGTATAGCCATCAGCGCCTTCTTCGATTCAGCTCTTATCTCCTCAATCGACTCGAAACGCGTTCCCCGGAGTGGTCTCTTGAGTTTTGGGAATAGCCAGAAGTCACACAGAGCCAAATCAGGCGAATACGGTGGTTGCGGAACGATATGCGTCGAATTTTTGGCGAAATGGTCACGAAGAACGAGTGCAGTGTGAGATGGTGCATTATCGTGATGCAAAAACCAAGAGTTGTTGGCCCATAATTCTGGTCTTTTTAGACGAATTGCTTCACGCAAACGACGCATAATGCTCAAATAATATTCCTTATTAACAGTTTGGCCGGGTGGAAGGAATTCATAGTGCACCACACCACGAAAATCGAAGAAAACTGTCATCATGACCTTGATTTTTGAACGACTTTGACGTGCTCTTTTCGGTCTGGCCTCGCCTTTAGCACGATATTCGCTTGATTGGTCGGTTGTTTTAGGGTCGTAAGCATAAATCCAAGTCTCATCTCCCGTAATCATGTATTTGAGCTTGTCCTGATAGTCAGAAAGCATTGTTTCACACACATCAACGCGGCGACTTTTTTGCAAGAAATTGAGCGTTTTCGGTACCAAACGAGATTTGACTTTTCGCAGGCCCAAATGGTCTTTCAAAATTGTTTTCACAGATCCTTCTGATATTCCGATCATATCAGTAAGGTCTCTAACAGTCAACCGACGATTTTCGAGCACTAATTCCTTCACTTTATTGACGTGTTGGTCATCTGTTGACGTCGATGGTCGTCCGGAGCGCTCCAAGTCATCAACACGTTCTCGACCCTCTTTGAAGTCTTTGTACCACTTATAAACATTTTTCTGCGACATGGTAGAATCACCAAAGGCCTTCCGCAACATCCTCAACGTTTCCGCAGCCGAAATTTCATTCCGCAAACAAAATTTGATGGCACTTCTTTGCTCAATTAAATCAGACATTGTAAAAATCGAAACATGCACTCTTGGTCGTTTGGTAAACACAAGCGTAAATATATTACTGATGATGACATTGACATGAAATTTGTCCCAGATGTCATTCGCAGTCCTACCAACTCAAGAAAAAAAGAACTAGCCCGAAATGTTAAGCCCGCGAAGTTTAAATTGAAAATTCACCTTACTTTTTGCCCACAATAGTATTTAACTTTTGTTTTTTACAAATTATCAAGAATAATGAATTCCAACGTACTAAATAAGGATCCTTTACTATGCACTATTTCGCAGCATCTGCTCCTATGGGATAATTACATGGGGAGAAGCCTATTCAGGATCAATTAAAGGATTAAAGAATCTAAAAACTAGATTACTGAGAATAGTTAACCAAAACCATTTCATAACGAAAAAACAGCCATTAAATATTAACAAAAACCTTCTCTCTATTCACCATTATTCCACTATAAAGTTTTATCTTATATATATATAGAGTAAAAGATAAAAAAATTAGATATAATAGTATACAACTACCTAAAAGAATCGAAAGAATTAGTATAAAAAACAGCTTTAACAGAGCTATTACACTCTTTAACAGTATACTAAATTATCTTAAAACAATGGTTAACAAAAATAGTATTAAAAAAACATGAAAACAATGGATCAAAAGAAATCCCTGAAACAAGAGTTTTTGAAAATCACGCTGCATAAAATCGATTGTAAAGAAATCAATCAGTCATTAATCACCATGTTTAAAAATTTTTTGTATCCTACTTCAGATGTCCATGAGGACACAAATGACTTTAGCAAAATTTTACTGGACGTTAGAACATATTCATGTGCCCATGGCTTTTGCAACTTCTACAATAATATCATAATATCTACAAAAGGACCAAATATTTAACTTTTGTTTTTTACAAATTATCAAGAATAATGATTTCCAACGTACTAAATAAGGATCCTTTACTATGCACTATTTCGCAGCATCTGCTCCTATAATATATTAATTTCTTAAAACTATACTAAAATGCAACATAAAAGTGATAAAGTACTAAAAGTTATAATAAACTTAGCTAATACATTTTTGAAATCACGGGATGACTTAACAGACACCGTGAAAATCGATTTAAAATTAGACATAAAACCCCACACTAAGGGTAATAAATATATACAATATATGAAAGCCACAACTTCAAAATCAGAATCTGAAGAATCCAATCATAAGGCAAAATATTAACCCATCGAAACTGTTTTTGATACTATTGATAACATAGCTATTGAAAACACTAACAACATTTTAATGGAAAAGGCACTACCAGCTCCTAGAAAACCATTACAGTCTGCAAACTGTATCAGGATGACCTACGGGAATATAAATTATCTGGGTAACAACAAAGCTCTTCTCTATTTTGATAGAAGAACTCAAGAAACACAAACTTCCACTAACTCAGTTTGCTCGCTAAAATTTCAATCAAAAGATAGTTGCAGATGATGTGGTATTCACATCCACTTGTAATTGTACCAATATTATATAACATCAAAGTATGTTCCCACACTATAAGGTAACATGTGTGGTTGGACTTACTTGTCCAGCCTGTCTAAATAAGATGAAAAGGATAATATATACAAAAGAGAAGAAAGCAAGCATGGATTACTACAACACTGCAAGACAGATACTAATCAGATTCTGGTGAAGAAGATAATTATAGAATAGTACAATATTTAATTTACATTTTTGCTGCTTAACATGGTAGTTTTCACTGCCAAGTTTAAGCAAGCTGTACAATTGTTGATTTTTAATTAAGTTTTCTGTAATTTTTAAGTTTTCTTTTTTTTTTTCTTTTGTAATTATGCCAGACCATCCCACAGATACATATTACCTTTGATGGGTTACAATATTTTGTAATATATGTATTTATATTGCTAACCATGTAACTTATGTACTTACTCTAATAATAAATAAATAAATAAATAAATATTATATATTTTTATTAATTTAAATGTATTCTTATATGTTATATAATCTTGAGTATTGTCTCTTTATTATTTTGAAAATAATAATTAAAATTATGTTATTTTAAATATAAATTACATCTTTTTAGTTGATGAAAAAGCACTGATTATGAAAATTGAAATTTTTAAGAAAAAAGAGAGTGGCAAAATATGACTCGTTATTTAAGTATGATCCAAAAGCAATGATAAATAAAAGAAAAAAGAAAAAGTCTATACAAATTAAATCTTTGCTTAGTACTAGCAATAAAAAGAATAAAAACAATTCTGATGACGTAAAAAATACAGTCGTAAGATATTTGAACTTTTACAAAATATTCATAATTTGCAACACAGTAGTCAATAGTATGGATCCGCATATTTTCCAAACTACAGTATCTACAAAAAAAAACGGTTTAGTTAAAATTTAACCAAGACAGAAAATCACGTCATTTCAGGAAAACTACACCATATCGTTATTCAGGTATTTGACCTACATTTTTGACCTTTCCTAGATCACAAAAACAATTTTTTTATAAGTTAAGTATGATATTAAATCTTCCGCTCTTTCAAAATCCATACTGAAAAATATCGTATCCTATTAAAAAGTCATCATGACCTTAAAATAACCTCCAACATTGATCTGAAGGTCAAAACCTACGGTACAATTAAATGACCTCTTCTATCCTGGTCAACTATTATCTGACCATTTTTTGTAGATACTTTATTTTGGAAGATATTCGGGTCTATAAATTAAAATACTCACTCTTTATATTGTATTACAGATGTAATTATACTGTTACGTCGATACGAAAGAAAAAGTACGTGACGAATTATAAGTTATGGTAACAAACCGGGTATCGATAATTCAGTTTTCTATTGTACCGACCCTCTCGGGAAGATTTGTAAATCTATCTAGCGGGATAGATTAGTGTAAGCACGGATCCATAATATTTCCGCGAATATTACTCACCGCATATTAAATTAGCGAAAACACAGGAAGGGGCATATCAGCCTACGGTATAAAAAGGCTGGATTGGAATTCGCACACACAGTACGCAGTACACAGTTGACGATTCAGCAGTTTGGTAGTTTCGCAAAGTTATTTTTTAAGTCTAACTATCCGGCTACTTAGAACCGGGATTATACTCTGTTAAGTATTATAATTAACTTTAAACAATAAACCTTAAATCAAGCGCAAACACCTGAGACTGTTCGTAAAAAAACCTCTTCTGAAATCCAATCCTAATAAGGTAAGAAACTATTTTATCTACTTAAAACGCCCTACGTATAATAAAGGCCCTACGTATAATAATCCCTTTAACCAACCTCTGCTTAACTCCTGACTAAGATCCAACCTTTACCAATGCGACAATACTTGAATATATTATTACGTCTGGCTGTACCATCTCCTCGCCTAGACATAACAATTAGGGGCCCCTCATTTCTTGGTAATTAGGATCTTATCGCAAAATTACAATGGTCGAAACACCTTACGAACGAAAACTAATCACACTCAAAATACTAACCAAAAAAATTAGCGAAATAGAACCAAACTTCACAACAAACAGGGAGCCTACGCTTACAGAATGTCTCACATATCTGTATCAAAGATTTCCACCCACCGAAATAAAGCAAATTACCCGAGTCAAAGAATTACAAAGATTAAAACATAATTTACAAGACTACATTGATACAAGCCCATTAGACTTTCTATGTAAAGATGACTTAATATTTGACATCCTCATTGAAATGACTAGTAAAAATTTAAATCCAGCATTCCTCCTTAACGCTATTACGGATATAAATTTTGAAAAATTAAAATTAGATAAAACTGAAATTCCATTACTCGAGCTCATCGAAAATCAAACGAGTTACGAGACAGCAATTGAAAATTCAGACACGTACAACGCGCCCACTACAAACGTATCTATGACTAACACACCGTCCGCTTCCAAATCACCAGAAATGACTCATAATAAATCGGAAAAAGTTAATTTCACTCTAACTCGACACTTTACCCCTACAAACAAAACTAATTTTGCAAGCAGCCCATTTACTATGTATTATACGCCGGGAACTTTCAGAACGGGACTAATGAATTCCACTCAAAACATAGTATCGCCAATAAAAAATTTTAGCTTGAAAGACGCTGTTAACTTCGTACCTAAGTTCGACGGATTTAACATACCGTTACACTTGTTTATCGACGGTTGTCGAGAGGCACGCAGCATAGTCCCGACAATCAATGAAAATGATCTCGCCAAGTTAATTAAAATTAAACTAAGTGGTGAAGCACTTAAAAGCGTGCAAGGAAAAACGTTTGATAATGTAGAACAAATGATTAAATTTTTAGACCTACTGTTCGGATCAGCAACAACTTGTAATCAATTAACAGGCGAATTGGCAACTTTAAAACAAAAACGTGGTGAAAATGTAATCACATTTTCTAATAGAGTGAAAACAGTGGCTGACGAACTTTTTGAAGCAGCAATAAGGGAAAATCGAAACTATGCTGGATTTAAAAACCAACTTGAAAAAGACAAAGTAAAATTCTTCATCCGCGGTTTATACTGGGTCATCAAAGCACGTATGGGGGAAGCCGAAAATTTAGAATTAGCTACAACGAAAGTAATAGAAATTGAACGAGAATTCAACGTACAGGAACCTGAGGAAATAACCGAAACAGTAAAAGCGCTAATCCAACCTAAAATAGAGCCGGTTCGATTAATGAAAGCGGAAGATAGTAGCATCTGCCAAATTTGCAATAGACCAAAACACACAGCTAAAGACTGTTGGTATCGGATACCGCAGAATCAAAATCAAACTCGGCCAACTACGCAACAGCAACGGCAGCAGCCCATACAGCAGCCGTGGGTGGAGCCTCGCGCGGTAGTTAACAATAACATTAATCCCCGCTCCAGCCATCAGCCACTTTAGGCCGCCCAAAATCAAGTAAAAACAAGCGCCCCAGTCAATTTAAATTCGCAAGAAAAATTACAACAAATTAATTCCTCGATTTGCAATTACTGTAAAGAAACTGGACACTGGAAGAGTGATTGCGAAAAATGAAAACTCAGAAATCAAAAATTACAACAGGCGGAAAAAGACAAGGGTTCCCAAACACTCGGCGCTGCCCGGGAGCCCCTGTAAATACAGCGCCTCAAACGTTGCACGCACAAAAAAGCATCCTTTTACATTTTAACAGTCAGTCACCAACAATTCAACTTGAAATAAAAACAACTAAACAAAAATTTAGCTTCATCGTAGACACCGGGGCAGCAGTCTCACTACTTAAAATTTCAAGCAAACCAGACGATGTCCACGTAGATATCTTTGACAGATACGAACTACAGGGGATCTCGCAAGAAAGTATCTCGACATTAGGAAAAGTTTCATTAACCTTTTATAACTTTGTACTAGATTTTCACTTAGTACCGGAAAATTTTCCTATATTAGAAGATGGTGTAATAGGAAGCGATTCATTAAAAAAATACAGAGCGTATATTGATTACGCCAAGAATCTCTTAAAAATTAATAACTTGTTTTTCCCAATTATCACCGAAAATAAGTCCTGTTACATTGGAGCTATTCCCGTAACAAAAAAAATTAACCAGGCACCCAGCATAATACCTCTCGCAAACGAAGGACAGGCACAGCCTGGCAATAACTCCTTGCATTCGGTCGACGACCCTACTAGAAAGCTACTGTACCTAGCAGTCGAAACTCAGAGGACGAACGCACCTGTATACAAAACCCATGTAAAAAAAATAGTCACGAGGCCATAAAACAAGGTGACATACTGACTCCTAAAGAGTATATACCTCAGCCGTCTGAAAACAAAATCCGAGAAGCACTAAAAAAATCAGATTCCGACAAACTATACAACCTGTCTGTTAACTACCTTTCCAAGAACTCAGAAAAAATTAACTCTGTATCTGTAACTTCTGGCATGCGCATGCAAACTCTGAAAAACGAATCCGATTTACTCTATGCTTTAAACAAAGCATCGGAAATGATTAAAAAATCAGAAAAATCAGAATCAGATTACCCGTCAATACGAGAATTAACTAGCAGTATTATTAGCCTAAATAATAAAGAATCTGAAATTAATAGCGATCGCTTATACTTGCTCGAAATACTAAATAGGTACCTCGATCCAATTATTAAATCACAAAGTAACTTACAATAGCCAAATATATTTAGTAACGCATTAAATGCATTGTTAACGGCCCGCTCGATTGTTAGGGGAAAAGTACCTAGAGCGCATTGCGCAGCACTGCTTGTTAACCCAGAAACGAATAATCGTTACGAAAGAGTCAAACAGTTACTTCAGTTGATTAAATTGGACCATATCAAACAAGATCAACGAACAAAAATTGAAGAAATCGTCGAAAATTACAGCGACAGATTTTTTGTTAAGGGCGACAAGCTCGGGACCACGAGTATTATCGAACACGAGATCTATACTACCTCCGAAGTACCAATCAGACTACGACAGTTTAGGCACCCCCCGCAGATCAGTAAATTTATAAATGAACAAATGCAGGAATTGCTAGAAAGAGGTATTATTGAAAAATCAACTAGCGCATATTTCGCACCAGGCTTTTACGTGCCCAAAAAGAATACGGAAGATGGCGAACCGCAACCGCCGCGCATCGTATTTGACTATCGCGCGCTATATAAAATTATCCCAGATTATAATTTCCCAGTCCCTCTACCTGTCGACTTATTTGAACGAATGGCCGGTGCGCAACTATTTTCATCATTTGATATGTATTCATCATATCATCAGATAAGTATTAAAAAGGAACACAGGCATAAAACGGCATTCCAATGCGAGCCAGGCCTGTATCAGTTTTGTCGCTCCCCCTTTGGACTTAAAACTAGCGCACCAGTTTTTCTGTCACTAATAAATGTACGAGTATCAGATTTAAAAAATGTAGTAGCATTTTTCGATGATATTCTCGTATATTCTAAAACATTCGACGAACACTGCGAGAGCATCATCGAGTTAATGAAACGCCTTCGTGAAACTAATCTGATCCTTCATCCGAAGAAATGCAAAATTCTACGCCCGGAAATCGAATACCTCGGTCATGTAATCTCGAAAGACGGACTACGCCCGTGCAACGATAAACTGCGCGCAGTAAAAGAATTCCCAGTCCCGCGCACGCCAAAGAACGTTAAACAATGGCTCGGCCTAGCAGGATACTATAGACGATTTATAGAAAATTTTGCTAAGATCGCAAAACCACTTACTATTCTATTAAAGAAACGCCAGCCGTTCGTTTGGGCGGAAGAGCAGCAAAAAGCTTTCGAGACACTACGCGATAAATTATGTGAACCTCCGGTGCTCAAACACCCGGATTTCAACAGAACATTTTTTCTTACTACTGACGCATCTAAAATCGGAATCGCAGGGTCGCTTTCCCAATTTAACGACCAAGAGCGAGAACACGCTGTAGCATACATTTCACGTACCCTCACACCTGCTGAAAGTAATTACCTCGCTATCCGGCTCGAGCTATTAGCAATAGTATGGAGTATTTCGCAATTCAGACCTTATCTGTACGGCCGAAAATTCATCATCATTACTGACCATAGACCTTTGGTACATCTATATTCAATAAGTGACCCAAATTCACAAGCAACTCATCAGCGACTATTGTTACAAAATTTTAATTTCGAAGTCAGATATAAAAAAGGAGCGTCGAATGTCAATGTAGATGCGCTCTCTCGAAATCCTATACAGGAAGTCGAACAGCTCAATAAGCATTTACAAGCAACTAGGCAAGATCCGGTTCAAGCGCTGGTCTTGACAGCTCGACTAGATGATAATACAAAAAGGCCAGGAAATACGCACGCCATGACCACGCGATGCGCAAGGGGCCGACAACCAAGTGCAAAATACTTGGAAGCCGTCAAGTCCCTCCTGCCGCGTCAGAAAAAGAATCCGCCTACTCAGGAAGTAGACACGTCAGTAACGGAAACTGACACGAATATTAATTACCCTACAGTTACTGAAAACACGTACTGCTCCGAAGGCAATAAAATTGGCACACAATATAATACGCATAATCAAGACTCTAAAAATAAACAGGACTTACAACCAAAACAGGAAATGACCTCTTTAAAAGACGTGATGCTTGAAGACTCAGCCAACTCCCCTACCGGACCCGTGACTTTACCCAATGAAAACATTATCTATTGTTGGGATGCACTATTTATGAGGCGAGACAATTACTTGTACTTTACTGACACATTTTGTACCCCCTGGATGAAGGTGCACTGAGTTTATTTAAACATGATAAACTACCACAAATGAACAAATTGCAATTAGCCGTTCCCACTACAATCAAAATAGGAAACAAGATGCATTTCATTATCCCAATCCGTCATGAAACTAGAGAGACCACCGAAAACATTAGAAATTATATATACCAGGCACTGAAGCAATTAGTAATAAATATAACTGAAAATAAAATTAAAACCGTCAGTATAGCCCAAAGTAAAAAAGTTAAGCTCGTCGATTTCTTCGAAATTTTACGAATGATAAAAAATACACTGGGACCTTCTGGAGTCAAGATTATAGTTTGTCAGGGACTTATAGTGTTCGCCCCCATCGAGCATCGTCAACAAGTAATCGAAGAGGCCCACTGTTCAGCTATAGGCGGTCATAACGGTTGCAATAGAACTTACAAACGTATCAAGAATAAATACTATTGGGTACACCTGAAGGAAGATGTGCAAGAGTTCATTCAAAAGTGCTTACCATGCCAATTGAGAAAATTAAATAGGCATAATGTCAAACAAAAAATGATCATAACCGATACCCCACCAGTTCCCTTTTTTAAAGTCAGCATAGACGTGGTAGGCCCACTCGAGCCTATCAAAACGGCAAACGCTTACTTACTTACCTGCATGTGTACGTTTACCAAATACGCCATAGCGGCACCCATGCCAGACCAAACAGCTACTACTGTAGCTGATAACCTTATTAAAAAACTAATATGTACCTTTGGAGCACCTAACGTCATAGTAAGTGACAGAGGCACTAACTTCGCTTCAAAACTAATGAAACGTATTGCAGCTCGCTTCAAAATTAAGCATATTACTACAACGGCTTATCACCCGTAGGCTAACAATGTTGAACGAATTCATTTATCGTCAATTGAGTATCTAAAAATGTTCACTTCCAAGACCAAAAATTAGGACGAGTATGTCGAACTTGCTATATTTAATTATAATACGAGTTGGCACAGCAGCCACCAGTTCTCACCATGGGAACTACTGTTCGCTCGCAAGCCACGCCTACCAAGCACGGAACCCTTGCTAGGGCAAGATTTACTACCTACCTACGAAGGCTACGTGGAAAACTTGGTTAAACAGTTACACAATATACATGAAATAGCTAGAGAAAAATTAATAACATATAAAGAAAAAACCAAAATACAATATGATAAAAAAACAAATCCTAGCAAATTCAAAGTCGGTCAATAGGTTTTTCTAAAAAGCAGCCCAAAGCCTCATAAACTCACAAGCAGTCACTTTGCCGGTCCCTACTTGGTTCTGGAAGTGGGAGAAAAAGAAAATATTAAAATAAAAATAAACGAAAAAGAAACTCGAACGGTCCACGCCAATCGTTTAAAAAAATCGTACATCGAAACAAGTAGTAATTGAAAAATTATGTTTCAGATGAAAGCAGTAATTCTCAGCATCTTTGTTCAACAATACTTCAAAATAGTCACTTCTTTCATAGCCTATGATTGTTTTCAACGTTTTACTAACTTCACTACCTTCTCTCTTGTAGATATTGCTGAATGCGACATTCCTAATCCGATAATCAATTCTACTGTAACTGAAATATCCCTCCTCCAACTTAATGATTTTGCAACTGTAAAAGTTCGTTATTGCAAAATAGAGGTCAAACGATCAGCCAAGACATGCGGCGCGCTCTCTCACGAATGGTCCCCCCCTTTTTCCAAAATAGAATATATTAAGGAAGTAATACGAGAAGAATGCGTTAAAATGCACTCTTATCGAATAATGACGATCGGCGATAATCTAGTACAAAACTTAATGATAAATCAAACAACCGTACACCCGATAGAATTGACAGGATACATTGCCCCAGACGGCACTTGCACTAACGCAGGAAGTTTCTCCGACCCTTAAGGCACATTCAGCAATGTACACGTTACCGGCTATGTTAAAGTATCACTCGAAGAAAGATTTAACTCTGTAACACTGGAAACAAATAAAATCAAACTCGAGTCCGGAACTTCTTGTCAATTTACTGAAGAACGTTGCATTGATAGCATATTCGGATACGCATTCTGGGACAGAACCGAGTCTCATGCGTGCCAAGCCAGCAAGTATACTAATCTATATTCAGGACCCGTCACTAAAGTAACAGAGATCGGCAATGAACGAAGACCACTTTATGTATTAGATTCTGAGGATATATCTTTTGCTTTCAAAGACCTCAGTAAAATGATACAATGCGGTTTCGAAATTATTAAAACAGAACACCCGAGATTATTCATATTAGAAAATCGGCTCGGTGAACATTTCATTTCTAACAAAGTTAAAAATATGCACGATCTAGATCTTTTCATTTATGTAAATTCAAAAATATTATTTGTTGAAAAACATATCAAAAATCATTTGCAAAAATTATACCATGACGTATTACTACAGCAATGCGAATTAGAAAGAAAAGTTATTACGAATGCGTTAAATATTGCCACTTTATCCCCGGACCTTTTAGCATATTATTTAATGAGAGAAACCGGATACATGGCCATGCTGGCGGGTGAAGCAGTACACATTATTAAATGCGTACCTGCAGAAGTCAAAGCTAGAAAGGCCGAAACATGCTACCAAGAATTACCGGTCACGCGCGGTGAGACTCCGATGTTTATCACACCTCGCACGCATATAATAAAACTATACGGAACCAAAACCGCTTGCGATACTAAAATGTCGGTAATGTATAAGTTCGGTGACTCATGGGTAAAGGTTATTCCGGATGTCACTAGTCAAGAAACCCCACACATAATCAAACCACAGGCCAAGCAAAATTGGGAATATAATAGCCCCATAAACACGGCAACAAGCGGAATTTACACATATAACGACATCGAACACCTTCGCACGTTTATAATGTTCCCTACAGAACGGAACGCGGTTCTTAATCAAATCGCGCTCGGTTTTGCTGGAAAATCCAATCTAGCCCCGGGAATATCCATAGCTAAACTACTCGACGAAGATACCCTGAATCGTATTGCGAATTCCACGTGGGAATCGCTATGGAGTCGATTCATTACATTCAGATCAGCGAGTGCCGCTGTTTTGGCCATCCTTATGATCTTTAGAGCAATTAAGTTTGTCCTTGATACCATTATACACGGTTATGCCCTTCATTCCCTCTATGGCTTTAGCATACACCTACTTGGCGCATTCTGAAATTCTTTGACTAACTTGCTACTTTACCTAGCTAGGAAACCTGAAAGAGAAACAAACCCAGACAAATTAAACAAGGAAGCCCCGTCGGCAATACAGCCCGAAGAGCGAACTACTATCTTTAAAATCGAACGTGACGATCAATTGACCCAGAAACTAAGCTACACACAGAGACAGATATATCCAGTATTATCAGAACCAGAAATTCCACCGTTAATCAACAGAACATAAACGTCAACAATAGCTATATGTCTGAAAACATGGATCACAGAGCCAAAAGAAAACTACTAGAAGACTTAATAATAGAAAAAAAGAGATTAAGTATATCAACTCAAATGCAAGACGAAACCGCAATAGAATTTGGACACAGAATAAATACATATTTACAAAAATACATTGTCACGGGAAAGGCCGCGCAAATGTTTTTATTCGAAGTTACAGAAGACGAAACTCAGAGAGAAAAATTAGCTATTTATATTTTTATTGAGGGCCTCAAACATGAAATCAGACGTTACGTTTGCCCTTTTACTTTTTACAACAAATTACAAGACGCACGCTTACACGCCGTACAAATAGAAAAATATCTAATAGACATCAATCGCATCAAAAGAAATTCGATCCGCCCCATATCGGAGTCTTTTAGAAAATAACAACACTGAACATTACACAAAAAACAACTGTTTTGCACTATTTTCTTTTTTAGGATACTGACAAGTAACTACAAGACATTGCAGTAGCCACCAGGTGCTAAACACCGAAAGACCTCACCCATTACCAATCTCCTTCCGTAAAATCCCACAAAAATGTACAAAAGTAACACTAATGAACAATCCCCCCCCCCCCCCTCTCTCCCCCAAAAAAATACCTCGTACTGAAAACACATTGCATAACAAATCAAATTTAATGGAAGCAGAGGTTACTTATTATGTAAATAGTAACTTTTCACCTACTTGCACAAGTTGTCATTACACCCTACCCATACAACAACAATTATCATATAACCTTGTCTATGTCAAAATCATCGGTCCTTACAGACCACCATACGTCATACGATGCATTAAATGCACAGACTGCATACATCATGTCGTTCTACACTATCCCAACCTAGAGTTACCTATAGACTCAATTCCTAAAACACCCGGCATTAACAGCCTTTTACCTTTCCGAACAAAAAACATCCGCTCTTTAAAACAATTTCATGAACACTACTCTAACTGCTTACAAATAGCCATGAAATATATAGCAGAGATAAGAGATATCTTTGAGAAACACACTGACCAAAACACACCTACACAAACACATTACACCGCTAGTAATCATCGCGACATCCAAGATAAAAATACAATGCTCAGCGAACTACTCAAACCCAGTACCACTTACCCTTCCGACTCGTCCCCACGAGTAGCACCGCTCCTTCTCCGTAGAAACTATAACATCTCCCCAACCACACTAATAAATATCTTTGACCAAATAGATAATTGGGAACGGATGGAGCTTTTTAACAAAATCGCTGTCAACGCTAGACAGAAATTTAAAAAAAAAAAAAAAAAAAAAAACTCTTCCAGCTAACACCAGCAAAATGCCCCTACCCAGAGTACTTCTCATCAGTCTACTAACTACCGTCATATGCCAAAATCAACCAACTACAAAGCAATATGATAGTCAGCCTGGAATCGCTTTCGAAAGAGGACCTACCATATGATTTATTCAAGAAAAATGGAATATTATCACCGCTCTCGACATCAACTTAGTGCTTAACTCTCATTACAATTTCACCCAAACACTGGAAAAAATATCTGCAGCTTGCAACACAATCGAGATAAACGATTTTATCAAAAATTCTATATACACAGCCTACGAAGAAACAAAAACTCCAACACATCAACGAAGCAGTCAGCACCTCTCTCAACGCGTACGCTTTTGACACACCCAACGGGGGGCGGGATGCCCTAGCATCGCTGGACAGCCTCTTACTCGAACATGCCGATAAGGCCCTGGAAGATATCTTGTATATGCGCGAGAGTAATTTGACCGAACAAATGGGCGAGTATGACTTATCTTATATTACCGAAAATAATTTACAATCAGAGACAAATCTTTTGCTTTTTACAAAGTCTCGCGCAGATTTCATTACTAGCGCAATGAGCCCAGTATATAATTCTACACACATTAGCCTTATTTTAGCCGAAATTAACGACATTTTACATAAGTTTACTTACATATCATCTGAAGTACGTCAACTCCTGCAAAACAAACAATTTTCTTTCAATCCGCAATTTTTGCTAAACGCGATAAAAACTATCAAGGCAATTACTAATTCGAAGTTGCCAGTACATATGTCAAAAATCAATATCATAACACTACAATAAATTGCAGAAGTTAACGTAGTCTATTTCCGTAAGAACATCATTGTCGAAGTATAGTTTTTCCCCTTGTCGCAAGCAGCAATACACAGAGTTTCAAATTATATTCGCTGCCAGTATTCCAGTATCCTAACAAAACTAACCAAATCGCTAAGTTCATTAGACCATAAAATGATTACCTGACTGTGACAGAGGGAGAAGCTACTCATGCCTTTGTAAGCAAGAATTTAATTGATAACGAGTGTAAACGTATTTTTTCCTTCTATCTGTACCCGCGCCCGACTATACGCAAGCCAAACAATAATTCCTGCGAGTTTAACCTGTTAACATCACCGGAAGAGTTAAATCTTGTATTTTGCCAACTTGAAACTAGCTCCGAAACTGACTATTATCTTATACCGACGTTACAAAATAATATTTTGCTATACTCAGTGACTCTCAATACTTCCTTTGATATTAATTGTAACGGCGTAGTACAACCCTTTCCTTTAAATGGTACCGGATTAATACAGATTCCCCAGCCGTGCGAACTTAGAACAAGCCACCATATTTATTTAGGGGCAAAGAAAAAACTAAAGGCGGAAAATTTTGTAATTCCGAAAATCTCTTTGATAACTACAGACAAAATAGTAATGAAAAGCCCAAACACAAATAATAATCAGAACAGATACAAGCACTCGGACCGAGCGAAATTATTGCACGTATATTTAACTTTAGGTGTAACCATTGTAATCGTTGTCGTATCCGTAATCGCAGTAAGTTGCATACTCTGCGCATATAGAGTGTGCAGTAACAAAGACCGCGGCTTCGAAAATATACCAATGCAAGAAATTAATCCACCCCTAACTCCTCAAAAAAGAATGATCTGCAAATCTGCACAGACATTACTTGACGGAAAATATTTTAGGCTACCAATCAACTACGACACTCCTCACTCCCCACCCGTGGCCGTGCAAGTGGTCCCACTCCAAAAATCCGAAACAACAGACACTCCTCCAACTCTTCCCGCTCTCTAAAATAAAAAAGGTATAAAAACTCTAACATACCCCCCCCCCTGTCATATCAGACACTCCATAAAATCAGCACGATGAAAAGTACGGCAACTACCACACTCGGCCCGCCATGCAAGAAGGCTAATCGATCCTGGACGACGGAACAAATATGCAACAGTCGGACGTCGGCAGCAACAATGGAACGACTATTTGCAAGAGGGGAGAACCGGAAGGCCCAGACGAGCATGCAACATCCCGAACTGCCGCTATTAGACGACGATGGAGGCTGGAACTACCACGAGCTGACGCAGTATATTTTCCAGGAGGCTCATCACGGATACCTGCACTTAAGATTCCTCTTAGAGGAAACCTATGGAGGAGAGGGATTCGAACGAGCCCCTTTTAATCCATACCGTGTGTGCGGGCAAGACACCGCACATTGGCAGGGATGCTTCTTCTGCCGAGCACGCGTCGCAGCCGCTTCAAAGGATCAACAACTAGCCATGGAGGCCGAATGTGTCCGCCCGGAGCATTTTATGCTCAGTAATGCCCCCTGTGCCAGATGCATTGGCAAGGAGTTTTTATGTAGGTTCCAGAGGAGCTTGCAGGTTCATCGATTGGAGTTGCTGTAATCCTATCCCCAGTCCTTCCTATTCTTAGAATAATTGAATAATAATAAATAATAAAAATAAATACAAAAATAAACAAAAAAACAACACAAAAAATACACACAAAAAAAAAATAATAATATATATATATATGTAAGACACAAAAAAAAAACAAAAACAAAAAGTATACTCATACCAAATAATTGCAGTAGCGTTCGGAGAACGCTAGTCCCTTGCTCTATCAGCAAAGGACTCCGAGGGGTGGGCATGTTACGTCGATACGAAAGAAAAAGTACATGACGAATTATAAGTTATGGTAACAAACCGGGTATCGATAATTTAGTTTTCTATTGTACCAACCCTCCCAGGAAGATTTGTAAATCTATCTAGCGGGATAGATTAGTCTAAGCACGTCTCCATAATATTTCCGCGAATATTACTCACCGCATATTAAATTAGCGAAAACACAGGAAGGGGCATCTCAGCCTACGGTATAAAAAGGCTGGATTGGAATTCGCACGTACGCAGTACACAGTTGACGATTCAGCAGTTTGGTAGTTTCGCAAAGTTATTTTTTAAGTCTAACTATCCGGCTACTTAGAACCGGGATTATACTCTGTTAAGTATTATAATTAACTTTAAACAATAAACCTTAAATCAAGCGCAAACACCTGAGACTGTTCGTAAAAAACCTCTTCTGAAATCTAATCCTAATAAGGTAAGAAACTATTTTATCTACTTAAAACGCCCTACGTATAATAAAGGCGCTATCCCTTTAACTAACCTCTGCTTAACTCCTGACTAACATCCAACCTTTACCAACGCGACAATACTTGAATATATTATTACGTCTGGCTGTAACATCTCCTCGCCTAGACATAACAATACACATTTCAGAAAGGAGGGAGTGTTAGAACTATGGTTCTGTAGCGTGCATACGTAACAAGATATAGCTGTTTGTGCCACCCTTGAGTCAATTCGAGCTGCTGTCAAGAACTGAGCTGCTACTCCTTCCGTTGAATAAAGAGATTTTATTGTTGTAAAATATATCTTATGATTTATCCTATGTATAAAAACTTTTTTTATAATAAGTATGAATCAAGACTGAGTTCAATCAATAAAAACATCGATATCAAGGATGGACGTTAGAAAAAGAGAACTTTAACAGGAGTTTGGAACTTTTATATTTCTGTATATTAGTAGTGTCGAGCTTTACATACGGTCTTAACTCGTAGCTACTTAGTGCCGATTTGATATGCGAGCAGCTATTGCGAGTCATAATACAATTAGAAAATGTACATGCCTGTTTTTTTTAAAACAAATTGCCTATTCAAGTTTAAAAAGGAAAGAACAAAAAGAAGACGTGCATCATTAATAATCGTTAAAACTTTATTATATATAACAATGTAATTTTATGCCAACAATTGCATCACTAAATATTAAATTTGTTTTTAATTTCATAATATAATAATATATAATCGAATCTATTTTATAATAAATTTCTATACGGATTTTTGAATATAAAAAATCAACTTAAAAAATTAATATTTCTATTTATTACAAAGCCAGCGCATGAATGTTAATAATTGTTTTGTACCTATATTTTATCGTGCCTTAATTTTTAGTCCATTCTAAAAATGTTCTTATATAAAGAGATGTCAAATTATTTACTATTATACAGATGTTTGTTGAAGAAGATTAAAAACTGAGTACGATGTTTTAAGAATCTAAAAAAGATATGTTATTATTTTCAGTAAGTCAATGATTATATTACATGCTAATATTATATTACATGTTTATATTACATGCTAAAAATGTAGTTAATATTTGTTATTAATTATTAAGCTCATTCAATAATTATACACGTGCGCAACCAAAATAGCAAATGATAATCACCACGCGAAAGCTGTTAGACTGATTTTAAACAGAATAGAGAAATCGAAGAAAAAAGTGACGAGAGAATTTCGTCAACTTAATTTGGCTCTTGGAGGGTAATGATTATGGTAAAGATATAAGAATAATACATAAATAGATAGAGAAGAATTAGCTACTCAATATATAAAAACTTATAGAAATCAACGAGGTTTTACATCGAAATTAAATAAAAATTTAAATGGACGTCTCCAATCAAGAATTTCATCACCTGCTTTTAATCAAGAACCAAAGTTTTTCAGGAAATAGCGATCACATAATTTCTATAAATCTATATTTCAGTTCGTACGCACAATATTTACGTGAAAATAGGTAGTCGGTTAAAAAAGACATGGATACGTTCTATTTAATTGTTATCACCATTACGTATAAATGATTTTTATATAGGGCGTTCAAAAAGCAACGAAACACCCCAAAAATGTGCCTAGTAAACTATTATTTTGAAAAGGTCAAGATCGTTCTATGGATAACTTTTCACAAGGAATCGATTGGTAACTTTTCACGAGGAATCGACTGCTAACTTTGAATTTTACCTTGAGCGTGTCCTTTAATGATATTTCAATGATAACTTTGTTTTTTTAAATAAAAACCCCTATTTTGGACAACAGCATTCGACAGAGCGGGAAATTTTATATTAAACATGTATTTAGGTTATGGGTCATAGGGTCATACAGTCATTGGGTCACGTTCAAGGTGCTTCATTTACGTGAATCTCTTTGCCTCTTACGCTCCGAGTGCTATATTTACGTGAGTCCTCTCTCTTTCGTATTCAATGACTAGCTTTAATTAGTACAGCATTTTATTTCAAATGCTCGAATTGTTCTCCATTCACCTCTTGATAATAGGTTAAGCTATGACAAAAAGTAGCAACAGCATTTTGCATCATTTGAGTGGGAATGAGGGCTCATTTATCTACGATTCTTTGTCGTAATTCGTCTAAATCTCGGGGTTTCGTTTAGAATACCCTATCGTTAAGATAACCCTAATAAAAGTAATTAAGAGGCGTCTAGTCAGGTGATCTGGACGGCCATTGAGTTGAGCCCCTTCATCCTATCCCCCGATCAAAGAATACTTTATCTAAGTAAGCGCGAACATTTCTTGCATAGTAAGCTCATGCACCGTCCTACTGAAACTACATCTCTTTAAAATTATCTCCAGCTATCTCTCTCATTGCAGGAATCATATGGTTTCAAAGCAAAGCTTCATACTTTTGAGAATTCAAGTTACCAACAATGAAAAATGGTTTGATGATTCTGTTGCTAAGGATTCCTGCCTAAGCATTCAATTTCTGCGGATACTGAAATTACTTTTCTAGTTTCGAGTGAAGATTTTCATCTGACTAATGTTTGGAAGTAGTATAGCAATGTATATTCCAGTACACCTGCGCGGGGTCTCCGGTGTGCTGGAACATACGTATGTTTCAGTACACCTGTGGGGGGTCCGTAACCTTTTGGCCCCCCTGGCCTTTCATGTTAATAATAATTGTTAATGTTAACAATTATTATTAACAATATTCGTAGGGGGGTCCCTGGTTTAACCTTTTGATTACCTGGCCTAACCCTTCAATGTTAATTATTATTAATGTTAATAATTGTTTATAATTTTTTGAGGAAGGTTTCTAGGGCTCCCAGTCACTAAGGCTCCTAGTCCCTAGGGACCCTATACCTAGTGCTTTCAGTCTAATTAAATTTAAATGTATTTTTTTTAAAAGTTATAAATATATATTATTGACCATTTACTTGCTACATTGAAAATGAAACGAGTAGAAAATAGCGACGATTTTTGAAAAAAATGAAGAGACAGACCGGAGAATCGAACCGGAGTCCTCTGGGTTGGCAAGCTAGCGCTCTACCACTAGAGCTAATGCCACATGTACCTTAATGGATGCATATTGTGTATATTAGCTACACACGCATACATTTGGTATAGGGCCTGAGCGTGCGGAGGAGGGGGGGCGCATACTGTCTATAGTTCTAACTTGAGGATGCGTGCTCTCTCTCTCTCTCTCTCTCTCTCTCTCTCCTACGCTCTAGCTAGGCGTGGACCATGGTGCGCGGAGGGGAGCGTATGCTGTCTATAGTCAATGCGTGCTCTCTCCACGAAGGGAACTGTTTTCGTGAGAATGCTAGAGACTACGAATGCAGTCGCTCGACTGACACATCCTTGAGATGTTCCTCCTAAACATCTCTGCTAGGAGAGAACCTTATTGCCATCCGTTCGCCCTTTCTTGCAATCGTTATGATTATTTTACTATTTAAATAAGTACCCATTTTATTATTTATTTAATATTTATTATTTTTAATTATACATTGACTAGAGTACACTTTGTCTATAATCTTTATGTTCAGTGTCTGACATAGCTATTTTTAAATATTCAGTTGAATTTTTATATGAACTATAGTCATCTGTAAATCTTTCGACCGTGTCGATCCCTTTTGATTTTGCTTGTTTTTGTCTTTCCATCATCCAATCGTGTATCTTTTGTGTATTTACCGCAGCACATACTATATTCTCGAGATTTTGACTATGATATATGCATGATGGTTTAAATTTAAGACTTAAATCTTCCAATCGCGGACATCTCATTTTAGTTTCGATATCTAAAATATTTCTGTAATTAAAAAAAAAAACTAATTAAATTCGAATTTAGAATTTTGTACTATTGTATATTATTTGAACCTACTTTTCAGGAATAATTTTTTTGAGCCATTGCTTCTTTTGTAATCCTTTCACATAAATATTTCTACAATTATGTAAATAACTACGAATAGTACAATTTAAAAAATTATATGGTAAAATACCATTTCTCCATAATGTACCTATAAAATTGATTATATTAAATATTTCAAATAAAATCAATGTTAATTAACGATAATAAAAATAAAAACATGATGATGTAATTCCAACCACTTATTAACACTTTGATATTCAATAGGCAGTTTGAGCCAATGATATGGAGGCTTAAAAAGTCGTAGTGTAGGTGAAGTATTAGAACATACTGGTAAATAGACAAACTCTTTACGAATAAAAATATTATTAGGACTCTGAAAGCCTTGAATATCTAAAATATAGTCCATCTTGGAGTATAAATCCCATTATTCTCTATGATATGTGAGCTGAATCGTATCTCAAAGTAATAATGACTATATTTTTATTCTGAAGATCTATATACGAGGTGTGTTCAAAAAGTAAGGTGACTTTGTATTTTTAAGAAAAAATATTTATTTATTTATCAATATTTATGTTGTCCTCTTCAAAGTAATCCCCCTCAGATACAATACACTTATGCCAACGGTTTTTCCAATCCTCAAAGCACTTCTCATAAGTACTTTTCGGTATAGCCTTGAGCTCTTCCAGCGATGCAGTCTTTATCTCTTCAATCGTTGCAAATCTCCGTCTTTTCATAGGTCTCTTTAGTTTTGGGAACAAGAAAAAGTCACATCGGGCCAATTCCGGTGAATATGGTGGCTGAGGCATGATTGTGGTGTTGTTTTTGGCCAAAAAATCAGTGAGAAAAACTTTGACATTTGATCGAACTTGGCGTACTTTTTTCGGTCTTGGCTCATCTGAGCTCTTCCATTGGGATGATTGGACTTTGGTTTCGATATCATAACCATATACCCATGATTCGTCACCAGTTATGACCCTTTTGAGTAAATCTGGGTCGTCGTTGACGTCATTCAACAGTTCTTGAGCGATGCTCATGCGACGGTTCTTTTGGTCAAAATTTAGCAATTTCGGAACAAACTTCGCTGACACACGTCTCATGCCCGAAACGTTAGAAAAAATTTCATGGCACGAGCCAAGCGATATACCAACATCCTCAGCAACTTCTCTGATAGTGATTCGACGATTTTCCAGAACAATTTTCTTCACTGCTTGAACATTTTTATCAGTTGTTGACGTGCTTGGGCGTCCAGAGCGAAGCTCGTCATTGGCATCTTCCCGGCCATCTTGGAAGAGTTCGTACCACTTGTAAACATTTTTTTACTCAGAACAGTTTCACCTTATGCCACCTTCAACATTTCAAATGTTTCGGAGCACTTTATTTTATTTTTTACACAAAATTTGATGCAAATCCTTTGATCCATATTTTTCGATAGCAAGCAATCGCCGAGCACGCAAAACACTTATAACCTTTACGCTTCTCACAACCAAACAAAAAATGGTATACACTTGAAGCTTGGTACAGATGTTCGGGAAGAGTGTACCAACATAACAAAACAAAAAAATCGATAAGCGAAAGTACGTTGCCCGTGAAATTTGAAAAGTCACCTTACTTTTTGAACACACCTCGTATAAACCCTTTAATACTAAATTAATAAGTTAGATGGTGCTACAGTCGGCTCACCCGCACTCTTTCGTTTGAGCTATCCCTTCCATATACTGCCTGCAGCGCCCTCACTTTATAGGTAGTGCCCTCAGTTTGCTGGCAGCGCCCTCACTTAACCTTTAAAAACCGCTTTGGCCTAGCAAAAGAGCGCAGTCTCTCGAGACAGCCTGCGAGCTTAGCTTGCCTTACCTTACTCCATTTGCAAGTAGATCCTCAGTAGTTAGTTGAATCCTTATTGATTTGTTAAACAAATCAATATTAATTACCAACTGAGAACAAGTTCATTTTAGAGCTGTTTACTACCTTTTCCATCCTTTCATCATAATAATCCTTTATACAACTATAGACAAGTGACTCTACAAGACAATAAAAACTAGATAACTAACAACATGACTTCTAACTCCTATTTTCAAGAAACAATTAAGAATTTGTGGAAAGCTTTTAATCATTCAGACGATTTAGATATAGACTATTGTATAAGATGGAGAAATCTAACAATTAATGCTATAATTTCAATTAATGAATTTATGAAACGGTCTGATTTGAGTAGAGCAATTCGACAAAGGTGTCAAACTTGTTCTTGTCATTTGAATTCTATTGAAGTCAATTTAAGTAAAACTATAAAAGTTGGTGGAAGTATATACATCCATTAACAGCTATTCAGGATGAAATTCCAGGAGATGGAGTTGTTTGGAGACCAATTCATTCAGCCTTTGAAAATCGAATTAGTACAGTCTGTATATGTGACGTCGATGTCACTTTCAAGTACGCTTGGAGTAAACGTAAACTCAGGGTTGCTCTGATTTGGCTATCGAGTAACACATAAGCCGGGACGAGCAATATTGTTGCGTTGAGAAAACTATATGCTAGCGCGGAATGTAATAACCAAATGTTATTACGAACACACCAGACTCACGCTTAATGTGTTCTTAAGGGACTTTAATGAAAATTCATCAGACTTACGCTTAATGAATTTCCAAGAAAACGGATTACTTATAGAAAGAAAAGGATAGCCAGATATAAGATTTTACTTACTTTTATTTTATTTAATTGTTTAATATTAAGGCTGCGCTCTCTCTGCTCTTTGACCTCTTTCTCTCTATCTCTCTATATTCTGAATGTAGTTGGGTGGCTTCTTGATTGAATTTATTGGGAGTACAAATAGAAAATCGCCGTTTTTTCTAATAATTTGAGGTTTTATTGTAAAAAACTCGTTATAATCTCATTCTTCAAAATAATTTCCATCCTTAGTCACAACTTTTTCCCATCTTTCTGGCAGCTTCTGAATTTCTCTTCGAAAAAACTGTTCGTCTTCTGACGCGATCCACGAATCGATCCAATTTTTGGTTTCTTCGTAAGAACGAAAGTGCTGTTCGGCCAGGTCATGCGTCATCAATCGGAACAAGTAGAAATCAGAAGGGGCGATGTCAGGAGAGTACGGCGGGTGCGATAGGATGTCCCATTTCAAAGTTTCCAGGTATGTTTTCACGACCTTGGAAACATGTGGCCGAGCGTTGTCATGCAGAAATATGACCTTGTCGTGCCTTTCCGCGTACTTTGGGCGTTTTTCCTTTAACGCTCGACTCAAACGAATCAATTGCGTCCGATAGAGGGCTCCTATGATGGTTTCGCGTGGTTGCAGGAGTTCATAGTAAATTACGCCAAGCTGGTCCCACCAAATACACAGTATCAGCTTCAAGCCATGAATGTTTGATTTCGCTGTCGAAGTTGATGCATGGCCGGGAAGACCCCACGATTTTCTCCGCTTTGGGTTGTCATAGTGTATCCACTTTTCATCGCCGGTCACAATGCGATGCAAAAAACCCCTCCTTTTTTGCCGTTGGAGGAGTTGTTCGCACGTGACAAGACGCCGTTCGATGTCCCTCGGCTTCAGCTCGTACGGCACCCAACATCCCACTTTCTGGATCATTCCTAAGCATTTTAAGCGATGGGAAACGGCTTGCTGAGTTACGCCCAATAAATTCGCAAGTTCCTGTTGCATTCTGCAAGAATCTTCATCAAGCTAAGCCTCCAATTTCGCATCCTCGAACTTTTTTACGGGTCCGGGACGATCCTTGTCATCTACGTCATACTCGCCATTTCTAAACTTTTGGAACCATTCCCGACACGTTCTTTCACTAATACAGCTGTTACCATAAGTTTCTACAATCATTCGACGCGCCTCAGCTGCATTTTTTCCCGAATGAAATGCAAAAAGCAACACTTCCCGCAAATGTCTCCTGTTCGGCTCGAATTTTGCCTTTTTTGCGCACGAACAAAACAAAGCACAGTAAAAATAGACAAGCGAGGTGATGAAGAGTTGTTGACAAATGCCTCAGCTGGCTATGTAACGTTCATGTTAACAATTTTTTACCGACGTGCAATGCTGACGCCACCTATGGGAAAACGGCGGTTTTCTATTTGTACTCCTAATATTTTTGTCGACTTCTTGGTAATATAGTCCAAATTTTCTTCTCTTATGTTTCCTCCAGCACTCACTCACTGGTAGTCACTTCTTGTTATGCACTTCCTGATATTCACTCCACTTCACTCCTCCAGTCTTGTACAGAGCTTTTTATAAGCAGTGGGTGGTTGGGTGGAAATTCCTTTCCTCGGGCTCATGAAGCGATAACGGACAAATTTTGTATTGGTGGGAAATTTTCTAATCATATCTAGGATTTCTTTATTGGTCTGTGGGCGTGAATTTTCAGAGAGAGAAAGGGCGGTCCCTTTTTAACTTGGGCCCTTTTCTCCAGAGATGGCTCTCGGAGTGCCACTTTTAAGAGCAAGAGTAACGCTATAGTTTATAATTACTTATACAAAATCGTACTAAACTTAGTTAATTTTTAACGATACATAGTGATTATTACAATAACTCAATTACTATAAATATTTAGAAAAATCCAAACCTTCTATGATTTATTATAAAATACATTATTGTTCTAATATAAAATTATTTATTGGTTATTTGGTGACTAAAAGATGCGCATTATAATAACTTACAAAATTGATGAAAATCTATTTAATATTACGGATATTTTCTTAAAATTCGGTGGGAAAAAAAGATAAATTGCTTTTTTATGATCCCCTTCCATTATCAGTCGATAACGCTTCACGATGTATACGCGATGATCGTAGGCTCCTGTCAACACATGCGCGTGGGACAAAGCAGGATAGAGCGTTGATTGTAAGGCCGAGTACGCAGGCTCGGGCCACTATCAAAGTTTAAACACTTTATTTCGAATGCGTTTTCATCGTGGGAAATCAGGAAGGTTCCCACTCCGTTCGTCATATTTAATAATTAAATTAATCAAAAAAAAAAAAACTAAGTTACGGCTAGCCGTCACATATACGAGTAGTTAATCAACATCATTTAGATATAAAAACATTTCTAGTTGCCGCAAATCAAATTTTATAAATTAAAATACTTCAAATTCTTACTATCCATAATAACTTAAAAATAAATACAGAAATGGCATCACAATTTATCATAAAGAAAAATCAAGAAGAAGATATTCAAATCAAGTATTTTAATACAGAAAATGTTTGCATTTATAAGACTACTGATCTTGATAGATGGTTTCAAAATAACGTTAAATTTATTATACTTAAATAAATCGAAGAATTTCAAGAAAGAGACTCAGGCTGGTCGTTAAAAACTATTGTTGGTCTCACTATTAATATAAATAAGTATAATCCATTCAAACCATGCTCATATATACCATTACCGTCAAGCATAGATAATAAAAGGGCCTGTGTTAATGTTAAAAATGAAGACAATGAATGTTTTAAATGGGCTATACTTTCATGCCTTCATCTAGTTAAAAGAAATCCAAACAGTAATTAAGTACAAGCCTTATGAGAATGAACTGAATTTTGATGGTATAAGCTTCCCTGTAAAACAAAACAAGTAAATTCACATTATCGCGAATGAGATGCTTCGGAATACGAGCATACGATTGACAGAGATAGAAACTATCTACTTTTTATGTCTACCCATACAGAAGAATGCTCTAACGTTATCTTACTT
Organism: Phymastichus coffea; assembly: GCF_024137745.1. Lineage (NCBI taxonomy): Eukaryota > Metazoa > Arthropoda > Insecta > Hymenoptera > Eulophidae > Phymastichus > Phymastichus coffea. The sequence continues at coordinate 2,403,441 of NW_026706844.1, forward strand.
CTCAGTGGCTATATCGTCAAAAATCATGATAGAATTTGGTCGTGTTTTATCTGGTGAAATAACTGTCTCATGCTCGCTGAAAACATGATACTCTATACCATTAATAGGTAATAAATCTTTCAAAAATTTATATTTAGAGAAATATAAATAAGAACATGATATTGCTTATGCGCAAAATCTGGAGGATATTGCGACAAGAAATAAAGCTGACGAAATTCTAGCTAACAAAGCTTGGGAAAGAGTGCAAGCTAAAGATAGCAGTTTTGGTGAGAAAGCAGCTGCCTTTACTGTAGCCAACATTATGAAAGTTAAAAGTAAGCTTAGTATGGGTGTTGATATGAAGAAAGGTAGTAAGAAACGAGGTAGAAGATTTAAAAAACGCCAAGCACGAAAGAAACGTAGAAAAATCAAAAAGCCGTCAGTTACATTGAATAAAATTATTAAGACGGTCTCGAAAAGAGTGTGCCTAACAATCGAGTTCTTGTAGTTATTCGTTCGGCTATAAAAGGAGCCAAAGAAGCTGTGAAAAAGGCTGGCGGTAGAAGTAAAATAAATATAACACGTATTTTGCCTATTCCCAGTAAAGTTGGTGGAGCGCTTCCTTTTTTAATTCCATTATTTGCTGCTTTAAGCGCCACTGGAGCTCTAGCTGGAGGAGCTGCTTCAATAGCAAAAGCCGTTAACAGTGCTAAGGCCGCTCAAAATCAATTGAAAGAAGCTCATAGACATAATAAAACTATGGAAGCTATTGCTATTGGTAAAGGACTTTATTTGAAATCGCATCGTAAAGGTTATGGCCTTCATCTGAAACCATATTCAAGTGGAAAATGTCATAAATAAAAGAAAACCTTGAAGTAACTTTACCCAATCGAGCACTGACAGATTACGATATAAAAAAATATGCTTAAATACTAAAAATTGCAAATTTTCGAGGTGTTTTCATGCGTAATGCTCTGCCAGTCGATGGACCACGATATAAAGAGACAGCTATTGTAAATTTAGATGATAAACGTGGACCAGGTATTCATTAAGTGGCATACAAAAAGAAAGGTGATGAGGTTATGTATTTTGATAGTTTTGGTAATCTACAACCGCCTATAGATCTATTGCTTTATCTCAAAGTTAATAGAATCATGTATAATTATATTAGATATCAAGATTTTAATACATATAATTGCGGCCATCTTTGTCTCAAATTTCTTTTAAACAAACTATAGAAAAGACGACTAGTATATAAAATACTCATTCAAAGAATGACTATCATTTGACATGAATCTGTCATGGAGAATACACTGACATTGAGTCTCTCGGGAACATCATCCGTACTCGAAACATATTATTTTCCACCGATCGAATTAATACCAAACAAAAAATACGTTCTTGGTCTAGTTGAGCTATTAACATTTAATTCAATACCAAACATTGACGTTGGTTATAATAAATTTTACATTGAAGGTCAAGAAGCTATCACTTTACCGACTGGTAGTATCAGTCAGTGCAGTCAAAAAATTGATTTTGAACAAGAGGATTCTAATGGATTAATTTTAGGCTTCACTAGCTCATTGAAAACGAAACGCATAGTTCTGATTTACCCGTGACTATTCTTAAAGTCAACGCTTTACGTGTAGAATGTAATATTACTACAGGCTCTTACATAAACAATCGCAAAGTACATACTATACATGAGTTTTTCCCAGCAGTGCTACCTGGATATAAGATTATAGAAGTTCCCTCTCACGTCATTTATCTTCCAGTCACTGTGAGAAGCATATATCATTTTCAAATTCGTATAGTTGATCAAGACGTAAACCTAGTTAACTTTCGAGGAGGTCATCACAGTGCGAATACATATAAAAGACATATCTTAGTAATGGGCATCATTTACAATATAAAGACCGGTCGAGGTTATATTAAAAGACAAAAATGTCAATCACCGAGCAGTCAACAGCTAGCTATCAGACCGTTCACATCTCAGAACATTCAATTCCTAAAAAGCTTGAAACTATAAGTCGTCGAAAATATAATCGTGCAAGAAAATATTGTGCATATTAGTATACTGTATAAAACAACAACAACAATATGGACGGAATTCTAGACATTCATTTAGGTGTCGCTTTCAATGAGTCTATAGCTCATTATGAAGTTCATGCGCATCAGTCTTATTCATTATCATATTTCAATAATAGCGATGAAATTCATATAACAATTCAACATCAAGATTTATGTCTGCTTCCATCACGCAGTATGATTCATATTTGTGGTAGGTTGACCAAGCCGGACGGTACTACGCCAGTGGACAATACTTTATTAGTCAACAACGCCCTCTGCCATTTGTTCGAGGAAATACAATATGAAATAAATGCTATTGAAATTGATAAAGTCAAAACTGTTGGCTTAACGAGTCTCATGAGAAATTAGCTTTCACTCAATCCATGTCAGAGCTCTATCGCTGAAAATACCTGATGGAATGGTGATAACAATGAAGTTTTGATATGTAATACTCTAGGTTATTTTGATTTGATTATCCCTCTGAGTATGTTGATGGGTTTTGCTGAAGTTTATCGAAAAATTGTAATCAATGTCAAGCATGAACTTATACTCACAAGATCAAGAGATGATTTGAAGGCTATTTTAAGTACTCCAGTAGGGAATTCAGAAAAATCAAAAATTATTTTAACTAAAGTTGAATGGTTGATGCCATATATGATGGTTGCGGAGAAAGAAAAAGTCAAATTACTTAATCAGATTGGACGAGATTGTGCAGTTGCAATGAATTGTCGTTCTTGGGAAATGTATGAGTATCCGAAAATACCTTGTATATCAAAACATGTTTGGAGTGTTAAGACTTCCAATCAATTGAAAAAGCCTCGCTTTGTTATTTTAGCTTTTTAAACTAAACGTAAAAGTTTAGCGAGTGTTAATTCTTGTAATTTTGATCATTGTAATATTAGTAATGTGAAGCTATTCCTCAATTCACAATGCTATCCGTATAGAAATCTCAATTTAAATATCAATCAGAATCAGTTTGCTGTTCTCTACGATATGTATACTAATTTTCAAAACGCTTACTATGCTAAGGAAAACGAGCCGTTACTCAATAAAAAGGATTTCATTAATAAAGTGCCGTTAATAGTTATAGACTGCTCCAAACAAAATGAAACATTAAAAAGCGCCCCAGTCGATGTTCGCCTAGAATTTGAAACTTGGACCGATTTTCCTGAAGATACTACAGCCTACTGCTTAATATTACACGATCGTATTGTACAATATAATCCGATTAATGGTGATGTTAAAAAATTAGTTTAAAATTAACAAGACATCAATGTAACGATGCTTTTCAATAAAAAAAGAAAATAAAAAATATATATATATATATATATATATATATATATATATATATATATATATATATATATATATAGTTAGAATTTAATATAAACTACCTATAATCATAGAGAGAGAGAGAGAGAGAGAAGCATCCTCACTAAACGGCGTACGCACCTAGTAAGCTAGAGACGCTACCCCCCTCTCCGAGGGCCCAAACTTAGCCAGCATAAGCTTACTATGCTCCCTACTATAGAAGGAGAATGACAGTCTATCATATAGCTTACTAAATACCCTACCAACTTCTACAGCATCCTACCTTACCAACCTTCTGTAGTGAATGTTGGTGGGTGGGTGGGTGAGGGTAGGTAGGTGGGTAGAGTAGGTGAATGGGGGTGCACTCTGTTGAAGGGCCCACTGGTAGATCCTAAGTAAATTAATACATTATTAATTTTTTAATTTAGTTTATTTTATTACTTTTTTTTTATAAATTTTACAAAATTAAAAATACAGTTTTTTTCTTTTTAATATTATTATTATTATTATTTAAATTTTCTTGATCCGATGACCTTAGAGGGGCGAGTCGGCTTCCTCACTATTGGTTGGGCCGGAATCAAAATCACTTTCAGTCGAACACACTCGACGTTCTTCACCAACGGAATTTTTTTCTGTAAAAAACTTTTTTAATTATTATTTTTAATTTATATTTATTAATTATTTCTATAATGTAATTACTTACATTAGTAGTTAAATCGAGTGGTATATCGATTTGTGTATCGTCTCTTTGACAGCCTGCGGATGTTGCTGTAGATGAGGTTGCTGTTGACGTCGCTGGTGATGTTGACCTCGACGTTGCTGATAACGATGATAATGTCACCGACGCAGATGATGTTGACATCCTCGAAGATGGTACATTATCTTGATTTACCATGGCGGTTGTTGATGGTGCAGCAATCTCGTTTATGCTGGAAAGCCTTCACTTAACCTTCGCAGCAAGTTCGTCTTGCTCCACTTTAGCTAAGTCGGCATTCTGTTTCCGCTCCAATCGAGCGGATTCTTGCTGCTTCCTCATAGCGTCCGCACGCTTACGTTGTTCCAACTTTACCTTCACGCGATCGTTGACAATCTTGTCAATTTGATACGCGACTTGGTGCGCCATCATTCTGGCCGCCATAGATTCCTTAATCCACTGAAAAGAGAAAAGACAATTAAAAATATTAATAAAAAATATAAATTGATATAATTTTATAATAATACTTACTTGTTGGACAATCGCCTTTATCTCCCGGATTTGCAGTGTTTGAGGACTGCTCTCATCTACAAATCGTTACAACTGAAAAATAAATGATAATAAATAAATAAATAAATAAATAAATAAATATATAATGAGAAAAAATATTTACAGTTATTAGTATTAGAATTAATAGCCGATATAACGGCTCTCTTACTACGGCCTGAACGATAGGATTAGTAAGCTGAAATTGAATAATAATATTATTATTAAAAAAAATTCTAAAAGTTATTTTAATTATTTTTAAATTATTTAAAAATCACTCACAGTTAAAAAAACTCACAGTTTCTAAAAACTCGCACGCTTTAATAATATTCTCCATAGTTTGTTTTTTCTTTTTATTAAATAAATTTTATAAAAATATAAAAACTTACTAATGTTTAAATAATAAACAATCAGCACTTCACTGTGAACAGCTCCAAGTTTCCTTTAAGACTGACCAACGAAAATCCTACTGAACACTCACACTATTATCAGGTACGATTTTTCTTCAATATACTCGTATGTAACGTTACACATAAACGTAGACATTCTTTGAGTAAGATAGGACGTTTGGTGTGCCCTTTCTCGCCCTATGTGGGCTAGAAAGTTTGCCACTTTCTAAAAAACTTTATAAATCTTGACGTGCCGGTGACTTTATGGTCATCCACAAAAAACGTATTAAACGCAGATGGTCACGCGTCCGCGCTAATGAGTTTGTTTGATCATCCTTAAACCGTCTATGATCTGCATTTGTGATAGTCATAGGTAACATAAGATAAGAGGGAAGGTAGTAAGCATAGATACTCTCTTGTTCTGAAAGTAGTGGAGAAGCTTGATCACCCTCAAACCAGCTGTGATCTACATTTATGATAGACATAATCAACTTAAGATAAGAGGGTAGTTAGTAAGCATAGCTGCTCATGCGCTCATCTCCTCCTCACTCTGTAGTCCACGCTGAGTCAGAGCTAGAGAGAGAACATACGTTTACTACTACTTTAGTAGCGCATCCCCATCAGGCCAGCACTATAGACAGCATGCGCTCCCTTCCTCCTCCGCACGCTGTGGTCCACGCTAAGTTAGAGCTAGAGAGGGAGGGAGAGAGAGAGAGAGAGAGAGCACGCATCCTCAAGTTAGAACTATAGACAGCATACCCCCCCCCCCCCCCCCTCCACCGCACGCTGTGATCCACGCTGAGTCAGAGCTAGAGAGAGAGAGAGAGAGAGAGAGAGAGAGAGAGAGAGAGCACGCATCCTCAAGTTAGAACTATAGACAGTATGCGCCCCCCCCGCACGCTCAGGCCCTATACCAAATGTATGCGTGTGTAGCTAATATACACAATATGCATCCTCTAAGGTACATGTGGCATTGGCTCTAGTGATAGAGCGCTAGCCAGCCAATCCAGAGGACTCCGGTTCGATTCTCCGGTCTGTCTCTTCATTTTTTTCAAAAATCGTCGCTATTTTCTACTCGTTTCATGTTCAATGTAGCAAGTAAATTGTCAACAATATATATTTATAACTTTTAAAAAAAATACATTTAAATTTAATTAGACTGAAAGCACTAGGTATAGGGTCCCTAGGGACTAGGAACCCTAGTGACTAGGAGCCCTAGAAACCTTCCACAAAAAATTATAAACAATTATTAACATTAATAATAATTAACATTGAAGGGTTAGGCCAGGGAATCAAAGGGTTAAACCAGGGATCCCCCCACGAATATTGTTAATAATAATTGTTAACATTAACAGCACCATTCTTGGATTTTAAAATCAAAACTGTTAGTAATTACACTTAAAACTCTATTATGTTATCTAATGATTTAATGGGATTTCACAAGATTTTTGCTTAAAACACTATTCTCAAGTTTTAGTTGGGCAATTTGATTATTTAGGCGACGCAAATGAGCGAAGTCGATTTCTACAGTTTTATCTAATTCGTCTACTCTATCCCTAAGAATATTCTTACGATTAATATTTAAATTGATTTCTTTTTTATGTGATTCTAAGACTTCAGCGATTTCCACAAATTCAACTTGGATACTAGGTAATCTATCAGTCAAAATATTATTAATGTTATCAATTATCTCAATTTGTTTATTTGCTACTTCATGGATATCTACCGTTATTTCTTAAAGTAGGACATTATTAACCGAAATTTCTGGTATTCTAATTAGGGGGATCATTTGGAGACAAAAGGCTTCTAAAATACTAGGAATAAGATATAGGTTAAAATTCAATTTGTAGATTTTATTGCCATTAATTCATTCTCTTTTTTTATATGTAGAAACTTTACTAATTAAGATCTTTTTTCACTTTGTTAATTTCTACCTGAGTTTTCTATATTTCTTTCTCTGTATCTAAAATCTGCTGTTCCAACGAAGTTATTGATTTTCCGAGGTTTTTTAATTCCACAGGTCTCGCTCGAAGTGAGATAGTAAGAGGAGCTTTTAATCCGGCTGGCAAATTTTTTATTAAGTACTTGGTGTGCTGGATTTGAATGTATTTCTTCCGATCCTTCTTATTTTTACTAAATAATAATTTTTCGATGCCATTAATGGGTGCTATATTTAAATTGACTTCTTTCAGCTAACAGTCTATCTGTACGTTCTTACGTGGTATTTTGAAATTGTCAGAGAAGTCACTGATACAGGAAGAGCAATATTCGGGGTTGTTACCGTGAGTACAAATCCTTTCTCGAATGTACTCTAACTTTTCCTTAATTGTTTTCGGAGCTACTGGTATCGTCTTTGGAGGTAATACGGATGTTACCCCCACATTTATCTCTTTTGTAATAAAGCCGGGTTCAAATGGCTCGGAAAATGCAAGCAACGTTTGTGGTAAGTTGCTGAACGAGAATCTATATTTTTCGTAGATTTCCTTGCTAAGGCCGTCAGGGTGATTTTGAAGAGCCTTGGCGCAAGCTTTCCTCTTATTTTTTGGTAAACGTTTTTTTATAAATCCGGGATTCGCTAAAAAGAATTCAAAATTGGGCATACGATAAAGAAACGTTTTTCAAACAAATTTAGAACGGTTTGCAATAAAAAATTACGTTTAACGAACTAATCTTTTATTTTTTATTTTTTATTTCCATTAAATAAAGCTTAAAAAAATCTTAATAGCAATTCGTATTTCAAAAGAAAACGGGCTCAAAATATATTTTTTCTAAATTAACATTAACACATTACCGCCCAAATGGACGTTTTTTTATACATTTTTCAACGATTTTATTTAATATGAAATCGGTTGCAAAAAAATTGGGAATAGTCATAGTCGATGTAAAATTGTCCGCTCTTTCGATTGGCGTAGCCAGAATTTTGAAGACATGATTATTAAAAAAGTTATGATTGTTTATTTAACAAAAAACATGAAATTTCGAACGGTAAAAGTTTTTAATTATTTATTTTGTAACGAGTGTCACTCGTTAAAGGTACAACCTAAGCGCTCCTATCGCGTGGAGCTACGTAAAAGCCGGTCCGCAGAAACAAACCCGAGGAGGAGAAGCGCCCGCGAGACGAACGAGCGAAGGAGCGAGAGAGAGGAGAGAGATTAGGGCGCCGACTAGCGCGAGCCAGGCGCGCGTACCGCGGAACATTAGGAACAATAGGAAGGGGAAAGAGAGCGATCGGACCGCCGGCCGGCGTGCGCGCGACTACGAAAGAAGGAATGGGTAGAGTTAGTCAAGTCCGGACCTGCGGATAGCGAGAACGGAAGTGTCAAGTGATTAAGTCAGTGAAGTTCGAGAGACAGCCTGGCCGATAGTATATGAAGATTCGATAGCCCAGAGGTCGCCAAGAAAGCATCTCTCAGACAAAGGTCGTTCGCTGCCCACTATCAGTTGCCCAGAGCGATCTGAGGCAATAGTCGAGGGTCGCGGGCAACTGCAGATCCGGGCAGCGAAAGCCCCGACTGAGAGGTCCCTCACCGAGAAGCAACAGGAGCCAACGCGATCCGTATACGCCACCAGAGCTACTCGACCTTCAGCGACTGGTCCCCGTAGCGTAAGTCCCCGACTTTAATTGTAAATGTGTGCGAACGGAAAGTGCGATTAGATAGTGCGTCTTCTTTCTCTCTCTCGCCGCGTGCGCGGGACACCTGACAAAACCTCTCGGCCGCGGGGTTACGATTGTAAGATTGAAGCGACAGACGCAAATAAAGATATTGATTCTTTCGACAACCGACTGAGAGTTCTTTCTTCCGAATCCCCACTGGCTGTTCCCTCTCGACGCCCACGACAGAACCTGCCCGACCTTGCGTCACTGGGCAACCCGGATCTCCGCACGTGCTCTGCACGCGCAGGTTTTCACGGGCTCTGGGGCGGAAGATCTGAAGATCGACGCCGATTGAACGAGCTGAATCGAGGTTGCGGGCAGCCTCGCGACGCTGGGGACAGCTTTTCCTTAACGGGTAAGATTCCTATTCACGTCCCGAATGAAATATCCTGTTACTGTGGCGCCTAACTAGTGGTAAGGGTGAGGAGTGAAACCTCCATTAAAACATTCACGTTCCTTTTACGACCCGAGAGAGAAAGATAAAGGTAGATCGAACAAAAATTGTAAGAGCGCACGTGTAAAGCTTGAGAACGCGCGACTCGAAAATACAAGTTCGCCGAAGAAAATTCCAGCCTGATCGGAAACAAAGATTGCGCAACTCTTGTAAGGCCGAGAGTACATAATAACAACACCGATCAGGCAGGACAAAGAGCGGTCACGAGTGAAACAAAAGCATTAAATTTCAAGAATTTGATAGAGCTAGCTTAAGGCCGATGTAAACACCGGCCGAGGTCAAACTCACAAAACATAACGCGCGAAGACACAATCCTAAGAATTTCACTCGAATATTACCTCCTTTTATTGTTGTTTTCCCTTTTCTCACTCAACCGCCCAGCGACGAGCTTGTATAAAACAGCGCGCCCAAGAAACTAACAATAATTTTGCCAGCAAATAGCTGACGAAATTAATAGGTAGGACGATTGTTAACAAAAACATAGTAGGGCGCGCCTACGAGTCGCGCGCGGATAAATCGGCCAGTCAACAAAATAGTTTGCATTGTCGAAGTCATCCCGACGAGTAGAAAACGACCAGCCGTAGATTACCAAAAAAAAGAAGCAAATACACGTGCGCACAATAAACGAAACCCAAAAACAGAGAAACAAACACGCGTTTTTGTCTCCCTGTTGAAAAAGAGTTTCGTAACTAAAATGTCCAACCTTGACGACACAGCGTCGGAAATCGAAGCCTTCATCGAAGGCATGCCCCAAACAGAGCTCGAGCGAACCCTAAATTAACTAGAGCTCAAACAGGCGGGAGAGCGCACCGACCAGGAAGAAAGGTTAAAAAACTGGTTGATGGGGGACTACACAGCAGCCGATTTCGATATAACCAAAACAGCAAAGAAGACATCGGACACGATAAGAAGGATAGCCCTCCGAACCAGATACATAGAGCAAGAGTGCACAGCACTCGAAAAAACGCAAGCAGCAGAAGCAAGCAGCCACCCTCTTTACAGGCTTATGACCGACGACAAAATCAACACAAAACTAAGCCTCATAACAGGAGCAGCAATGCAAAACGCAGCAGCAAATAATGCGCGGGGCGAGGAAGGCGAAAAGCCCACTCGCCCAAACGCGCAAACATCACAGCCCACTGACTTCGACCAAAACCTACAGCAAATGCTACCCGAGTTGCTAAGCCTATTCGCCAAATATAAAGAACGCACAGACTATTTGGAAAAAGCGCTAACGCGAGCGATGGAAAATACATCGTCAGTAGCAGCAATGTGCCAGTCAATATGCGCTACACAAGCAATAGAAGCAGATAAATTGAATAGAGCTTTACATCGAATAGGCGTACTGGAAAATGACCTCGATGATATGATAGAAACAGGCAAGGAAAATAGTCAAAACCCACAAGCCCCGGCGAAATCAGTAAACTTCGCGGACACCTTCACGCTCCACTACGATCCCGCTCTGCCGGGCAGCACTCCCCTCCGCGCGAACCCAACGCCGGGCGCTCGATGGCCCAACGAGCGCCCCCCAGTTCCGCCCTCAGGAGGGAGTGGACAGCAGAGGACTAACGACTCCTCAGCTGATCGCGCCGTCGGACAAACAAACTATTTTCCACACAACGCGACGGCCAGTTTTGCTTTCCCAAAAGACGTCGGCAGGATAGTCCGAGGCTGGCGAAATAAATTCTCGGGGGAGGATCAGCAGAGCATCGACGTATTTCTGGAAAAACTCGAGGCACAAAGGATATCAGCGGGGCTGACTGAGGACGAAACGCTAAATGGGCTAGCGGATTTATTCACGGGAGCAGCGCAAACGTGGTACCTAAATAATAACAGAGATTGGACTTCATACGGAGACTTCATCCGCGATGCTCAAGAATGGTTCGGCACGAGTATACAGCAGCAACAACGCTTGAAAAGAGAAGCACAAGCGAGGTACCAAGGACCCGACGAGCCCGCGCGAATCTACCTGACGAAAATCCAAGCGATGATAAATAAAGTCCAACCCCCAATGCCTCCGGAAGAAGTAATGGAGTTGGCCTATTCGAACCCGCTGCCGGAAATCCAACAACACATTCGGAGGAAGGAATGCTCAAACATACGAGAATTATGCAAACGAGCAACTGAAGTCCAGAACGATCTCCATTACGCTCATCAGAAGCGACAAATGATCGACCCAAAAACAGCACTCTTTCCTGAATGGATGTACCAGTCCCCCTCGACTGCCACCTCCACCCAATCCCAGCCAAAAAGGACCAAGGTTTCTGCCCTGGCGGCGGAAAAGGACGAGGTAAAAGTGGAGGCGAACCAAGCTCACCTCTCAGCAACGCCCGGCAACAGTGGAACCGCGGCCCCGATGAGCCAAGTGGAGGAGCTGCTCACGCGCTTATTGAGGGAAGAGTTGGCGAAGGCCCTCCCGCCCAATGAGGGTAGCCAGGGTCGCACCAGCCATACAACCCAGGGAGCGAAGTTTAACCCCAAACCCAAGAGGCCGGTGGATTATTCGAAGCCGCTCCAGTGTGGCAAATGCGGCAAGCTAGGGTATAGCGCGAGATATTGTCCCGACTGC